>NW_028123744.1:0-610702 GCF_965194805.1 Balaenoptera borealis | reverse complement strand
TTTTAGTTTTCCCAATTTATACGCCCATGAGTGGAAGTGCCCTATGCTGTCGAAGCTGAGTTTTTCTATGTTTCAGGACACACCGTACACTTCTCCAGAGTGGCTGTTGGCAATTTACGTCACGCCCATCAGCGTAGCAAGTCTCCCGTTTCTCCATGGCCTTTCCTGCATTTCTGGTTTTGACACTTTATTCAGCATGGCCCTTTTGACCGATGGGAAGCGAGACTTCTTTGTAGCGCTGATTTGCCTTTCCAGGTTGCTTGGTTGGCCAAAAAGGGCGCATGCGTTTTTCCTGAATATATTCAGGAAAAAACGCATGCGCCCTTTTTGGCCAAGGGCATCATTGTCGAGGTTTTGCCGCTTTTCCCGTGCTTTAAAGGCGATTCGAATCTACCTCCTGAAATCTGTTTCCTGCAATTCTGCCTTGCTTTCAAATCTCTTCGTTGTCTTCCGTCAATATATTTGTGGACGAGAGTTATCATTTATAACTCTGCAGGTTTGTGAATTGCAGTGCCCTGAGCTCCATTTTTCAACTCGCCTTTCTTGGGAGCTGGCCGCAAAAGCGCAGGATTGCTTCAGGCCCTATTCTGGTCCCGGGCGGCAGGCTGAGCCTGTGGTTAATTCTTCTTCCTGATGGGAAATAGAGCGATTCTCTGCCTGTCCCCTCACCTAGAGCTAGTGTCTCATTGGTTCCCCCTCTTCCCGTTCATCCTCAGGACAAATTGCAACCTGTACGGAACAGGAGGTTAAAGGTGCTGATTCTCCAAGGAGGGAGATTGCTAGTAAAGCGGCTGGAATGGCGACCCGAGCACAAGGAGATGAGAAATGAGGTGCGTTTTAGAAACCTTTCCCGATCACCGGTGTACCATCCTCTGGGATTCTCCTGCATGTTTTCGATGTAGGAAGATGCCCTTGAACCTGGAGATTTGGGACCCATGGGATGGGTACCACGCAGTATTACTCTAAAGGGTCTGCGTTTGCTCACCCAACCTCACCAAACCTCTCAGCCCCAAGAGTGTCCACCCTTATGCCTCAATCAGCTGTGGGTCTAGATATGGTCAATCAGGTGGCATCACAGCCCTTGAACGAATTTTGTAAGAATTTCTCTCTCTTTCACTGTCTTTGTTTCACGGGTTTTAAAAAGTGATTGATTTTTATTAAAGGGGTTTAGCTGCTTTTCACTGCTGTGTTTATGCCGCTTTACACCACTTGACTCACTTACAGAGAGATATCAAATACCATAGGTTTTAAGATTCTTACTAGTCAGATATATTCTTGGGCGGTGAATAGGGGGTTTTGAGTCCAGATCACTGAGCAAGGAGTAGGTCTTGTCTATTACATATTGGGTTTATGGAAACGGTCTCTGAGCTAATTTGAAACCCTTGTTTTATGCATCACCCCACCTCACCTTTCCCGTTAAGCAGCCATAGTGTGTTTTCTAAACGTGTGACTCTGTTCTGTTTTGTAATTCAGTGCAAGGGTAGCGGTTTTTACATTCCCTCTATAAGTGATATCTTATGATAAGTGTCTTTTTCTGTTGTGACTTATTTCACTTAGAATCGTCGTACCTAAATCCACTCATCATGCTGCTACTAGCCTTATGACGTTTGATTTCATGGCTGAGTGATATTCCATTGTACAAAAGGACCACAACTTCTTTATCCATTTTTCTCTTTCTGGGATATTTAAGGTGTAACGAAGTGGAGGTTCTTGTCAACAGAGCAGCCCTAAACTTTGGGGTGCCTGTGCCTTGCTGATTTTTAGTTTTCCCAATTTATACGCCCATGAGTGGAAGTGCCCTATGCTGTCGAAGCTGAGTTTTTTCTATGTTTCAGGACACACCGTACACTTCTCCAGAGTGGCTGTTGGCAATTTACGTCACGCCCATCAGCGTAGCAAGTCTCCCGTTTCTCCATGGCCTTTCCTGCATTTCTGGTTTTGACACTTTATTCAGCATGGCCCTTTTGACCGATGGGAAGCGAGACTTCTTTGTAGCGCTGATTTGCCTTTCCAGGTTGCTTGGTTGGCCAAAAAGGCGCATGCGTTTTTTCCTGAATATATTCAGGAAAAAACGCATGCGCCCTTTTTGGCCAAGGGCATCATTGTCGAGGTTTTGCCGCTTTTCCCGTGCTTTAAAGGCGATTCGAATCTACCTCCTGAAATCTGTTTCTGCAATTCTGCCTTGCTTTCAAATCCTCTTCGTTGTCTTCCGTCAATATATTTGTGGACGAGAGTTATCATTTATAACTCTGCAGGTTTGTGAATTGCAGTGCCCCTGAGCTCCATTTTTCAACTCGCTTCTTGGGAGCTGGCCGCAAAAGCGCAGGGATTGCTTCAGGCCCTATTCTGGTCCCGGGCGGCAGGCTGAGCCTGTGGTTAATTCTTCTTCCTGATGGAAAATAGAGCGACCTGTGCCTGTCCCCTCACCTAGAGCTAGTGTCTCATTGGTTCCCCCTCTTCCCGTTCATCCTCAGGACAAATTTGCAACCTGTACGGAACAGGAGGTTAAAGGTGCTGATTCTCCAAGGAGGGAGATTGCTAGTAAAGCGGCTGGAATGGCGAACCCGAGCACAAGGAGATGAGAAATGAGGTGCGTTTTAGAAACCTTTCCCGATCACACGGTGTACCATCCTCTGGATTCTCCTGCATGTTTTCGATGTAGGAAGATGCCCTTGAACCTGGGAGATTTGGGACCCATGGGATGGGTACCACGCAGTATTACTCTAAAGGGTCTGCGTTTGCTCACCCAACCTCACCAAACCTCTCAGCCCCAAGAGTGTCCACCCTTATGCCTCAATCAGCTGTGGGTCTAGATATGGTCAATCCCAGGTGGCATCACAGCCCTTGAACGAATTTTGTAAGAATTTCTCTCTCTTTCACTGTCTTTGTTTCACGGGTTTTAAAAGTGATTGATTTTATAAAGGGGTTTAGCTGCTTTTCACTGCTGTGTTTATGCCGCTTTACACCCACTTGACTCACTTACAGAGAGATATCAATACATAGGTTTTAAGATTCTTACTAGTCAGATATATTCTTGGGCGGTGAATAGGGGGTTTTGAGTCCAGATCACTGAGCAAGGAGTTAGGTCTTGTCTATTACATATTGGTTTATGGAACGGTCTCTGAGCTAATTTGAAACCCTTGTTTTATGCATCACCCCACCTCACCTTTTCCCGTTAAGCAGCCATAGTGTGTTTTCTAAACGTGTGACTCTGTTCTGTTTTGTAATTCAGTGCAAGGGTAGCGGTTTTTACATTCCCTCTATAAGTGATATCTTATGATAAGTGTCTTTTTCTGTGTGACTTATTTCACTTAGAATCGTCGTACCTAAATCCACTCATCATGCTGCTACTAGCCTTATGACGTTGATTTCATGGCTGAGTGATATTCCATTGTACAAAAGGACCACAACTTCTTTATCCATTTTTCTCTTTCCTGGGATATTTAAGGTGTAACGAAGTGAGGTTCTTGTCAACAGAGCAGCCCTAAACTTTGGGGTGCCTGTGCCTTGCTGATT
Organism: Balaenoptera borealis; assembly: GCF_965194805.1. Classification (NCBI taxonomy): domain Eukaryota; kingdom Metazoa; phylum Chordata; class Mammalia; order Artiodactyla; family Balaenopteridae; genus Balaenoptera; species Balaenoptera borealis. The sequence continues at coordinate 607,186 of NW_028123744.1, read as the reverse complement.
TTTAGTTTTCCCAATTTATACGCCCATGAGTGGAAGTGCCCTATGCTGTCGAAGCTGAGTTTTTTCTATGTTTCAGGACACACCGTACACTTCTCCAGAGTGGCTGTTGGCAATTTACGTCACGCCCATCAGCGTAGCAAGTCTCCCGTTTCTCCATGGCCTGTCCTGCATTTCTGGTTTTTTGACACTTTATTCAGCATGGCCCTTTTGACCGATGGGAAGCGAGACTTCTTTGTAGCGCTGATTTGCCTTTCCAGGTTGCTTGGTTGGCCAAAAAGGGCGCATGCGTTTTTTCCTGAATATATTCAGGAAAAAACGCATGCGCCCTTTTTGGCCAAGGGCATCATTGTCGAGGTTTTGCCGCTTTTCCCGTGCTTTAAAGGCGATTCGAATCTACCTCCTGAAATCTGTTTCCTGCAATTCTGCCTTGCTTTCAAATCCTCTTCGTTGTCTTCCGTCAATATATTTGTGGACGAGAGTTATCATTTATAACTCTGCAGGTTTGTGAATTGCAGTGCCCTGAGCTCCATTTTTCAACTCGCTTTCTTGGGAGCTGGCCGCAAAAGCGCAGGATTGCTTCAGGCCCTATTCTGGTCCCGGGCGGCAGGCTGAGCCTGTGGTTAATTCTTCTTCCTGATGGGAAAATAGAGCGACCTGTGCCTGTCCCCTCACCTAGAGCTAGTGTCTCATTGGTTCCCCCTCTTCCCGTTCATCCTCAGGACAAATTGCAACCTGTACGGAACAGGAGGTTAAAGGTGCTGATTCTCCAAGGAGGGAGATTGCTAGTAAAGCGGCTGGAATGGCGAACCCGAGCACAAGGAGATGAGAAATGAGGTGCGTTTTAGAAACCTTTCCCGATCACACGGTGTACCATCCTCTGGGATTCTCCTGCATGTTTTCGATGTAGGAAGATGCCCTTGAACCTGGAGATTTGGGACCCATGGGATGGGTACCACGCAGTATTACTCTAAAGGGTCTGCGTTTGCTCACCCAACCTCACCAAACCTCTCAGCCCAAGAGTGTCCACCCTTATGCCTCAATCAGCTGTGGGTCTAGATATGGTCAATCCAGGTGGCATCACAGCCCTTGAACGAATTTTGTAAGAATTTCTCTCTCTTTCACTGTCTTTGTTTCACGGGTTTTTAAAAGTGATTGATTTTTATAAAGGGGTTTAGCTGCTTTTCACTGCTGTGTTTATGCCGCTTTACACCCACTTGACTCACTTACAGAGAGATATCAATACATAGGTTTTAAGATTCTTACTAGTCAGATATATTCTTGGGCGGTGAATAGGGGGTTTGAGTCCAGATCACTGAGCAAGGAGTAGGTCTTGTCTATTACATATTGGGTTTATGGAACGGTCTCTGAGCTAATTTGAAACCCTTGTTTTATGCATCACCCCACCTCACCTTTCCCGTTAAGCAGCCATAGTGTGTTTTCTAAACGTGTGACTCTGTTCTGTTTTGTAATTCAGTGCAAGGGTAGCGGTTTTTACATTCCCTCTATAAGTGATATCTTATGATAAGTGTCTTTTTCTGTGTGACTTATTTCACTTAGAATCGTCGTACCTAAATCCACTCATCATGCTGCTACTAGCCTTATGACGTTGATTTCATGGCTGAGTGATATTCCATTGTACAAAAGGACCACAACTTCTTTATCCATTTTTCTCTTTCCTGGGATATTTAAGGTGTAACGAAGTGGAGGTTCTTGTCAACAGAGCAGCCCTAAACTTTGGGGTGCCTGTGCCTTGCTGATTTTTAGTTTTCCCAATTTATACGCCCATGAGTGGAAGTGCCCTATGCTGTCGAAGCTGAGTTTTTTCTATGTTTCAGGACACACCGTACACTTCTCCAGAGTGGCTGTTGGCAATTTACGTCACGCCCATCAGCGTAGCAAGTCTCCCGTTTCTCCATGGCCTGTCCTGCATTTCTGGTTTTGACACTTTATTCAGCATGGCCCTTTTGACCGATGGGAAGCGAGACTTCTTTGTAGCGCTGATTTGCCTTTCCAGGTTGCTTGGTTGGCCAAAAAGGGCGCATGCGTTTTTTCCTGAATATATTCAGGAAAAAACGCATGCGCCCTTTTTGGCCAAGGGCATCATTGTCGAGGTTTTGCCGCTTTTCCCGTGCTTTAAAGGCGATTCGAATCTACCTCCTGAAATCTGTTTCCTGCAATTCTGCCTTGCTTTCAAATCCTCTTCGTTGTCTTCCGTCAATATATTTGTGGACGAGAGTTATCATTTATAACTCTGCAGGTTTGTGAATTGCAGTGCCCCTGAGCTCCATTTTTCAACTCGCTTTCTTGGGAGCTGGCCGCAAAAGCGCAGGATTGCTTCAGGCCCTATTCTGGTCCCGGGCGGCAGGCTGAGCCTGTGGTTAATTCTTCTTCCTGATGGGAAAATAGAGCGACCTGTGCCTGTCCCCTCACCTAGAGCTAGTGTCTCATTGGTTCCCCCTCTTCCCGTTCATCCTCAGGACAAATTGCAACCTGTACGGAACAGGAGGTTAAAGGTGCTGATTCTCCAAGGAGGGAGATTGCTAGTAAAGCGGCTGGAATGGCGAACCCGAGCACAAGGAGATGAGAAATGAGGTGCGTTTTAGAAACCTTTCCCGATCACACGGTGTACCATCCTCTGGGATTCTCCTGCATGTTTTCGATGTAGGAAGATGCCCTTGAACCTGGAGATTTGGGACCCATGGGATGGGTACCACGCAGTATTACTCTAAAGGGTCTGCGTTTGCTCACCCAACCTCACCAAACCTCTCAGCCCCAAGAGTGTCCACCCTTATGCCTCAATCAGCTGTGGGTCTAGATATGGTCAATCCAGGTGGCATCACAGCCCTTGAACGAATTTTGTAAGAATTTCTCTCTCTTTCACTGTCTTTGTTTCACGGGTTTTTAAAAGTGATTGATTTTTATAAAGGGGTTTAGCTGCTTTTCACTGCTGTGTTTATGCCGCTTTACACCCACTTGACTCACTTACAGAGAGATATCAATACATAGGTTTTAAGATTCTTACTAGTCAGATATATTCTTGGGCGGTGAATAGGGGGTTTTGAGTCCAGATCACTGAGCAAGGAGTAGGTCTTGTCTATTACATATTGGGTTTATGGAACGGTCTCTGAGCTAATTTGAAACCCTTGTTTTATGCATCACCCCACCTCACCTTTCCCGTTAAGCAGCCATAGTGTGTTTTCTAAACGTGTGACTCTGTTCTGTTTTGTAATTCAGTGCAAGGGTAGCGGTTTTTACATTCCCTCTATAAGTGATATCTTATGATAAGTGTCTTTTTCTGTGTGACTTATTTCACTTAGAATCGTCGTACCTAAATCCACTCATCATGCTGCTACTAGCCTTATGACGTTGATTTCATGGCTGAGTGATATTCCATTGTACAAAAGGACCACAACTTCTTTATCCATTTTTCTCTTTCCTGGGATATTTAAGGTGTAACGAAGTGGAGGTTCTTGTCAACAGAGCAGCCCTAAACTTTGGGGTGCCTGTGCCTTGCTGATTTTTAGTTTTCCCAATTTATACGCCCATGAGTGGAAGTGCCCTATGCTGTCGAAGCTGAGTTTTTTCTATGTTTCAGGACACACCGTACACTTCTCCAGAGTGGCTGTTGGCAATTTACGTCACGCCCATCAGCGTAGCAAGTCTCCCGTTTCTCCATGGCCTTTCCTGCATTTCTGGTTTTGACACTTTATTCAGCATGGCCCTTTTGACCGATGGGAAGCGAGACTTCTTTGTAGCGCTGATTTGCCTTTCCAGGTTGCTTGGTTGGCCAAAAAGGGCGCATGCGTTTTTTCCTGAATATATTCAGGAAAAAACGCATGCGCCCTTTTTGGCCAAGGGCATCATTGTCGAGGTTTTGCCGCTTTTCCCGTGCTTTAAAGGCGATTCGAATCTACCTCCTGAAATCTGTTTCCTGCAATTCTGCCTTGCTTTCAAATCCTCTTCGTTGTCTTCCGTCAATATATTTGTGGACGAGAGTTATCATTTATAACTCTGCAGGTTTGTGAATTGCAGTGCCCCTGAGCTCCATTTTTCAACTCGCTTTCTTGGGAGCTGGCCGCAAAAGCGCAGGATTGCTTCAGGCCCTATTCTGGTCCCGGGCGGCAGGCTGAGCCTGTGGTTAATTCTTCTTCCTGATGGGAAAATAGAGCGACCTGTGCCTGTCCCCTCACCTAGAGCTAGTGTCTCATTGGTTCCCCCTCTTCCCGTTCATCCTCAGGACAAATTGCAACCTGTACGGAACAGGAGGTTAAAGGTGCTGATTCTCCAAGGAGGGAGATTGCTAGTAAAGCGGCTGGAATGGCGAACCCGAGCACAAGGAGATGAGAAATGAGGTGCGTTTTAGAAACCTTTCCCGATCACACGGTGTACCATCCTCTGGGATTCTCCTGCATGTTTTCGATGTAGGAAGATGCCCTTGAACCTGGAGATTTGGGACCCATGGGATGGGTACCACGCAGTATTACTCTAAAGGGTCTGCGTTTGCTCACCCAACCTCACCAAACCTCTCAGCCCCAAGAGTGTCCACCCTTATGCCTCAATCAGCTGTGGGTCTAGATATGGTCAATCCAGGTGGCATCACAGCCCTTGAACGAATTTTGTAAGAATTTCTCTCTCTTTCACTGTCTTTGTTTCACGGGTTTTTAAAAGTGATTGATTTTTATAAAGGGGTTTAGCTGCTTTTCACTGCTGTGTTTATGCCGCTTTACACCCACTTGACTCACTTACAGAGAGATATCAATACATAGGTTTTAAGATTCTTACTAGTCAGATATATTCTTGGGCGGTGAATAGGGGGTTTTGAGTCCAGATCACTGAGCAAGGAGTAGGTCTTGTCTATTACATATTGGGTTTATGGAACGGTCTCTGAGCTAATTTGAAACCCTTGTTTTATGCATCACCCCACCTCACCTTTCCCGTTAAGCAGCCATAGTGTGTTTTCTAAACGTGTGACTCTGTTCTGTTTTGTAATTCAGTGCAAGGGTAGCGGTTTTTACATTCCCTCTATAAGTGATATCTTATGATAAGTGTCTTTTTCTGTGTGACTTATTTCACTTAGAATCGTCGTACCTAAATCCACTCATCATGCTGCTACTAGCCTTATGACGTTGATTTCATGGCTGAGTGATATTCCATTGTACAAAAGGACCACAACTTCTTTATCCATTTTTCTCTTTCCTGGGATATTTAAGGTGTAACGAAGTGGAGGTTCTTGTCAACAGAGCAGCCCTAAACTTTGGGGTGCCTGTGCCTTGCTGATTTTTAGTTTTCCCAATTTATACGCCCATGAGTGGAAGTGCCCTATGCTGTCGAAGCTGAGTTTTTTCTATGTTTCAGGACACACCGTACACTTCTCCAGAGTGGCTGTTGGCAATTTACGTCACGCCCATCAGCGTAGCAAGTCTCCCGTTTCTCCATGGCCTTTCCTGCATTTCTGGTTTTGACACTTTATTCAGCATGGCCCTTTTGACCGATGGGAAGCGAGACTTCTTTGTAGCGCTGATTTGCCTTTCCAGGTTGCTTGGTTGGCCAAAAAGGGCGCATGCGTTTTTTCCTGAATATATTCAGGAAAAAACGCATGCGCCCTTTTTGGCCAAGGGCATCATTGTCGAGGTTTTGCCGCTTTTCCCGTGCTTTAAAGGCGATTCGAATCTACCTCCTGAAATCTGTTTCCTGCAATTCTGCCTTGCTTTCAAATCCTCTTCGTTGTCTTCCGTCAATATATTTGTGGACGAGAGTTATCATTTATAACTCTGCAGGTTTGTGAATTGCAGTGCCCCTGAGCTCCATTTTTCAACTCGCTTTCTTGGGAGCTGGCCGCAAAAGCGCAGGATTGCTTCAGGCCCTATTCTGGTCCCGGGCGGCAGGCTGAGCCTGTGGTTAATTCTTCTTCCTGATGGGAAAATAGAGCGATCTCTGCCTGTCCCCTCACCTAGAGCTAGTGTCTCATTGGTTCCCCCTCTTCCCGTTCATCCTCAGGACAAATTGCAACCTGTACGGAACAGGAGGTTAAAGGTGCTGATTCTCCAAGGAGGGAGATTGCTAGTAAAGCGGCTGGAATGGCGAACCCGAGCACAAGGAGATGAGAAATGAGGTGCGTTTTAGAAACCTTTCCCGATCACACGGTGTACCATCCTCTGGGATTCTCCTGCATGTTTTCGATGTAGGAAGATGCCCTTGAACCTGGAGATTTGGGACCCATGGGATGGGTACCACGCAGTATTACTCTAAAGGGTCTGCGTTTGCTCACCCAACCTCACCAAACCTCTCAGCCCCAAGAGTGTCCACCCTTATGCCTCAATCAGCTGTGGGTCTAGATATGGTCAATCCAGGTGGCATCACAGCCCTTGAACGAATTTTGTAAGAATTTCTCTCTCTTTCACTGTCTTTGTTTCACGGGTTTTTAAAAGTGATTGATTTTTATAAAGGGGTTTAGCTGCTTTTCACTGCTGTGTTTATGCCGCTTTACACCCACTTGACTCACTTACAGAGAGATATCAATACATAGGTTTTAAGATTCTTACTAGTCAGATATATTCTTGGGCGGTGAATAGGGGGTTTTGAGTCCAGATCACTGAGCAAGGAGTAGGTCTTGTCTATTACATATTGGGTTTATGGAACGGTCTCTGAGCTAATTTGAAACCCTTGTTTTATGCATCACCCCACCTCACCTTTCCCGTTAAGCAGCCATAGTGTGTTTTCTAAACGTGTGACTCTGTTCTGTTTTGTAATTCAGTGCAAGGGTAGCGGTTTTTACATTCCCTCTATAAGTGATATCTTATGATAAGTGTCTTTTTCTGTGTGACTTATTTCACTTAGAATCGTCGTACCTAAATCCACTCATCATGCTGCTACTAGCCTTATGACGTTGATTTCATGGCTGAGTGATATTCCATTGTACAAAAGGACCACAACTTCTTTATCCATTTTTCTCTTTCCTGGGATATTTAAGGTGTAACGAAGTGGAGGTTCTTGTCAACAGAGCAGCCCTAAACTTTGGGGTGCCTGTGCCTTGCTGATTTTTAGTTTTCCCAATTTATACGCCCATGAGTGGAAGTGCCCTATGCTGTCGAAGCTGAGTTTTTTCTATGTTTCAGGACACACCGTACACTTCTCCAGAGTGGCTGTTGGCAATTTACGTCACGCCCATCAGCGTAGCAAGTCTCCCGTTTCTCCATGGCCTTTCCTGCATTTCTGGTTTTGACACTTTATTCAGCATGGCCCTTTTGACCGATGGGAAGCGAGACTTCTTTGTAGCGCTGATTTGCCTTTCCAGGTTGCTTGGTTGGCCAAAAAGGGCGCATGCGTTTTTTCCTGAATATATTCAGGAAAAAACGCATGCGCCCTTTTTGGCCAAGGGCATCATTGTCGAGGTTTTGCCGCTTTTCCCGTGCTTTAAAGGCGATTCGAATCTACCTCCTGAAATCTGTTTCCTGCAATTCTGCCTTGCTTTCAAATCCTCTTCGTTGTCTTCCGTCAATATATTTGTGGACGAGAGTTATCATTTATAACTCTGCAGGTTTGTGAATTGCAGTGCCCCTGAGCTCCATTTTTCAACTCGCTTTCTTGGGAGCTGGCCGCAAAAGCGCAGGATTGCTTCAGGCCCTATTCTGGTCCCGGGCGGCAGGCTGAGCCTGTGGTTAATTCTTCTTCCTGATGGGAAAATAGAGCGATCTCTGCCTGTCCCCTCACCTAGAGCTAGTGTCTCATTGGTTCCCCCTCTTCCCGTTCATCCTCAGGACAAATTGCAACCTGTACGGAACAGGAGGTTAAAGGTGCTGATTCTCCAAGGAGGGAGATTGCTAGTAAAGCGGCTGGAATGGCGAACCCGAGCACAAGGAGATGAGAAATGAGGTGCGTTTTAGAAACCTTTCCCGATCACACGGTGTACCATCCTCTGGGATTCTCCTGCATGTTTTCGATGTAGGAAGATGCCCTTGAACCTGGAGATTTGGGACCCATGGGATGGGTACCACGCAGTATTACTCTAAAGGGTCTGCGTTTGCTCACCCAACCTCACCAAACCTCTCAGCCCCAAGAGTGTCCACCCTTATGCCTCAATCAGCTGTGGGTCTAGATATGGTCAATCCAGGTGGCATCACAGCCCTTGAACGAATTTTGTAAGAATTTCTCTCTCTTTCACTGTCTTTGTTTCACGGGTTTTTAAAAGTGATTGATTTTTATAAAGGGGTTTAGCTGCTTTTCACTGCTGTGTTTATGCCGCTTTACACCCACTTGACTCACTTACAGAGAGATATCAATACATAGGTTTTAAGATTCTTACTAGTCAGATATATTCTTGGGCGGTGAATAGGGGGTTTTGAGTCCAGATCACTGAGCAAGGAGTAGGTCTTGTCTATTACATATTGGGTTTATGGAACGGTCTCTGAGCTAATTTGAAACCCTTGTTTTATGCATCACCCCACCTCACCTTTCCCGTTAAGCAGCCATAGTGTGTTTTCTAAACGTGTGACTCTGTTCTGTTTTGTAATTCAGTGCAAGGGTAGCGGTTTTTACATTCCCTCTATAAGTGATATCTTATGATAAGTGTCTTTTTCTGTGTGACTTATTTCACTTAGAATCGTCGTACCTAAATCCACTCATCATGCTGCTACTAGCCTTATGACGTTGATTTCATGGCTGAGTGATATTCCATTGTACAAAAGGACCACAACTTCTTTATCCATTTTTCTCTTTCCTGGGATATTTAAGGTGTAACGAAGTGGAGGTTCTTGTCAACAGAGCAGCCCTAAACTTTGGGGTGCCTGTGCCTTGCTGATTTTTAGTTTTCCCAATTTATACGCCCATGAGTGGAAGTGCCCTATGCTGTCGAAGCTGAGTTTTTTCTATGTTTCAGGACACACCGTACACTTCTCCAGAGTGGCTGTTGGCAATTTACGTCACGCCCATCAGCGTAGCAAGTCTCCCGTTTCTCCATGGCCTTTCCTGCATTTCTGGTTTTGACACTTTATTCAGCATGGCCCTTTTGACCGATGGGAAGCGAGACTTCTTTGTAGCGCTGATTTGCCTTTCCAGGTTGCTTGGTTGGCCAAAAAGGGCGCATGCGTTTTTTCCTGAATATATTCAGGAAAAAACGCATGCGCCCTTTTTGGCCAAGGGCATCATTGTCGAGGTTTTGCCGCTTTTCCCGTGCTTTAAAGGCGATTCGAATCTACCTCCTGAAATCTGTTTCCTGCAATTCTGCCTTGCTTTCAAATCCTCTTCGTTGTCTTCCGTCAATATATTTGTGGACGAGAGTTATCATTTATAACTCTGCAGGTTTGTGAATTGCAGTGCCCCTGAGCTCCATTTTTCAACTCGCTTTCTTGGGAGCTGGCCGCAAAAGCGCAGGATTGCTTCAGGCCCTATTCTGGTCCCGGGCGGCAGGCTGAGCCTGTGGTTAATTCTTCTTCCTGATGGGAAAATAGAGCGATCTCTGCCTGTCCCCTCACCTAGAGCTAGTGTCTCATTGGTTCCCCCTCTTCCCGTTCATCCTCAGGACAAATTGCAACCTGTACGGAACAGGAGGTTAAAGGTGCTGATTCTCCAAGGAGGGAGATTGCTAGTAAAGCGGCTGGAATGGCGAACCCGAGCACAAGGAGATGAGAAATGAGGTGCGTTTTAGAAACCTTTCCCGATCACACGGTGTACCATCCTCTGGGATTCTCCTGCATGTTTTCGATGTAGGAAGATGCCCTTGAACCTGGAGATTTGGGACCCATGGGATGGGTACCACGCAGTATTACTCTAAAGGGTCTGCGTTTGCTCACCCAACCTCACCAAACCTCTCAGCCCCAAGAGTGTCCACCCTTATGCCTCAATCAGCTGTGGGTCTAGATATGGTCAATCCAGGTGGCATCACAGCCCTTGAACGAATTTTGTAAGAATTTCTCTCTCTTTCACTGTCTTTGTTTCACGGGTTTTTAAAAGTGATTGATTTTTATAAAGGGGTTTAGCTGCTTTTCACTGCTGTGTTTATGCCGCTTTACACCCACTTGACTCACTTACAGAGAGATATCAATACATAGGTTTTAAGATTCTTACTAGTCAGATATATTCTTGGGCGGTGAATAGGGGGTTTTGAGTCCAGATCACTGAGCAAGGAGTAGGTCTTGTCTATTACATATTGGGTTTATGGAACGGTCTCTGAGCTAATTTGAAACCCTTGTTTTATGCATCACCCCACCTCACCTTTCCCGTTAAGCAGCCATAGTGTGTTTTCTAAACGTGTGACTCTGTTCTGTTTTGTAATTCAGTGCAAGGGTAGCGGTTTTTACATTCCCTCTATAAGTGATATCTTATGATAAGTGTCTTTTTCTGTGTGACTTATTTCACTTAGAATCGTCGTACCTAAATCCACTCATCATGCTGCTACTAGCCTTATGACGTTGATTTCATGGCTGAGTGATATTCCATTGTACAAAAGGACCACAACTTCTTTATCCATTTTTCTCTTTCCTGGGATATTTAAGGTGTAACGAAGTGGAGGTTCTTGTCAACAGAGCAGCCCTAAACTTTGGGGTGCCTGTGCCTTGCTGATTTTTAGTTTTCCCAATTTATACGCCCATGAGTGGAAGTGCCCTATGCTGTCGAAGCTGAGTTTTTTCTATGTTTCAGGACACACCGTACACTTCTCCAGAGTGGCTGTTGGCAATTTACGTCACGCCCATCAGCGTAGCAAGTCTCCCGTTTCTCCATGGCCTTTCCTGCATTTCTGGTTTTGACACTTTATTCAGCATGGCCCTTTTGACCGATGGGAAGCGAGACTTCTTTGTAGCGCTGATTTGCCTTTCCAGGTTGCTTGGTTGGCCAAAAAGGGCGCATGCGTTTTTTCCTGAATATATTCAGGAAAAAACGCATGCGCCCTTTTTGGCCAAGGGCATCATTGTCGAGGTTTTGCCGCTTTTCCCGTGCTTTAAAGGCGATTCGAATCTACCTCCTGAAATCTGTTTCCTGCAATTCTGCCTTGCTTTCAAATCCTCTTCGTTGTCTTCCGTCAATATATTTGTGGACGAGAGTTATCATTTATAACTCTGCAGGTTTGTGAATTGCAGTGCCCCTGAGCTCCATTTTTCAACTCGCTTTCTTGGGAGCTGGCCGCAAAAGCGCAGGATTGCTTCAGGCCCTATTCTGGTCCCGGGCGGCAGGCTGAGCCTGTGGTTAATTCTTCTTCCTGATGGGAAAATAGAGCGATCTCTGCCTGTCCCCTCACCTAGAGCTAGTGTCTCATTGGTTCCCCCTCTTCCCGTTCATCCTCAGGACAAATTGCAACCTGTACGGAACAGGAGGTTAAAGGTGCTGATTCTCCAAGGAGGGAGATTGCTAGTAAAGCGGCTGGAATGGCGAACCCGAGCACAAGGAGATGAGAAATGAGGTGCGTTTTAGAAACCTTTCCCGATCACACGGTGTACCATCCTCTGGGATTCTCCTGCATGTTTTCGATGTAGGAAGATGCCCTTGAACCTGGAGATTTGGGACCCATGGGATGGGTACCACGCAGTATTACTCTAAAGGGTCTGCGTTTGCTCACCCAACCTCACCAAACCTCTCAGCCCCAAGAGTGTCCACCCTTATGCCTCAATCAGCTGTGGGTCTAGATATGGTCAATCCAGGTGGCATCACAGCCCTTGAACGAATTTTGTAAGAATTTCTCTCTCTTTCACTGTCTTTGTTTCACGGGTTTTTAAAAGTGATTGATTTTTATAAAGGGGTTTAGCTGCTTTTCACTGCTGTGTTTATGCCGCTTTACACCCACTTGACTCACTTACAGAGAGATATCAATACATAGGTTTTAAGATTCTTACTAGTCAGATATATTCTTGGGCGGTGAATAGGGGGTTTTGAGTCCAGATCACTGAGCAAGGAGTAGGTCTTGTCTATTACATATTGGGTTTATGGAACGGTCTCTGAGCTAATTTGAAACCCTTGTTTTATGCATCACCCCACCTCACCTTTCCCGTTAAGCAGCCATAGTGTGTTTTCTAAACGTGTGACTCTGTTCTGTTTTGTAATTCAGTGCAAGGGTAGCGGTTTTTACATTCCCTCTATAAGTGATATCTTATGATAAGTGTCTTTTTCTGTGTGACTTATTTCACTTAGAATCGTCGTACCTAAATCCACTCATCATGCTGCTACTAGCCTTATGACGTTGATTTCATGGCTGAGTGATATTCCATTGTACAAAAGGACCACAACTTCTTTATCCATTTTTCTCTTTCCTGGGATATTTAAGGTGTAACGAAGTGGAGGTTCTTGTCAACAGAGCAGCCCTAAACTTTGGGGTGCCTGTGCCTTGCTGATTTTTAGTTTTCCCAATTTATACGCCCATGAGTGGAAGTGCCCTATGCTGTCGAAGCTGAGTTTTTTCTATGTTTCAGGACACACCGTACACTTCTCCAGAGTGGCTGTTGGCAATTTACGTCACGCCCATCAGCGTAGCAAGTCTCCCGTTTCTCCATGGCCTGTCCTGCATTTCTGGTTTTGACACTTTATTCAGCATGGCCCTTTTGACCGATGGGAAGCGAGACTTCTTTGTAGCGCTGATTTGCCTTTCCAGGTTGCTTGGTTGGCCAAAAAGGGCGCATGCGTTTTTTCCTGAATATATTCAGGAAAAAACGCATGCGCCCTTTTTGGCCAAGGGCATCATTGTCGAGGTTTTGCCGCTTTTCCCGTGCTTTAAAGGCGATTCGAATCTACCTCCTGAAATCTGTTTCCTGCAATTCTGCCTTGCTTTCAAATCCTCTTCGTTGTCTTCCGTCAATATATTTGTGGACGAGAGTTATCATTTATAACTCTGCAGGTTTGTGAATTGCAGTGCCCCTGAGCTCCATTTTTCAACTCGCTTTCTTGGGAGCTGGCCGCAAAAGCGCAGGATTGCTTCAGGCCCTATTCTGGTCCCGGGCGGCAGGCTGAGCCTGTGGTTAATTCTTCTTCCTGATGGGAAAATAGAGCGACCTCTGCCTGTCCCCTCACCTAGAGCTAGTGTCTCATTGGTTCCCCCTCTTCCCGTTCATCCTCAGGACAAATTGCAACCTGTACGGAACAGGAGGTTAAAGGTGCTGATTCTCCAAGGAGGGAGATTGCTAGTAAAGCGGCTGGAATGGCGAACCCGAGCACAAGGAGATGAGAAATGAGGTGCGTTTTAGAAACCTTTCCCGATCACACGGTGTACCATCCTCTGGGATTCTCCTGCATGTTTTCGATGTAGGAAGATGCCCTTGAACCTGGAGATTTGGGACCCATGGGATGGGTACCACGCAGTATTACTCTAAAGGGTCTGCGTTTGCTCACCCAACCTCACCAAACCTCTCAGCCCCAAGAGTGTCCACCCCTATGCCTCAATCAGCTGTGGGTCTAGATATGGTCAATCCAGGTGGCATCACAGCCCTTGAACGAATTTTGTAAGAATTTCTCTCTCTTTCACTGTCTTTGTTTCACGGGTTTTTAAAAGTGATTGATTTTTATAAAGGGGTTTAGCTGCTTTTCACTGCTGTGTTTATGCCGCTTTACACCCACTTGACTCACTTACAGAGAGATATCAATACATAGGTTTTAAGATTCTTACTAGTCAGATATATTCTTGGGCGGTGAATAGGGGGTTTTGAGTCCAGATCACTGAGCAAGGAGTAGGTCTTGTCTATTACATATTGGGTTTATGGAACGGTCTCTGAGCTAATTTGAAACCCTTGTTTTATGCATCACCCCACCTCACCTTTCCCGTTAAGCAGCCATAGTGTGTTTTCTAAACGTGTGACTCTGTTCTGTTTTGTAATTCAGTGCAAGGGTAGCGGTTTTTACATTCCCTCTATAAGTGATATCTTATGATAAGTGTCTTTTTCTGTGTGACTTATTTCACTTAGAATCGTCGTACCTAAATCCACTCATCATGCTGCTACTAGCCTTATGACGTTGATTTCATGGCTGAGTGATATTCCATTGTACAAAAGGACCACAACTTCTTTATCCATTTTTCTCTTTCCTGGGATATTTAAGGTGTAACGAAGTGGAGGTTCTTGTCAACAGAGCAGCCCTAAACTTTGGGGTGCCTGTGCCTTGCTGATTTTTAGTTTTCCCAATTTATACGCCCATGAGTGGAAGTGCCCTATGCTGTCGAAGCTGAGTTTTTTCTATGTTTCAGGACACACCGTACACTTCTCCAGAGTGGCTGTTGGCAATTTACGTCACGCCCATCAGCGTAGCAAGTCTCCCGTTTCTCCATGGCCTGTCCTGCATTTCTGGTTTTGACACTTTATTCAGCATGGCCCTTTTGACCGATGGGAAGCGAGACTTCTTTGTAGCGCTGATTTGCCTTTCCAGGTTGCTTGGTTGGCCAAAAAGGGCGCATGCGTTTTTTCCTGAATATATTCAGGAAAAAACGCATGCGCCCTTTTTGGCCAAGGGCATCATTGTCGAGGTTTTGCCGCTTTTCCCGTGCTTTAAAGGCGATTCGAATCTACCTCCTGAAATCTGTTTCCTGCAATTCTGCCTTGCTTTCAAATCCTCTTCGTTGTCTTCCGTCAATATATTTGTGGACGAGAGTTATCATTTATAACTCTGCAGGTTTGTGAATTGCAGTGCCCCTGAGCTCCATTTTTCAACTCGCTTTCTTGGGAGCTGGCCGCAAAAGCGCAGGATTGCTTCAGGCCCTATTCTGGTCCCGGGCGGCAGGCTGAGCCTGTGGTTAATTCTTCTTCCTGATGGGAAAATAGAGCGACCTCTGCCTGTCCCCTCACCTAGAGCTAGTGTCTCATTGGTTCCCCCTCTTCCCGTTCATCCTCAGGACAAATTGCAACCTGTACGGAACAGGAGGTTAAAGGTGCTGATTCTCCAAGGAGGGAGATTGCTAGTAAAGCGGCTGGAATGGCGAACCCGAGCACAAGGAGATGAGAAATGAGGTGCGTTTTAGAAACCTTTCCCGATCACACGGTGTACCATCCTCTGGGATTCTCCTGCATGTTTTCGATGTAGGAAGATGCCCTTGAACCTGGAGATTTGGGACCCATGGGATGGGTACCACGCAGTATTACTCTAAAGGGTCTGCGTTTGCTCACCCAACCTCACCAAACCTCTCAGCCCCAAGAGTGTCCACCCTTATGCCTCAATCAGCTGTGGGTCTAGATATGGTCAATCCAGGTGGCATCACAGCCCTTGAACGAATTTTGTAAGAATTTCTCTCTCTTTCACTGTCTTTGTTTCACGGGTTTTTAAAAGTGATTGATTTTTATAAAGGGGTTTAGCTGCTTTTCACTGCTGTGTTTATGCCGCTTTACACCCACTTGACTCACTTACAGAGAGATATCAATACATAGGTTTTAAGATTCTTACTAGTCAGATATATTCTTGGGCGGTGAATAGGGGGTTTTGAGTCCAGATCACTGAGCAAGGAGTAGGTCTTGTCTATTACATATTGGGTTTATGGAACGGTCTCTGAGCTAATTTGAAACCCTTGTTTTATGCATCACCCCACCTCACCTTTCCCGTTAAGCAGCCATAGTGTGTTTTCTAAACGTGTGACTCTGTTCTGTTTTGTAATTCAGTGCAAGGGTAGCGGTTTTTACATTCCCTCTATAAGTGATATCTTATGATAAGTGTCTTTTTCTGTGTGACTTATTTCACTTAGAATCGTCGTACCTAAATCCACTCATCATGCTGCTACTAGCCTTATGACGTTGATTTCATGGCTGAGTGATATTCCATTGTACAAAAGGACCACAACTTCTTCATCCATTTTTCTCTTTCCTGGGATATTTAAGGTGTAACGAAGTGGAGGTTCTTGTCAACAGAGCAGCCCTAAACTTTGGGGTGCCTGTGCCTTGCTGATTTTTAGTTTTCCCAATTTATACGCCCATGAGTGGAAGTGCCCTATGCTGTCTAAGCTGAGTTTTTTCTATGTTTCAGGACACACCGTACACTTCTCCAGAGTGGCTGTTGGCAATTTACGTCACGCCCATCAGCGTAGCAAGTCTCCCGTTTCTCCATGGCCTTTCCTGCATTTCTGGTTTTGACACTTTATTCAGCATGGCCCTTTTGACCGATGGGAAGCGAGACTTCTTTGTAGCGCTGATTTGCCTTTCCAGGTTGCTTGGTTGGCCAAAAAGGGCGCATGCGTTTTTTCCTGAATATATTCAGGAAAAAACGCATGCGCCCTTTTTGGCCAAGGGCATCATTGTCGAGGTTTTGCCGCTTTTCCCGTGCTTTAAAGGCGATTCGAATCTACCTCCTGAAATCTGTTTCCTGCAATTCTGCCTTGCTTTCAAATCCTCTTCGTTGTCTTCCGTCAATATATTTGTGGACGAGAGTTATCATTTATAACTCTGCAGGTTTGTGAATTGCAGTGCCCCTGAGCTCCATTTTTCAACTCGCTTTCTTGGGAGCTGGCCGCAAAAGCGCAGGATTGCTTCAGGCCCTATTCTGGTCCCGGGCGGCAGGCTGAGCCTGTGGTTAATTCTTCTTCCTGATGGGAAAATAGAGCGACCTCTGCCTGTCCCCTCACCTAGAGCTAGTGTCTCATTGGTTCCCCCTCTTCCCGTTCATCCTCAGGACAAATTGCAACCTGTACGGAACAGGAGGTTAAAGGTGCTGATTCTCCAAGGAGGGAGATTGCTAGTAAAGCGGCTGGAATGGCGAACCCGAGCACAAGGAGATGAGAAATGAGGTGCGTTTTAGAAACCTTTCCCGATCACACGGTGTACCATCCTCTGGGATTCTCCTGCATGTTTTCGATGTAGGAAGATGCCCTTGAACCTGGAGATTTGGGACCCATGGGATGGGTACCACGCAGTATTACTCTAAAGGGTCTGCGTTTGCTCACCCAACCTCACCAAACCTCTCAGCCCCAAGAGTGTCCACCCTTATGCCTCAATCAGCTGTGGGTCTAGATATGGTCAATCCAGGTGGCATCACAGCCCTTGAACGAATTTTGTAAGAATTTCTCTCTCTTTCACTGTCTTTGTTTCACGGGTTTTTAAAAGTGATTGATTTTTATAAAGGGGTTTAGCTGCTTTTCACTGCTGTGTTTATGCCGCTTTACACCCACTTGACTCACTTACAGAGAGATATCAATACATAGGTTTTAAGATTCTTACTAGTCAGATATATTCTTGGGCGGTGAATAGGGGGTTTTGAGTCCAGATCACTGAGCAAGGAGTAGGTCTTGTCTATTACATATTGGGTTTATGGAACGGTCTCTGAGCTAATTTGAAACCCTTGTTTTATGCATCACCCCACCTCACCTTTCCCGTTAAGCAGCCATAGTGTGTTTTCTAAACGTGTGACTCTGTTCTGTTTTGTAATTCAGTGCAAGGGTAGCGGTTTTTACATTCCCTCTATAAGTGATATCTTATGATAAGTGTCTTTTTCTGTGTGACTTATTTCACTTAGAATCGTCGTACCTAAATCCACTCATCATGCTGCTACTAGCCTTATGACGTTGATTTCATGGCTGAGTGATATTCCATTGTACAAAAGGACCACAACTTCTTCATCCATTTTTCTCTTTCCTGGGATATTTAAGGTGTAACGAAGTGGAGGTTCTTGTCAACAGAGCAGCCCTAAACTTTGGGGTGCCTGTGCCTTGCTGATTTTTAGTTTTCCCAATTTATACGCCCATGAGTGGAAGTGCCCTATGCTGTCTAAGCTGAGTTTTTTCTATGTTTCAGGACACACCGTACACTTCTCCAGAGTGGCTGTTGGCAATTTACGTCACGCCCATCAGCGTAGCAAGTCTCCCGTTTCTCCATGGCCTTTCCTGCATTTCTGGTTTTGACACTTTATTCAGCATGGCCCTTTTGACCGATGGGAAGCGAGACTTCTTTGTAGCGCTGATTTGCCTTTCCAGGTTGCTTGGTTGGCCAAAAAGGGCGCATGCGTTTTTTCCTGAATATATTCAGGAAAAAACGCATGCGCCCTTTTTGGCCAAGGGCATCATTGTCGAGGTTTTGCCGCTTTTCCCGTGCTTTAAAGGCGATTCGAATCTACCTCCTGAAATCTGTTTCCTGCAATTCTGCCTTGCTTTCAAATCCTCTTCGTTGTCTTCCGTCAATATATTTGTGGACGAGAGTTATCATTTATAACTCTGCAGGTTTGTGAATTGCAGTGCCCCTGAGCTCCATTTTTCAACTCGCTTTCTTGGGAGCTGGCCGCAAAAGCGCAGGATTGCTTCAGGCCCTATTCTGGTCCCGGGCGGCAGGCTGAGCCTGTGGTTAATTCTTCTTCCTGATGGGAAAATAGAGCGACCTCTGCCTGTCCCCTCACCTAGAGCTAGTGTCTCATTGGTTCCCCCTCTTCCCGTTCATCCTCAGGACAAATTGCAACCTGTACGGAACAGGAGGTTAAAGGTGCTGATTCTCCAAGGAGGGAGATTGCTAGTAAAGCGGCTGGAATGGCGAACCCGAGCACAAGGAGATGAGAAATGAGGTGCGTTTTAGAAACCTTTCCCGATCACACGGTGTACCATCCTCTGGGATTCTCCTGCATGTTTTCGATGTAGGAAGATGCCCTTGAACCTGGAGATTTGGGACCCATGGGATGGGTACCACGCAGTATTACTCTAAAGGGTCTGCGTTTGCTCACCCAACCTCACCAAACCTCTCAGCCCCAAGAGTGTCCACCCTTATGCCTCAATCAGCTGTGGGTCTAGATATGGTCAATCCAGGTGGCATCACAGCCCTTGAACGAATTTTGTAAGAATTTCTCTCTCTTTCACTGTCTTTGTTTCACGGGTTTTTAAAAGTGATTGATTTTTATAAAGGGGTTTAGCTGCTTTTCACTGCTGTGTTTATGCCGCTTTACACCCACTTGACTCACTTACAGAGAGATATCAATACATAGGTTTTAAGATTCTTACTAGTCAGATATATTCTTGGGCGGTGAATAGGGGGTTTTGAGTCCAGATCACTGAGCAAGGAGTAGGTCTTGTCTATTACATATTGGGTTTATGGAACGGTCTCTGAGCTAATTTGAAACCCTTGTTTTATGCATCACCCCACCTCACCTTTCCCGTTAAGCAGCCATAGTGTGTTTTCTAAACGTGTGACTCTGTTCTGTTTTGTAATTCAGTGCAAGGGTAGCGGTTTTTACATTCCCTCTATAAGTGATATCTTATGATAAGTGTCTTTTTCTGTGTGACTTATTTCACTTAGAATCGTCGTACCTAAATCCACTCATCATGCTGCTACTAGCCTTATGACGTTGATTTCATGGCTGAGTGATATTCCATTGTACAAAAGGACCACAACTTCTTTATCCATTTTTCTCTTTCCTGGGATATTTAAGGTGTAACGAAGTGGAGGTTCTTGTCAACAGAGCAGCCCTAAACTTTGGGGTGCCTGTGCCTTGCTGATTTTTAGTTTTCCCAATTTATACGCCCATGAGTGGAAGTGCCCTATGCTGTCGAAGCTGAGTTTTTTCTATGTTTCAGGACACACCGTACACTTCTCCAGAGTGGCTGTTGGCAATTTACGTCACGCCCATCAGCGTAGCAAGTCTCCCGTTTCTCCATGGCCTTTCCTGCATTTCTGGTTTTGACACTTTATTCAGCATGGCCCTTTTGACCGATGGGAAGCGAGACTTCTTTGTAGCGCTGATTTGCCTTTCCAGGTTGCTTGGTTGGCCAAAAAGGGCGCATGCGTTTTTTCCTGAATATATTCAGGAAAAAACGCATGCGCCCTTTTTGGCCAAGGGCATCATTGTCGAGGTTTTGCCGCTTTTCCCGTGCTTTAAAGGCGATTCGAATCTACCTCCTGAAATCTGTTTCCTGCAATTCTGCCTTGCTTTCAAATCCTCTTCGTTGTCTTCCGTCAATATATTTGTGGACGAGAGTTATCATTTATAACTCTGCAGGTTTGTGAATTGCAGTGCCCCTGAGCTCCATTTTTCAACTCGCTTTCTTGGGAGCTGGCCGCAAAAGCGCAGGATTGCTTCAGGCCCTATTCTGGTCCCGGGCGGCAGGCTGAGCCTGTGGTTAATTCTTCTTCCTGATGGGAAAATAGAGCGACCTGTGCCTGTCCCCTCACCTAGAGCTAGTGTCTCATTGGTTCCCCCTCTTCCCGTTCATCCTCAGGACAAATTGCAACCTGTACGGAACAGGAGGTTAAAGGTGCTGATTCTCCAAGGAGGGAGATTGCTAGTAAAGCGGCTGGAATGGCGAACCCGAGCACAAGGAGATGAGAAATGAGGTGCGTTTTAGAAACCTTTCCCGATCACACGGTGTACCATCCTCTGGGATTCTCCTGCATGTTTTCGATGTAGGAAGATGCCCTTGAACCTGGAGATTTGGGACCCATGGGATGGGTACCACGCAGTATTACTCTAAAGGGTCTGCGTTTGCTCACCCAACCTCACCAAACCTCTCAGCCCCAAGAGTGTCCACCCTTATGCCTCAATCAGCTGTGGGTCTAGATATGGTCAATCCAGGTGGCATCACAGCCCTTGAACGAATTTTGTAAGAATTTCTCTCTCTTTCACTGTCTTTGTTTCACGGGTTTTTAAAAGTGATTGATTTTTATAAAGGGGTTTAGCTGCTTTTCACTGCTGTGTTTATGCCGCTTTACACCCACTTGACTCACTTACAGAGAGATATCAATACATAGGTTTTAAGATTCTTACTAGTCAGATATATTCTTGGGCGGTGAATAGGGGGTTTTGAGTCCAGATCACTGAGCAAGGAGTAGGTCTTGTCTATTACATATTGGGTTTATGGAACGGTCTCTGAGCTAATTTGAAACCCTTGTTTTATGCATCACCCCACCTCACCTTTCCCGTTAAGCAGCCATAGTGTGTTTTCTAAACGTGTGACTCTGTTCTGTTTTGTAATTCAGTGCAAGGGTAGCGGTTTTTACATTCCCTCTATAAGTGATATCTTATGATAAGTGTCTTTTTCTGTGTGACTTATTTCACTTAGAATCGTCGTACCTAAATCCACTCATCATGCTGCTACTAGCCTTATGACGTTGATTTCATGGCTGAGTGATATTCCATTGTACAAAAGGACCACAACTTCTTTATCCATTTTTCTCTTTCCTGGGATATTTAAGGTGTAACGAAGTGGAGGTTCTTGTCAACAGAGCAGCCCTAAACTTTGGGGTGCCTGTGCCTTGCTGATTTTTAGTTTTCCCAATTTATACGCCCATGAGTGGAAGTGCCCTATGCTGTCGAAGCTGAGTTTTTTCTATGTTTCAGGACACACCGTACACTTCTCCAGAGTGGCTGTTGGCAATTTACGTCACGCCCATCAGCGTAGCAAGTCTCCCGTTTCTCCATGGCCTTTCCTGCATTTCTGGTTTTGACACTTTATTCAGCATGGCCCTTTTGACCGATGGGAAGCGAGACTTCTTTGTAGCGCTGATTTGCCTTTCCAGGTTGCTTGGTTGGCCAAAAAGGGCGCATGCGTTTTTTCCTGAATATATTCAGGAAAAAACGCATGCGCCCTTTTTGGCCAAGGGCATCATTGTCGAGGTTTTGCCGCTTTTCCCGTGCTTTAAAGGCGATTCGAATCTACCTCCTGAAATCTGTTTCCTGCAATTCTGCCTTGCTTTCAAATCCTCTTCGTTGTCTTCCGTCAATATATTTGTGGACGAGAGTTATCATTTATAACTCTGCAGGTTTGTGAATTGCAGTGCCCCTGAGCTCCATTTTTCAACTCGCTTTCTTGGGAGCTGGCCGCAAAAGCGCAGGATTGCTTCAGGCCCTATTCTGGTCCCGGGCGGCAGGCTGAGCCTGTGGTTAATTCTTCTTCCTGATGGGAAAATAGAGCGACCTGTGCCTGTCCCCTCACCTAGAGCTAGTGTCTCATTGGTTCCCCCTCTTCCCGTTCATCCTCAGGACAAATTGCAACCTGTACGGAACAGGAGGTTAAAGGTGCTGATTCTCCAAGGAGGGAGATTGCTAGTAAAGCGGCTGGAATGGCGAACCCGAGCACAAGGAGATGAGAAATGAGGTGCGTTTTAGAAACCTTTCCCGATCACACGGTGTACCATCCTCTGGGATTCTCCTGCATGTTTTCGATGTAGGAAGATGCCCTTGAACCTGGAGATTTGGGACCCATGGGATGGGTACCACGCAGTATTACTCTAAAGGGTCTGCGTTTGCTCACCCAACCTCACCAAACCTCTCAGCCCCAAGAGTGTCCACCCTTATGCCTCAATCAGCTGTGGGTCTAGATATGGTCAATCCAGGTGGCATCACAGCCCTTGAACGAATTTTGTAAGAATTTCTCTCTCTTTCACTGTCTTTGTTTCACGGGTTTTTAAAAGTGATTGATTTTTATAAAGGGGTTTAGCTGCTTTTCACTGCTGTGTTTATGCCGCTTTACACCCACTTGAC
The DNA here is from genome assembly GCF_965194805.1 of Balaenoptera borealis. Taxonomy (NCBI): domain Eukaryota; kingdom Metazoa; phylum Chordata; class Mammalia; order Artiodactyla; family Balaenopteridae; genus Balaenoptera; species Balaenoptera borealis. The sequence continues at coordinate 584,848 of NW_028123744.1, read as the reverse complement.
TCACTTACAGAGAGATATCAATACATAGGTTTTAAGATTCTTACTAGTCAGATATATTCTTGGGCGGTGAATAGGGGGTTTTGAGTCCAGATCACTGAGCAAGGAGTAGGTCTTGTCTATTACATATTGGGTTTATGGAACGGTCTCTGAGCTAATTTGAAACCCTTGTTTTATGCATCACCCCACCTCACCTTTCCCGTTAAGCAGCCATAGTGTGTTTTCTAAACGTGTGACTCTGTTCTGTTTTGTAATTCAGTGCAAGGGTAGCGGTTTTTACATTCCCTCTATAAGTGATATCTTATGATAAGTGTCTTTTTCTGTGTGACTTATTTCACTTAGAATCGTCGTACCTAAATCCACTCATCATGCTGCTACTAGCCTTATGACGTTGATTTCATGGCTGAGTGATATTCCATTGTACAAAAGGACCACAACTTCTTTATCCATTTTTCTCTTTCCTGGGATATTTAAGGTGTAACGAAGTGGAGGTTCTTGTCAACAGAGCAGCCCTAAACTTTGGGGTGCCTGTGCCTTGCTGATTTTTAGTTTTCCCAATTTATACGCCCATGAGTGGAAGTGCCCTATGCTGTCGAAGCTGAGTTTTTTCTATGTTTCAGGACACACCGTACACTTCTCCAGAGTGGCTGTTGGCAATTTACGTCACGCCCATCAGCGTAGCAAGTCTCCCGTTTCTCCATGGCCTTTCCTGCATTTCTGGTTTTGACACTTTATTCAGCATGGCCCTTTTGACCGATGGGAAGCGAGACTTCTTTGTAGCGCTGATTTGCCTTTCCAGGTTGCTTGGTTGGCCAAAAAGGGCGCATGCGTTTTTTCCTGAATATATTCAGGAAAAAACGCATGCGCCCTTTTTGGCCAAGGGCATCATTGTCGAGGTTTTGCCGCTTTTCCCGTGCTTTAAAGGCGATTCGAATCTACCTCCTGAAATCTGTTTCCTGCAATTCTGCCTTGCTTTCAAATCCTCTTCGTTGTCTTCCGTCAATATATTTGTGGACGAGAGTTATCATTTATAACTCTGCAGGTTTGTGAATTGCAGTGCCCCTGAGCTCCATTTTTCAACTCGCTTTCTTGGGAGCTGGCCGCAAAAGCGCAGGATTGCTTCAGGCCCTATTCTGGTCCCGGGCGGCAGGCTGAGCCTGTGGTTAATTCTTCTTCCTGATGGGAAAATAGAGCGACCTGTGCCTGTCCCCTCACCTAGAGCTAGTGTCTCATTGGTTCCCCCTCTTCCCGTTCATCCTCAGGACAAATTGCAACCTGTACGGAACAGGAGGTTAAAGGTGCTGATTCTCCAAGGAGGGAGATTGCTAGTAAAGCGGCTGGAATGGCGAACCCGAGCACAAGGAGATGAGAAATGAGGTGCGTTTTAGAAACCTTTCCCGATCACACGGTGTACCATCCTCTGGGATTCTCCTGCATGTTTTCGATGTAGGAAGATGCCCTTGAACCTGGAGATTTGGGACCCATGGGATGGGTACCACGCAGTATTACTCTAAAGGGTCTGCGTTTGCTCACCCAACCTCACCAAACCTCTCAGCCCCAAGAGTGTCCACCCTTATGCCTCAATCAGCTGTGGGTCTAGATATGGTCAATCCAGGTGGCATCACAGCCCTTGAACGAATTTTGTAAGAATTTCTCTCTCTTTCACTGTCTTTGTTTCACGGGTTTTTAAAAGTGATTGATTTTTATAAAGGGGTTTAGCTGCTTTTCACTGCTGTGTTTATGCCGCTTTACACCCACTTGACTCACTTACAGAGAGATATCAATACATAGGTTTTAAGATTCTTACTAGTCAGATATATTCTTGGGCGGTGAATAGGGGGTTTTGAGTCCAGATCACTGAGCAAGGAGTAGGTCTTGTCTATTACATATTGGGTTTATGGAACGGTCTCTGAGCTAATTTGAAACCCTTGTTTTATGCATCACCCCACCTCACCTTTCCCGTTAAGCAGCCATAGTGTGTTTTCTAAACGTGTGACTCTGTTCTGTTTTGTAATTCAGTGCAAGGGTAGCGGTTTTTACATTCCCTCTATAAGTGATATCTTATGATAAGTGTCTTTTTCTGTGTGACTTATTTCACTTAGAATCGTCGTACCTAAATCCACTCATCATGCTGCTACTAGCCTTATGACGTTGATTTCATGGCTGAGTGATATTCCATTGTACAAAAGGACCACAACTTCTTTATCCATTTTTCTCTTTCCTGGGATATTTAAGGTGTAACGAAGTGGAGGTTCTTGTCAACAGAGCAGCCCTAAACTTTGGGGTGCCTGTGCCTTGCTGATTTTTAGTTTTCCCAATTTATACGCCCATGAGTGGAAGTGCCCTATGCTGTCGAAGCTGAGTTTTTTCTATGTTTCAGGACACACCGTACACTTCTCCAGAGTGGCTGTTGGCAATTTACGTCACGCCCATCAGCGTAGCAAGTCTCCCGTTTCTCCATGGCCTTTCCTGCATTTCTGGTTTTGACACTTTATTCAGCATGGCCCTTTTGACCGATGGGAAGCGAGACTTCTTTGTAGCGCTGATTTGCCTTTCCAGGTTGCTTGGTTGGCCAAAAAGGGCGCATGCGTTTTTTCCTGAATATATTCAGGAAAAAACGCATGCGCCCTTTTTGGCCAAGGGCATCATTGTCGAGGTTTTGCCGCTTTTCCCGTGCTTTAAAGGCGATTCGAATCTACCTCCTGAAATCTGTTTCCTGCAATTCTGCCTTGCTTTCAAATCCTCTTCGTTGTCTTCCGTCAATATATTTGTGGACGAGAGTTATCATTTATAACTCTGCAGGTTTGTGAATTGCAGTGCCCCTGAGCTCCATTTTTCAACTCGCTTTCTTGGGAGCTGGCCGCAAAAGCGCAGGATTGCTTCAGGCCCTATTCTGGTCCCGGGCGGCAGGCTGAGCCTGTGGTTAATTCTTCTTCCTGATGGGAAAATAGAGCGACCTGTGCCTGTCCCCTCACCTAGAGCTAGTGTCTCATTGGTTCCCCCTCTTCCCGTTCATCCTCAGGACAAATTGCAACCTGTACGGAACAGGAGGTTAAAGGTGCTGATTCTCCAAGGAGGGAGATTGCTAGTAAAGCGGCTGGAATGGCGAACCCGAGCACAAGGAGATGAGAAATGAGGTGCGTTTTAGAAACCTTTCCCGATCACACGGTGTACCATCCTCTGGGATTCTCCTGCATGTTTTCGATGTAGGAAGATGCCCTTGAACCTGGAGATTTGGGACCCATGGGATGGGTACCACGCAGTATTACTCTAAAGGGTCTGCGTTTGCTCACCCAACCTCACCAAACCTCTCAGCCCCAAGAGTGTCCACCCTTATGCCTCAATCAGCTGTGGGTCTAGATATGGTCAATCCAGGTGGCATCACAGCCCTTGAACGAATTTTGTAAGAATTTCTCTCTCTTTCACTGTCTTTGTTTCACGGGTTTTTAAAAGTGATTGATTTTTATAAAGGGGTTTAGCTGCTTTTCACTGCTGTGTTTATGCCGCTTTACACCCACTTGACTCACTTACAGAGAGATATCAATACATAGGTTTTAAGATTCTTACTAGTCAGATATATTCTTGGGCGGTGAATAGGGGGTTTTGAGTCCAGATCACTGAGCAAGGAGTAGGTCTTGTCTATTACATATTGGGTTTATGGAACGGTCTCTGAGCTAATTTGAAACCCTTGTTTTATGCATCACCCCACCTCACCTTTCCCGTTAAGCAGCCATAGTGTGTTTTCTAAACGTGTGACTCTGTTCTGTTTTGTAATTCAGTGCAAGGGTAGCGGTTTTTACATTCCCTCTATAAGTGATATCTTATGATAAGTGTCTTTTTCTGTGTGACTTATTTCACTTAGAATCGTCGTACCTAAATCCACTCATCATGCTGCTACTAGCCTTATGACGTTGATTTCATGGCTGAGTGATATTCCATTGTACAAAAGGACCACAACTTCTTTATCCATTTTTCTCTTTCCTGGGATATTTAAGGTGTAACGAAGTGGAGGTTCTTGTCAACAGAGCAGCCCTAAACTTTGGGGTGCCTGTGCCTTGCTGATTTTTAGTTTTCCCAATTTATACGCCCATGAGTGGAAGTGCCCTATGCTGTCGAAGCTGAGTTTTTTCTATGTTTCAGGACACACCGTACACTTCTCCAGAGTGGCTGTTGGCAATTTACGTCACGCCCATCAGCGTAGCAAGTCTCCCGTTTCTCCATGGCCTTTCCTGCATTTCTGGTTTTGACACTTTATTCAGCATGGCCCTTTTGACCGATGGGAAGCGAGACTTCTTTGTAGCGCTGATTTGCCTTTCCAGGTTGCTTGGTTGGCCAAAAAGGGCGCATGCGTTTTTTCCTGAATATATTCAGGAAAAAACGCATGCGCCCTTTTTGGCCAAGGGCATCATTGTCGAGGTTTTGCCGCTTTTCCCGTGCTTTAAAGGCGATTCGAATCTACCTCCTGAAATCTGTTTCCTGCAATTCTGCCTTGCTTTCAAATCCTCTTCGTTGTCTTCCGTCAATATATTTGTGGACGAGAGTTATCATTTATAACTCTGCAGGTTTGTGAATTGCAGTGCCCCTGAGCTCCATTTTTCAACTCGCTTTCTTGGGAGCTGGCCGCAAAAGCGCAGGATTGCTTCAGGCCCTATTCTGGTCCCGGGCGGCAGGCTGAGCCTGTGGTTAATTCTTCTTCCTGATGGGAAAATAGAGCGACCTGTGCCTGTCCCCTCACCTAGAGCTAGTGTCTCATTGGTTCCCCCTCTTCCCGTTCATCCTCAGGACAAATTGCAACCTGTACGGAACAGGAGGTTAAAGGTGCTGATTCTCCAAGGAGGGAGATTGCTAGTAAAGCGGCTGGAATGGCGAACCCGAGCACAAGGAGATGAGAAATGAGGTGCGTTTTAGAAACCTTTCCCGATCACACGGTGTACCATCCTCTGGGATTCTCCTGCATGTTTTCGATGTAGGAAGATGCCCTTGAACCTGGAGATTTGGGACCCATGGGATGGGTACCACGCAGTATTACTCTAAAGGGTCTGCGTTTGCTCACCCAACCTCACCAAACCTCTCAGCCCCAAGAGTGTCCACCCTTATGCCTCAATCAGCTGTGGGTCTAGATATGGTCAATCCAGGTGGCATCACAGCCCTTGAACGAATTTTGTAAGAATTTCTCTCTCTTTCACTGTCTTTGTTTCACGGGTTTTTAAAAGTGATTGATTTTTATAAAGGGGTTTAGCTGCTTTTCACTGCTGTGTTTATGCCGCTTTACACCCACTTGACTCACTTACAGAGAGATATCAATACATAGGTTTTAAGATTCTTACTAGTCAGATATATTCTTGGGCGGTGAATAGGGGGTTTTGAGTCCAGATCACTGAGCAAGGAGTAGGTCTTGTCTATTACATATTGGGTTTATGGAACGGTCTCTGAGCTAATTTGAAACCCTTGTTTTATGCATCACCCCACCTCACCTTTCCCGTTAAGCAGCCATAGTGTGTTTTCTAAACGTGTGACTCTGTTCTGTTTTGTAATTCAGTGCAAGGGTAGCGGTTTTTACATTCCCTCTATAAGTGATATCTTATGATAAGTGTCTTTTTCTGTGTGACTTATTTCACTTAGAATCGTCGTACCTAAATCCACTCATCATGCTGCTACTAGCCTTATGACGTTGATTTCATGGCTGAGTGATATTCCATTGTACAAAAGGACCACAACTTCTTTATCCATTTTTCTCTTTCCTGGGATATTTAAGGTGTAACGAAGTGGAGGTTCTTGTCAACAGAGCAGCCCTAAACTTTGGGGTGCCTGTGCCTTGCTGATTTTTAGTTTTCCCAATTTATACGCCCATGAGTGGAAGTGCCCTATGCTGTCGAAGCTGAGTTTTTTCTATGTTTCAGGACACACCGTACACTTCTCCAGAGTGGCTGTTGGCAATTTACGTCACGCCCATCAGCGTAGCAAGTCTCCCGTTTCTCCATGGCCTTTCCTGCATTTCTGGTTTTGACACTTTATTCAGCATGGCCCTTTTGACCGATGGGAAGCGAGACTTCTTTGTAGCGCTGATTTGCCTTTCCAGGTTGCTTGGTTGGCCAAAAAGGGCGCATGCGTTTTTTCCTGAATATATTCAGGAAAAAACGCATGCGCCCTTTTTGGCCAAGGGCATCATTGTCGAGGTTTTGCCGCTTTTCCCGTGCTTTAAAGGCGATTCGAATCTACCTCCTGAAATCTGTTTCCTGCAATTCTGCCTTGCTTTCAAATCCTCTTCGTTGTCTTCCGTCAATATATTTGTGGACGAGAGTTATCATTTATAACTCTGCAGGTTTGTGAATTGCAGTGCCCCTGAGCTCCATTTTTCAACTCGCTTTCTTGGGAGCTGGCCGCAAAAGCGCAGGATTGCTTCAGGCCCTATTCTGGTCCCGGGCGGCAGGCTGAGCCTGTGGTTAATTCTTCTTCCTGATGGGAAAATAGAGCGACCTGTGCCTGTCCCCTCACCTAGAGCTAGTGTCTCATTGGTTCCCCCTCTTCCCGTTCATCCTCAGGACAAATTGCAACCTGTACGGAACAGGAGGTTAAAGGTGCTGATTCTCCAAGGAGGGAGATTGCTAGTAAAGCGGCTGGAATGGCGAACCCGAGCACAAGGAGATGAGAAATGAGGTGCGTTTTAGAAACCTTTCCCGATCACACGGTGTACCATCCTCTGGGATTCTCCTGCATGTTTTCGATGTAGGAAGATGCCCTTGAACCTGGAGATTTGGGACCCATGGGATGGGTACCACGCAGTATTACTCTAAAGGGTCTGCGTTTGCTCACCCAACCTCACCAAACCTCTCAGCCCCAAGAGTGTCCACCCTTATGCCTCAATCAGCTGTGGGTCTAGATATGGTCAATCCAGGTGGCATCACAGCCCTTGAACGAATTTTGTAAGAATTTCTCTCTCTTTCACTGTCTTTGTTTCACGGGTTTTTAAAAGTGATTGATTTTTATAAAGGGGTTTAGCTGCTTTTCACTGCTGTGTTTATGCCGCTTTACACCCACTTGACTCACTTACAGAGAGATATCAATACATAGGTTTTAAGATTCTTACTAGTCAGATATATTCTTGGGCGGTGAATAGGGGGTTTTGAGTCCAGATCACTGAGCAAGGAGTAGGTCTTGTCTATTACATATTGGGTTTATGGAACGGTCTCTGAGCTAATTTGAAACCCTTGTTTTATGCATCACCCCACCTCACCTTTCCCGTTAAGCAGCCATAGTGTGTTTTCTAAACGTGTGACTCTGTTCTGTTTTGTAATTCAGTGCAAGGGTAGCGGTTTTTACATTCCCTCTATAAGTGATATCTTATGATAAGTGTCTTTTTCTGTGTGACTTATTTCACTTAGAATCGTCGTACCTAAATCCACTCATCATGCTGCTACTAGCCTTATGACGTTGATTTCATGGCTGAGTGATATTCCATTGTACAAAAGGACCACAACTTCTTGATCCATTTTTCTCTTTCCTGGGATATTTAAGGTGTAACGAAGTGGAGGTTCTTGTCAACAGAGCAGCCCTAAACTTTGGGGTGCCTGTGCCTTGCTGATTTTTAGTTTTCCCAATTTATACGCCCATGAGTGGAAGTGCCCTATGCTGTCGAAGCTGAGTTTTTTCTATGTTTCAGGACACACCGTACACTTCTCCAGAGTGGCTGTTGGCAATTTACGTCACGCCCATCAGCGTAGCAAGTCTCCCGTTTCTCCATGGCCTTTCCTGCATTTCTGGTTTTGACACTTTATTCAGCATGGCCCTTTTGACCGATGGGAAGCGAGACTTCTTTGTAGCGCTGATTTGCCTTTCCAGGTTGCTTGGTTGGCCAAAAAGGGCGCATGCGTTTTTTCCTGAATATATTCAGGAAAAAACGCATGCGCCCTTTTTGGCCAAGGGCATCATTGTCGAGGTTTTGCCGCTTTTCCCGTGCTTTAAAGGCGATTCGAATCTACCTCCTGAAATCTGTTTCCTGCAATTCTGCCTTGCTTTCAAATCCTCTTCGTTGTCTTCCGTCAATATATTTGTGGACGAGAGTTATCATTTATAACTCTGCAGGTTTGTGAATTGCAGTGCCCCTGAGCTCCATTTTTCAACTCGCTTTCTTGGGAGCTGGCCGCAAAAGCGCAGGATTGCTTCAGGCCCTATTCTGGTCCCGGGCGGCAGGCTGAGCCTGTGGTTAATTCTTCTTCCTGATGGGAAAATAGAGCGATCTCTGCCTGTCCCCTCACCTAGAGCTAGTGTCTCATTGGTTCCCCCTCTTCCCGTTCATCCTCAGGACAAATTGCAACCTGTACGGAACAGGAGGTTAAAGGTGCTGATTCTCCAAGGAGGGAGATTGCTAGTAAAGCGGCTGGAATGGCGAACCCGAGCACAAGGAGATGAGAAATGAGGTGCGTTTTAGAAACCTTTCCCGATCACACGGTGTACCATCCTCTGGGATTCTCCTGCATGTTTTCGATGTAGGAAGATGCCCTTGAACCTGGAGATTTGGGACCCATGGGATGGGTACCACGCAGTATTACTCTAAAGGGTCTGCGTTTGCTCACCCAACCTCACCAAACCTCTCAGCCCCAAGAGTGTCCACCCTTATGCCTCAATCAGCTGTGGGTCTAGATATGGTCAATCCAGGTGGCATCACAGCCCTTGAACGAATTTTGTAAGAATTTCTCTCTCTTTCACTGTCTTTGTTTCACGGGTTTTTAAAAGTGATTGATTTTTATAAAGGGGTTTAGCTGCTTTTCACTGCTGTGTTTATGCCGCTTTACACCCACTTGACTCACTTACAGAGAGATATCAATACATAGGTTTTAAGATTCTTACTAGTCAGATATATTCTTGGGCGGTGAATAGGGGGTTTTGAGTCCAGATCACTGAGCAAGGAGTAGGTCTTGTCTATTACATATTGGGTTTATGGAACGGTCTCTGAGCTAATTTGAAACCCTTGTTTTATGCATCACCCCACCTCACCTTTCCCGTTAAGCAGCCATAGTGTGTTTTCTAAACGTGTGACTCTGTTCTGTTTTGTAATTCAGTGCAAGGGTAGCGGTTTTTACATTCCCTCTATAAGTGATATCTTATGATAAGTGTCTTTTTCTGTGTGACTTATTTCACTTAGAATCGTCGTACCTAAATCCACTCATCATGCTGCTACTAGCCTTATGACGTTGATTTCATGGCTGAGTGATATTCCATTGTACAAAAGGACCACAACTTCTTGATCCATTTTTCTCTTTCCTGGGATATTTAAGGTGTAACGAAGAGGAGGTTCTTGTCAACAGAGCAGCCCTAAACTTTGGGGTGCCTGTGCCTTGCTGATTTTTAGTTTTCCCAATTTATACGCCCATGAGTGGAAGTGCCCTATGCTGTCGAAGCTGAGTTTTTTCTATGTTTCAGGACACACCGTACACTTCTCCAGAGTGGCTGTTGGCAATTTACGTCACGCCCATCAGCGTAGCAAGTCTCCCGTTTCTCCATGGCCTTTCCTGCATTTCTGGTTTTGACACTTTATTCAGCATGGCCCTTTTGACCGATGGGAAGCGAGACTTCTTTGTAGCGCTGATTTGCCTTTCCAGGTTGCTTGGTTGGCCAAAAAGGGCGCATGCGTTTTTTCCTGAATATATTCAGGAAAAAACGCATGCGCCCTTTTTGGCCAAGGGCATCATTGTCGAGGTTTTGCCGCTTTTCCCGTGCTTTAAAGGCGATTCGAATCTACCTCCTGAAATCTGTTTCCTGCAATTCTGCCTTGCTTTCAAATCCTCTTCGTTGTCTTCCGTCAATATATTTGTGGACGAGAGTTATCATTTATAACTCTGCAGGTTTGTGAATTGCAGTGCCCCTGAGCTCCATTTTTCAACTCGCTTTCTTGGGAGCTGGCCGCAAAAGCGCAGGATTGCTTCAGGCCCTATTCTGGTCCCGGGCGGCAGGCTGAGCCTGTGGTTAATTCTTCTTCCTGATGGGAAAATAGAGCGATCTCTGCCTGTCCCCTCACCTAGAGCTAGTGTCTCATTGGTTCCCCCTCTTCCCGTTCATCCTCAGGACAAATTGCAACCTGTACGGAACAGGAGGTTAAAGGTGCTGATTCTCCAAGGAGGGAGATTGCTAGTAAAGCGGCTGGAATGGCGAACCCGAGCACAAGGAGATGAGAAATGAGGTGCGTTTTAGAAACCTTTCCCGATCACACGGTGTACCATCCTCTGGGATTCTCCTGCATGTTTTCGATGTAGGAAGATGCCCTTGAACCTGGAGATTTGGGACCCATGGGATGGGTACCACGCAGTATTACTCTAAAGGGTCTGCGTTTGCTCACCCAACCTCACCAAACCTCTCAGCCCCAAGAGTGTCCACCCTTATGCCTCAATCAGCTGTGGGTCTAGATATGGTCAATCCAGGTGGCATCACAGCCCTTGAACGAATTTTGTAAGAATTTCTCTCTCTTTCACTGTCTTTGTTTCACGGGTTTTTAAAAGTGATTGATTTTTATAAAGGGGTTTAGCTGCTTTTCACTGCTGTGTTTATGCCGCTTTACACCCACTTGACTCACTTACAGAGAGATATCAATACATAGGTTTTAAGATTCTTACTAGTCAGATATATTCTTGGGCGGTGAATAGGGGGTTTTGAGTCCAGATCACTGAGCAAGGAGTAGGTCTTGTCTATTACATATTGGGTTTATGGAACGGTCTCTGAGCTAATTTGAAACCCTTGTTTTATGCATCACCCCACCTCACCTTTCCCGTTAAGCAGCCATAGTGTGTTTTCTAAACGTGTGACTCTGTTCTGTTTTGTAATTCAGTGCAAGGGTAGCGGTTTTTACATTCCCTCTATAAGTGATATCTTATGATAAGTGTCTTTTTCTGTGTGACTTATTTCACTTAGAATCGTCGTACCTAAATCCACTCATCATGCTGCTACTAGCCTTATGACGTTGATTTCATGGCTGAGTGATATTCCATTGTACAAAAGGACCACAACTTCTTGATCCATTTTTCTCTTTCCTGGGATATTTAAGGTGTAACGAAGAGGAGGTTCTTGTCAACAGAGCAGCCCTAAACTTTGGGGTGCCTGTGCCTTGCTGATTTTTAGTTTTCCCAATTTATACGCCCATGAGTGGAAGTGCCCTATGCTGTCGAAGCTGAGTTTTTTCTATGTTTCAGGACACACCGTACACTTCTCCAGAGTGGCTGTTGGCAATTTACGTCACGCCCATCAGCGTAGCAAGTCTCCCGTTTCTCCATGGCCTTTCCTGCATTTCTGGTTTTGACACTTTATTCAGCATGGCCCTTTTGACCGATGGGAAGCGAGACTTCTTTGTAGCGCTGATTTGCCTTTCCAGGTTGCTTGGTTGGCCAAAAAGGGCGCATGCGTTTTTTCCTGAATATATTCAGGAAAAAACGCATGCGCCCTTTTTGGCCAAGGGCATCATTGTCGAGGTTTTGCCGCTTTTCCCGTGCTTTAAAGGCGATTCGAATCTACCTCCTGAAATCTGTTTCCTGCAATTCTGCCTTGCTTTCAAATCCTCTTCGTTGTCTTCCGTCAATATATTTGTGGACGAGAGTTATCATTTATAACTCTGCAGGTTTGTGAATTGCAGTGCCCCTGAGCTCCATTTTTCAACTCGCTTTCTTGGGAGCTGGCCGCAAAAGCGCAGGATTGCTTCAGGCCCTATTCTGGTCCCGGGCGGCAGGCTGAGCCTGTGGTTAATTCTTCTTCCTGATGGGAAAATAGAGTGATCTCTGCCTGTCCCCTCACCTAGAGCTAGTGTCTCATTGGTTCCCCCTCTTCCCGTTCATCCTCAGGACAAATTGCAACCTGTACGGAACAGGAGGTTAAAGGTGCTGATTCTCCAAGGAGGGAGATTGCTAGTAAAGCGGCTGGAATGGCGAACCCGAGCACAAGGAGATGAGAAATGAGGTGCGTTTTAGAAACCTTTCCCGATCACACGGTGTACCATCCTCTGGGATTCTCCTGCATGTTTTCGATGTAGGAAGATGCCCTTGAACCTGGAGATTTGGGACCCATGGGATGGGTACCACGCAGTATTACTCTAAAGGGTCTGCGTTTGCTCACCCAACCTCACCAAACCTCTCAGCCCCAAGAGTGTCCACCCTTATGCCTCAATCAGCTGTGGGTCTAGATATGGTCAATCCAGGTGGCATCACAGCCCTTGAACGAATTTTGTAAGAATTTCTCTCTCTTTCACTGTCTTTGTTTCACGGGTTTTTAAAAGTGATTGATTTTTATAAAGGGGTTTAGCTGCTTTTCACTGCTGTGTTTATGCCGCTTTACACCCACTTGACTCACTTACAGAGAGATATCAATACATAGGTTTTAAGATTCTTACTAGTCAGATATATTCTTGGGCGGTGAATAGGGGGTTTTGAGTCCAGATCACTGAGCAAGGAGTAGGTCTTGTCTATTACATATTGGGTTTATGGAACGGTCTCTGAGCTAATTTGAAACCCTTGTTTTATGCATCACCCCACCTCACCTTTCCCGTTAAGCAGCCATAGTGTGTTTTCTAAACGTGTGACTCTGTTCTGTTTTGTAATTCAGTGCAAGGGTAGCGGTTTTTACATTCCCTCTATAAGTGATATCTTATGATAAGTGTCTTTTTCTGTGTGACTTATTTCACTTAGAATCGTCGTACCTAAATCCACTCATCATGCTGCTACTAGCCTTATGACGTTGATTTCATGGCTGAGTGATATTCCATTGTACAAAAGGACCACAACTTCTTGATCCATTTTTCTCTTTCCTGGGATATTTAAGGTGTAACGAAGAGGAGGTTCTTGTCAACAGAGCAGCCCTAAACTTTGGGGTGCCTGTGCCTTGCTGATTTTTAGTTTTCCCAATTTATACGCCCATGAGTGGAAGTGCCCTATGCTGTCGAAGCTGAGTTTTTTCTATGTTTCAGGACACACCGTACACTTCTCCAGAGTGGCTGTTGGCAATTTACGTCACGCCCATCAGCGTAGCAAGTCTCCCGTTTCTCCATGGCCTTTCCTGCATTTCTGGTTTTGACACTTTATTCAGCATGGCCCTTTTGACCGATGGGAAGCGAGACTTCTTTGTAGCGCTGATTTGCCTTTCCAGGTTGCTTGGTTGGCCAAAAAGGGCGCATGCGTTTTTTCCTGAATATATTCAGGAAAAAACGCATACGCCCTTTTTGGCCAAGGGCATCATTGTCGAGGTTTTGCCACTTTTCCCGTGCTTTAAAGGCAATTCGAATCTACCTCCTGAAATCTGTTTCCTGCAATTCTGCCTTGCTTTCAAATCCTCTTCGTTGTCTTCCGTCAATATATTTGTGGACGAGAGTTATCATTTATAACTCTGCAGGTTTGTGAATTGCAGTGCCCCTGAGCTCCATTTTTCAACTCGCTTTCTTGGGAGCTGGCCGCAAAAGCGCAGGATTGCTTCAGGCCCTATTCTGGTCCCGGGCGGCAGGCTGAGCCTGTGGTTAATTCTTCTTCCTGATGGGAAAATAGAGCGACCTGTGCCTGTCCCAACACCTAGAGCTAGTGTCTCATTGGTTCCCCCTCTTCCCGTTCATCCTCAGGACAAATTGCAACCTGTACGGAACAGGAGGTTAAAGGTGCTGATTCTCCAAGGAGGGAGATTGCTAGTAAAGCGGCTGGAATGGCGAACCCGAGCACAAGGAGATGAGAAATGAGGTGCGTTTTAGAAACCTTTCCCGATCACACGGTGTACCATCCTCTGGGATTCTCATGCATGTTTTCGATGTAGGAAGATGCCCTTGAACCTGGAGATTTGGGACCCATGGGATGGGTACCACGCAGTATTACTCTAAAGGGTCTGCGTTTGCTCACCCAACCTCACCAAACCTCTCAGCCCCAAGAGTGTCCACCCTTATGCCTCAATCAGCTGTGGGTCTAGATATGGTCAATCCAGGTGGCATCACAGCCCTTGAACGAATTTTGTAAGAATTTCTCTCTCTTTCACTGTCTTTGTTTCACGGGTTTTTAAAAGTGATTGATTTTTATAAAGGGGTTTAGCTGCTTTTCACTGCTGTGTTTATGCCGCTTTACACCCACTTGACTCACTTACAGAGAGATATCAATACATAGGTTTTAAGATTCTTACTAGTCAGATATATTCTTGGGCGGTGAATAGGGGGTTTTGAGTCCAGATCACTGAGCAAGGAGTAGGTCTTGTCTATTACATATTGGGTTTATGGAACGGTCTCTGAGCTAATTTGAAACCCTTGTTTTATGCATCACCCCACCTCACCTTTCCCGTTAAGCAGCCATAGTGTGTTTTCTAAACGTGTGACTCTGTTCTGTTTTGTAATTCAGTGCAAGGGTAGCGGTTTTTACATTCCCTCTATAAGTGATATCTTATGATAAGTGTCTTTTTCTGTGTGACTTATTTCACTTAGAATCGTCGTACCTAAATCCACTCATCATGCTGCTACTAGCCTTATGACGTTGATTTCATGGCTGAGTGATATTCCATTGTACAAAAGGACCACAACTTCTTGATCCATTTTTCTCTTTCCTGGGATATTTAAGGTGTAACGAAGAGGAGGTTCTTGTCAACAGAGCAGCCCTAAACTTTGGGGTGCCTGTGCCTTGCTGATTTTTAGTTTTCCCAATTTATACGCCCATGAGTGGAAGTGCCCTATGCTGTCGAAGCTGAGTTTTTTCTATGTTTCAGGACACACCGTACACTTCTCCAGAGTGGCTGTTGGCAATTTACGTCACGCCCATCAGCGTAGCAAGGCTCCCGTTTCTCCATGGCCTTTCCTGCATTTCTGGTTTTGACACTTTATTCAGCATGGCCCTTTTGACCGATGGGAAGCGAGACTTCTTTGTAGCGCTGATTTGCCTTTCCAGGTTGCTTGGTTGGCCAAAAAGGGCGCATGCGTTTTTTCCTGAATATATTCAGGAAAAAACGCATACGCCCTTTTTGGCCAAGGGCATCATTGTCGAGGTTTTGCCACTTTTCCCGTGCTTTAAAGGCAATTCGAATCTACCTCCTGAAATCTGTTTCCTGCAATTCTGCCTTGCTTTCAAATCCTCTTCGTTGTCTTCCGTCAATATATTTGTGGACGAGAGTTATCATTTATAACTCTGCAGTTTTGTGAATTGCAGTGCCCCTGAGCTCCATTTTTCAACTCGCTTTCTTGGGAGCTGGCCGCAAAAGCGCAGGATTGCTTCAGGCCCTATTCTGGTCCCGGGCGGCAGGCTGAGCCTGTGGTTAATTCTTCTTCCTGATGGGAAAATAGAGCGACCTGTGCCTGTCCCAACACCTAGAGCTAGTGTCTCATTGGTTCCCCCTCTTCCCGTTCATCCTCAGGACAAATTGCAACCTGTACGGAACAGGAGGTTAAAGGTGCTGATTCTCCAAGGAGGGAGATTGCTAGTAAAGCGGCTGGAATGGCGAACCCGAGCACAAGGAGATGAGAAATGAGGTGCGTTTTAGAAACCTTTCCCGATCACACGGTGTACCATCCTCTGGGATTCTCATGCATGTTTTCGATGTAGGAAGATGCCCTTGAACCTGGAGATTTGGGACCCATGGGATGGGTACCACGCAGTATTACTCTAAAGGGTCTGCGTTTGCTCACCCAACCTCACCAAACCTCTCAGCCCCAAGAGTGTCCACCCTTATGCCTCAATCAGCTGTGGGTCTAGATATGGTCAATCCAGGTGGCATCACAGCCCTTGAACGAATTTTGTAAGAATTTCTCTCTCTTTCACTGTCTTTGTTTCACGGGTTTTTAAAAGTGATTGATTTTTATAAAGGGGTTTAGCTGCTTTTCACTGCTGTGTTTATGCCGCTTTACACCCACTTGACTCACTTACAGAGAGATATCAATACATAGGTTTTAAGATTCTTACTAGTCAGATATATTCTTGGGCGGTGAATAGGGGGTTTTGAGTCCAGATCACTGAGCAAGGAGTAGGTCTTGTCTATTACATATTGGGTTTATGGAACGGTCTCTGAGCTAATTTGAAACCCTTGTTTTATGCATCACCCCACCTCACCTTTCCCGTTAAGCAGCCATAGTGTGTTTTCTAAACGTGTGACTCTGTTCTGTTTTGTAATTCAGAGCAAGGGTAGCGGTTTTTACATTCCCTCTATAAGTGATATCTTATGATAAGTGTCTTTTTCTGTGTGACTTATTTCACTTAGAATCGTCGTACCTAAATCCACTCATCATGCTGCTACTAGCCTTATGACGTTGATTTCATGGCTGAGTGATATTCCATTGTACAAAAGGACCACAACTTCTTGATCCATTTTTCTCTTTCCTGGGATATTTAAGGTGTAACGAAGAGGAGGTTCTTGTCAACAGAGCAGCCCTAAACTTTGGGGTGCCTGTGCCTTGCTGATTTTTAGTTTTCCCAATTTATACGCCCATGAGTGGAAGTGCCCTATGCTGTCGAAGCTGAGTTTTTTCTATGTTTCAGGACACACCGTACACTTCTCCAGAGTGGCTGTTGGCAATTTACGTCACGCCCATCAGCGTAGCAAGGCTCCCGTTTCTCCATGGCCTTTCCTGCATTTCTGGTTTTGACACTTTATTCAGCATGGCCCTTTTGACCGATGGGAAGCGAGACTTCTTTGTAGCGCTGATTTGCCTTTCCAGGTTGCTTGGTTGGCCAAAAAGGGCGCATGCGTTTTTTCCTGAATATATTCAGGAAAAAATGCATACGCCCTTTTTGGCCAAGGGCATCATTGTCGAGGTTTTGCCACTTTTCCCGTGCTTTAAAGGCGATTCGAATCTACCTCCTGAAATCTGTTTCCTGCAATTCTGCCTTGCTTTCAAATCCTCTTCGTTGTCTTCCGTCAATATATTTGTGGACGAGAGTTATCATTTATAACTCTGCAGTTTTGTGAATTGCAGTGCCCCTGAGCTCCATTTTTCAACTCGCTTTCTTGGGAGCTGGCCGCAAAAGCGCAGGATTGCTTCAGGCCCTATTCTGGTCCCGGGCGGCAGGCTGAGCCTGTGGTTAATTCTTCTTCCTGATGGGAAAATAGAGCGACCTGTGCCTGTCCCAACACCTAGAGCTAGTGTCTCATTGGTTCCCCCTCTTCCCGTTCATCCTCAGGACAAATTGCAACCTGTACGGAACAGGAGGTTAAAGGTGCTGATTCTCCAAGGAGGGAGATTGCTAGTAAAGCGGCTGGAATGGCGAACCCGAGCACAAGGAGATGAGAAATGAGGTGCGTTTTAGAAACCTTTCCCGATCACACGGTGTACCATCCTCTGGGATTCTCATGCATGTTTTCGATGTAGGAAGATGCCCTTGAACCTGGAGATTTGGGACCCATGGGATGGGTACCACGCAGTATTACTCTAAAGGGTCTGCGTTTGCTCACCCAACCTCACCAAACCTCTCAGCCCCAAGAGTGTCCACCCTTATGCCTCAATCAGCTGTGGGTCTAGATATGGTCAATCCAGGTGGCATCACAGCCCTTGAACGAATTTTGTAAGAATTTCTCTCTCTTTCACTGTCTTTGTTTCACGGGTTTTTAAAAGTGATTGATTTTTATAAAGGGGTTTAGCTGCTTTTCACTGCTGTGTTTATGCCGCTTTACACCCACTTGACTCACTTACAGAGAGATATCAATACATAGGTTTTAAGATTCTTACTAGTCAGATATATTCTTGGGCGGTGAATAGGGGGTTTTGAGTCCAGATCACTGAGCAAGGAGTAGGTCTTGTCTATTACATATTGGGTTTATGGAACGGTCTCTGAGCTAATTTGAAACCCTTGTTTTATGCATCACCCCACCTCACCTTTCCCGTTAAGCAGCCATAGTGTGTTTTCTAAACGTGTGACTCTGTTCTGTTTTGTAATTCAGAGCAAGGGTAGCGGTTTTTACATTCCCTCTATAAGTGATATCTTATGATAAGTGTCTTTTTCTGTGTGACTTATTTCACTTAGAATCGTCGTACCTAAATCCACTCATCATGCTGCTACTAGCCTTATGACGTTGATTTCATGGCTGAGTGATATTCCATTGTACAAAAGGACCACAACTTCTTTATCCATTTTTCTCTTTCCTGGGATATTTAAGGTGTAACGAAGTGGAGGTTCTTGTCAACAGAGCAGCCCTAAACTTTGGGGTGCCTGTGCCTTGCTGATTTTTAGTTTTCCCAATTTATACGCCCATGAGTGGAAGTGCCCTATGCTGTCGAAGCTGAGTTTTTTCTATGTTTCAGGACACACCGTACACTTCTCCAGAGTGGCTGTTGGCAATTTACGTCACGCCCATCAGCGTAGCAAGGCTCCCGTTTCTCCATGGCCTTTCCTGCATTTCTGGTTTTGACACTTTATTCAGCATGGCCCTTTTGACCGATGGGAAGCGAGACTTCTTTGTAGCGCTGATTTGCCTTTCCAGGTTGCTTGGTTGGCCAAAAAGGGCGCATGCGTTTTTTCCTGAATATATTCAGGAAAAAACGCATGCGCCCTTTTTGGCCAAGGGCATCATTGTCGAGGTTTTGCCGCTTTTCCCGTGCTTTAAAGGCGATTCGAATCTACCTCCTGAAATCTGTTTCCTGCAATTCTGCCTTGCTTTCAAATCCTCTTCGTTGTCTTCCGTCAATATATTTGTGGACGAGAGTTATCATTTATAACTCTGCAGGTTTGTGAATTGCAGTGCCCCTGAGCTCCATTTTTCAACTCGCTTTCTTGGGAGCTGGCCGCAAAAGCGCAGGATTGCTTCAGGCCCTATTCTGGTCCCGGGCGGCAGGCTGAGGCTGTGGTGAATTCTTCTTCCTGATGGGAAAATAGAGTGACCTGTGCCTGTCCCAACACCTAGAGCTAGTGTCTCATTGGTTCCCCCTCTTCCCGTTCATCCTCAGGACAAATTGCAACCTGTATGGAACAGGAGGTTAAAGGTGCTGATTCTCCAAGGAGGGAGATTGCTAGTAAAGCGGCTGGAATGGCGAACCCGAGCACAAGGAGATGAGAAACGAGGTGCGTTTTAGAAACCTTTCCCGATCACATGGTGTACCATCTTCAGGGTTTCTCATGCATGTTTTCGATGTAGGAAGATGCCCTTGAACCTGGAGATTTGGGACCCATGGGATGGGTACCACGCAGTATTACTCTAAAGGGTCTGCGTTTGCTCACCCAACCTCACCAAACCTCTCAGCCCCACGAGTGTCCTCCCTTATGTCTCAATCAGCTGTGGGTCTAGATATGGTCAATCCAGGTGGCATCACAGCCCTTGAACGAATTTTGTAAGAATTTCTCTCTCTTTCACTGTCTTTGTTTCATGGATTTTTAAAAGTTATTGATTTTTATAAAGGGGTTTAGCTGCTTTTCACTGCTGTGTTTATGCCACTTTACACCCACTTGACTCACTTACAGAGACATATCAATACATAGGTTTTAAGATTCTTACTAGTCAGATATATTCTTGGGCGGTGAATAGGGGGTGTTGAGTCCAGTTCACTGAGCAAGGAGTAGGTCGTGTCTATTACTTATTGGGTTTATGGAACGGTCTCTAAGCTAATTTAAAACCCTTCTTTTATGCATCACCGCACCTCACCTTTCCCGTTAAGCAGCCATAGTGTGTTTTCTAAACGTGTGACTCTGTTCTGTTCTGTAATTCAGTTCAAGGGTAGCGGTTTTTACATTCCCTCTATAAGTGATATCTTATGATAAGTGTCTTTTTCTGTGTGACTTATTTCACTTAGAATCGTCGTACCTAAATCCACTCATCATGCTGCTACTAGCCTTATGACGTTGATTTCATGGCTGAGTGATATTCCATTGTACATAAGGACCACAACTTCTTGATCCATTTTTCTCTTTCCTGGGATATTTAAGGTGTAACGAAGTGGAGGTTCTTGTCAACAGAGCAGCCCTAAACTTTGGGGTGCCTGTGCCTTGCTGATTTTTAGTTTTCCCAATTTATACGCCCGTGAGTGGAAGTGCCCTATGCTGTCTAAGTTGAGTGTTTTCGATGTTTCAGGACACACCGTACACTTCTGCAGAGTGGCTGTTGGCAATTTACATTACGCCCATCAGCGTAGCAAGGCTCCCGTTTCTCCATGGCCTGTCCTGCATTTCTGGTTTTGACACTTTATTCAGCATGGCCCTTTTGACCGATGGGAAGCGAGACTTCTTTGTAGCGCTGATTTGCCTTTCCAGGTTGCTTGGTTGGCCAAAAAGGGCGTATGCGTTTTTTCCTGAATATATTCAGGAGAAAACGCATACGCCCTTTTTGGCCAAGGGCATCATTGTCGAGGTTTTGCCACTTTTCCCGTGCTTTAAAGGCGATTCGAATCTACCTCCTGAAATCTGTTTACTGCAATTCTGCCTTGCTTTCAAATCCTCTTCGTTGTCTTCCGTCAATATATTTGTGGACGAGAGTTATCATTTATAACTCTGCAGGTTTGTGAATTGCAGTGCCCCTGAGCTCCATTTTTCAACTCGCTTTCTTGGGAGCTGGCCGCAAAAGCGCAGGATTGCTTCAGGCCCTATTCTGGTCCCGGGCGGCAGGCTGAGGCTGTGGTGAATTCTTCTTCCTGATGGGAAAATAGAGTGACCTGTGCCTGTCCCAACACCTAGAGCTAGTGTCTCATTGGTTCCCCCTCTTCCCGTTCATCCTCAGGACAAATTGCAACCTGTATGGAACAGGAGGTTAAAGGTGCTGATTCTCCAAGGAGGGAGATTGCTAGTAAAGCGGCTGGAATGGCGAACCCGAGCACAAGGAGATGAGAAACGAGGTGCGTTTTAGAAACCTTTCCCGATCACATGGTGTACCATCTTCAGGGTTTCTCATGCATGTTTTCGATGTAGGAAGATGCCCTTGAACCTGGAGATTTGGGACCCATGGGATGGGTACCACGCAGTATTACTCTAAAGGGTCTGCGTTTGCTCACCCAACCTCACCAAACCTCTCAGCCCCACGAGTGTCCTCCCTTATGTCTCAATCAGCTGTGGGTCTAGATATGGTCAATCCAGGTGGCATCACAGCCCTTGAACGAATTTTGTAAGTATTTCTCTCTCTTTCACTGTCTTTGTTTCATGGATTTTTAAAAGTTATTGATTTTTATAAAGGGGTTTAGCTGCTTTTCACTGCTGTGTTTATGCCACTTTACACCCACTTGACTCACTTACAGAGACATATCAATACATAGGTTTTAAGATTCTTACTAGTCAGATATATTCTTGGGCGGTGAATAGGGGGTGTTGAGTCCAGTTCACTGAGCAAGGATTAGGTCGTGTCTATTACATATTGGGTTTATGGAACGGTATCTGAGCTAATTTGAAACCCTTGTTTTATGCATCACCGCACCTCACCTTTCCCGTTAAGCAGCCATAGTGTGTTTTCTAAACGTGTGACTCTGTTCTGTTCTGTAATTCAGTTCAAGGGTAGCGGTTTTTACATTCCCACTATAAGTGATATCTTATGATAAGTGTCTTTTTCTGTGTGACTTATTTCACTTAGAATCGTCGTACCTAAATCCACTCATCATGCTGCTACTAGCCTTATGACGTTGATTTCATGGCTGAGTGATATTCCATTGTACATAAGGACCACAACTTCTTTATCCATTTTTCTCTTTCCTGGGATATTTAAGGTGTAACGAAGTGGAGGTTCTTGTCAACAGAGCAGCCCTAAACTTTGGGGTGCCTGTGTCTTGCTGATTTTTAGTTTTCCCAATTTATACGCCCATGAGTGGAAGTGCCCTATGCTCTGTAAGCTGAGTTTTTTCGATGTTTCAGGACACACCGTACACTTCTCCAGAGTGGCTGTTGGCAATTTACATCCCGCCCATCAGCGTAGCAAGGCTCCCGTTTCTCCATGGCCTGTCCTGCATTTCTGGTTTTGACACTTTATTCAGCATGGCCCTTTTGGCCGATGGGAAGCGAGACTTTTTTGTAGCGCTGATTGGCCTTTCCAGGTTGCTTGGTTGGCCAAAAAGGGCGTATGCGTTTTTTCCTGAATATATTCAGGAAAAAACGCATACGCCCTTTTTGGCCAAGGGCATCATTGTCGAGGTTTTGCCGCTTTTCCCGTGCTTTAAAGGCGATTCGAATCTACCTCCTGAAATCTGTTTCCTGCAATTCTGCCTTGCTTTCAAATCCTCTTCGTTGTCTTCCGTCAAAATATTGGTGGACGACAGTTATCATTTACAACTCTGCATGTTTGTGAATTGCAGTGCCCCTGAGCTCCATTTTCCAACTCGCTTTCTTGGGAGCTGGCCGCAAAAGCGCAGGATTGCCTCAGGCCCTATTCTGGTCCCGGGCGGGAGGCTGAGCCTGTGGTTAATTCTTCTTCCTGATGGGAAAATAGAGTGACCTGTGCCTTTCCCAACACCTAGAGCTAGTGTCTCATTGGTTCCCCCTCTTCCTGTTCATCCTCAGGACAAATTGCAACCTGTACGGAACAGGAGGTTAAAGGTGCTGATTCTCCAAGGAGGGAGATTGCTAGTAAAGCGGCTGGAATGGCGAACCCGAGCACAAGGAGATGAGAAATGAGGTGCGTGTTAGAAACCTTTCCCGATCACACGGTGTACCATCTTCTGGGATTCTCATGCATGTTTACGATGTAGGAAGATGCCCTTGAACCTGGAGATTTGGGACCCATGGGATGGGTACCACGCAGTATTACTCTAAAGGGTCTGCGTTTGCTCACCCAACCTCACCAAACCTCTCAGCCCCAAGAGTGTCCACCCTTATGCCTCAATCAGCTGTGGGTCTAGATATGGTCAATCCAGGTGGCATCACAGCCCTTGAACGAATTTTGTAAGAATTTCTCTCTCTTTCACTGTCTTTGTTTCACGGGTTTTTAAAAGTAATGGATTTTTATAAAGGGGTTTAGCTGTTTTTTACTGCTGTGTTTATGCCGCTTTTAACCCACTTGACTCACATACAGACAGATATCAATACATAGGTTTTAAGATTCTTACTAGTCAGATATATTCTTGGGCGGTGAATAGGGGGTTTTGAGTCCAGATCACTGAGCAAGGAGTAGGTCTTGTCTATTACATATTGGGTTTATGGAACGGTCTCTGAGCTAATTTGAAACCCTTGTTTTATGCATCACCCCACCTCACCTTTCCCGTTAAGCAGCCATAGTGTGTTTTCTAAACGTGTGACTCTGTTCTGTTTTGTAATTCAGTTCAAGGGTAGCGGTTTTTACATTCCCTCTATAAGTGATATCTTATGATAAGTGTCTTTTTCTGTGTGACTTATTTCACTTAGAATCGTCGTACCTAAATCCACTCATCATGCTGCTACTAGCCTTATGACGTTGATTTCATGGCTGAGTGATATTCCATTGTACATAAGGACCACAACTTCTTTATCCATTTTTCTCTTTCCTGGGATATTTAAGGTGTAACGAAGTGGAGGTTCTTGTCAACAGAGCAGCCCTAAACTTTGGGGTGCCTGTGTCTTGCTGATTTTTAGTTTTCCCAATTTATACGCCCGTGAGTGGAAGTGCCCTATGCTGTCTAAGCTGAGTTTTTTCGATGTTTCAGGACACACCGTACACTTCTCCAGAGTGGCTGTTGGCAATTTACATCCCGCCCATCAGCGTAGCAAGTCTCCCGTTTCTCCATGGCCTGTCCTGCATTTCTGGTTTTGACACTTTATTCAGCATGGCCCTTTTGACCGATGGGAAGCGAGACTTCTTTGTAGCGCTGATTTGCCTTTCCAGGTTGCTTGGTTGGCCAAAAAGGGCGTATGCGTTTTTTCCTGAATATATTCAGGAAAAAACGCATACGCCCTTTTTGGCCAAGGGCATCATTGTCGAGGTTTTGCCGCTTTTCCCGTGCTTTAAAGGCGATTCGAATCTTCCTCCTGAAATCTGTTTCCTGCAATTCTGCCTTGCTTTCAAATCCTCTTTGTTGTCTTCCGTCAATATATTTGTGGACGAGAGTTATCATTTATAACTCTGCAGGTTTGTGAATTGCAGTGCCCCTGAGCTCCATTTTTCAACTCGCTTTCTTGGGAGCTGGCCGCAAAAGCGCAGGATTGCTTCAGGCCCTATTCTGGTCCCGGGCGGCAGGCTGAGCCTGTGGTTAATTCTTCTTCCTGATGGGAAAATAGAGTGACCTGTGCCTGTCCCAACACCTAGAGCTAGTGTCTCATTGGTTCCCCCTCTTCCCGTTCATCCTCAGGACAAATTGCAACCTGTACGGAACAGGAGGTTAAAGGTGCTGATTCTCCAAGGAGGGAGAATGCTAGTAAAGCGGCTGGAATGGCGAACCCGAGCACAAGGAGATGAGAAATGAGGTGCGTGTTAGAAACCTTTCCCGATCACACGGTGTACCATCTTCTGGGATTCTCATGCATGTTTTCGATGTAGGAAGATGCCCTTGAACCTGGAGATTTGGGACCCATGGGATGGGTACCACGCAGTATTACTCTAAAGGGTCTGCGTTTGCTCACCCAACCTCACCAAACCTCTCAGCCCCAAGAGTGTCCACCCTTATGCCTCAATCAGCTGTGGGTCTAGATATGGTCAATCCAGGTGGCATCACAGCCCTTGAACGAATTTTGTAAGAATTTCTCTCTCTTTCACTGTCTTTGTTTCACGGGTTTTTAAAAGTAATGGATTTTTATAAAGGGGTTTAGCTGTTTTTTACTGCTGTGTTTATGCCGCTTTACACCCACTTGACTCACATACAGAGAGATATCAATACATAGGTTTTAAGATTCTTACTAGTCAGATATATTCTTGGGCGGTGAATAGGGGGTTTTGAGTCCAGATCACTGAGCAAGGAGTAGGTCTTGTCTATTACATATTGGGTTTATGGAACGGTCTCTGAGCTAATTTGAAACCCTTGTTTTATGCATCACCCCACCTCACCTTTCCCGTTAAGCAGCCATAGTGTGTTTTCTAAACGTGTGACTCTGTTCTGTTTTGTAATTCAGTTCAAGGGTAGCGGTTTTACATTCCCTCTATAAGTGATATCTTATGATAAGTGTCGTTTTCTGTGTGGCTTATTTCACTTAGAATCGTCGTACCTAAATCCACTCATCATGCTGCTACTAGCCTTATGACGTTGATTTCATGGCTGAGTGATATTCCATTGTACATAAGGACCACAACTTCTTTATCCATTTTTCTCTTTCCTGGGATATTTAAGGTGTAACGAACTGGAGGTTCTTGTCAACAGAGCAGCCCTAAACTTTGGGGTGCCTGTGCCTTGCTGATTTTTAGTTTTCCCAATTTATACGCCCGTGAGTGGAAGTGCCCTATGCTGTCTAAGCTGAGTGTTTTCGATGTTTCAGGACACACCGTACACTTCTGCAGAGTGGCTGTTGGCAATTTACATCCCGCCCATCAGCGTAGCAAGGCTCCCGTTTCTCCATGGCCTGTCCTGCATTTCTGGTTTTGACACTTTATTCAGCATGGCCCTTTTGACCGATGGGAAGCGAGACTTCTTTGTAGCGCTGATTTGCCTTTCCAGGTTGCTTGGTTGGCCAAAAAGGGCGTATGCGTTTTTCCCTGAATATATTCAGGAAAAAACGCATACGCCCTTTTTGGCCAAGGGCATCATTGTCGAGGTTTTGCCGCTTTTCCCGTGCTTTAAAGGCGATTCGAATCTACCTCCTGAAATCTGTTTCCTGCAATTCTGCCTTGCTTTCAAATCCTCTTTGTTGTCTTCCGTCAATATATTTGTGGACGAGAGTTATCATTTATAACTCTGCAGGTTTGTGAATTGCAGTGCCCCTGAGCTCCATTTTTCAACTCGCTTTCTTGGGAGCTGGCCGCAAAAGCGCAGGATTGCTTCAGGCCCTATTCTGGTCCCGGGCGGCAGGCTGAGGCTGTGGTTAATTCTTCTTCCTGATGGGAAAATAGAGTGACCTGTGCCTGTCCCAACACCTAGAGCTAGTGTCTCATTGGTTCCCCCTCTTCCCGTTCATCCTCAGGACAAATTGCAACCTGTACGGAACAGGAGGTTAAAGGTGCTGATTCTCCAAGGAGGGAGATTGCTAGTAAAGCGGCTGGAATGGCGAACCCGAGCACAAGGAGATGAGAAATGAGGTGCGTTTTAGAAACCTTTCCCGATCACACGGTGTACCATCTTCTGGGATTCTCATGCATGTTTACGATGTAGGAAGATGCCCTTGAACCTGGAGATTTGGGACCCATGGGATGGGTACCACGCAGTATTACTCTAAAGGGTCTGCGTTTGCTCACCCAACCTCACCAAACCTCTCAGCCCCAAGAGTGTCCACCCTTATGCCTCAATCAGCTGTGGGTCTAGATATGGTCAATCCAGGTGGCATCACAGCCCTTGAACGAATTTTGTAAGAATTTCTCTCTCTTTCACTGTCTTTGTTTCACGGGTTTTTAAAAGTGATTGATTTTTATAAAGAGGTTTAGCTGCTTTTCACTGCTGTGTTTATGCCGCTTTACACCCACTTGACTCACTTATAGAGAGATATCAATATATAGGTTTAAGATTCTTACTAGTCAGATATATTCTTGGGCGGTGAATAAGGGGTGTTGAGTCCAGTTCACTGAGCAAGGTGTAGGTCGTGTCTATTACATATTGGGTTAATGGAACGGTATCTGAGCTAATTTGAAACCCTTGTTTTATGCATCACCCGACCTCACCTTTCCCGTTAAGCAGCCATAGTGTGTTTTCTAAACGTGTGACTCTGTTCTGTTTTGTAATTCAGTTCAAGGGTAGCGGTTTTTACATTCCTTCTATAAGTGATATCTTATGATAAGGGTCTTTTTCTGTGTGACTTATTTCACTTAGAATCGTCGTACCTAAATCCCCTCATCATGCTGCTACTAGCCTTATGACGTTGATTTCATGGCTGAGTGATATTCCATTGTACATAAGGACCACAACTTCTTTATCCATTTTTCTCTTTCCTGGGATATTTAAGGTGTAACGAAGTGGAGGTTCTTGTCAACAGAGCAGCCCTAAACTTTGGGGTGCCTGTGCCTTGCTGATTTTTAGTTTTCCCAATTTATACGCCCGTGAGTGGAAGTGCCCTATGCTGTCTAAGCTGAGTGTTTTCGATGTTTCAGGACACACCGTACACTTCTGCAGAGTGGCTGTTGGCAATTTACATCACGCCCATCAGCGTAGCAAGGCTCCCGTTTCTCCATGGCCTGTCCTGCATTTCTGGTTTTGACACTTTATTCAGCATGGCCCTTTTGACCGATGGGAAGCGAGACTTCTTTGTAGCGCTGATTTGCCTTTCCAGGTTGCTTGGTTGGCCAAAAAGGGCGTATGCGTTTTTTCCTGAATATATTCAGGAAAAAACGCATACGCCCTTTTTGGCCAAGGGCATCATTGTCGAGGTTTTGCCACTTTTCCCGTGCTTTAAAGGCGATTCGAATCTACCTCCTGAAATCTGTTTCCTGCAATTCTGCCTTGCTTTCAAATCCTCTTTGTTGTCTTCCGTCAATATATTTGTGGACGAGAGTTATCATTTATAACTCTGCAGGTTTGTGAATTGCAGTGCCCCTGAGCTCCATTTTTCAACTCGCTTTCTTGGGAGCTGGCCGCAAAAGCGCAGGATTGCTTCAGGCCCTATTCTGGTCCCGGGCGGCAGGCTGAGGCTGTGGTTAATTCTTCTTCCTGATGGGAAAATAGAGTGACCTGTGCCTGTCCCAACACCTAGAGCTAGTGTCTCATTGGTTCCCCCTCTTCCCGTTCATCCTCAGGACAAATTGCAACCTGTATGGAACAGGAGGTTAAAGGTGCTGATTCTCCAAGGAGGGAGATTGCTAGTAAAGCGGCTGGAATGGCGAACCCGAGCACAAGGAGATGAGAAACGAGGTGCGTTTTAGAAACCTTTCCCGATCACATGGTGTACCATCTTCAGGGTTTCTCATGCATGTTTTCGATGTAGGAAGATGCCCTTGAACCTGGAGATTTGGGACCCATGGGATGGGTACCACGCAGTATTACTCTAAAGGGTCTGCGTTTGCTCACCCAACCTCACCAAACCTCTCAGCCCCAAGAGTGTCCTCCCTTATGTCTCAATCAGCTGTGGGTCTAGATATGGTCAATCCAGGTGGCATCACAGCCCTTGAACGAATTTTGTAAGAATTTCTCTCTCTTTCACTGTCTTTGTTTCATGGATTTTTAAAAGTTATTGATTTTTATAAAGGGGTTTAGCTGCTTTTCACTGCTGTGTTTATGCCACTTTACACCCACTTGACTCACTTACAGAGACATATCAATACATAGGTTTTAAGATTCTTACTAGTCAGATATATTCTTGGGCGGTGAATAGGGGGTGTTGAGTCCAGTTCACTGAGCAAGGAGTAGGTCGTGTCTATTACTTATTGGGTTTATGGAACGGTCTCTAAGCTAATTTAAAACCCTTCTTTTATGCATCACCGCACCTCACCTTTCCCGTTAAGCAGCCATAGTGTGTTTTCTAAACGTGTGACTCTGTTCTGTTCTGTAATTCAGTTCAAGGGTAGCGGTTTTTACATTCCCACTATAAGTGATATCTTATGATAAGTGTCTTTTTCTGTGTGACTTATTTCACTTAGAATCGTCGTACCTAAATCCACTCATCATGCTGCTACTAGCCTTATGACGTTGATTTCATGGCTGAGTGATATTCCATTGTACATAAGGACCACAACTTCTTTATCCATTTTTCTCTTTCCTGGGATATTTAAGGTGTAACGAAGTGGAGGTTCTTGTCAACAGAGCAGCCCTAAACTTTGGGGTGCCTGTGTCTTGCTGATTTTTAGTTTTCCCAATTTATACGCCCATGAGTGGAAGTGCCCTATGCTCTGTAAGCTGAGTTTTTTCGATGTTTCAGGACACACCGTACACTTCTCCAGAGTGGCTGTTGGCAATTTACATCCCGCCCATCAGCGTAGCAAGGCTCCCGTTTCTCCATGGCCTGTCCTGCATTTCTGGTTTTGACACTTTATTCAGCATGGCCCTTTTGGCCGATGGGAAGCGAGACTTTTTTGTAGCGCTGATTGGCCTTTCCAGGTTGCTTGTTTGGCCAAAAAGGGCGTATGCGTTTTTTCCTGAATATATTCAGGAAAAAACGCATACGCCCTTTTTGGCCAAGGGCATCATTGTCGAGGTTTTGCCGCTTTTCCCGTGCTTTAAAGGCGATTCGAATCTACCTCCTGAAATCTGTTTCCTGCAATTCTGCCTTGCTTTCAAATCCTCTTCGTTGTCTTCCGTCAAAATATTGGTGGACGACAGTTATCATTTACAACTCTGCATGTTTGTGAATTGCAGTGCCCCTGAGCTCCATTTTCCAACTCGCTTTCTTGGGAGCTGGCCGCAAAAGCGCAGGATTGCCTCAGGCCCTATTCTGGTCCCGGGCGGGAGGCTGAGCCTGTGGTTAATTCTTCTTCCTGATGGGAAAATAGAGTGACCTGTGCCTTTCCCAACACCTAGAGCTAGTGTCTCATTGGTTCCCCCTCTTCCTGTTCATCCTCAGGACAAATTGCAACCTGTACGGAACAGGAGGTTAAAGGTGCTGATTCTCCAAGGAGGGAGATTGCTAGTAAAGCGGCTGGAATGGCGAACCCGAGCACAAGGAGATGAGAAATGAGGTGCGTGTTAGAAACCTTTCCCGATCACACGGTGTACCATCTTCTGGGATTCTCATGCATGTTTACGATGTAGGAAGATGCCCTTGAACCTGGAGATTTGGGACCCATGGGATGGGTACCACGCAGTATTACTCTAAAGGGTCTGCGTTTGCTCACCCAACCTCACCAAACCTCTCAGCCCCAAGAGTGTCCACCCTTATGCCTCAATCAGCTGTGGGTCTAGATATGGTCAATCCAGGTGGCATCACAGCCCTTGAACGAATTTTGTAAGAATTTCTCTCTCTTTCACTGTCTTTGTTTCACGGGTTTTTAAAAGTAATTGATTTTTATAAAGGGGTTTAGCTGTTTTTTACTGCTGTGTTTATGCCGCTTTTAACCCACTTGACTCACATACAGACAGATATCAATACATAGGTTTTAAGATTCTTACTAGTCAGATATATTCTTGGGCGGTGAATAGGGGGTTTTGAGTCCAGATCACTGAGCAAGGAGTAGGTCTTGTCTATTACATATTGGGTTTATGGAACGGTCTCTGAGCTAATTTGAAACCCTTGTTTTATGCATCACCCCACCTCACCTTTCCCGTTAAGCAGCCATAGTGTGTTTTCTAAACGTGTGACTCTGTTCTGTTTTGTAATTCAGTTCAAGGGTAGCGGTTTTTACATTCCCTCTATAAGTGATATCTTATGATAAGTGTCTTTTTCTGTGTGACTTATTTCACTTAGAATCGTCGTACCTAAATCCACTCATCATGCTGCTACTAGCCTTATGACGTTGATTTCATGGCTGAGTGATATTCCATTGTACATAAGGACCACAACTTCTTTATCCATTTTTCTCTTTCCTGGGATATTTAAGGTGTAACGAAGTGGAGGTTCTTGTCAACAGAGCAGCCCTAAACTTTGGGGTGCCTGTGTCTTGCTGATTTTTAGTTTTCCCAATTTATACGCCCGTGAGTGGAAGTGCCCTATGCTGTCTAAGCTGAGTTTTTTCGATGTTTCAGGACACACCGTACACTTCTCCAGAGTGGCTGTTGGCAATTTACATCCCGCCCATCAGCGTAGCAAGGCTCCCGTTTCTCCATGGCCTGTCCTGCATTTCTGGTTTTGACACTTTATTCAGCATGGCCCTTTTGACCGATGGGAAGCGAGACTTCTTTGTAGCGCTGATTTGCCTTTCCAGGTTGCTTGGTTGGCCAAAAAGGGCGTATGCGTTTTTTCCTGAATATATTCAGGAAAAAACGCATACGCCCTTTTTGGCCAAGGGCATCATTGTCGAGGTTTTGCCGCTTTTCCCGTGCTTTAAAGGCGATTCGAATCTACCTCCTGAAATCTGTTTCCTGCAATTCTGCCTTGCTTTCAAATCCTCTTTGTTGTCTTCCGTCAATATATTTGTGGACGAGAGTTATCATTTATAACTCTGCAGGTTTGTGAATTGCAGTGCCCCTGAGCTCCATTTTTCAACTCGCTTTCTTGGGAGCTGGCCGCAAAAGCGCAGGATTGCTTCAGGCCCTATTCTGGTCCCGGGCGGCAGGCTGAGGCTGTGGTTAATTCTTCTTCCTGATGGGAAAATAGAGTGACCTGTGCCTGTCCCAACACCTAGAGCTAGTGTCTCATTGGTTCCCCCTCTTCCCGTTCATCCTCAGGACAAATTGCAACCTGTACGGAACAGGAGGTTAAAGGTGCTGATTCTCCAAGGAGGGAGAATGCTAGTAAAGCGGCTGGAATGGCGAACCCGAGCACAAGGAGATGAGAAATGAGGTGCGTTTTAGAAACCTTTCCCGATCACACGGTGTACCATCTTCTGGGATTCTCATGCATGTTTACGATGTAGGAAGATGCCCTTGAACCTGGAGATTTGGGACCCATGGGATGGGTACCACGCAGTATTACTCTAAAGGGTCTGCGTTTGCTCACCCAACCTCACCAAACCTCTCAGCCCCAAGAGTGTCCACCCTTATGCCTCAATCAGCTGTGGGTCTAGATATGGTCAATCCAGGTGGCATCACAGCCCTTGAACGAATTTTGTAAGAATTTCTCTCTCTTTCACTGTCTTTGTTTCACGGGTTTTTAAAAGTGATTGATTTTTATAAAGAGGTTTAGCTGCTTTTCACTGCTGTGTTTATGCCGCTTTACACCCACTTGACTCACTTACAGAGAGATATCAATATATAGGTTTAAGATTCTTACTAGTCAGATATATTCTTGGGCGGTGAATAAGGGGTGTTGAGTCCAGTTCACTGAGCAAGGTGTAGGTCGTGTCTATTACATATTGGGTTAATGGAACGGTATCTGAGCTAATTTGAAACCCTTGTTTTATGCATCACCCGACCTCACCTTTCCCGTTAAGCAGCCATAGTGTGTTTTCTAAACGTGTGACTCTGTTCTGTTTTGTAATTCAGTTCAAGGGTCGCGGTTTTTACATTCCTTCTATAAGTGATATCTTATGATAAGGGTCTTTTTCTGTGTGACTTATTTCACTTAGAATCGTCGTACCTAAATCCACTCATCATGCTGCTACTAGCCTTATGACGTTGATTTCATGGCTGAGTGATATTCCATTGTACATAAGGACCACAACTTCTTTATCCATTTTTCTCTTTCCTGGGATATTTAAGGTGTAACGAAGTGGAGGTTCTTGTCAACAGAGCAGCCCTAAACTTTGGGGTGCCTGTGCCTTGCTGATTTTTAGTTTTCCCAATTTATACGCCCGTGAGTGGAAGTGCCCTATGCTGTCTAATCTGAGTGTTTTCGATGTTTCAGGACACACCGTACACTTCTGCAGAGTGGCTGTTGGCAATTTACATCCCGCCCATCAGCGTAGCAAGGCTCCCGTTTCTCCATGGCCTGTCCTGCATTTCTGGTTTTGACACTTTATTCAGCATGGCCCTTTTGACCGATGGGAAGCGAGACTTCTTTGTAGCGCTGATTTGCCTTTCCAGGTTGCTTGGTTGGCCAAAAAGGGCGTATGCGTTTTTTCCTGAATATATTCAGGAAAAAACGCATACGCCCTTTTTGGCCAAGGGCATCATTGTCGAGGTTTTGCCGCTTTTCCCGTGCTTTAAAGGCGATTCGAATCTACCTCCTGAAATCTGTTTCCTGCAATTCTGCCTTGCTTTCAAATCCTCTTTGTTGTCTTCCGTCAATATATTTGTGGACGAGAGTTATCATTTATAACTCTGCAGGTTTGTGAATTGCAGTGCCCCTGAGCTCCATTTTTCAACTCGCTTTCTTGGGAGCTGGCCGCAAAAGCGCAGGATTGCTTCAGGCCCTATTCTGGTCCCGGGCGGCAGGCTGAGGCTGTGGTTAATTCTTCTTCCTGATGGGAAAATAGAGTGACCTGTGCCTGTCCCAACACCTAGAGCTAGTGTCTCATTGGTTCCCCCTCTTCCCGTTCATCCTCAGGACAAATTGCAACCTGTACGGAACAGGAGGTTAAAGGTGCTGATTCTCCAAGGAGGGAGATTGCTAGTAAAGCGGCTGGAATGGCGAACCCGAGCACAAGGAGATGAGAAATGAGGTGCGTGTTAGAAACCTTTCCCGATCACACGGTGTACCATCTTCTGGGATTCTCATGCATGTTTTCGATGTAGGAAGATGCCCTTGAACCTGGAGATTTGGGACCCATGGGATGGGTACCACGCAGTATTACTCTAAAGGGTCTGCGTTTGCTCACCCAACCTCACCAAACCTCTCAGCCCCAAGAGTGTCCACCCTTATGCCTCAATCAGCTGTGGGTCTAGATATGGTCAATCCAGGTGGCATCACAGCCCTTGAACGAATTTTGTAAGAATTTCTCTCTCTTTCACTGTCTTTGTTTCACGGGTTTTTAAAAGTAATTGATTTTTATAAAGGGGTTTAGCTGTTTTATACTGCTGTGTTTATGCCGCTTTACACCCACTTGACTCACATACAGAGAGATATCAATACATAGGTTTTAAGATTCTTACTAGTCAGATATATTCTTGGGCGGTGAATAGGGGGTTTTGAGTCCAGATCACTGAGCAAGGAGTAGGTCTTGTCTATTACATATTGGGTTTATGGAACGGTCTCTGAGCTAATTTGAAACCCTTGTTTTATGCATCACCCCACCTCACCTTTCCCGTTAAGCAGCCATAGTGTGTTTTCTAAACGTGTGACTCTGTTCTGTTTTGTAATTCAGTTCAAGGGTAGCGGTTTTACATTCCCTCTATAAGTGATATTTTATGATAAGTGTCGTTTTCTGTGTGGCTTATTTCACTTAGAATCGTCGTACCTAAATCCACTCATCATGCTGCTACTAGCCTTATGACGTTGATTTCATGGCTGAGTGATATTCCATTGTACAAAAGGACCACAACTTCTTTATCCATTTTTCTCTTTCGTGGGATATTTAAGGTGTAACGAAGTTGGAGGTTCTTGTCAACAGAGCAGCCCTAAACTTTGGGGTGCCTGTGTCTTGCTGATTTTTAGTTTTCCCAATTTATACACCCATGAGTGGAAGTGCCCTATGCTGTCTAAGCTGAGTTTTTTCGATGTTTCCGGACACACCGTACACTTCTGCAGAGTGGCTGTTGGCAATTTACATCCCGCCCATCAGCGTAGCAAGGCTCCCGTTTCTCCATGGCCTGTCCTGCATTTCTGGTTTTGACACTTTATTCAGCATGGCCCTTTTGACCGATGGGAAGCGAGACTTCTTTGTAGCGCTGATTGGCCTTTCCAGGTTGCATGGTTGGCCAAAAAGGGCGTATACGTTTTTTCCTGAATATATTCAGGAAAAAACGCATACGCCCTTTTTGGCCAAGGGCATCATTGTCGAGGTTTTGCCGCTTTTCCCGTGCTTTAAAGGCGATTCGAATCTACCTCCTGAAATCTGTTTCCTGCAATTCTGCCTTGCTTTCAAATCCTCTTCGTTGTCTTCCGTCAATATATTGGTTGACGACAGTTATCATTTACAACTCTGCATGTTTGTGAATTGCAGTGCCCCTGAGCTCCATTTTTCAACTCGCTTTCTTGGGAGCTGGCCGCAAAAGCGCAGGATTGCCTCAGGCCCTATTCTGGTCCCGGGCGGGAGGCTGAGCCTGTGGTTAATTCTTCTTCCTGATGGGAAAATAGAGTGACCTGTGCCTGTCCCAACACCTAGAGCTAGTGTCTCATTGGTTCCCCCTCTTCCCGTTCATCCTCAGGACAAATTGCAACCTGTACGGAACAGGAGGTTAAAGGTGCTGATACTCCAAGGAGGGAGATTGCTAGTAAAGCGGCTGGAATGGCGAACCCGAGCACAAGGAGATGAGAAATGAGGTGCGTTTTAGAAACCTTTCCCGATCACACGGTGTACCATCTTCTGGGATTCTCATGCATGTTTACGATGTAGGAAGATGCCCTTGAACCTGGAGATTTGGGACCCATGGGATGGGTACCACGCAGTATTACTCTAAAGGGTCTGCGTTTGCTCACCCAACCTCACCAAACCTCTCAGCCCCAAGAGTGTCCACCCTTATGCCTCAATCAGCTGTGGGTCTAGATATGGTCAATCCAGGTGGCATCACAGCCCTTGAACGAATTTTGTAAGTATTTCTCTCTCTTTCACTGTCTTTGTTTCATGGGTTTTTAAAAGTAATTGATTTTTATAAAGGGGTTTAGCTGTTTTTTACTGCTGTGTTTATGCCGCTTTACACCCACTTGACTCACATACAGAGAGATATCAATACATAGGTTTTAAGATTCTTACTAGTCAGATATATTCTTGGGCGGTGAATAGGGGGTTTTGATTCCAGATCACTGAGCAAGGAGTAGGTCTTGTCTATTACATATTGGGTTTATGGAACGGTCTCTGAGCTAATTTGAAACCCTTGTTTTATGCATCACCCCACCTCACCTTTCCCGTTAAGCAGCCATAGTGTGTTTTCTAAACGTGTGACTCTGTTCTGTTTTGTAATTCAGTTCAAGGGTAGCGGTTTTTACATTCCCTCTATAAGTGATATCTTATGATAAGTGTCTTTTTCTGTGTGACTTATTTCACTTAGAATCGTCGTACCTAAATCCACTCATCATGCTGCTACTAGCCTTATGACGTTGATTTCATGGCTGAGTGATATTCCATTGTACATAAGGACCACAACTTCTTTATCCATTTTTCTCTTTCCTGGGATATTTAAGGTGTAACGAAGTGGAGGTTCTTGTCAACAGAGCAGCCCTAAACTTTGGGGTGCCTGTGTCTTGCTGATTTTTAGTTTTCCCAATTTATACGCCCATGAGTGGAAGTGCCCTATGCTCTCTAAGCTGAGTTTTTTCGATGTTTCAGGACACACCGTACACTTCTCCAGAGTGGCTGTTGGCATTTTACATCCCGCCCATCAGCGTAGCAAGGCTCCCGTTTCTCCATGGCCTGTCCTGCATTTCTGGTTTTGACACTGTATTCAGCATGGCCCTTTTGACCGATGGGAAGCGAGACTTTTTTGTAGCGCTGATTGGCCTTTCCAGGTTGCTTGGTTGGCCAAAAAGGGCGTATGCGTTTTTTCCTGAATATATTCAGGAAAAAACGCATACGCCCTTTTTGGCCAAGGGCATCATTGTCGAGGTTTTGCCGCTTTTCCCGTGCTTTAAAGGCGATTCGAATCTACCTCCTGAAATCTGTTTCCTGCAATTCTGCCTTGCTTTCAAATCCTCTTCGTTGTCTTCCGTCAAAATATTGGTGGACGACAGTTATCATTTACAACTCTGCATGTTTGTGAATTGCAGTGCCCCTGAGCTCCATTTTCCAACTCGCTTTCTTGGGAGCTGGCCGCAAAAGCGCAGGATTGCCTCAGGCCCTATTCTGGTCCTGGGCGGGAGGCTGAGCCTGTGGTTAATTCTTCTTCCTGATGGGAAAATAGAGTGACCTGTGCCTTTCCCAACACCTAGAGCTAGTGTCTCATTGGTTCCCCCTCTTCCTGTTCATCCTCAGGACAAATTGCAACCTGTACGGAACAGGAGGTTAAAGGTGCTGATTCTCCAAGGAGGGAGATTGCTAGTAAAGCGGCTGGAATGGCGAACCCGAGCACAAGGAGATGAGAAATGAGGTGCGTGTTAGAAACCTTTCCCGATCACACGGTGTACCATCTTCTGGGATTCTCATGCATGTTTACGATGTAGGAAGATGCCCTTGAACCTGGAGATTTGGGACCCATGGGATGGGTACCACGCAGTATTACTCTAAAGGGTCTGCGTTTGCTCACCCAACCTCACCAAACCTCTCAGCCCCAAGAGTGTCCACCCTTATGCCTCAATCAGCTGTGGGTCTAGATATGGTCAATCCAGGTGGCATCACAGCCCTTGAACGAATTTTGTAAGAATTTCTCTCTCTTTCACTGTCTTTGTTTCACGGGTTTTTAAAAGTAATTGATTTTTATAAAGGGGTTTAGCTGTTTTTTACTGCTGTGTTTATGCCGCTTTTAACCCACTTGACTCACATACAGAGAGATATCAATACATAGGTTTTAAGATTCTTACTAGTCAGATATATTCTTGGGCGGTGAATAGGGGGTTTTGAGTCCAGATCACTGAGCAAGGAGTAGGTCTTGTCTATTACATATTGGGTTTATGGAACGGTCTCTGAGCTAATTTGAAATCCTTGTTTTATGCATCACCCCACCTCACCTTTCCCGTTAAGCAGCCATAGTGTGTTTTCTAAACCTGTGACTCTGTTCTGTTTTGTAATTCAGTTCAAGGGTAGCGGTTTTTACATTCCCTCTATAAGTGATATCTTATGATAAGTGTCTTTTTCTGTGTGACTTATTTCACTTAGAATCGTCGTACCTAAATCCACTCATCATGCTGCTACTAGCCTTATGACGTTGATTTCATGGCTGAGTGATATTCCATTGTACAAAAGGACCACAACTTCTTTATCCATTTTTCTCTTTCCTGGGATATTTAAGGTGTATCGAAGTGGAGGTTCTTGTCAACAGAGCAGCCCTAAACTTTGGGGTGCCTGTGCCTTGATGATTTTTAGTTTTCCCAATTTATACGCCCGTGAGTGGAAGTGCCCTATGCTGTCTAAGCTGAGTGTTTTCGATGTTTCAGGACACACCGTACACTTCTGCAGAGTGGCTGTTGGCAATTTACATCCCGCCCATCAGCGTAGCAAGGCTCCCGTTTCTCCATGGCCTGTCCTGCATTTCTGGTTTTGACACTTTATTCAGCATGGCCCTTTTGACCGATGGGAAGCGAGACTTCTTTGTAGCGCTGATTTGCCTTTCCAGGTTGCTTCGTTGCCCAAAAGGGGCGTATGCGTTTTTTCCTGAATATATTCAGGAAAAAACGCATACGCCCTTTTTGGCCAAGGGCATCATTGTCGAGGTTTTGCCGCTTTTCCCGTGCTTTAAAGGCGATTCGAATCTACCTCCTGAAATCTGTTTCCTGCAATTCTGCCTTGCTTTCAAATCCTCTTCGTTGTCTTCCGTCAATATATTTGTGGACGAGAGTTATCATTTATAACTCTGCAGGTTTGTGAATTGCAGTGCCCCTGAGCTCCATTTTTCAACTCGCTTTCTTGGGAGCTGGCCGCAAAAGCGCAGGATTGCTTCAGGCCCTATTCTGGTCCCGGGCGGCAGGCTGAGGCTGTGGTTAATTCTTCTTCCTGATGGGAAAATAGAGTGACCTGTGCCTGTCCCAACACCTAGAGCTAGTGTCTCATTGGTTCCCCCTCTTCCCGTTCATCCTCAGGACAAATTGCAACCTGTTACGGAACAGGAGGTTAAAGGTGCTGATTCTCCAAGGAGGGAGATTGCTAGTAAAGCGGCTGGAATGGCGAACCCGAGCACAAGGAGATGAGAAATGAGGTGCGTTTTAGAAACCTTTCCCGATCACACGGTGTACCATCTTCTGGGATTCTCATGCATGTTTACGATGTAGGAAGATGCCCTTGAACCTGGAGATTTGGGACCCATGGGATGGGTACCACGCAGTATTACTCTAAAGGGTCTGCGTTTGCTCACCCAACCTCACCAAACCTCTCAGCCCCAAGAGTGTCCACCCTTATGCCTCAATCAGCTGTGAGTCTAGATATGGTCAATCCAGGTGGCATCACAGCCCTTGAACGAATTTTGTAAGAATTTCTCTCTCTTTCACTGTCTTTGTTTCATGGGTTTTTAATAGTAATTGATTTTTATAAAGGGGTTTAGCTGTTTTTTACTGCTGTGTTTATGCCGCTTTACACCCACTTGACTCACATACAGAGAGATATCAATACATAGGTTTTAAGATTCTTACTAGTCAGATATATTCTTGGGCGGTGAATAGGGGGTTTTGAGTCCAGATCACTGAGCAAGTAGTAGGTCTTGTCTATTACATATTGGGTTTATGGAACGGTCTCTGAGCTAATTTGAAACCCTTGTTTTATGCATCACCCCACCTCAACTTTCCCGTTAACCAGCCATAGTGTGTTTTCTAAACGTGTGACTCTGTTCTGTTTTGTAATTCAGTTCAAGGGTCGCGGTTTTTACATTCCCTCTATAAGTGATATCTTATGATAAGTGTCTTTTTCTGTGTGACTTATTTCACTTAGAATCGTCGTACCTAAATCCCCTCATCATGCTGCTACTAGCCTTATGACGTTGATTTCATGGCTGAGTGATATTCCATTGTACATAAGGACCACAACTTCTTTATCCATTTTTCTCTTTCCTGGGATATTTAAGGTGTAACGAAGTGGAGGTTCTTGTCAACAGAGCAGCCCTAAACTTTGGGGTGCCTGTGCCTTGCTGATTTTTAGTTTTCCCAATTTATACGCCCGTGAGTGGAAGTGCCCTATGCTGTCTAAGCTGAGTGTTTTCGATGTTTCAGGACACACCGTACACTTCTGCAGAGTGGCTGTTGGCAATTTACATTACGCCCATCAGCGTAGCAAGGCTCCCGTTTCTCCATGGCCTGTCCTGCATTTCTGGTTTTGACACTTTATTCAGCATGGCCCTTTTGACCGATGGGAAGCGAGACTTCTTTGTAGCGCTGATTTGCCTTTCCAGGTTGCTTGGTTGGCCAAAAAGGGCGTATGCGTTTTTTCCTGAATATATTCAGGAAAAAACGCATACGCCCTTTTTGGCCAAGGGCATCATTGTCGAGGTTTTGCCACTTTTCCCGTGCTTTAAAGGCGATTCGAATCTACCTCCTGAAATCTGTTTCCTGCAATTCTGCCTTGCTTTCAAATCCTCTTTGTTGTCTTCCGTCAATATATTTGTGGACGAGAGTTATCATTTATAACTCTGCAGGTTTGTGAATTGCAGTGCCCCTGAGCTCCATTTTTCAACTCGCTTTCTTGGGAGCTGGCCGCAAAAGCGCAGGATTGCTTCAGGCCCTATTCTGGTCCCGGGCGGCAGGCTGAGGCTGTGGTTAATTCTTCTTCCTGATGGGAAAATAGAGTGACCTGTGCCTGTCCCAACACCTAGAGCTAGTGTCTCATTGGTTCCCCCTCTTCCCGTTCATCCTCAGGACAAATTGCAACCTGTATGGAACAGGAGGTTAAAGGTGCTGATTCTCCAAGGAGGGAGATTGCTAGTAAAGCGGCTGGAATGGCGAACCCGAGCACAAGGAGATGAGAAACGAGGTGCGTTTTAGAAACCTTTCCCGATCACATGGTGTACCATCTTCAGGGTTTCTCATGCATGTTTTCGATGTAGGAAGATGCCCTTGAACCTGGAGATTTGGGACCCATGGGATGGGTACCACGCAGTATTACTCTAAAGGGTCTGCGTTTGCTCACCCAACCTCACCAAACCTCTCAGCCCCAAGAGTGTCCTCCCTTATGTCTCAATCAGCTGTGGGTCTAGATATGGTCAATCCAGGTGGCATCACAGCCCTTGAACGAATTTTGTAAGAATTTCTCTCTCTTTCACTGTCTTTGTTTCATGGATTTTTAAAAGTTATTGATTTTTATAAAGGGGTTTAGCTGCTTTTCACTGCTGTGTTTATGCCACTTTACACCCACTTGACTCACTTACAGAGACATATCAATACATAGGTTTTAAGATTCTTACTAGTCAGATATATTCTTGGGCGGTGAATAGGGGGTGTTGAGTCCAGTTCACTGAGCAAGGAGTAGGTCGTGTCTATTACTTATTGGGTTTATGGAACGGTCTCTAAGCTAATTTAAAACCCTTCTTTTATGCATCACCGCACCTCACCTTTCCCGTTAAGCAGCCATAGTGTGTTTTCTAAACGTGTGACTCTGTTCTGTTTTGTAATTCAGTTCAAGGGTAGCGGTTTTTACATTCCCTCTATAAGTGATATCTTATGATAAGTGTCTTTTTCTGTGTGACTTATTTCACTTAGAATCGTCGTACCTAAATCCACTCATCATGCTGCTACTAGCCTTATGACGTTGATTTCATGGCTGAGTGATATTCCATTGTACATAAGGACCACAACTTCTTGATCCATTTTTCTCTTTCCTGGGATATTTAAGGTGTATCGAAGTGGAGGTTCTTGTCAACAGAGCAGCCCTAAACTTTGGGGTGCCTGTGCCTTGATGATTTTTAGTTTTCCCAATTTATACGCCCGTGAGTGGAAGTGCCCTATGCTGTCTAAGCTGAGTGTTTTCGATGTTTCAGGACACACCGTACACTTCTGCAGAGTGGCTGTTGGCAATTTACATCCCGCCCATCAGCGTAGCAAGGCTCCCGTTTCTCCATGGCCTGTCCTGCATTTCTGGTTTTGACACTTTATTCAGCATGGCCCTTTTGACCGATGGGAAGCGAGACTTCTTTGTAGCGCTGATTTGCCTTTCCAGGTTGCTTGGTTGCCCAAAAGGGGCGTATGCGTTTTTTCCTGAATATATTCAGGAAAAAACGCATACGCCCTTTTTGGCCAAGGGCATCATTGTCGAGGTTTTGCCGCTTTTCCCGTGCTTTAAAGGCGATTCGAATCTACCTCCTGAAATCTGTTTCCTGCAATTCTGCCTTGCTTTCAAATCCTCTTCGTTGTCTTCCGTCAATATATTTGTGGACGAGAGTTATCATTTATAACTCTGCAGGTTTGTGAATTGCAGTGCCCCTGAGCTCCATTTTTCAACTCGCTTTCTTGGGAGCTGGCCGCAAAAGCGCAGGATTGCTTCAGGCCCTATTCTGGTCCCGGGCGGCAGGCTGAGGCTGTGGTTAATTCTTCTTCCTGATGGGAAAATAGAGTGACCTGTGCCTGTCCCAACACCTAGAGCTAGTGTCTCATTGGTTCCCCCTCTTCCCGTTCATCCTCAGGACAAATTGCAACCTGTACGGAACAGGAGGTTAAAGGTGCTGATTCTCCAAGGAGGGAGATTGCTAGTAAAGCGGCTGGAATGGCGAACCCGAGCACAAGGAGATGAGAAATGAGGTGCGTTTTAGAAACCTTTCCCGATCACACGGTGTACCATCTTCTGGGATTCTCATGCATGTTTACGATGTAGGAAGATGCCCTTGAACCTGGAGATTTGGGACCCATGGGATGGGTACCACGCAGTATTACTCTAAAGGGTCTGCGTTTGCTCACCCAACCTCACCAAACCTCTCAGCCCCAAGAGTGTCCACCCTTATGCCTCAATCAGCTGTGAGTCTAGATATGGTCAATCCAGGTGGCATCACAGCCCTTGAACGAATTTTGTAAGAATTTCTCTCTCTTTCACTGTCTTTGTTTCATGGGTTTTTAATAGTAATTGATTTTTATAAAGGGGTTTAGCTGTTTTTTACTGCTGTGTTTATGCCGCTTTACACCCACTTGACTCACATACAGAGAGATATCAATACATAGGTTTTAAGATTCTTACTAGTCAGATATATTCTTGGGCGGTGAATAGGGGGTTTTGAGTCCAGATCACTGAGCAAGTAGTAGGTCTTGTCTATTACATATTGGGTTTATGGAACGGTCTCTGAGCTAATTTGAAACCCTTGTTTTATGCATCACCCCACCTCAACTTTCCCGTTAACCAGCCATAGTGTGTTTTCTAAACGTGTGACTCTGTTCTGTTTTGTAATTCAGTTCAAGGGTCGCGGTTTTTACATTCCCTCTATAAGTGATAT
This sequence comes from Balaenoptera borealis, assembly GCF_965194805.1. NCBI lineage: Eukaryota > Metazoa > Chordata > Mammalia > Artiodactyla > Balaenopteridae > Balaenoptera > Balaenoptera borealis. The sequence goes on along the minus strand of NW_028123744.1, from coordinate 542,313 downwards.
CTTATGATAAGTGTCTTTTTCTGTGTGACTTATTTCACTTAGAATCGTCGTACCTAAATCCCCTCATCATGCTGCTACTAGCCTTATGACGTTGATTTCATGGCTGAGTGATATTCCATTGTACATAAGGACCACAACTTCTTTATCCATTTTTCTCTTTCCTGGGATATTTAAGGTGTAACGAAGTGGAGGTTCTTGTCAACAGAGCAGCCCTAAACTTTGGGGTGCCTGTGCCTTGCTGATTTTTAGTTTTCCCAATTTATACGCCCGTGAGTGGAAGTGCCCTATGCTGTCTAAGCTGAGTGTTTTCGATGTTTCAGGACACACCGTACACTTCTGCAGAGTGGCTGTTGGCAATTTACATTACGCCCATCAGCGTAGCAAGGCTCCCGTTTCTCCATGGCCTGTCCTGCATTTCTGGTTTTGACACTTTATTCAGCATGGCCCTTTTGACCGATGGGAAGCGAGACTTCTTTGTAGCGCTGATTTGCCTTTCCAGGTTGCTTGGTTGGCCAAAAAGGGCGTATGCGTTTTTTCCTGAATATATTCAGGAAAAAACGCATACGCCCTTTTTGGCCAAGGGCATCATTGTCGAGGTTTTGCCACTTTTCCCGTGCTTTAAAGGCGATTCGAATCTACCTCCTGAAATCTGTTTCCTGCAATTCTGCCTTGCTTTCAAATCCTCTTTGTTGTCTTCCGTCAATATATTTGTGGACGAGAGTTATCATTTATAACTCTGCAGGTTTGTGAATTGCAGTGCCCCTGAGCTCCATTTTTCAACTCGCTTTCTTGGGAGCTGGCCGCAAAAGCGCAGGATTGCTTCAGGCCCTATTCTGGTCCCGGGCGGCAGGCTGAGGCTGTGGTTAATTCTTCTTCCTGATGGGAAAATAGAGTGACCTGTGCCTGTCCCAACACCTAGAGCTAGTGTCTCATTGGTTCCCCCTCTTCCCGTTCATCCTCAGGACAAATTGCAACCTGTATGGAACAGGAGGTTAAAGGTGCTGATTCTCCAAGGAGGGAGATTGCTAGTAAAGCGGCTGGAATGGCGAACCCGAGCACAAGGAGATGAGAAACGAGGTGCGTTTTAGAAACCTTTCCCGATCACATGGTGTACCATCTTCAGGGTTTCTCATGCATGTTTTCGATGTAGGAAGATGCCCTTGAACCTGGAGATTTGGGACCCATGGGATGGGTACCACGCAGTATTACTCTAAAGGGTCTGCGTTTGCTCACCCAACCTCACCAAACCTCTCAGCCCCAAGAGTGTCCTCCCTTATGTCTCAATCAGCTGTGGGTCTAGATATGGTCAATCCAGGTGGCATCACAGCCCTTGAACGAATTTTGTAAGAATTTCTCTCTCTTTCACTGTCTTTGTTTCATGGATTTTTAAAAGTTATTGATTTTTATAAAGGGGTTTAGCTGCTTTTCACTGCTGTGTTTATGCCACTTTACACCCACTTGACTCACTTACAGAGACATATCAATACATAGGTTTTAAGATTCTTACTAGTCAGATATATTCTTGGGCGGTGAATAGGGGGTGTTGAGTCCAGTTCACTGAGCAAGGAGTAGGTCGTGTCTATTACTTATTGGGTTTATGGAACGGTCTCTAAGCTAATTTAAAACCCTTCTTTTATGCATCACCGCACCTCACCTTTCCCGTTAAGCAGCCATAGTGTGTTTTCTAAACGTGTGACTCTGTTCTGTTTTGTAATTCAGTTCAAGGGTAGCGGTTTTTACATTCCCTCTATAAGTGATATCTTATGATAAGTGTCTTTTTCTGTGTGACTTATTTCACTTAGAATCGTCGTACCTAAATCCACTCATCATGCTGCTACTAGCCTTATGACGTTGATTTCATGGCTGAGTGATATTCCATTGTACATAAGGACCACAACTTCTTGATCCATTTTTCTCTTTCCTGGGATATTTAAGGTGTAACGAAGTGGAGGTTCTTGTCAACAGAGCAGCCCTAAACTTTGGGGTGCCTGTGCCTTGCTGATTTTTAGTTTTCCCAATTTATACGCCCGTGAGTGGAAGTGCCCTATGCTGTCTAAGCTGAGTGTTTTCGATGTTTCAGGACACACCGTACACTTCTGCAGAGTGGCTGTTGGCAATTTACATCCCGCCCATCAGCGTAGCAAGGCTCCCGTTTCTCCATGGCCTGTCCTGCATTTCTGGTTTTGACACTTTATTCAGCATGGCCCTTTTGACCGATGGGAAGCGAGACTTCTTTGTAGCGCTGATTGGCCTTTCCAGGTTGCATGGTTGGCCAAAAAGGGCGTATACGTTTTTTCCTGAATATATTCAGGAAAAAACGCATACGCCCTTTTTGGCCAAGGGCATCATTGTCGAGGTTTTGCCGCTTTTCCCGTGCTTTAAAGGCGATTCGAATCTACCTCCTGAAATCTGTTTCCTGCAATTCTGCCTTGCTTTCAAATCCTCTTCGTTGTCTTCCGTCAATATATTGGTTGACGACAGTTATCATTTACAACTCTGCATGTTTGTGAATTGCAGTGCCCCTGAGCTCCATTTTTCAACTCGCTTTCTTGGGAGCTGGCCGCAAAAGCGCAGGATTGCCTCAGGCCCTATTCTGGTCCCGGGCGGGAGGCTGAGCCTGTGGTTAATTCTTCTTCCTGATGGGAAAATAGAGTGACCTGTGCCTGTCCCAACACCTAGAGCTAGTGTCTCATTGGTTCCCCCTCTTCCCGTTCATCCTCAGGACAAATTGCAACCTGTACGGAACAGGAGGTTAAAGGTGCTGATACTCCAAGGAGGGAGATTGCTAGTAAAGCGGCTGGAATGGCGAACCCGAGCACAAGGAGATGAGAAATGAGGTGCGTTTTAGAAACCTTTCCCGATCACACGGTGTACCATCTTCTGGGATTCTCATGCATGTTTACGATGTAGGAAGATGCCCTTGAACCTGGAGATTTGGGACCCATGGGATGGGTACCACGCAGTATTACTCTAAAGGGTCTGCGTTTGCTCACCCAACCTCACCAAACCTCTCAGCCCCAAGAGTGTCCACCCTTATGCCTCAATCAGCTGTGGGTCTAGATATGGTCAATCCAGGTGGCATCACAGCCCTTGAACGAATTTTGTAAGTATTTCTCTCTCTTTCACTGTCTTTGTTTCATGGGTTTTTAAAAGTAATTGATTTTTATAAAGGGGTTTAGCTGTTTTTTACTGCTGTGTTTATGCCGCTTTACACCCACTTGACTCACATACAGAGAGATATCAATACATAGGTTTTAAGATTCTTACTAGTCAGATATATTCTTGGGCGGTGAATAGGGGGTTTTGATTCCAGATCACTGAGCAAGGAGTAGGTCTTGTCTATTACATATTGGGTTTATGGAACGGTCTCTGAGCTAATTTGAAACCCTTGTTTTATGCATCACCCCACCTCACCTTTCCCGTTAAGCAGCCATAGTGTGTTTTCTAAACGTGTGACTCTGTTCTGTTTTGTAATTCAGTTCAAGGGTAGCGGTTTTTACATTCCCTCTATAAGTGATATCTTATGATAAGTGTCTTTTTCTGTGTGACTTATTTCACTTAGAATCGTCGTACCTAAATCCACTCATCATGCTGCTACTAGCCTTATGACGTTGATTTCATGGCTGAGTGATATTCCATTGTACATAAGGACCACAACTTCTTTATCCATTTTTCTCTTTCCTGGGATATTTAAGGTGTAACGAAGTGGAGGTTCTTGTCAACAGAGCAGCCCTAAACTTTGGGGTGCCTGTGTCTTGCTGATTTTTAGTTTTCCCAATTTATACGCCCATGAGTGGAAGTGCCCTATGCTCTCTAAGCTGAGTTTTTTCGATGTTTCAGGACACACCGTACACTTCTCCAGAGTGGCTGTTGGCATTTTACATCCCGCCCATCAGCGTAGCAAGGCTCCCGTTTCTCCATGGCCTGTCCTGCATTTCTGGTTTTGACACTGTATTCAGCATGGCCCTTTTGACCGATGGGAAGCGAGACTTTTTTGTAGCGCTGATTGGCCTTTCCAGGTTGCTTGGTTGGCCAAAAAGGGCGTATGCGTTTTTTCCTGAATATATTCAGGAAAAAACGCATACGCCCTTTTTGGCCAAGGGCATCATTGTCGAGGTTTTGCCGCTTTTCCCGTGCTTTAAAGGCGATTCGAATCTACCTCCTGAAATCTGTTTCCTGCAATTCTGCCTTGCTTTCAAATCCTCTTCGTTGTCTTCCGTCAAAATATTGGTGGACGACAGTTATCATTTACAACTCTGCATGTTTGTGAATTGCAGTGCCCCTGAGCTCCATTTTCCAACTCGCTTTCTTGGGAGCTGGCCGCAAAAGCGCAGGATTGCCTCAGGCCCTATTCTGGTCCTGGGCGGGAGGCTGAGCCTGTGGTTAATTCTTCTTCCTGATGGGAAAATAGAGTGACCTGTGCCTTTCCCAACACCTAGAGCTAGTGTCTCATTGGTTCCCCCTCTTCCTGTTCATCCTCAGGACAAATTGCAACCTGTACGGAACAGGAGGTTAAAGGTGCTGATTCTCCAAGGAGGGAGATTGCTAGTAAAGCGGCTGGAATGGCGAACCCGAGCACAAGGAGATGAGAAATGAGGTGCGTGTTAGAAACCTTTCCCGATCACACGGTGTACCATCTTCTGGGATTCTCATGCATGTTTACGATGTAGGAAGATGCCCTTGAACCTGGAGATTTGGGACCCATGGGATGGGTACCACGCAGTATTACTCTAAAGGGTCTGCGTTTGCTCACCCAACCTCACCAAACCTCTCAGCCCCAAGAGTGTCCACCCTTATGCCTCAATCAGCTGTGGGTCTAGATATGGTCAATCCAGGTGGCATCACAGCCCTTGAACGAATTTTGTAAGAATTTCTCTCTCTTTCACTGTCTTTGTTTCACGGGTTTTTAAAAGTAATTGATTTTTATAAAGGGGTTTAGCTGTTTTTTACTGCTGTGTTTATGCCGCTTTTAACCCACTTGACTCACATACAGACAGATATCAATACATAGGTTTTAAGATTCTTACTAGTCAGATATATTCTTGGGCGGTGAATAGGGGGTTTTGAGTCCAGATCACTGAGCAAGGAGTAGGTCTTGTCTATTACATATTGGGTTTATGGAACGGTCTCTGAGCTAATTTGAAATCCTTGTTTTATGCATCACCCCACCTCACCTTTCCCGTTAAGCAGCCATAGTGTGTTTTCTAAACCTGTGACTCTGTTCTGTTTTGTAATTCAGTTCAAGGGTAGCGGTTTTTACATTCCCTCTATAAGTGATATCTTATGATAAGTGTCTTTTTCTGTGTGACTTATTTCACTTAGAATCGTCGTACCTAAATCCACTCATCATGCTGCTACTAGCCTTATGACGTTGATTTCATGGCTGAGTGATATTCCATTGTACAAAAGGACCACAACTTCTTTATCCATTTTTCTCTTTCCTGGGATATTTAAGGTGTATCGAAGTGGAGGTTCTTGTCAACAGAGCAGCCCTAAACTTTGGGGTGCCTGTGCCTTGATGATTTTTAGTTTTCCCAATTTATACGCCCGTGAGTGGAAGTGCCCTATGCTGTCTAAGCTGAGTGTTTTCGATGTTTCAGGACACACCGTACACTTCTGCAGAGTGGCTGTTGGCAATTTACATCCCGCCCATCAGCGTAGCAAGGCTCCCGTTTCTCCATGGCCTGTCCTGCATTTCTGGTTTTGACACTTTATTCAGCATGGCCCTTTTGACCGATGGGAAGCGAGACTTCTTTGTAGCGCTGATTTGCCTTTCCAGGTTGCTTCGTTGCCCAAAAGGGGCGTATGCGTTTTTTCCTGAATATATTCAGGAAAAAACGCATACGCCCTTTTTGGCCAAGGGCATCATTGTCGAGGTTTTGCCGCTTTTCCCGTGCTTTAAAGGCGATTCGAATCTACCTCCTGAAATCTGTTTCCTGCAATTCTGCCTTGCTTTCAAATCCTCTTCGTTGTCTTCCGTCAATATATTTGTGGACGAGAGTTATCATTTATAACTCTGCAGGTTTGTGAATTGCAGTGCCCCTGAGCTCCATTTTTCAACTCGCTTTCTTGGGAGCTGGCCGCAAAAGCGCAGGATTGCTTCAGGCCCTATTCTGGTCCCGGGCGGCAGGCTGAGGCTGTGGTTAATTCTTCTTCCTGATGGGAAAATAGAGTGACCTGTGCCTGTCCCAACACCTAGAGCTAGTGTCTCATTGGTTCCCCCTCTTCCCGTTCATCCTCAGGACAAATTGCAACCTGTACGGAACAGGAGGTTAAAGGTGCTGATTCTCCAAGGAGGGAGATTGCTAGTAAAGCGGCTGGAATGGCGAACCCGAGCACAAGGAGATGAGAAATGAGGTGCGTTTTAGAAACCTTTCCCGATCACACGGTGTACCATCTTCTGGGATTCTCATGCATGTTTACGATGTAGGAAGATGCCCTTGAACCTGGAGATTTGGGACCCATGGGATGGGTACCACGCAGTATTACTCTAAAGGGTCTGCGTTTGCTCACCCAACCTCACCAAACCTCTCAGCCCCAAGAGTGTCCACCCTTATGCCTCAATCAGCTGTGAGTCTAGATATGGTCAATCCAGGTGGCATCACAGCCCTTGAACGAATTTTGTAAGAATTTCTCTCTCTTTCACTGTCTTTGTTTCATGGGTTTTTAATAGTAATTGATTTTTATAAAGGGGTTTAGCTGTTTTTTACTGCTGTGTTTATGCCGCTTTACACCCACTTGACTCACATACAGAGAGATATCAATACATAGGTTTTAAGATTCTTACTAGTCAGATATATTCTTGGGCGGTGAATAGGGGGTTTTGAGTCCAGATCACTGAGCAAGTAGTAGGTCTTGTCTATTACATATTGGGTTTATGGAACGGTCTCTGAGCTAATTTGAAACCCTTGTTTTATGCATCACCCCACCTCAACTTTCCCGTTAACCAGCCATAGTGTGTTTTCTAAACGTGTGACTCTGTTCTGTTTTGTAATTCAGTTCAAGGGTCGCGGTTTTTACATTCCCTCTATAAGTGATATCTTATGATAAGTGTCTTTTTCTGTGTGACTTATTTCACTTAGAATCGTCGTACCTAAATCCCCTCATCATGCTGCTACTAGCCTTATGACGTTGATTTCATGGCTGAGTGATATTCCATTGTACATAAGGACCACAACTTCTTTATCCATTTTTCTCTTTCCTGGGATATTTAAGGTGTAACGAAGTGGAGGTTCTTGTCAACAGAGCAGCCCTAAACTTTGGGGTGCCTGTGCCTTGCTGATTTTTAGTTTTCCCAATTTATACGCCCGTGAGTGGAAGTGCCCTATGCTGTCTAAGCTGAGTGTTTTCGATGTTTCAGGACACACCGTACACTTCTGCAGAGTGGCTGTTGGCAATTTACATTACGCCCATCAGCGTAGCAAGGCTCCCGTTTCTCCATGGCCTGTCCTGCATTTCTGGTTTTGACACTTTATTCAGCATGGCCCTTTTGACCGATGGGAAGCGAGACTTCTTTGTAGCGCTGATTTGCCTTTCCAGGTTGCTTGGTTGGCCAAAAAGGGCGTATGCGTTTTTTCCTGAATATATTCAGGAAAAAACGCATACGCCCTTTTTGGCCAAGGGCATCATTGTCGAGGTTTTGCCACTTTTCCCGTGCTTTAAAGGCGATTCGAATCTACCTCCTGAAATCTGTTTCCTGCAATTCTGCCTTGCTTTCAAATCCTCTTTGTTGTCTTCCGTCAATATATTTGTGGACGAGAGTTATCATTTATAACTCTGCAGGTTTGTGAATTGCAGTGCCCCTGAGCTCCATTTTTCAACTCGCTTTCTTGGGAGCTGGCCGCAAAAGCGCAGGATTGCTTCAGGCCCTATTCTGGTCCCGGGCGGCAGGCTGAGGCTGTGGTTAATTCTTCTTCCTGATGGGAAAATAGAGTGACCTGTGCCTGTCCCAACACCTAGAGCTAGTGTCTCATTGGTTCCCCCTCTTCCCGTTCATCCTCAGGACAAATTGCAACCTGTATGGAACAGGAGGTTAAAGGTGCTGATTCTCCAAGGAGGGAGATTGCTAGTAAAGCGGCTGGAATGGCGAACCCGAGCACAAGGAGATGAGAAACGAGGTGCGTTTTAGAAACCTTTCCCGATCACATGGTGTACCATCTTCAGGGTTTCTCATGCATGTTTTCGATGTAGGAAGATGCCCTTGAACCTGGAGATTTGGGACCCATGGGATGGGTACCACGCAGTATTACTCTAAAGGGTCTGCGTTTGCTCACCCAACCTCACCAAACCTCTCAGCCCCAAGAGTGTCCTCCCTTATGTCTCAATCAGCTGTGGGTCTAGATATGGTCAATCCAGGTGGCATCACAGCCCTTGAACGAATTTTGTAAGAATTTCTCTCTCTTTCACTGTCTTTGTTTCATGGATTTTTAAAAGTTATTGATTTTTATAAAGGGGTTTAGCTGCTTTTCACTGCTGTGTTTATGCCACTTTACACCCACTTGACTCACTTACAGAGACATATCAATACATAGGTTTTAAGATTCTTACTAGTCAGATATATTCTTGGGCGGTGAATAGGGGGTGTTGAGTCCAGTTCACTGAGCAAGGAGTAGGTCGTGTCTATTACTTATTGGGTTTATGGAACGGTCTCTAAGCTAATTTAAAACCCTTCTTTTATGCATCACCGCACCTCACCTTTCCCGTTAAGCAGCCATAGTGTGTTTTCTAAACGTGTGACTCTGTTCTGTTTTGTAATTCAGTTCAAGGGTAGCGGTTTTTACATTCCCTCTATAAGTGATATCTTATGATAAGTGTCTTTTTCTGTGTGACTTATTTCACTTAGAATCGTCGTACCTAAATCCACTCATCATGCTGCTACTAGCCTTATGACGTTGATTTCATGGCTGAGTGATATTCCATTGTACATAAGGACCACAACTTCTTGATCCATTTTTCTCTTTCCTGGGATATTTAAGGTGTAACGAAGTGGAGGTTCTTGTCAACAGAGCAGCCCTAAACTTTGGGGTGCCTGTGCCTTGCTGATTTTTAGTTTTCCCAATTTATACACCCGTGAGTGGAAGTGCCCTATGCTGTCTAAGCTGAGTGTTTTCGATGTTTCAGGACACACCGTACACTTCTGCAGAGTGGCTGTTGGCAATTTACATCCCGCCCATCAGCGTAGCAAGGCTCCCGTTTCTCCATGGCCTGTCCTGCATTTCTGGTTTTGACACTTTATTCAGCATGGCCCTTTTGACCGATGGGAAGCGAGACTTCTTTGTAGCGCTGATTGGCCTTTCCAGGTTGCATGGTTGGCCAAAAAGGGCGTATACGTTTTTTCCTGAATATATTCAGGAAAAAACGCATACGCCCTTTTTGGCCAAGGGCATCATTGTCGAGGTTTTGCCGCTTTTCCCGTGCTTTAAAGGCGATTCGAATCTACCTCCTGAAATCTGTTTCCTGCAATTCTGCCTTGCTTTCAAATCCTCTTCGTTGTCTTCCGTCAATATATTGGTTGACGACAGTTATCATTTACAACTCTGCATGTTTGTGAATTGCAGTGCCCCTGAGCTCCATTTTTCAACTCGCTTTCTTGGGAGCTGGCCGCAAAAGCGCAGGATTGCCTCAGGCCCTATTCTGGTCCCGGGCGGGAGGCTGAGCCTGTGGTTAATTCTTCTTCCTGATGGGAAAATAGAGTGACCTGTGCCTGTCCCAACACCTAGAGCTAGTGTCTCATTGGTTCCCCCTCTTCCCGTTCATCCTCAGGACAAATTGCAACCTGTACGGAACAGGAGGTTAAAGGTGCTGATACTCCAAGGAGGGAGATTGCTAGTAAAGCGGCTGGAATGGCGAACCCGAGCACAAGGAGATGAGAAATGAGGTGCGTTTTAGAAACCTTTCCCGATCACACGGTGTACCATCTTCTGGGATTCTCATGCATGTTTACGATGTAGGAAGATGCCCTTGAACCTGGAGATTTGGGACCCATGGGATGGGTACCACGCAGTATTACTCTAAAGGGTCTGCGTTTGCTCACCCAACCTCACCAAACCTCTCAGCCCCAAGAGTGTCCACCCTTATGCCTCAATCAGCTGTGGGTCTAGATATGGTCAATCCAGGTGGCATCACAGCCCTTGAACGAATTTTGTAAGTATTTCTCTCTCTTTCACTGTCTTTGTTTCATGGGTTTTTAAAAGTAATTGATTTTTATAAAGGGGTTTAGCTGTTTTTTACTGCTGTGTTTATGCCGCTTTACACCCACTTGACTCACATACAGAGAGATATCAATACATAGGTTTTAAGATTCTTACTAGTCAGATATATTCTTGGGCGGTGAATAGGGGGTTTTGATTCCAGATCACTGAGCAAGGAGTAGGTCTTGTCTATTACATATTGGGTTTATGGAACGGTCTCTGAGCTAATTTGAAACCCTTGTTTTATGCATCACCCCACCTCACCTTTCCCGTTAAGCAGCCATAGTGTGTTTTCTAAACGTGTGACTCTGTTCTGTTTTGTAATTCAGTTCAAGGGTAGCGGTTTTTACATTCCCTCTATAAGTGATATCTTATGATAAGTGTCTTTTTCTGTGTGACTTATTTCACTTAGAATCGTCGTACCTAAATCCACTCATCATGCTGCTACTAGCCTTATGACGTTGATTTCATGGCTGAGTGATATTCCATTGTACATAAGGACCACAACTTCTTTATCCATTTTTCTCTTTCCTGGGATATTTAAGGTGTAACGAAGTGGAGGTTCTTGTCAACAGAGCAGCCCTAAACTTTGGGGTGCCTGTGTCTTGCTGATTTTTAGTTTTCCCAATTTATACGCCCATGAGTGGAAGTGCCCTATGCTCTCTAAGCTGAGTTTTTTCGATGTTTCAGGACACACCGTACACTTCTCCAGAGTGGCTGTTGGCATTTTACATCCCGCCCATCAGCGTAGCAAGGCTCCCGTTTCTCCATGGCCTGTCCTGCATTTCTGGTTTTGACACTGTATTCAGCATGGCCCTTTTGACCGATGGGAAGCGAGACTTTTTTGTAGCGCTGATTGGCCTTTCCAGGTTGCTTGGTTGGCCAAAAAGGGCGTATGCGTTTTTTCCTGAATATATTCAGGAAAAAACGCATACGCCCTTTTTGGCCAAGGGCATCATTGTCGAGGTTTTGCCGCTTTTCCCGTGCTTTAAAGGCGATTCGAATCTACCTCCTGAAATCTGTTTCCTGCAATTCTGCCTTGCTTTCAAATCCTCTTCGTTGTCTTCCGTCAAAATATTGGTGGACGACAGTTATCATTTACAACTCTGCATGTTTGTGAATTGCAGTGCCCCTGAGCTCCATTTTCCAACTCGCTTTCTTGGGAGCTGGCCGCAAAAGCGCAGGATTGCCTCAGGCCCTATTCTGGTCCTGGGCGGGAGGCTGAGCCTGTGGTTAATTCTTCTTCCTGATGGGAAAATAGAGTGACCTGTGCCTTTCCCAACACCTAGAGCTAGTGTCTCATTGGTTCCCCCTCTTCCTGTTCATCCTCAGGACAAATTGCAACCTGTACGGAACAGGAGGTTAAAGGTGCTGATTCTCCAAGGAGGGAGATTGCTAGTAAAGCGGCTGGAATGGCGAACCCGAGCACAAGGAGATGAGAAATGAGGTGCGTGTTAGAAACCTTTCCCGATCACACGGTGTACCATCTTCTGGGATTCTCATGCATGTTTACGATGTAGGAAGATGCCCTTGAACCTGGAGATTTGGGACCCATGGGATGGGTACCACGCAGTATTACTCTAAAGGGTCTGCGTTTGCTCACCCAACCTCACCAAACCTCTCAGCCCCAAGAGTGTCCACCCTTATGCCTCAATCAGCTGTGGGTCTAGATATGGTCAATCCAGGTGGCATCACAGCCCTTGAACGAATTTTGTAAGAATTTCTCTCTCTTTCACTGTCTTTGTTTCACGGGTTTTTAAAAGTAATTGATTTTTATAAAGGGGTTTAGCTGTTTTTTACTGCTGTGTTTATGCCGCTTTTAACCCACTTGACTCACATACAGACAGATATCAATACATAGGTTTTAAGATTCTTACTAGTCAGATATATTCTTGGGCGGTGAATAGGGGGTTTTGAGTCCAGATCACTGAGCAAGGAGTAGGTCTTGTCTATTACATATTGGGTTTATGGAACGGTCTCTGAGCTAATTTGAAATCCTTGTTTTATGCATCACCCCACCTCACCTTTCCCGTTAAGCAGCCATAGTGTGTTTTCTAAACCTGTGACTCTGTTCTGTTTTGTAATTCAGTTCAAGGGTAGCGGTTTTTACATTCCCTCTATAAGTGATATCTTATGATAAGTGTCTTTTTCTGTGTGACTTATTTCACTTAGAATCGTCGTACCTAAATCCACTCATCATGCTGCTACTAGCCTTATGACGTTGATTTCATGGCTGAGTGATATTCCATTGTACAAAAGGACCACAACTTCTTTATCCATTTTTCTCTTTCCTGGGATATTTAAGGTGTATCGAAGTGGAGGTTCTTGTCAACAGAGCAGCCCTAAACTTTGGGGTGCCTGTGCCTTGATGATTTTTAGTTTTCCCAATTTATACGCCCGTGAGTGGAAGTGCCCTATGCTGTCTAAGCTGAGTGTTTTCGATGTTTCAGGACACACCGTACACTTCTGCAGAGTGGCTGTTGGCAATTTACATCCCGCCCATCAGCGTAGCAAGGCTCCCGTTTCTCCATGGCCTGTCCTGCATTTCTGGTTTTGACACTTTATTCAGCATGGCCCTTTTGACCGATGGGAAGCGAGACTTCTTTGTAGCGCTGATTTGCCTTTCCAGGTTGCTTCGTTGCCCAAAAGGGGCGTATGCGTTTTTTCCTGAATATATTCAGGAAAAAACGCATACGCCCTTTTTGGCCAAGGGCATCATTGTCGAGGTTTTGCCGCTTTTCCCGTGCTTTAAAGGCGATTCGAATCTACCTCCTGAAATCTGTTTCCTGCAATTCTGCCTTGCTTTCAAATCCTCTTCGTTGTCTTCCGTCAATATATTTGTGGACGAGAGTTATCATTTATAACTCTGCAGGTTTGTGAATTGCAGTGCCCCTGAGCTCCATTTTTCAACTCGCTTTCTTGGGAGCTGGCCGCAAAAGCGCAGGATTGCTTCAGGCCCTATTCTGGTCCCGGGCGGCAGGCTGAGGCTGTGGTTAATTCTTCTTCCTGATGGGAAAATAGAGTGACCTGTGCCTGTCCCAACACCTAGAGCTAGTGTCTCATTGGTTCCCCCTCTTCCCGTTCATCCTCAGGACAAATTGCAACCTGTACGGAACAGGAGGTTAAAGGTGCTGATTCTCCAAGGAGGGAGATTGCTAGTAAAGCGGCTGGAATGGCGAACCCGAGCACAAGGAGATGAGAAATGAGGTGCGTTTTAGAAACCTTTCCCGATCACACGGTGTACCATCTTCTGGGATTCTCATGCATGTTTACGATGTAGGAAGATGCCCTTGAACCTGGAGATTTGGGACCCATGGGATGGGTACCACGCAGTATTACTCTAAAGGGTCTGCGTTTGCTCACCCAACCTCACCAAACCTCTCAGCCCCAAGAGTGTCCACCCTTATGCCTCAATCAGCTGTGAGTCTAGATATGGTCAATCCAGGTGGCATCACAGCCCTTGAACGAATTTTGTAAGAATTTCTCTCTCTTTCACTGTCTTTGTTTCATGGGTTTTTAATAGTAATTGATTTTTATAAAGGGGTTTAGCTGTTTTTTACTGCTGTGTTTATGCCGCTTTACACCCACTTGACTCACATACAGAGAGATATCAATACATAGGTTTTAAGATTCTTACTAGTCAGATATATTCTTGGGCGGTGAATAGGGGGTTTTGAGTCCAGATCACTGAGCAAGTAGTAGGTCTTGTCTATTACATATTGGTTTTATGGAACGGTCTCTGAGCTAATTTGAAACCCTTGTTTTATGCATCACCCCACCTCAACTTTCCCGTTAACCAGCCATAGTGTGTTTTCTAAACGTGTGACTCTGTTCTGTTTTGTAATTCAGTTCAAGGGTCGCGGTTTTTACATTCCCTCTATAAGTGATATCTTATGATAAGTGTCTTTTTCTGTGTGACTTATTTCACTTAGAATCGTCGTACCTAAATCCCCTCATCATGCTGCTACTAGCCTTATGACGTTGATTTCATGGCTGAGTGATATTCCATTGTACATAAGGACCACAACTTCTTTATCCATTTTTCTCTTTCCTGGGATATTTAAGGTGTAACGAAGTGGAGGTTCTTGTCAACAGAGCAGCCCTAAACTTTGGGGTGCCTGTGCCTTGCTGATTTTTAGTTTTCCCAATTTATACGCCCGTGAGTGGAAGTGCCCTATGCTGTCTAAGCTGAGTGTTTTCGATGTTTCAGGACACACCGTACACTTCTGCAGAGTGGCTGTTGGCAATTTACATTACGCCCATCAGCGTAGCAAGGCTCCCGTTTCTCCATGGCCTGTCCTGCATTTCTGGTTTTGACACTTTATTCAGCATGGCCCTTTTGACCGATGGGAAGCGAGACTTCTTTGTAGCGCTGATTTGCCTTTCCAGGTTGCTTGGTTGGCCAAAAAGGGCGTATGCGTTTTTTCCTGAATATATTCAGGAAAAAACGCATACGCCCTTTTTGGCCAAGGGCATCATTGTCGAGGTTTTGCCACTTTTCCCGTGCTTTAAAGGCGATTCGAATCTACCTCCTGAAATCTGTTTCCTGCAATTCTGCCTTGCTTTCAAATCCTCTTTGTTGTCTTCCGTCAATATATTTGTGGACGAGAGTTATCATTTATAACTCTGCAGGTTTGTGAATTGCAGTGCCCCTGAGCTCCATTTTTCAACTCGCTTTCTTGGGAGCTGGCCGCAAAAGCGCAGGATTGCTTCAGGCCCTATTCTGGTCCCGGGCGGCAGGCTGAGGCTGTGGTTAATTCTTCTTCCTGATGGGAAAATAGAGTGACCTGTGCCTGTCCCAACACCTAGAGCTAGTGTCTCATTGGTTCCCCCTCTTCCCGTTCATCCTCAGGACAAATTGCAACCTGTATGGAACAGGAGGTTAAAGGTGCTGATTCTCCAAGGAGGGAGATTGCTAGTAAAGCGGCTGGAATGGCGAACCCGAGCACAAGGAGATGAGAAACGAGGTGCGTTTTAGAAACCTTTCCCGATCACATGGTGTACCATCTTCAGGGTTTCTCATGCATGTTTTCGATGTAGGAAGATGCCCTTGAACCTGGAGATTTGGGACCCATGGGATGGGTACCACGCAGTATTACTCTAAAGGGTCTGCGTTTGCTCACCCAACCTCACCAAACCTCTCAGCCCCAAGAGTGTCCTCCCTTATGTCTCAATCAGCTGTGGGTCTAGATATGGTCAATCCAGGTGGCATCACAGCCCTTGAACGAATTTTGTAAGAATTTCTCTCTCTTTCACTGTCTTTGTTTCATGGATTTTTAAAAGTTATTGATTTTTATAAAGGGGTTTAGCTGCTTTTCACTGCTGTGTTTATGCCACTTTACACCCACTTGACTCACTTACAGAGACATATCAATACATAGGTTTTAAGATTCTTACTAGTCAGATATATTCTTGGGCGGTGAATAGGGGGTGTTGAGTCCAGTTCACTGAGCAAGGAGTAGGTCGTGTCTATTACTTATTGGGTTTATGGAACGGTCTCTAAGCTAATTTAAAACCCTTCTTTTATGCATCACCGCACCTCACCTTTCCCGTTAAGCAGCCATAGTGTGTTTTCTAAACGTGTGACTCTGTTCTGTTTTGTAATTCAGTTCAAGGGTAGCGGTTTTTACATTCCCTCTATAAGTGATATCTTATGATAAGTGTCTTTTTCTGTGTGACTTATTTCACTTAGAATCGTCGTACCTAAATCCACTCATCATGCTGCTACTAGCCTTATGACGTTGATTTCATGGCTGAGTGATATTCCATTGTACATAAGGACCACAACTTCTTGATCCATTTTTCTCTTTCCTGGGATATTTAAGGTGTATCGAAGTGGAGGTTCTTGTCAACAGAGCAGCCCTAAACTTTGGGGTGCCTGTGCCTTGATGATTTTTAGTTTTCCCAATTTATACGCCCGTGAGTGGAAGTGCCCTATGCTGTCTAAGCTGAGTGTTTTCGATGTTTCAGGACACACCGTACACTTCTGCAGAGTGGCTGTTGGCAATTTACATCCCGCCCATCAGCGTAGCAAGGCTCCCGTTTCTCCATGGCCTGTCCTGCATTTCTGGTTTTGACACTTTATTCAGCATGGCCCTTTTGACCGATGGGAAGCGAGACTTCTTTGTAGCGCTGATTTGCCTTTCCAGGTTGCTTGGTTGCCCAAAAGGGGCGTATGCGTTTTTTCCTGAATATATTCAGGAAAAAACGCATACGCCCTTTTTGGCCAAGGGCATCATTGTCGAGGTTTTGCCGCTTTTCCCGTGCTTTAAAGGCGATTCGAATCTACCTCCTGAAATCTGTTTCCTGCAATTCTGCCTTGCTTTCAAATCCTCTTCGTTGTCTTCCGTCAATATATTTGTGGACGAGAGTTATCATTTATAACTCTGCAGGTTTGTGAATTGCAGTGCCCCTGAGCTCCATTTTTCAACTCGCTTTCTTGGGAGCTGGCCGCAAAAGCGCAGGATTGCTTCAGGCCCTATTCTGGTCCCGGGCGGCAGGCTGAGGCTGTGGTTAATTCTTCTTCCTGATGGGAAAATAGAGTGACCTGTGCCTGTCCCAACACCTAGAGCTAGTGTCTCATTGGTTCCCCCTCTTCCCGTTCATCCTCAGGACAAATTGCAACCTGTACGGAACAGGAGGTTAAAGGTGCTGATTCTCCAAGGAGGGAGATTGCTAGTAAAGCGGCTGGAATGGCGAACCCGAGCACAAGGAGATGAGAAATGAGGTGCGTTTTAGAAACCTTTCCCGATCACACGGTGTACCATCTTCTGGGATTCTCATGCATGTTTACGATGTAGGAAGATGCCCTTGAACCTGGAGATTTGGGACCCATGGGATGGGTACCACGCAGTATTACTCTAAAGGGTCTGCGTTTGCTCACCCAACCTCACCAAACCTCTCAGCCCCAAGAGTGTCCACCCTTATGCCTCAATCAGCTGTGAGTCTAGATATGGTCAATCCAGGTGGCATCACAGCCCTTGAACGAATTTTGTAAGAATTTCTCTCTCTTTCACTGTCTTTGTTTCATGGGTTTTTAATAGTAATTGATTTTTATAAAGGGGTTTAGCTGTTTTTTACTGCTGTGTTTATGCCGCTTTACACCCACTTGACTCACATACAGAGAGATATCAATACATAGGTTTTAAGATTCTTACTAGTCAGATATATTCTTGGGCGGTGAATAGGGGGTTTTGAGTCCAGATCACTGAGCAAGTAGTAGGTCTTGTCTATTACATATTGGTTTTATGGAACGGTCTCTGAGCTAATTTGAAACCCTTGTTTTATGCATCACCCCACCTCAACTTTCCCGTTAACCAGCCATAGTGTGTTTTCTAAACGTGTGACTCTGTTCTGTTTTGTAATTCAGTTCAAGGGTCGCGGTTTTTACATTCCCTCTATAAGTGATATCTTATGATAAGTGTCTTTTTCTGTGTGACTTATTTCACTTAGAATCGTCGTACCTAAATCCCCTCATCATGCTGCTACTAGCCTTATGACGTTGATTTCATGGCTGAGTGATATTCCATTGTACATAAGGACCACAACTTCTTTATCCATTTTTCTCTTTCCTGGGATATTTAAGGTGTAACGAAGTGGAGGTTCTTGTCAACAGAGCAGCCCTAAACTTTGGGGTGCCTGTGCCTTGCTGATTTTTAGTTTTCCCAATTTATACGCCCGTGAGTGGAAGTGCCCTATGCTGTCTAAGCTGAGTGTTTTCGATGTTTCAGGACACACCGTACACTTCTGCAGAGTGGCTGTTGGCAATTTACATTACGCCCATCAGCGTAGCAAGGCTCCCGTTTCTCCATGGCCTGTCCTGCATTTCTGGTTTTGACACTTTATTCAGCATGGCCCTTTTGACCGATGGGAAGCGAGACTTCTTTGTAGCGCTGATTTGCCTTTCCAGGTTGCTTGGTTGGCCAAAAAGGGCGTATGCGTTTTTTCCTGAATATATTCAGGAAAAAACGCATACGCCCTTTTTGGCCAAGGGCATCATTGTCGAGGTTTTGCCACTTTTCCCGTGCTTTAAAGGCGATTCGAATCTACCTCCTGAAATCTGTTTCCTGCAATTCTGCCTTGCTTTCAAATCCTCTTTGTTGTCTTCCGTCAATATATTTGTGGACGAGAGTTATCATTTATAACTCTGCAGGTTTGTGAATTGCAGTGCCCCTGAGCTCCATTTTTCAACTCGCTTTCTTGGGAGCTGGCCGCAAAAGCGCAGGATTGCTTCAGGCCCTATTCTGGTCCCGGGCGGCAGGCTGAGGCTGTGGTTAATTCTTCTTCCTGATGGGAAAATAGAGTGACCTGTGCCTGTCCCAACACCTAGAGCTAGTGTCTCATTGGTTCCCCCTCTTCCCGTTCATCCTCAGGACAAATTGCAACCTGTATGGAACAGGAGGTTAAAGGTGCTGATTCTCCAAGGAGGGAGATTGCTAGTAAAGCGGCTGGAATGGCGAACCCGAGCACAAGGAGATGAGAAACGAGGTGCGTTTTAGAAACCTTTCCCGATCACATGGTGTACCATCTTCAGGGTTTCTCATGCATGTTTTCGATGTAGGAAGATGCCCTTGAACCTGGAGATTTGGGACCCATGGGATGGGTACCACGCAGTATTACTCTAAAGGGTCTGCGTTTGCTCACCCAACCTCACCAAACCTCTCAGCCCCAAGAGTGTCCTCCCTTATGTCTCAATCAGCTGTGGGTCTAGATATGGTCAATCCAGGTGGCATCACAGCCCTTGAACGAATTTTGTAAGAATTTCTCTCTCTTTCACTGTCTTTGTTTCATGGATTTTTAAAAGTTATTGATTTTTATAAAGGGGTTTAGCTGCTTTTCACTGCTGTGTTTATGCCACTTTACACCCACTTGACTCACTTACAGAGACATATCAATACATAGGTTTTAAGATTCTTACTAGTCAGATATATTCTTGGGCGGTGAATAGGGGGTGTTGAGTCCAGTTCACTGAGCAAGGAGTAGGTCGTGTCTATTACTTATTGGGTTTATGGAACGGTCTCTAAGCTAATTTAAAACCCTTCTTTTATGCATCACCGCACCTCACCTTTCCCGTTAAGCAGCCATAGTGTGTTTTCTAAACGTGTGACTCTGTTCTGTTTTGTAATTCAGTTCAAGGGTAGCGGTTTTTACATTCCCTCTATAAGTGATATCTTATGATAAGTGTCTTTTTCTGTGTGACTTATTTCACTTAGAATCGTCGTACCTAAATCCACTCATCATGCTGCTACTAGCCTTATGACGTTGATTTCATGGCTGAGTGATATTCCATTGTACATAAGGACCACAACTTCTTGATCCATTTTTCTCTTTCCTGGGATATTTAAGGTGTATCGAAGTGGAGGTTCTTGTCAACAGAGCAGCCCTAAACTTTGGGGTGCCTGTGCCTTGATGATTTTTAGTTTTCCCAATTTATACGCCCGTGAGTGGAAGTGCCCTATGCTGTCTAAGCTGAGTGTTTTCGATGTTTCAGGACACACCGTACACTTCTGCAGAGTGGCTGTTGGCAATTTACATCCCGCCCATCAGCGTAGCAAGGCTCCCGTTTCTCCATGGCCTGTCCTGCATTTCTGGTTTTGACACTTTATTCAGCATGGCCCTTTTGACCGATGGGAAGCGAGACTTCTTTGTAGCGCTGATTTGCCTTTCCAGGTTGCTTGGTTGCCCAAAAGGGGCGTATGCGTTTTTTCCTGAATATATTCAGGAAAAAACGCATACGCCCTTTTTGGCCAAGGGCATCATTGTCGAGGTTTTGCCGCTTTTCCCGTGCTTTAAAGGCGATTCGAATCTACCTCCTGAAATCTGTTTCCTGCAATTCTGCCTTGCTTTCAAATCCTCTTCGTTGTCTTCCGTCAATATATTTGTGGACGAGAGTTATCATTTATAACTCTGCAGGTTTGTGAATTGCAGTGCCCCTGAGCTCCATTTTTCAACTCGCTTTCTTGGGAGCTGGCCGCAAAAGCGCAGGATTGCTTCAGGCCCTATTCTGGTCCCGGGCGGCAGGCTGAGGCTGTGGTTAATTCTTCTTCCTGATGGGAAAATAGAGTGACCTGTGCCTGTCCCAACACCTAGAGCTAGTGTCTCATTGGTTCCCCCTCTTCCCGTTCATCCTCAGGACAAATTGCAACCTGTACGGAACAGGAGGTTAAAGGTGCTGATTCTCCAAGGAGGGAGATTGCTAGTAAAGCGGCTGGAATGGCGAACCCGAGCACAAGGAGATGAGAAATGAGGTGCGTTTTAGAAACCTTTCCCGATCACACGGTGTACCATCTTCTGGGATTCTCATGCATGTTTACGATGTAGGAAGATGCCCTTGAACCTGGAGATTTGGGACCCATGGGATGGGTACCACGCAGTATTACTCTAAAGGGTCTGCGTTTGCTCACCCAACCTCACCAAACCTCTCAGCCCCAAGAGTGTCCACCCTTATGCCTCAATCAGCTGTGAGTCTAGATATGGTCAATCCAGGTGGCATCACAGCCCTTGAACGAATTTTGTAAGAATTTCTCTCTCTTTCACTGTCTTTGTTTCATGGGTTTTTAATAGTAATTGATTTTTATAAAGGGGTTTAGCTGTTTTTTACTGCTGTGTTTATGCCGCTTTACACCCACTTGACTCACATACAGAGAGATATCAATACATAGGTTTTAAGATTCTTACTAGTCAGATATATTCTTGGGCGGTGAATAGGGGGTTTTGAGTCCAGATCACTGAGCAAGTAGTAGGTCTTGTCTATTACATATTGGGTTTATGGAACGGTCTCTGAGCTAATTTGAAACCCTTGTTTTATGCATCACCCCACCTCAACTTTCCCGTTAACCAGCCATAGTGTGTTTTCTAAACGTGTGACTCTGTTCTGTTTTGTAATTCAGTTCAAGGGTCGCGGTTTTTACATTCCCTCTATAAGTGATATCTTATGATAAGTGTCTTTTTCTGTGTGACTTATTTCACTTAGAATCGTCGTACCTAAATCCCCTCATCATGCTGCTACTAGCCTTATGACGTTGATTTCATGGCTGAGTGATATTCCATTGTACATAAGGACCACAACTTCTTTATCCATTTTTCTCTTTCCTGGGATATTTAAGGTGTAACGAAGTGGAGGTTCTTGTCAACAGAGCAGCCCTAAACTTTGGGGTGCCTGTGCCTTGCTGATTTTTAGTTTTCCCAATTTATACGCCCGTGAGTGGAAGTGCCCTATGCTGTCTAAGCTGAGTGTTTTCGATGTTTCAGGACACACCGTACACTTCTGCAGAGTGGCTGTTGGCAATTTACATTACGCCCATCAGCGTAGCAAGGCTCCCGTTTCTCCATGGCCTGTCCTGCATTTCTGGTTTTGACACTTTATTCAGCATGGCCCTTTTGACCGATGGGAAGCGAGACTTCTTTGTAGCGCTGATTTGCCTTTCCAGGTTGCTTGGTTGGCCAAAAAGGGCGTATGCGTTTTTTCCTGAATATATTCAGGAAAAAACGCATACGCCCTTTTTGGCCAAGGGCATCATTGTCGAGGTTTTGCCACTTTTCCCGTGCTTTAAAGGCGATTCGAATCTACCTCCTGAAATCTGTTTCCTGCAATTCTGCCTTGCTTTCAAATCCTCTTTGTTGTCTTCCGTCAATATATTTGTGGACGAGAGTTATCATTTATAACTCTGCAGGTTTGTGAATTGCAGTGCCCCTGAGCTCCATTTTTCAACTCGCTTTCTTGGGAGCTGGCCGCAAAAGCGCAGGATTGCTTCAGGCCCTATTCTGGTCCCGGGCGGCAGGCTGAGGCTGTGGTTAATTCTTCTTCCTGATGGGAAAATAGAGTGACCTGTGCCTGTCCCAACACCTAGAGCTAGTGTCTCATTGGTTCCCCCTCTTCCCGTTCATCCTCAGGACAAATTGCAACCTGTATGGAACAGGAGGTTAAAGGTGCTGATTCTCCAAGGAGGGAGATTGCTAGTAAAGCGGCTGGAATGGCGAACCCGAGCACAAGGAGATGAGAAACGAGGTGCGTTTTAGAAACCTTTCCCGATCACATGGTGTACCATCTTCAGGGTTTCTCATGCATGTTTTCGATGTAGGAAGATGCCCTTGAACCTGGAGATTTGGGACCCATGGGATGGGTACCACGCAGTATTACTCTAAAGGGTCTGCGTTTGCTCACCCAACCTCACCAAACCTCTCAGCCCCAAGAGTGTCCTCCCTTATGTCTCAATCAGCTGTGGGTCTAGATATGGTCAATCCAGGTGGCATCACAGCCCTTGAACGAATTTTGTAAGAATTTCTCTCTCTTTCACTGTCTTTGTTTCATGGATTTTTAAAAGTTATTGATTTTTATAAAGGGGTTTAGCTGCTTTTCACTGCTGTGTTTATGCCACTTTACACCCACTTGACTCACTTACAGAGACATATCAATACATAGGTTTTAAGATTCTTACTAGTCAGATATATTCTTGGGCGGTGAATAGGGGGTGTTGAGTCCAGTTCACTGAGCAAGGAGTAGGTCGTGTCTATTACTTATTGGGTTTATGGAACGGTCTCTAAGCTAATTTAAAACCCTTCTTTTATGCATCACCGCACCTCACCTTTCCCGTTAAGCAGCCATAGTGTGTTTTCTAAACGTGTGACTCTGTTCTGTTTTGTAATTCAGTTCAAGGGTAGCGGTTTTTACATTCCCTCTATAAGTGATATCTTATGATAAGTGTCTTTTTCTGTGTGACTTATTTCACTTAGAATCGTCGTACCTAAATCCACTCATCATGCTGCTACTAGCCTTATGACGTTGATTTCATGGCTGAGTGATATTCCATTGTACATAAGGACCACAACTTCTTGATCCATTTTTCTCTTTCCTGGGATATTTAAGGTGTAACGAAGTGGAGGTTCTTGTCAACAGAGCAGCCCTAAACTTTGGGGTGCCTGTGCCTTGCTGATTTTTAGTTTTCCCAATTTATACGCCCGTGAGTGGAAGTGCCCTATGCTGTCTAAGCTGAGTGTTTTCGATGTTTCAGGACACACCGTACACTTCTGCAGAGTGGCTGTTGGCAATTTACATCCCGCCCATCAGCGTAGCAAGGCTCCCGTTTCTCCATGGCCTGTCCTGCATTTCTGGTTTTGACACTTTATTCAGCATGGCCCTTTTGACCGATGGGAAGCGAGACTTCTTTGTAGCGCTGATTGGCCTTTCCAGGTTGCATGGTTGGCCAAAAAGGGCGTATACGTTTTTTCCTGAATATATTCAGGAAAAAACGCATACGCCCTTTTTGGCCAAGGGCATCATTGTCGAGGTTTTGCCGCTTTTCCCGTGCTTTAAAGGCGATTCGAATCTACCTCCTGAAATCTGTTTCCTGCAATTCTGCCTTGCTTTCAAATCCTCTTCGTTGTCTTCCGTCAATATATTGGTTGACGACAGTTATCATTTACAACTCTGCATGTTTGTGAATTGCAGTGCCCCTTAGCTCCATTTTTCAACTCGCTTTCTTGGGAGCTGGCCGCAAAAGCGCAGGATTGCCTCAGGCCCTATTCTGGTCCCGGGCGGGAGGCTGAGCCTGTGGTTAATTCTTCTTCCTGATGGGAAAATAGAGTGACCTGTGCCTGTCCCAACACCTAGAGCTAGTGTCTCATTGGTTCCCCCTCTTCCCGTTCATCCTCAGGACAAATTGCAACCTGTACGGAACAGGAGGTTAAAGGTGCTGATACTCCAAGGAGGGAGATTGCTAGTAAAGCGGCTGGAATGGCGAACCCGAGCACAAGGAGATGAGAAATGAGGTGCGTTTTAGAAACCTTTCCCGATCACACGGTGTACCATCTTCTGGGATTCTCATGCATGTTTACGATGTAGGAAGATGCCCTTGAACCTGGAGATTTGGGACCCATGGGATGGGTACCACGCAGTATTACTCTAAAGGGTCTGCGTTTGCTCACCCAACCTCACCAAACCTCTCAGCCCCAAGAGTGTCCACCCTTATGCCTCAATCAGCTGTGGGTCTAGATATGGTCAATCCAGGTGGCATCACAGCCCTTGAACGAATTTTGTAAGTATTTCTCTCTCTTTCACTGTCTTTGTTTCATGGGTTTTTAAAAGTAATTGATTTTTATAAAGGGGTTTAGCTGTTTTTTACTGCTGTGTTTATGCCGCTTTACACCCACTTGACTCACATACAGAGAGATATCAATACATAGGTTTTAAGATTCTTACTAGTCAGATATATTCTTGGGCGGTGAATAGGGGGTTTTGATTCCAGATCACTGAGCAAGGAGTAGGTCTTGTCTATTACATATTGGGTTTATGGAACGGTCTCTGAGCTAATTTGAAACCCTTGTTTTATGCATCACCCCACCTCACCTTTCCCGTTAAGCAGCCATAGTGTGTTTTCTAAACGTGTGACTCTGTTCTGTTTTGTAATTCAGTTCAAGGGTAGCGGTTTTTACATTCCCTCTATAAGTGATATCTTATGATAAGTGTCTTTTTCTGTGTGACTTATTTCACTTAGAATCGTCGTACCTAAATCCACTCATCATGCTGCTACTAGCCTTATGACGTTGATTTCATGGCTGAGTGATATTCCATTGTACATAAGGACCACAACTTCTTTATCCATTTTTCTCTTTCCTGGGATATTTAAGGTGTAACGAAGTGGAGGTTCTTGTCAACAGAGCAGCCCTAAACTTTGGGGTGCCTGTGTCTTGCTGATTTTTAGTTTTCCCAATTTATACGCCCATGAGTGGAAGTGCCCTATGCTCTCTAAGCTGAGTTTTTTCGATGTTTCAGGACACACCGTACACTTCTCCAGAGTGGCTGTTGGCATTTTACATCCCGCCCATCAGCGTAGCAAGGCTCCCGTTTCTCCATGGCCTGTCCTGCATTTCTGGTTTTGACACTGTATTCAGCATGGCCCTTTTGACCGATGGGAAGCGAGACTTTTTTGTAGCGCTGATTGGCCTTTCCAGGTTGCTTGGTTGGCCAAAAAGGGCGTATGCGTTTTTTCCTGAATATATTCAGGAAAAAACGCATACGCCCTTTTTGGCCAAGGGCATCATTGTCGAGGTTTTGCCGCTTTTCCCGTGCTTTAAAGGCGATTCGAATCTACCTCCTGAAATCTGTTTCCTGCAATTCTGCCTTGCTTTCAAATCCTCTTCGTTGTCTTCCGTCAAAATATTGGTGGACGACAGTTATCATTTACAACTCTGCATGTTTGTGAATTGCAGTGCCCCTGAGCTCCATTTTCCAACTCGCTTTCTTGGGAGCTGGCCGCAAAAGCGCAGGATTGCCTCAGGCCCTATTCTGGTCCTGGGCGGGAGGCTGAGCCTGTGGTTAATTCTTCTTCCTGATGGGAAAATAGAGTGACCTGTGCCTTTCCCAACACCTAGAGCTAGTGTCTCATTGGTTCCCCCTCTTCCTGTTCATCCTCAGGACAAATTGCAACCTGTACGGAACAGGAGGTTAAAGGTGCTGATTCTCCAAGGAGGGAGATTGCTAGTAAAGCGGCTGGAATGGCGAACCCGAGCACAAGGAGATGAGAAATGAGGTGCGTGTTAGAAACCTTTCCCGATCACACGGTGTACCATCTTCTGGGATTCTCATGCATGTTTACGATGTAGGAAGATGCCCTTGAACCTGGAGATTTGGGACCCATGGGATGGGTACCACGCAGTATTACTCTAAAGGGTCTGCGTTTGCTCACCCAACCTCACCAAACCTCTCAGCCCCAAGAGTGTCCACCCTTATGCCTCAATCAGCTGTGGGTCTAGATATGGTCAATCCAGGTGGCATCACAGCCCTTGAACGAATTTTGTAAGAATTTCTCTCTCTTTCACTGTCTTTGTTTCACGGGTTTTTAAAAGTAATTGATTTTTATAAAGGGGTTTAGCTGTTTTTTACTGCTGTGTTTATGCCGCTTTTAACCCACTTGACTCACATACAGACAGATATCAATACATAGGTTTTAAGATTCTTACTAGTCAGATATATTCTTGGGCGGTGAATAGGGGGTTTTGAGTCCAGATCACTGAGCAAGGAGTAGGTCTTGTCTATTACATATTGGGTTTATGGAACGGTCTCTGAGCTAATTTGAAATCCTTGTTTTATGCATCACCCCACCTCACCTTTCCCGTTAAGCAGCCATAGTGTGTTTTCTAAACCTGTGACTCTGTTCTGTTTTGTAATTCAGTTCAAGGGTAGCGGTTTTTACATTCCCTCTATAAGTGATATCTTATGATAAGTGTCTTTTTCTGTGTGACTTATTTCACTTAGAATCGTCGTACCTAAATCCACTCATCATGCTGCTACTAGCCTTATGACGTTGATTTCATGGCTGAGTGATATTCCATTGTACAAAAGGACCACAACTTCTTTATCCATTTTTCTCTTTCCTGGGATATTTAAGGTGTATCGAAGTGGAGGTTCTTGTCAACAGAGCAGCCCTAAACTTTGGGGTGCCTGTGCCTTGATGATTTTTAGTTTTCCCAATTTATACGCCCGTGAGTGGAAGTGCCCTATGCTGTCTAAGCTGAGTGTTTTCGATGTTTCAGGACACACCGTACACTTCTGCAGAGTGGCTGTTGGCAATTTACATCCCGCCCATCAGCGTAGCAAGGCTCCCGTTTCTCCATGGCCTGTCCTGCATTTCTGGTTTTGACACTTTATTCAGCATGGCCCTTTTGACCGATGGGAAGCGAGACTTCTTTGTAGCGCTGATTTGCCTTTCCAGGTTGCTTCGTTGCCCAAAAGGGGCGTATGCGTTTTTTCCTGAATATATTCAGGAAAAAACGCATACGCCCTTTTTGGCCAAGGGCATCATTGTCGAGGTTTTGCCGCTTTTCCCGTGCTTTAAAGGCGATTCGAATCTACCTCCTGAAATCTGTTTCCTGCAATTCTGCCTTGCTTTCAAATCCTCTTCGTTGTCTTCCGTCAATATATTTGTGGACGAGAGTTATCATTTATAACTCTGCAGGTTTGTGAATTGCAGTGCCCCTGAGCTCCATTTTTCAACTCGCTTTCTTGGGAGCTGGCCGCAAAAGCGCAGGATTGCTTCAGGCCCTATTCTGGTCCCGGGCGGCAGGCTGAGGCTGTGGTTAATTCTTCTTCCTGATGGGAAAATAGAGTGACCTGTGCCTGTCCCAACACCTAGAGCTAGTGTCTCATTGGTTCCCCCTCTTCCCGTTCATCCTCAGGACAAATTGCAACCTGTACGGAACAGGAGGTTAAAGGTGCTGATTCTCCAAGGAGGGAGATTGCTAGTAAAGCGGCTGGAATGGCGAACCCGAGCACAAGGAGATGAGAAATGAGGTGCGTTTTAGAAACCTTTCCCGATCACACGGTGTACCATCTTCTGGGATTCTCATGCATGTTTACGATGTAGGAAGATGCCCTTGAACCTGGAGATTTGGGACCCATGGGATGGGTACCACGCAGTATTACTCTAAAGGGTCTGCGTTTGCTCACCCAACCTCACCAAACCTCTCAGCCCCAAGAGTGTCCACCCTTATGCCTCAATCAGCTGTGAGTCTAGATATGGTCAATCCAGGTGGCATCACAGCCCTTGAACGAATTTTGTAAGAATTTCTCTCTCTTTCACTGTCTTTGTTTCATGGGTTTTTAATAGTAATTGATTTTTATAAAGGGGTTTAGCTGTTTTTTACTGCTGTGTTTATGCCGCTTTACACCCACTTGACTCACATACAGAGAGATATCAATACATAGGTTTTAAGATTCTTACTAGTCAGATATATTCTTGGGCGGTGAATAGGGGGTTTTGAGTCCAGATCACTGAGCAAGTAGTAGGTCTTGTCTATTACATATTGGTTTTATGGAACGGTCTCTGAGCTAATTTGAAACCCTTGTTTTATGCATCACCCCACCTCAACTTTCCCGTTAACCAGCCATAGTGTGTTTTCTAAACGTGTGACTCTGTTCTGTTTTGTAATTCAGTTCAAGGGTCGCGGTTTTTACATTCCCTCTATAAGTGATATCTTATGATAAGTGTCTTTTTCTGTGTGACTTATTTCACTTAGAATCGTCGTACCTAAATCCCCTCATCATGCTGCTACTAGCCTTATGACGTTGATTTCATGGCTGAGTGATATTCCATTGTACATAAGGACCACAACTTCTTTATCCATTTTTCTCTTTCCTGGGATATTTAAGGTGTAACGAAGTGGAGGTTCTTGTCAACAGAGCAGCCCTAAACTTTGGGGTGCCTGTGCCTTGCTGATTTTTAGTTTTCCCAATTTATACGCCCGTGAGTGGAAGTGCCCTATGCTGTCTAAGCTGAGTGTTTTCGATGTTTCAGGACACACCGTACACTTCTGCAGAGTGGCTGTTGGCAATTTACATTACGCCCATCAGCGTAGCAAGGCTCCCGTTTCTCCATGGCCTGTCCTGCATTTCTGGTTTTGACACTTTATTCAGCATGGCCCTTTTGACCGATGGGAAGCGAGACTTCTTTGTAGCGCTGATTTGCCTTTCCAGGTTGCTTGGTTGGCCAAAAAGGGCGTATGCGTTTTTTCCTGAATATATTCAGGAAAAAACGCATACGCCCTTTTTGGCCAAGGGCATCATTGTCGAGGTTTTGCCACTTTTCCCGTGCTTTAAAGGCGATTCGAATCTACCTCCTGAAATCTGTTTCCTGCAATTCTGCCTTGCTTTCAAATCCTCTTTGTTGTCTTCCGTCAATATATTTGTGGACGAGAGTTATCATTTATAACTCTGCAGGTTTGTGAATTGCAGTGCCCCTGAGCTCCATTTTTCAACTCGCTTTCTTGGGAGCTGGCCGCAAAAGCGCAGGATTGCTTCAGGCCCTATTCTGGTCCCGGGCGGCAGGCTGAGGCTGTGGTTAATTCTTCTTCCTGATGGGAAAATAGAGTGACCTGTGCCTGTCCCAACACCTAGAGCTAGTGTCTCATTGGTTCCCCCTCTTCCCGTTCATCCTCAGGACAAATTGCAACCTGTATGGAACAGGAGGTTAAAGGTGCTGATTCTCCAAGGAGGGAGATTGCTAGTAAAGCGGCTGGAATGGCGAACCCGAGCACAAGGAGATGAGAAACGAGGTGCGTTTTAGAAACCTTTCCCGATCACATGGTGTACCATCTTCAGGGTTTCTCATGCATGTTTTCGATGTAGGAAGATGCCCTTGAACCTGGAGATTTGGGACCCATGGGATGGGTACCACGCAGTATTACTCTAAAGGGTCTGCGTTTGCTCACCCAACCTCACCAAACCTCTCAGCCCCAAGAGTGTCCTCCCTTATGTCTCAATCAGCTGTGGGTCTAGATATGGTCAATCCAGGTGGCATCACAGCCCTTGAACGAATTTTGTAAGAATTTCTCTCTCTTTCACTGTCTTTGTTTCATGGATTTTTAAAAGTTATTGATTTTTATAAAGGGGTTTAGCTGCTTTTCACTGCTGTGTTTATGCCACTTTACACCCACTTGACTCACTTACAGAGACATATCAATACATAGGTTTTAAGATTCTTACTAGTCAGATATATTCTTGGGCGGTGAATAGGGGGTGTTGAGTCCAGTTCACTGAGCAAGGAGTAGGTCGTGTCTATTACTTATTGGGTTTATGGAACGGTCTCTAAGCTAATTTAAAACCCTTCTTTTATGCATCACCGCACCTCACCTTTCCCGTTAAGCAGCCATAGTGTGTTTTCTAAACGTGTGACTCTGTTCTGTTTTGTAATTCAGTTCAAGGGTAGCGGTTTTTACATTCCCTCTATAAGTGATATCTTATGATAAGTGTCTTTTTCTGTGTGACTTATTTCACTTAGAATCGTCGTACCTAAATCCACTCATCATGCTGCTACTAGCCTTATGACGTTGATTTCATGGCTGAGTGATATTCCATTGTACATAAGGACCACAACTTCTTGATCCATTTTTCTCTTTCCTGGGATATTTAAGGTGTATCGAAGTGGAGGTTCTTGTCAACAGAGCAGCCCTAAACTTTGGGGTGCCTGTGCCTTGATGATTTTTAGTTTTCCCAATTTATACGCCCGTGAGTGGAAGTGCCCTATGCTGTCTAAGCTGAGTGTTTTCGATGTTTCAGGACACACCGTACACTTCTGCAGAGTGGCTGTTGGCAATTTACATCCCGCCCATCAGCGTAGCAAGGCTCCCGTTTCTCCATGGCCTGTCCTGCATTTCTGGTTTTGACACTTTATTCAGCATGGCCCTTTTGACCGATGGGAAGCGAGACTTCTTTGTAGCGCTGATTTGCCTTTCCAGGTTGCTTGGTTGCCCAAAAGGGGCGTATGCGTTTTTTCCTGAATATATTCAGGAAAAAACGCATACGCCCTTTTTGGCCAAGGGCATCATTGTCGAGGTTTTGCCGCTTTTCCCGTGCTTTAAAGGCGATTCGAATCTACCTCCTGAAATCTGTTTCCTGCAATTCTGCCTTGCTTTCAAATCCTCTTCGTTGTCTTCCGTCAATATATTTGTGGACGAGAGTTATCATTTATAACTCTGCAGGTTTGTGAATTGCAGTGCCCCTGAGCTCCATTTTTCAACTCGCTTTCTTGGGAGCTGGCCGCAAAAGCGCAGGATTGCTTCAGGCCCTATTCTGGTCCCGGGCGGCAGGCTGAGGCTGTGGTTAATTCTTCTTCCTGATGGGAAAATAGAGTGACCTGTGCCTGTCCCAACACCTAGAGCTAGTGTCTCATTGGTTCCCCCTCTTCCCGTTCATCCTCAGGACAAATTGCAACCTGTACGGAACAGGAGGTTAAAGGTGCTGATTCTCCAAGGAGGGAGATTGCTAGTAAAGCGGCTGGAATGGCGAACCCGAGCACAAGGAGATGAGAAATGAGGTGCGTTTTAGAAACCTTTCCCGATCACACGGTGTACCATCTTCTGGGATTCTCATGCATGTTTACGATGTAGGAAGATGCCCTTGAACCTGGAGATTTGGGACCCATGGGATGGGTACCACGCAGTATTACTCTAAAGGGTCTGCGTTTGCTCACCCAACCTCACCAAACCTCTCAGCCCCAAGAGTGTCCACCCTTATGCCTCAATCAGCTGTGAGTCTAGATATGGTCAATCCAGGTGGCATCACAGCCCTTGAACGAATTTTGTAAGAATTTCTCTCTCTTTCACTGTCTTTGTTTCATGGGTTTTTAATAGTAATTGATTTTTATAAAGGGGTTTAGCTGTTTTTTACTGCTGTGTTTATGCCGCTTTACACCCACTTGACTCACATACAGAGAGATATCAATACATAGGTTTTAAGATTCTTACTAGTCAGATATATTCTTGGGCGGTGAATAGGGGGTTTTGAGTCCAGATCACTGAGCAAGTAGTAGGTCTTGTCTATTACATATTGGGTTTATGGAACGGTCTCTGAGCTAATTTGAAACCCTTGTTTTATGCATCACCCCACCTCAACTTTCCCGTTAACCAGCCATAGTGTGTTTTCTAAACGTGTGACTCTGTTCTGTTTTGTAATTCAGTTCAAGGGTCGCGGTTTTTACATTCCCTCTATAAGTGATATCTTATGATAAGTGTCTTTTTCTGTGTGACTTATTTCACTTAGAATCGTCGTACCTAAATCCCCTCATCATGCTGCTACTAGCCTTATGACGTTGATTTCATGGCTGAGTGATATTCCATTGTACATAAGGACCACAACTTCTTTATCCATTTTTCTCTTTCCTGGGATATTTAAGGTGTAACGAAGTGGAGGTTCTTGTCAACAGAGCAGCCCTAAACTTTGGGGTGCCTGTGCCTTGCTGATTTTTAGTTTTCCCAATTTATACGCCCGTGAGTGGAAGTGCCCTATGCTGTCTAAGCTGAGTGTTTTCGATGTTTCAGGACACACCGTACACTTCTGCAGAGTGGCTGTTGGCAATTTACATTACGCCCATCAGCGTAGCAAGGCTCCCGTTTCTCCATGGCCTGTCCTGCATTTCTGGTTTTGACACTTTATTCAGCATGGCCCTTTTGACCGATGGGAAGCGAGACTTCTTTGTAGCGCTGATTTGCCTTTCCAGGTTGCTTGGTTGGCCAAAAAGGGCGTATGCGTTTTTTCCTGAATATATTCAGGAAAAAACGCATACGCCCTTTTTGGCCAAGGGCATCATTGTCGAGGTTTTGCCACTTTTCCCGTGCTTTAAAGGCGATTCGAATCTACCTCCTGAAATCTGTTTCCTGCAATTCTGCCTTGCTTTCAAATCCTCTTTGTTGTCTTCCGTCAATATATTTGTGGACGAGAGTTATCATTTATAACTCTGCAGGTTTGTGAATTGCAGTGCCCCTGAGCTCCATTTTTCAACTCGCTTTCTTGGGAGCTGGCCGCAAAAGCGCAGGATTGCTTCAGGCCCTATTCTGGTCCCGGGCGGCAGGCTGAGGCTGTGGTTAATTCTTCTTCCTGATGGGAAAATAGAGTGACCTGTGCCTGTCCCAACACCTAGAGCTAGTGTCTCATTGGTTCCCCCTCTTCCCGTTCATCCTCAGGACAAATTGCAACCTGTATGGAACAGGAGGTTAAAGGTGCTGATTCTCCAAGGAGGGAGATTGCTAGTAAAGCGGCTGGAATGGCGAACCCGAGCACAAGGAGATGAGAAACGAGGTGCGTTTTAGAAACCTTTCCCGATCACATGGTGTACCATCTTCAGGGTTTCTCATGCATGTTTTCGATGTAGGAAGATGCCCTTGAACCTGGAGATTTGGGACCCATGGGATGGGTACCACGCAGTATTACTCTAAAGGGTCTGCGTTTGCTCACGCAACCTCACCAAACCTCTCAGCCCCACGAGTGTCCTCCCTTATGTCTCAATCAGCTGTGGGTCTAGATATGGTCAATCCAGGTGGCATCACAGCCCTTGAACGAATTTTGTAAGTATTTCTCTCTCTTTCACTGTCTTTGTTTCATGGATTTTTAAAAGTTATTGATTTTTATAAAGGGGTTTAGCTGCTTTTCACTGCTGTGTTTATGCCACTTTACACCCACTTGACTCACTTACAGAGACATATCAATACATAGGTTTTAAGATTCTTACTAGTCAGATATATTCTTGGGCGGTGAATAGGGGGTGTTGAGTCCAGTTCACTGAGCAAGGAGTAGGTCGTGTCTATTACTTATTGGGTTTATGGAACGGTCTCTAAGCTAATTTAAAACCCTTCTTTTATGCATCACCGCACCTCACCTTTCCCGTTAAGCAGCCATAGTGTGTTTTCTAAACGTGTGACTCTGTTCTGTTCTGTAATTCAGTTCAAGGGTAGCGGTTTTTACATTCCCACTATAAGTGATATCTTATGATAAGTGTCTTTTTCTGTGTGACTTATTTCACTTAGAATCGTCGTACCTAAATCCACTCATCATGCTGCTACTAGCCTTATGACGTTGATTTCATGGCTGAGTGATATTCCATTGTACATAAGGACCACAACTTCTTTATCCATTTTTCTCTTTCCTGGGATATTTAAGGTGTAACGAAGTGGAGGTTCTTGTCAACAGAGCAGCCCTAAACTTTGGGGTGCCTGTGTCTTGCTGATTTTTAGTTTTCCCAATTTATACGCCCATGAGTGGAAGTGCCCTATGCTCTGTAAGCTGAGTTTTTTCGATGTTTCAGGACACACCGTACACTTCTCCAGAGTGGCTGTTGGCAATTTACATCCCGCCCATCAGCGTAGCAAGGCTCCCGTTTCTCCATGGCCTGTCCTGCATTTCTGGTTTTGACACTTTATTCAGCATGGCCCTTTTGGCCGATGGGAAGCGAGACTTTTTTGTAGCGCTGATTGGCCTTTCCAGGTTGCTTGGTTGGCCAAAAAGGGCGTATGCGTTTTTTCCTGAATATATTCAGGAAAAAACGCATACGCCCTTTTTGGCCAAGGGCATCATTGTCGAGGTTTTGCCGCTTTTCCCGTGCTTTAAAGGCGATTCGAATCTACCTCCTGAAATCTGTTTCCTGCAATTCTGCCTTGCTTTCAAATCCTCTTCGTTGTCTTCCGTCAAAATATTGGTGGACGACAGTTATCATTTACAACTCTGCATGTTTGTGAATTGCAGTGCCCCTGAGCTCCATTTTCCAACTCGCTTTCTTGGGAGCTGGCCGCAAAAGCGCAGGATTGCCTCAGGCCCTATTCTGGTCCCGGGCGGGAGGCTGAGCCTGTGGTTAATTCTTCTTCCTGATGGGAAAATAGAGTGACCTGTGCCTTTCCCAACACCTAGAGCTAGTGTCTCATTGGTTCCCCCTCTTCCTGTTCATCCTCAGGACAAATTGCAACCTGTACGGAACAGGAGGTTAAAGGTGCTGATTCTCCAAGGAGGGAGATTGCTAGTAAAGCGGCTGGAATGGCGAACCCGAGCACAAGGAGATGAGAAATGAGGTGCGTGTTAGAAACCTTTCCCGATCACACGGTGTACCATCTTCTGGGATTCTCATGCATGTTTACGATGTAGGAAGATGCCCTTGAACCTGGAGATTTGGGACCCATGGGATGGGTACCACGCAGTATTACTCTAAAGGGTCTGCGTTTGCTCACCCAACCTCACCAAACCTCTCAGCCCCAAGAGTGTCCACCCTTATGCCTCAATCAGCTGTGGGTCTAGATATGGTCAATCCAGGTGGCATCACAGCCCTTGAACGAATTTTGTAAGAATTTCTCTCTCTTTCACTGTCTTTGTTTCACGGGTTTTTAAAAGTGATTGATTTTTATAAAGGGGTTTAGCTGCTTTTCACTGCTGTGTTTATGCCGCTTTACACCCACTTGACTCACTTACAGAGAGATATCAATACATAGGTTTTAAGATTCTTACTAGTCAGATATATTCTTGGGCGGTGAATAGGGGGTTTTGAGTCCAGATCACTGAGCAAGGAGTAGGTCTTGTCTATTACATATTGGGTTTATGGAACGGTCTCTGAGCTAATTTGAAACCCTTGTTTTATGCATCACCCCACCTCACCTTTCCCGTTAAGCAGCCATAGTGTGTTTTCTAAACGTGTGACTCTGTTCTGTTTTGTAATTCAGTTCAAGGGTAGCGGTTTTTACATTCCCTCTATAAGTGATATCTTATGATAAGTGTCTTTTTCTGTGTGACTTATTTCACTTAGAATCGTCGTACCTAAATCCACTCATCATGCTGCTACTAGCCTTATGACGTTGATTTCATGGCTGAGTGATATTCCATTGTACATAAGGACCACAACTTCTTTATCCATTTTTCTCTTTCCTGGGATATTTAAGGTGTAACGAAGTGGAGGTTCTTGTCAACAGAGCAGCCCTAAACTTTGGGGTGCCTGTGTCTTGCTGATTTTTAGTTTTCCCAATTTATACGCCCGTGAGTGGAAGTGCCCTATGCTGTCTAAGCTGAGTTTTTTCGATGTTTCAGGACACACCGTACACTTCTCCAGAGTGGCTGTTGGCAATTTACATCCCGCCCATCAGCGTAGCAAGGCTCCCGTTTCTCCATGGCCTGTCCTGCATTTCTGGTTTTGACACTTTATTCAGCATGGCCCTTTTGACCGATGGGAAGCGAGACTTCTTTGTAGCGCTGATTTGCCTTTCCAGGTTGCTTGGTTGGCCAAAAAGGGCGTATGCGTTTTTTCCTGAATATATTCAGGAAAAAACGCATACGCCCTTTTTGGCCAAGGGCATCATTGTCGAGGTTTTGCCGCTTTTCCCGTGCTTTAAAGGCGATTCGAATCTTCCTCCTGAAATCTGTTTCCTGCAATTCTGCCTTGCTTTCAAATCCTCTTTGTTGTCTTCCGTCAATATATTTGTGGACGAGAGTTATCATTTATAACTCTGCAGGTTTGTGAATTGCAGTGCCCCTGAGCTCCATTTTTCAACTCGCTTTCTTGGGAGCTGGCCGCAAAAGCGCAGGATTGCTTCAGGCCCTATTCTGGTCCCGGGCGGCAGGCTGAGCCTGTGGTTAATTCTTCTTCCTGATGGGAAAATAGAGCGACCTGTGCCTGTCCCAACACCTAGAGCTAGTGTCTCATTGGTTCCCCCTCTTCCCGTTCATCCTCAGGACAAATTGCAACCTGTACGGAACAGGAGGTTAAAGGTGCTGATTCTCCAAGGAGGGAGAATGCTAGTAAAGCGGCTGGAATGGCGAACCCGAGCACAAGGAGATGAGAAATGAGGTGCGTGTTAGAAACCTTTCCCGATCACACGGTGTACCATCTTCTGGGATTCTCATGCATGTTTTCGATGTAGGAAGATGCCCTTGAACCTGGAGATTTGGGACCCATGGGATGGGTACCACGCAGTATTACTCTAAAGGGTCTGCGTTTGCTCACCCAACCTCACCAAACCTCTCAGCCCCAAGAGTGTCCACCCTTATGCCTCAATCAGCTGTGGGTCTAGATATGGTCAATCCAGGTGGCATCACAGCCCTTGAACGAATTTTGTAAGAATTTCTCTCTCTTTCACTGTCTTTGTTTCACGGGTTTTTAAAAGTAATGGATTTTTATAAAGGGGTTTAGCTGTTTTTTACTGCTGTGTTTATGCCGCTTTACACCCACTTGACTCACATACAGAGAGATATCAATACATAGGTTTTAAGATTCTTACTAGTCAGATATATTCTTGGGCGGTGAATAGGGGGTTTTGAGTCCAGATCACTGAGCAAGGAGTAGGTCTTGTCTATTACATATTGGGTTTATGGAACGGTCTCTGAGCTAATTTGAAACCCTTGTTTTATGCATCACCCCACCTCACCTTTCCCGTTAAGCAGCCATAGTGTGTTTTCTAAACGTGTGACTCTGTTCTGTTTTGTAATTCAGTTCAAGGGTAGCGGTTTTACATTCCCTCTATAAGTGATATCTTATGATAAGTGTCGTTTTCTGTGTGGCTTATTTCACTTAGAATCGTCGTACCTAAATCCACTCATCATGCTGCTACTAGCCTTATGACGTTGATTTCATGGCTGAGTGATATTCCATTGTACATAAGGACCACAACTTCTTTATCCATTTTTCTCTTTCCTGGGATATTTAAGGTGTAACGAACTGGAGGTTCTTGTCAACAGAGCAGCCCTAAACTTTGGGGTGCCTGTGCCTTGCTGATTTTTAGTTTTCCCAATTTATACGCCCGTGAGTGGAAGTGCCCTATGCTGTCTAAGCTGAGTGTTTTCGATGTTTCAGGACACACCGTACACTTCTGCAGAGTGGCTGTTGGCAATTTACATCACGCCCATCAGCGTAGCAAGGCTCCCGTTTCTCCATGGCCTGTCCTGCATTTCTGGTTTTGACACTTTATTCAGCATGGCCCTTTTGACCGATGGGAAGCGAGACTTCTTTGTAGCGCTGATTTGCCTTTCCAGGTTGCTTGGTTGGCCAAAAAGGGCGTATGCGTTTTTTCCTGAATATATTCAGGAAAAAACGCATACGCCCTTTTTGGCCAAGGGCATCATTGTCGAGGTTTTGCCGCTTTTCCCGTGCTTTAAAGGCGATTCGAATCTACCTCCTGAAATCTGTTTCCTGCAATTCTGCCTTGCTTTCAAATCCTCTTTGTTGTCTTCCGTCAATATATTTGTGGACGAGAGTTATCATTTATAACTCTGCAGGTTTGTGAATTGCAGTGCCCCTGAGCTCCATTTTTCAACTCGCTTTCTTGGGAGCTGGCCGCAAAAGCGCAGGATTGCTTCAGGCCCTATTCTGGTCCCGGGCGGCACGCTGAGGCTGTGGTTAATTCTTCTTCCTGATGGGAAAATAGAGTGACCTGTGCCTGTCCCAACACCTAGAGCTAGTGTCTCATTGGTTCCCCCTCTTCCCGTTCATCCTCAGGACAAATTGCAACCTGTACGGAACAGGAGGTTAAAGGTGCTGATTCTCCAAGGAGGGAGATTGCTAGTAAAGCGGCTGGAATGGCGAACCCGAGCACAAGGAGATGAGAAATGAGGTGCGTTTTAGAAACCTTTCCCGATCACACGGTGTACCATCTTCTGGGATTCTCATGCATGTTTACGATGTAGGAAGATGCCCTTGAACCTGGAGATTTGGGACCCATGGGATGGGTACCACGCAGTATTACTCTAAAGGGTCTGCGTTTGCTCACCCAACCTCACCAAACCTCTCAGCCCCAAGAGTGTCCACCCTTATGCCTCAATCAGCTGTGGGTCTAGATATGGTCAATCCAGGTGGCATCACAGCCCTTGAACGAATTTTGTAAGAATTTCTCTCTCTTTCACTGTCTTTGTTTCACGGGTTTTTAAAAGTGATTGATTTTAATAAAGAGGTTTAGCTGCTTTTCACTGCTGTGTTTATGCCGCTTTACACCCACTTGACTCACTTACAGAGAGATATCAATATATAGGTTTAAGATTCTTACTAGTCAGATATATTCTTGGGCGGTGAATAAGGGGTGTTGAGTCCAGTTCACTGAGCAAGGTGTAGGTCGTGTCTATTACATATTGGGTTAATGGAACGGTATCTGAGCTAATTTGAAACCCTTGTTTTATGCATCACCCGACCTCACCTTTCCCGTTAAGCAGCCATAGTGTGTTTTCTAAACGTGTGACTCTGTTCTGTTTTGTAATTCAGTTCAAGGGTCGCGGTTTTTACATTCCTTCTATAAGTGATATCTTATGATAAGGGTCTTTTTCTGTGTGACTTATTTCACTTAGAATCGTCGTACCTAAATCCACTCATCATGCTGCTACTAGCCTTATGACGTTGATTTCATGGCTGAGTGATATTCCATTGTACATAAGGACCACAACTTCTTTATCCATTTTTCTCTTTCCTGGGATATTTAAGGTGTAACGAAGTGGAGGTTCTTGTCAACAGAGCAGCCCTAAACTTTGGGGTGCCTGTGCCTTGCTGATTTTTAGTTTTCCCAATTTATACGCCCGTGAGTGGAAGTGCCCTATGCTGTCTAAGCTGAGTGTTTTCGATGTTTCAGGACACACCGTACACTTCTGCAGAGTGGCTGTTGGCAATTTACATCCCGCCCATCAGCGTAGCAAGGCTCCCGTTTCTCCATGGCCTGTCCTGCATTTCTGGTTTTGACACTTTATTCAGCATGGCCCTTTTGACCGATGGGAAGCGAGACTTCTTTGTAGCGCTGATTTGCCTTTCCAGGTTGCTTGGTTGGCCAAAAAGGGCGTATGCGTTTTTTCCTGAATATATTCAGGAAAAAACGCATACGCCCTTTTTGGCCAAGGGCATCATTGTCGAGGTTTTGCCGCTTTTCCCGTGCTTTAAAGGCGATTCGAATCTACCTCCTGAAATCTGTTTCCTGCAATTCTGCCTTGCTTTCAAATCCTCTTTGTTGTCTTCCGTCAATATATTTGTGGACGAGAGTTATCATTTATAACTCTGCAGGTTTGTGAATTGCAGTGCCCCTGAGCTCCATTTTTCAACTCGCTTTCTTGGGAGCTGGCCGCAAAAGCGCAGGATTGCTTCAGGCCCTATTCTGGTCCCGGGTGGCAGGCTGAGGCTGTGGTTAATTCTTCTTCCTGATGGGAAAATAGAGTGACCTGTGCCTGTCCCAACACCTAGAGCTAGTGTCTCATTGGTTCCCCCTCTTCCCGTTCATCCTCAGGACAAATTGCAACCTGTACGGAACAGGAGGTTAAAGGTGCTGATTCTCCAAGGAGGGAGATTGCTAGTAAAGCGGCTGGAATGGCGAACCCGAGCACAAGGAGATGAGAAATGAGGTGCGTGTTAGAAACCTTTCCCGATCACACGGTGTACCATCTTCTGGGATTCTCATGCATGTTTTCGATGTAGGAAGATGCCCTTGAACCTGGAGATTTGGGACCCATGGGATGGGTACCACGCAGTATTACTCTAAAGGGTCTGCGTTTGCTCACCCAACCTCACCAAACCTCTCAGCCCCAAGAGTGTCCACCCTTATGCCTCAATCAGCTGTGGGTCTAGATATGGTCAATCCAGGTGGCATCACAGCCCTTGAACGAATTTTGTAAGAATTTCTCTCTCTTTCACTGTCTTTGTTTCACGGGTTTTTAAAAGTAATGGATTTTTATAAAGGGGTTTAGCTGTTTTATACTGCTGTGTTTATGCCGCTTTACACCCACTTGACTCACATACAGAGAGATATCAATACATAGGTTTTAAGATTCTTACTAGTCAGATATATTCTTGGGCGGTGAATAGGGGGTTTTGAGTCCAGATCACTGAGCAAGGAGTAGGTCTTGTCTATTACATATTGGGTTTATGGAACGGTCTCTGAGCTAATTTGAAACCCTTGTTTTATGCATCACCCCACCTCACCTTTCCCGTTAAGCAGCCATAGTGTGTTTTCTAAACGTGTGACTCTGTTCTGTTTTGTAATTCAGTTCAAGGGTAGCGGTTTTACATTCCCTCTATAAGTGATATTTTATGATAAGTGTCGTTTTCTGTGTGGCTTATTTCTCTTAGAATCGTCGTACCTAAATCCACTCATCATGCTGCTACTAGCCTTATGACGTTGATTTCATGGCTGAGTGATATTCCATTGTACAAAAGGACCACAACTTCTTTATCCATTTTTCTCTTTCCTGGGATATTTAAGGTGTAACGAAGTGGAGGTTCTTGTCAACAGAGCAGCCCTAAACTTTGGGGTGCCTGTGTCTTGCTGATTTTTAGTTTTCCCAATTTATACACCCATGAGTGGAAGTGCCCTATGCTCTCTAAGCTGAGTTTTTTCGATGTTTCCGGACACACCGTACACTTCTGCAGAGTGGCTGTTGGCAATTTACATCCCGCCCATCAGCGTAGCAAGGCTCCCGTTTCTCCATGGCCTGTCCTGCATTTCTGGTTTTGACACTTTATTCAGCATGGCCCTTTTGACCGATGGGAAGCGAGACTTCTTTGTAGCGCTGATTGGCCTTTCCAGGTTGCATGGTTGGCCAAAAAGGGCGTATACGTTTTTTCCTGAATATATTCAGGAAAAAACGCATACGCCCTTTTTGGCCAAGGGCATCATTGTTGAGGTTTTGCCGCTTTTCCCGTGCTTTAAAGGCGATTCGAATCTACCTCCTGAAATCTGTTTCCTGCAATTCTGCCTTGCTTTCAAATCCTCTTCGTTGTCTTCCGTCAATATATTGGTTGACGACAGTTATCATTTACAACTCTGCATGTTTGTGAATTGCAGTGCCCCTGAGCTCCATTTTTCAACTCGCTTTCTTGGGAGCTGGCCGCAAAAGCGCAGGATTGCCTCAGGCCCTATTCTGGTCCCGGGCGGGAGGCTGAGCCTGTGGTTAATTCTTCTTCCTGATGGGAAAATAGAGTGACCTGTGCCTGTCCCAACACCTAGAGCTAGTGTCTCATTGGTTCCCCCTCTTCCCGTTCATCCTCAGGACAAATTGCAACCTGTACGGAACAGGAGGTTAAAGGTGCTGATACTCCAAGGAGGGAGATTTCTAGTAAAGCGGCTGGAATGGCGAACCCGAGCACAAGGAGATGAGAAATGAGGTGCGTTTTAGAAACCTTTCCCGATCACACGGTGTACCATCTTCTGGGATTCTCATGCATGTTTACGATGTAGGAAGATGCCCTTGAACCTGGAGATTTGGGACCCATGGGATGGGTACCACGCAGTATTACTCTAAAGGGTCTGCGTTTGCTCACCCAACCTCACCAAACCTCTCAGCCCCAAGAGTGTCCACCCTTATGCCTCAATCAGCTGTGGGTCTAGATATGGTCAGTCCAGGTGGCATCACAGCCCTTGAACGAATTTTGTAAGTATTTCTCTCTCTTTCACTGTCTTTGTTTCATGGGTTTTTAAAAGTAATTGATTTTTATAAAGGGGTTTAGCTGTTTTTTACTGCTGTGTTTATGCCGCTTTACACCCACTTGACTCACATACAGAGAGATATCAATACATAGGTTTTAAGATTCTTACTAGTCAGATATATTCTTGGGCGGTGAATAGGGGGTTTTGATTCCAGATCACTGAGCAAGGAGTAGGTCTTGTCTATTACATATTGGGTTTATGGAACGGTCTCTGAGCTAATTTGAAACCCTTGTTTTATGCATCACCCCACCTCACCTTTCCCGTTAAGCAGCCATAGTGTGTTTTCTAAACGTGTGACTCTGTTCTGTTTTGTAATTCAGTTCAAGGGTAGCGGTTTTTACATTCCCTCTATAAGTGATATCTTATGATAAGTGTCTTTTTCTGTGTGACTTATTTCACTTAGAATCGTGGTACCTAAATCCACTCATCATGCTGCTACTAGCCTTATGACGTTGATTTCATGGCTGAGTGATATTCCATTGTACATAAGGACCACAACTTCTTTATCCATTTTTCTCTTTCCTGGGATATTTAAGGTGTAACGAAGTGGAGGTTCTTGTCAACAGAGCAGCCCTAAACTTTGGGGTGCCTGTGTCTTGCTGATTTTTAGTTTTCCCAATTTATACGCCCATGAGTGGAAGTGCCCTATGCTCTCTAAGCTGAGTTTTTTCGATGTTTCAGGACACACCGTACACTTCTCCAGAGTGGCTGTTGGCATTTTACATCCCGCCCATCAGCGTAGCAAGGCTCCCGTTTCTCCATGGCCTGTCCTGCATTTCTGGTTTTGACACTGTATTCAGCATGGCCCTTTTGACCGATGGGAAGCGAGACTTTTTTGTAGCGCTGATTGGCCTTTCCAGGTTGCTTGGTTGGCCAAAAAGGGCGTATGCGTTTTTTCCTGAATATATTCAGGAAAAAACGCATACGCCCTTTTTGGCCAAGGGCATCATTGTCGAGGTTTTGCCGCTTTTCCCGTGCTTTAAAGGCGATTCGAATCTACCTCCTGAAATCTGTTTCCTGCAATTCTGCCTTGCTTTCAAATCCTCTTCGTTGTCTTCCGTCAAAATATTGGTGGACGACAGTTATCATTTACAACTCTGCATGTTTGTGAATTGCAGTGCCCCTGAGCTCCATTTTCCAACTCGCTTTCTTGGGAGCTGGCCGCAAAAGCGCAGGATTGCCTCAGGCCCTATTCTGGTCCTGGGCGGGAGGCTGAGCCTGTGGTTAATTCTTCTTCCTGATGGGAAAATAGAGTGACCTGTGCCTTTCCCAACACCTAGAGCTAGTGTCTCATTGGTTCCCCCTCTTCCTGTTCATCCTCAGGACAAATTGCAACCTGTACGGAACAGGAGGTTAAAGGTGCTGATTCTCCAAGGAGGGAGATTGCTAGTAAAGCGGCTGGAATGGCGAACCCGAGCACAAGGAGATGAGAAATGAGGTGCGTGTTAGAAACCTTTCCCGATCACACGGTGTACCATCTTCTGGGATTCTCATGCATGTTTACGATGTAGGAAGATGCCCTTG
This sequence comes from Balaenoptera borealis, assembly GCF_965194805.1. Taxonomy (NCBI): domain Eukaryota; kingdom Metazoa; phylum Chordata; class Mammalia; order Artiodactyla; family Balaenopteridae; genus Balaenoptera; species Balaenoptera borealis. The sequence goes on along the minus strand of NW_028123744.1, from coordinate 498,913 downwards.
AACCTGGAGATTTGGGACCCATGGGATGGGTACCACGCAGTATTACTCTAAAGGGTCTGCGTTTGCTCACCCAACCTCACCAAACCTCTCAGCCCCAAGAGTGTCCACCCTTATGCCTCAATCAGCTGTGGGTCTAGATATGGTCAATCCAGGTGGCATCACAGCCCTTGAACGAATTTTGTAAGAATTTCTCTCTCTTTCACTGTCTTTGTTTCACGGGTTTTTAAAAGTAATTGATTTTTATAAAGGGGTTTAGCTGTTTTTTACTGCTGTGTTTATGCCGCTTTACACCCACTTGACTCACATACAGAGAGATATCAATACATAGGTTTTAAGATTCTTACTAGTCAGATATATTCTTGGGCGGTGAATAGGGGGTTTTGAGTCCAGATCACTGAGCAAGGAGTAGGTCTTGTCTATTACATATTGGGTTTATGGAACGGTCTCTGAGCTAATTTGAAATCCTTGTTTTATGCATCACCCCACCTCACCTTTCCCGTTAAGCAGCCATAGTGTGTTTTCTAAACCTGTGACTCTGTTCTGTTTTGTAATTCAGTTCAAGGGTAGCGGTTTTTACATTCCCTCTATAAGTGATATCTTATGATAAGTGTCTTTTTCTGTGTGACTTATTTCACTTAGAATCGTCGTACCTAAATCCACTCATCATGCTGCTACTAGCCTTATGACGTTGATTTCATGGCTGAGTGATATTCCATTGTACAAAAGGACCACAACTTCTTTATCCATTTTTCTCTTTCCTGGGATATTTAAGGTGTATCGAAGTGGAGGTTCTTGTCAACAGAGCAGCCCTAAACTTTGGGGTGCCTGTGCCTTGATGATTTTTAGTTTTCCCAATTTATACGCCCGTGAGTGGAAGTGCCCTATGCTGTCTAAGCTGAGTGTTTTCGATGTTTCAGGACACACCGTACACTTCTGCAGAGTGGCTGTTGGCAATTTACATCCCGCCCATCAGCGTAGCAAGGCTCCCGTTTCTCCATGGCCTGTCCTGCATTTCTGGTTTTGACACTTTATTCAGCATGGCCCTTTTGACCGATGGGAAGCGAGACTTCTTTGTAGCGCTGATTTGCCTTTCCAGGTTGCTTGGTTGCCCAAAAGGGGCGTATGCGTTTTTTCCTGAATATATTCAGGAAAAAACGCATACGCCCTTTTTGGCCAAGGGCATCATTGTCGAGGTTTTGCCGCTTTTCCCGTGCTTTAAAGGCGATTCGAATCTACCTCCTGAAATCTGTTTCCTGCAATTCTGCCTTGCTTTCAAATCCTCTTCGTTGTCTTCCGTCAATATATTTGTGGACGAGAGTTATCATTTATAACTCTGCAGGTTTGTGAATTGCAGTGCCCCTGAGCTCCATTTTTCAACTCGCTTTCTTGGGAGCTGGCCGCAAAAGCGCAGGATTGCTTCAGGCCCTATTCTGGTCCCGGGCGGCAGGCTGAGGCTGTGGTTAATTCTTCTTCCTGATGGGAAAATAGAGTGACCTGTGCCTGTCCCAACACCTAGAGCTAGTGTCTCATTGGTTCCCCCTCTTCCCGTTCATCCTCAGGACAAATTGCAACCTGTACGGAACAGGAGGTTAAAGGTGCTGATTCTCCAAGGAGGGAGATTGCTAGTAAAGCGGCTGGAATGGCGAACCCGAGCACAAGGAGATGAGAAATGAGGTGCGTGTTAGAAACCTTTCCCGATCACACGGTGTACCATCTTCTGGGATTCTCATGCATGTTTTCGATGTAGGAAGATGCCCTTGAACCTGGAGATTTGGGACCCATGGGATGGGTACCACGCAGTATTACTCTAAAGGGTCTGCGTTTGCTCACCCAACCTCACCAAACCTCTCAGCCCCAAGAGTGTCCACCCTTATGCCTCAATCAGCTGTGGGTCTAGATATGGTCAATCCAGGTGGCATCACAGCCCTTGAACGAATTTTGTAAGAATTTCTCTCTCTTTCACTGTCTTTGTTTCACGGGTTTTTAAAAGTAATTGATTTTTATAAAGGGGTTTAGCTGTTTTATACTGCTGTGTTTATGCCGCTTTACACCCACTTGACTCACATACAGAGAGATATCAATACATAGGTTTTAAGATTCTTACTAGTCAGATATATTCTTGGGCGGTGAATAGGGGGTTTTGAGTCCAGATCACTGAGCAAGGAGTAGGTCTTGTCTATTACATATTGGGTTTATGGAACGGTCTCTGAGCTAATTTGAAACCCTTGTTTTATGCATCACCCCACCTCACCTTTCCCGTTAAGCAGCCATAGTGTGTTTTCTAAACGTGTGACTCTGTTCTGTTTTGTAATTCAGTTCAAGGGTAGCGGTTTTTACATTCCCTCTATAAGTGATATCTTATGATAAGTGTCTTTTTCTGTGTGACTTATTTCACTTAGAATCGTCGTACCTAAATCCACTCATCATGCTGCTACTAGCCTTATGACGTTGATTTCATGGCTGAGTGATATTCCATTGTACATAAGGACCACAACTTCTTTATCCATTTTTCTCTTTCCTGGGATATTTAAGGTGTAACGAAGTGGAGGTTCTTGTCAACAGAGCAGCCCTAAACTTTGGGGTGCCTGTGTCTTGCTGATTTTTAGTTTTCCCAATTTATACGCCCATGAGTGGAAGTGCCCTATGCTCTCTAAGCTGAGTTTTTTCGATGTTTCAGGACACACCGTACACTTCTGCAGAGTGGCTGTTGGCAATTTACATCCCGCCCATCAGCGTAGCAAGGTTCCCGTTTCTCCATGGCCTGTCCTGCATTTCTGGTTTTGACACTTTATTCAGCATGGCCCTTTTGACCGATGGGAAGCGAGACTTTTTTGTAGCGCTGATTGGCCTTTCCAGGTTGCTTGGTTGGCCAAAAAGGGCGTATGCGTTTTTTCCTGAATATATTCAGGAAAAAACGCATACGCCCTTTTTGGCCAAGGGCATCATTGTCGAGGTTTTGCCGCTTTTCCCGTGCTTTAAAGGCGATTCGAATCTACCTCCTGAAATCTGTTTCCTGCAATTCTGCCTTGCTTTCAAATCCTCTTCGTTGTCTTCCGTCAAAATATTGGTGGACGACAGTTATCATTTACAACTCTGCATGTTTGTGAATTGCAGTGCCCCTGAGCTCCATTTTCCAACTCGCTTTCTTGGGAGCTGGCCGCAAAAGCGCAGGATTGCCTCAGGCCCTATTCTGGTCCTGGGCGGGAGGCTGAGCCTGTGGTTAATTCTTCTTCCTGATGGGAAAATAGAGTGACCTGTGCCTTTCCCAACACCTAGAGCTAGTGTCTCATTGGTTCCCCCTCTTCCTGTTCATCCTCAGGACAAATTGCAACCTGTACGGAACAGGAGGTTAAAGGTGCTGATTCTCCAAGGAGGGAGATTGCTAGTAAAGCGGCTGGAATGGCGAACCCGAGCACAAGGAGATGAGAAATGAGGTGCGTGTTAGAAACCTTTCCCGATCACACGGTGTACCATCTTCTGGGATTCTCATGCATGTTTACGATGTAGGAAGATGCCCTTGAACCTGGAGATTTGGGACCCATGGGATGGGTACCACGCAGTATTACTCTAAAGGGTCTGCGTTTGCTCACCCAACCTCACCAAACCTCTCAGCCCCAAGAGTGTCCACCCTTATGCCTCAATCAGCTGTGGGTCTAGATATGGTCAATCCAGGTGGCATCACAGCCCTTGAACGAATTTTGTAAGAATTTCTCTCTCTTTCACTGTCTTTGTTTCACGGGTTTTTAAAAGTAATTGATTTTTATAAAGGGGTTTAGCTGTTTTTCACTGCTGTGTTTATGCCGCTTTACACCCACTTGACTCACATACAGACAGATATCAATACATAGGTTTTAAGATTCTTACTAGTCAGATATATTCTTGGGCGGTGAATAGGGGGTTTTGAGTCCAGATCACTGAGCAAGGAGTAGGTCTTGTCTATTACATATTGGGTTTATGGAACGGTCTCTGAGCTAATTTGAAATCCTTGTTTTATGCATCACCCCACCTCACCTTTCCCGTTAAGCAGCCATAGTGTGTTTTCTAAACGTGTGACTCTGTTCTGTTTTGTAATTCAGTGCAAGGGTAGCGGTTTTTACATTCCCTCTATAAGTGATATCTTATGATAAGTGTCTTTTTCTGTGTGACTTATTTCACTTAGAATCGTCGTACCTAAATCCACTCATCATGCTGCTACTAGCCTTATGACGTTGATTTCATGGCTGAGTGATATTCCATTGTACATAAGGACCACAACTTCTTTATCCATTTTTCTCTTTCCTGGGATATTTAAGGTGTAACGAAGTGGAGGTTCTTGTCAACAGAGCAGCCCTAAACTTTGGGGTTCCTGTGCCTTGCTGATTTTTAGTTTTCCCAATTTATACGCCCATGAGTGGAAGTGCCCTATGCTGTCTAAGCTGAGTTTTTTCTATGTTTCAGGACACACCGTACACTTCTCCAGAGTGGCTGTTGGCAATTTACGTCACGCCCATCAGCGTAGCAAGTCTCCCGTTTCTCCATGGCCTTTCCTGCATTTCTGGTTTTGACACTTTATTCAGCATGGCCCTTTTGACCGATGGGAAGCGAGACTTCTTTGTAGCGCTGATTTGCCTTTCCAGGTTGCTTGGTTGGCCAAAAAGGGCGCATGCGTTTTTTCCTGAATATATTCAGGAAAAAACGCATGCGCCCTTTTTGGCCAAGGGCATCATTGTCGAGGTTTTGCCGCTTTTCCCGTGCTTTAAAGGCAATTCGAATCTACCTCCTGAAATCTGTTTCCTGCAATTCTGCCTTGCTTTCAAATCCTCTTCGTTGTCTTCCGTCAATATATTTGTGGACGAGAGTTATCATTTATAACTCTGCAGGTTTGTGAATTGCAGTGCCCCTGAGCTCCATTTTTCAACTCGCTTTCTTGGGAGCTGGCCGCAAAAGCGCAGGATTGCTTCAGGCCCTATTCTGGTCCCGGGCGGCAGGCTGAGCCTGTGGTTAATTCTTCTTCCTGATGGGAAAATAGAGCGACCTGTGCCTGTCCCAACACCTAGAGCTAGTGTCTCATTGGTTCCCCCTCTTCCCGTTCATCCTCAGGACAAATTGCAACCTGTACGGAACAGGAGGTTAAAGGTGCTGATTCTCCAAGGAGGGAGATTGCTAGTAAAGCGGCTGGAATGGCGAACCCGAGCACAAGGAGATGAGAAATGAGGTGCGTTTTAGAAACCTTTCCCGATCACACGGTGTACCATCCTCTGGGATTCTCCTGCATGTTTTCGATGTAGGAAGATGCCCTTGAACCTGGAGATTTGGGACCCATGGGATGGGTACCACGCAGTATTACTCTAAAGGGTCTGCGTTTGCTCACCCAACCTCACCAAACCTCTCAGCCCCAAGAGTGTCCACCCTTATGCCTCAATCAGCTGTGGGTCTAGATATGGTCAATCCAGGTGGCATCACAGCCCTTGAACGAATTTTGTAAGAATTTCTCTCTCTTTCACTGTCTTTGTTTCACGGGTTTTTAAAAGTGATTGATTTTTATAAAGGGGTTTAGCTGCTTTTCACTGCTGTGTTTATGCCGCTTTACACCCACTTGACTCACTTACAGAGAGATATCAATACATAGGTTTTAAGATTCTTACTAGTCAGATATATTCTTGGGCGGTGAATAGGGGGTTTTGAGTCCAGATCACTGAGCAAGGAGTAGGTCTTGTCTATTACATATTGGGTTTATGGAACGGTCTCTGAGCTAATTTGAAACCCTTGTTTTATGCATCACCCCACCTCACCTTTCCCGTTAACCAGCCATAGTGTGTTTTCTAAACGTGTGACTCTGTTCTGTTTTGTAATTCAGTGCAAGGGTAGCGGTTTTTACATTCCCTCTATAAGTGATATCTTATGATAAGTGTCTTTTTCTGTGTGACTTATTTCACTTAGAATCGTCGTACCTAAATCCACTCATCATGCTGCTACTAGCCTTATGACGTTGATTTCATGGCTGAGTGATATTCCATTGTACAAAAGGACCACAACTTCTTTATCCATTTTTCTCTTTCCTGGGATATTTAAGGTGTAACGAAGTGGAGGTTCTTGTCAACAGAGCAGCCCTAAACTTTGGGGTGCCTGTGCCTTGCTGATTTTTAGTTTTCCCAATTTATACGCCCGTGAGTGGAAGTGCCCTATGCTGTCTAAGCTGAGTGTTTTCGATGTTTCAGGACACACCGTACACTTCTGCAGAGTGGCTGTTGGCAATTTACATTACGCCCATCAGCGTAGCAAGGCTCCCGTTTCTCCATGGCCTGTCCTGCATTTCTGGTTTTGACACTTTATTCAGCATGGCCCTTTTGACCGATGGGAAGCGAGACTTCTTTGTAGCGCTGATTTGCCTTTCCAGGTTGCTTGGTTGGCCAAAAAGGGCGTATGCGTTTTTTCCTGAATATATTCAGGAAAAAACGCATACGCCCTTTTTGGCCAAGGGCATCATTGTCGAGGTTTTGCCACTTTTCCCGTGCTTTAAAGGCGATTCGAATCTACCCCTGAAATCTGTTTCCTGCAATTCTGCCTTGCTTTCAAATCCTCTTTGTTGTCTTCCGTCAATATATTTGTGGACGAGAGTTATCATTTATAACTCTGCAGGTTTGTGAATTGCAGTGCCCCTGAGCTCCATTTTTCAACTCGCTTTCTTGGGAGCTGGCCGCAAAAGCGCAGGATTGCTTCAGGCCCTATTCTGGTCCCGGGCGGCAGGCTGAGGCTGTGGTTAATTCTTCTTCCTGATGGGAAAATAGAGTGACCTTTGCCTGTCCCAACACCTAGAGCTAGTGTCTCATTGGTTCCCCCTCTTCCCGTTCATCCTCAGGACAAATTGCAACCTGTACGGAACAGGAGGTTAAAGGTGCTGATTCTCCAAGGAGGGAGATTGCTAGTAAAGCGGCTGGAATGGCGAACCCGAGCACAAGGAGATGAGAAATGAGGTGCGTTTTAGAAACCTTTCCCGATCACACGGTGTACCATCTTCTGGGATTCTCATGCATGTTTACGATGTAGGAAGATGCCCTTGAACCTGGAGATTTGGGACCCATGGGATGGGTACCACGCAGTATTACTCTAAAGGGTCTGCGTTTGCTCACCCAACCTCACCAAACCTCTCAGCCCCAAGAGTGTCCACCCTTATGCCTCAATCAGCTGTGGGTCTAGATATGGTCAATCCAGGTGGCATCACAGCCCTTGAACGAATTTTGTAAGAATTTCTCTCTCTTTCACTGTCTTTGTTTCACGGGTTTTTAAAAGTGATTGATTTTTATAAAGAGGTTTAGCTGCTTTTCACTGCTGTGTTTATGCCGCTTTACACCCACTTGACTCACTTACAGAGAGATATCAATATATAGGTTTAAGATTCTTACTAGTCAGATATATTCTTGGGCGGTGAATAAGGGGTGTTGAGTCCAGTTCACTGAGCAAGGTGTAGGTCGTGTCTATTACATATTGGGTTAATGGAACGGTATCTGAGCTAATTTGAAACCCTTGTTTTATGCATCACCCCACCTCACCTTTCCCGTTAAGCAGCCATAGTGTGTTTTCTAAACGTGTGACTCTGTTCTGTTTTGTAATTCAGTTCAAGGGTCGCGGTTTTTACATTCCTTCTATAAGTGATATCTTATGATAAGGGTCTTTTTCTGTGTGACTTATTTCACTTAGAATCGTCGTACCTAAATCCACTCATCATGCTGCTACTAGCCTTATGACGTTGATTTCATGGCTGAGTGATATTCCATTGTACATAAGGACCACAACTTCTTTATCCATTTTTCTCTTTCCTGGGATATTTAAGGTGTAACGAAGTGGAGGTTCTTGTCAACAGAGCAGCCCTAAACTTTGGGGTGCCTGTGCCTTGCTGATTTTTAGTTTTCCCAATTTATACACCCGTGAGTGGAAGTGCCCTATGCTGTCTAAGCTGAGTGTTTTCGATGTTTCAGGACACACCGTACACTTCTGCAGAGTGGCTGTTGGCAATTTACATCACGCCCATCAGCGTAGCAAGGCTCCCGTTTCTCCATGGCCTGTCCTGCATTTCTGGTTTTGACACTTTATTCAGCATGGCCCTTTTGACCGATGGGAAGCGAGACTTCTTTGTAGCGCTGATTTGCCTTTCCAGGTTGCTTGGTTGGCCAAAAAGGGCGTATGCGTTTTTTCCTGAATATATTCAGGAAAAAACGCATACGCCCTTTTTGGCCAAGGGCATCATTGTCGAGGTTTTGCCACTTTTCCCGTGCTTTAAAGGCGATTCGAATCTACCTCCTGAAATCTGTTTCCTGCAATTCTGCCTTGCTTTCAAATCCTCTTTGTTGTCTTCCGTCAATATATTTGTGGACGAGAGTTATCATTTATAACTCTGCAGGTTTGTGAATTGCAGTGCCCCTGAGCTCCATTTTTCAACTCGCTTTCTTGGGAGCTGGCCGCAAAAGCGCAGGATTGCTTCAGGCCCTATTCTGGTCCCGGGCGGCAGGCTGAGGCTGTGGTTAATTCTTCTTCCTGATGGGAAAATAGAGTGACCTGTGCCTGTCCCAACACCTAGAGCTAGTGTCTCATTGGTTCCCCCTCTTCCCGTTCATCCTCAGGACAAATTGCAACCTGTATGGAACAGGAGGTTAAAGGTGCTGATTCTCCAAGGAGGGAGATTGCTAGTAAAGCGGCTGGAATGGCGAACCCGAGCACAAGGAGATGAGAAACGAGGTGCGTTTTAGAAACCTTTCCCGATCACATGGTGTACCATCTTCAGGGTTTCTCATGCATGTTTTCGATGTAGGAAGATGCCCTTGAACCTGGAGATTTGGGACCCATGGGATGGGTACCACGCAGTATTACTCTAAAGGGTCTGCGTTTGCTCACCCAACCTCACCAAACCTCTCAGCCCCAAGAGTGTCCTCCCTTATGTCTCAATCAGCTGTGGGTCTAGATATGGTCAATCCAGGTGGCATCACAGCCCTTGAACGAATTTTGTAAGAATTTCTCTCTCTTTCACTGTCTTTGTTTCATGGATTTTTAAAAGTTATTGATTTTTTTAAAGGGGTTTAGCTGCTTTTCACTGCTGTGTTTATGCCACTTTACACCCACTTGACTCACTTACAGAGACATATCAATACATAGGTTTTAAGATTCTTACTAGTCAGATATATTCTTGGGCGGTGAATAGGGGGTGTTGAGTCCAGTTCACTGAGCAAGGAGTAGGTCGTGTCTATTACTTATTGGGTTTATGGAACGGTCTCTAAGCTAATTTAAAACCCTTCTTTTATGCATCACCGCACCTCACCTTTCCCGTTAAGCAGCCATAGTGTGTTTTCTAAACGTGTGACTCTGTTCTGTTTTGTAATTCAGTTCAAGGGTAGCGGTTTTTACATTCCCTCTATAAGTGATATCTTATGATAAGTGTCTTTTTCTGTGTGACTTATTTCACTTAGAATCGTCGTACCTAAATCCACTCATCATGCTGCTACTAGCCTTATGACGTTGATTTCATGGCTGAGTGATATTCCATTGTACATAAGGACCACAACTTCTTTATCCATTTTTCTCTTTCCTGGGATATTTAAGGTGTAACGAAGTGGAGGTTCTTGTCAACAGAGCAGCCCTAAACTTTGGGGTGCCTGTGTCTTGCTGATTTTTAGTTTTCCCAATTTATACGCCGGTGAGTGGAAGTGCCCTATGCTCTCTAAGCTGAGTTTTTTCGATGTTTCCGGACACACCAGACACTTCTCCAGAGTGGCTGTTGGCAATTTACCTCCCGCCCATCAGCCTAGCAAGGCTCCCGTTTCTCCATGGCCTGTCCTGCATTTCTGGTTTTGACACTTTATTCAGCATGACCCTTTTGACCGATGGGAAGCGAGACTTTTTTGTAGCGCTGATTGGCCTTTCCAGGTTGCTTGGTTGGTCAAAAGGCGTATGCGTTTTTTCCTGAATATATTCAGGAAAAAACGCATACGCCCTTTTTGACCAAGGGCATCATTGTCGAGGTTTTGCCGCTTTTCCCGTGCTTTAAAGGCGATTCGAATCTACCTCCTGAAATCTGTTTCCTGCAATTCTGCCTTGCTTTCAAATCCTCTTCGTTGTCTTCCGTCAATATATTGGTGGACGACAGTTATCATTTACAACTCTGCATGTTTGTGAATTGCAGTGCCCCTGAGCTCCATTTTCCAACTCGCTTTCTTGGGAGCTGGCCGCAAAAGCGCAGGATTGCCTCAGGCCCTATTCTGGTCCCGGGCGGCAGGCTGAGCCTGTGGTTAATTCTTCTTCCTGATGGGAAAATAGAGTGACCTGTGCCTGTCTCAACACCTAGAGCTAGTGTCTCATTGGTTCCCCCTCTTCCTGTTCATCCTCAGGACAAATTGCAACCTGTACGGAACAGGAGGTTAAAGGTGCTGATTCTCCAAGGAGGGAGATTGCTAGTAAAGCGGCTGGAATGGCGAACCCGAGCACAAGGAGATGAGAAATGAGGTGCGTTTTAGAAACCTTTCCCGATCACACGGTGTACCATCTTCTGGGATTCTCATGCATGTTTACGATGTAGGAAGATGCCCTTGAACCTGGAGATTTGGGACCCATGGGATGGGTACCACGCAGTATTACTCTAAAGGGTCTGCGTTTGCTCACCCAACCTCACCAAACCTCTCAGCCCCAAGAGTGTCCACCCTTATGCCTCAATCAGCTGTGAGTCTAGATATGGTCAATCCAGGTGGCATCACAGCCCTTGAACGAATTTTGTAAGAATTTCTCTCTCTTTCACTGTCTTTGTTTCATGGGTTTTTAATAGTAATTGATTTTTATAAAGGGGTTTAGCTGTTTTTTACTGCTGTGTTTATGCCGCTTTACACCCACTTGACTCACATACAGAGAGATATCAATACATAGGTTTTAAGATTCTTACTAGTCAGATATATTCTTGGGCGGTGAATAGAGGGTTTTGAGTCCAGATCACTGAGCAAGTAGTAGGTCTTGTCTATTACATATTGGGTTTATGGAACGGTCTCTGAGCTAATTTGAAACCCTTGTTTTATGCATCACCCCACCTCAACTTTCCCGTTAACCAGCCATAGTGTGTTTTCTAAACGTGTGACTCTGTTCTGTTTTGTAATTCAGTTCAAGGGTCGCGGTTTTTACATTCCCTCTATAAGTGATATCTTATGATAAGTGTCTTTTTCTGTGTGACTTATTTCACTTAGAATCATCGTACCTAAATCCCCTCATCATGCTGCTACTAGCCTTATGACGTTGATTTCATGGCTGAGTGATATTCCATTGTACATAAGGACCACAACTTCTTTATCCATTTTTCTCTTTCCTGGGATATTTAAGGTGTAACGAAGTGGAGGTTCTTGTCAACAGAGCAGCCCTAAACTTTGGGGTGCCTGTGCCTTGCTGATTTTTAGTTTTCCCAATTTATACGCCCGTGAGTGGAAGTGCCCTATGCTGTCTAAGCTGAGTGTTTTCGATGTTTCAGGACACACCGTACACTTCTGCAGAGTGGCTGTTGGCAATTTACATTACGCCCATCAGCGTAGCAAGGCTCCCGTTTCTCCATGGCCTGTCCTGCATTTCTGGTTTTGACACTTTATTCAGCATGGCCCTTTTGACCGATGGGAAGCGAGACTTCTTTGTAGCGCTGATTTGCCTTTCCAGGTTGCTTGGTTGGCCAAAAAGGGCGTATGCGTTTTTTCCTGAATATATTCAGGAGAAAACGCATACGCCCTTTTTGGCCAAGGGCATCATTGTCGAGGTTTTGCCACTTTTCCCGTGCTTTAAAGGCGATTCGAATCTACCTCCTGAAATCTGTTTCCTGCAATTCTGCCTTGCTTTCAAATCCTCTTTGTTGTCTTCCGTCAATATATTTGTGGACGAGAGTTATCATTTATAACTCTGCAGGTTTGTGAATTGCAGTGCCCCTGAGCTCCATTTTTCAACTCGCTTTCTTGGGAGCTGGCCGCAAAAGCGCAGGATTGCTTCAGGCCCTATTCTGGTCCCGGGCGGCAGGCTGAGGCTGTGGTTAATTCTTCTTCCTGATGGGAAAATAGAGTGACCTGTGCCTGTCCCAACACCTAGAGCTAGTGTCTCATTGGTTCCCCCTCTTCCCGTTCATCCTCAGGACAAATTGCAACCTGTATGGAACAGGAGGTTAAAGGTGCTGATTCTCCAAGGAGGGAGATTGCTAGTAAAGCGGCTGGAATGGCGAACCCGAGCACAAGGAGATGAGAAACGAGGTGCGTTTTAGAAACCTTTCCCGATCACATGGTGTACCATCTTCAGGGTTTCTCATGCATGTTTTCGATGTAGGAAGATGCCCTTGAACCTGGAGATTTGGGACCCATGGGATGGGTACCACGCAGTATTACTCTAAAGGGTCTGCGTTTGCTCACCCAACCTCACCAAACCTCTCAGCCCCAAGAGTGTCCTCCCTTATGTCTCAATCAGCTGTGGGTCTAGATATGGTCAATCCAGGTGGCATCACAGCCCTTGAACGAATTTTGTAAGAATTTCTCTCTCTTTCACTGTCTTTGTTTCATGGATTTTTAAAAGTTATTGATTTTTATAAAGGGGTTTAGCTGCTTTTCACTGCTGTGTTTATGCCACTTTACACCCACTTGACTCACTTACAGAGACATATCAATACATAGGTTTTAAGATTCTTACTAGTCAGATATATTCTTGGGCGGTGAATAGGGGGTGTTGAGTCCAGTTCACTGAGCAAGGAGTAGGTCGTGTCTATTACTTATTGGGTTTATGGAACGGTCTCTAAGCTAATTTAAAACCCTTCTTTTATGCATCACCGCACCTCACCTTTCCCGTTAAGCAGCCATAGTGTGTTTTCTAAACGTGTGACTCTGTTCTGTTTTGTAATTCAGTTCAAGGGTAGCGGTTTTTACATTCCCTCTATAAGTGATATCTTATGATAAGTGTCTTTTTCTGTGTGACTTATTTCACTTAGAATCGTCGTACCTAAATCCACTCATCATGCTGCTACTAGCCTTATGACGTTGATTTCATGGCTGAGTGATATTCCATTGTACATAAGGACCACAACTTCTTGATCCATTTTTCTCTTTCCTGGGATATTTAAGGTGTAACGAAGTGGAGGTTCTTGTCAACAGAGCAGCCCTAAACTTTGGGGTGCCTGTGCCTTGCTGATTTTTAGTTTTCCCAATTTATACGCCCGTGAGTGGAAGTGCCCTATGCTGTCTAAGCTGAGTGTTTTCGATGTTTCAGGACACACCGTACACTTCTGCAGAGTGGCTGTTGGCAATTTACATTACGCCCATCAGCGTAGCAAGGCTCCCGTTTCTCCATGGCCTGTCCTGCATTTCTGGTTTTGACACTTTATTCAGCATGGCCCTTTTGACCGATGGGAAGCGAGACTTCTTTGTAGCGCTGATTTGCCTTTCCAGGTTGCTTGGTTGGCCAAAAAGGGCGTATGCGTTTTTTCCTGAATATATTCAGGAAAAAACGCATACGCCCTTTTTGGCCAAGGGCATCATTGTCGAGGTTTTGCCACTTTTCCCGTGCTTTAAAGGCGATTCGAATCTACCTCCTGAAATCTGTTTCCTGCAATTCTGCCTTGCTTTCAAATCCTCTTTGTTGTCTTCCGTCAATATATTTGTGGACGAGAGTTATCATTTATAACTCTGCAGGTTTGTGAATTGCAGTGCCCCTGAGCTCCATTTTTCAACTCGCTTTCTTGGGAGCTGGCCGCAAAAGCGCAGGATTGCTTCAGGCCCTATTCTGGTCCCGGGCGGCAGGCTGAGGCTGTGGTGAATTCTTCTTCCTGATGGGAAAATAGAGTGACCTGTGCCTGTCCCAACACCTAGAGCTAGTGTCTCATTGGTTCCCCCTCTTTCCGTTCATCCTCAGGACAAATTGCAACCTGTATGGAACAGGAGGTTAAAGGTGCTGATTCTCCAAGGAGGGAGATTGCTAGTAAAGCGGCTGGAATGGCGAACCCGAGCACAAGGAGATGAGAAATGAGGTGCGTGTTAGAAACCTTTCCCGATCACACGGTGTACCATCTTCTGGGATTCTCATGCATGTTTTCGATGTAGGAAGATGCCCTTGAACCTGGAGATTTGGGACCCATGGGATGGGTACCACGCAGTATTACTCTAAAGGGTCTGCGTTTGCTCACCCAACCTCACCAAACCTCTCAGCCCCAAGAGTGTCCACCCTTATGCCTCAATCAGCTGTGGGTCTAGATATGGTCAATCCAGGTGGCATCACAGCCCTTGAACGAATTTTGTAAGAATTTCTCTCTCTTTCACTGTCTTTGTTTCACGGGTTTTTAAAAGTAATTGATTTTTATAAAGGGGTTTAGCTGTTTTTTACTGCTGTGTTTATGCCGCTTTTAACCCACTTGACTCACATACAGACAGATATCAATACATAGGTTTTAAGATTCTTACTAGTCAGATATATTCTTGGGCGGTGAATAGGGGGTTTTGAGTCCAGATCACTGAGCAAGGAGTAGGTCTTGTCTATTACATATTGGGTTTATGGAACGGTCTCTGAGCTAATTTGAAACCCTTGTTTTATGCATCACCCCACCTCACCTTTCCCGTTAAGCAGCCATAGTGTGTTTTCTAAACGTGTGACTCTGTTCTGTTTTGTAATTCAGTTCAAGGGTAGCGGTTTTTACATTCCCTCTATAAGTGATATCTTATGATAAGTGTCTTTTTCTGTGTGACTTATTTCACTTAGAATCGTCGTACCTAAATCCACTCATCATGCTGCTACTAGCCTTATGACGTTGATTTCATGGCTGAGTGATATTCCATTGTACATAAGGACCACAACTTCTTTATCCATTTTTCTCTTTCCTGGGATATTTAAGGTGTAACGAAGTGGAGGTTCTTGTCAACAGAGCAGCCCTAAACTTTGGGGTGCCTGTGTCTTGCTGATTTTTAGTTTTCCCAATTTATACGCCCATGAGTGGAAGTGCCCTATGCTCTGTAAGCTGAGTTTTTTCGATGTTTCAGGACACACCGTACACTTCTCCAGAGTGGCTGTTGGCAATTTACATCCCGCCCATCAGCGTAGCAAGGCTCCCGTTTCTCCATGGCCTGTCCTGCATTTCTGGTTTTGACACTTTATTCAGCATGGCCCTTTTGACCGATGGGAAGCGAGACTTCTTTGTAGCGCTGATTTGCCTTTCCAGGTTGCTTGGTTGGCCAAAAAGGGCGTATGCGTTTTTTCCTGAATATATTCAGGAAAAAACGCATACGCCCTTTTTGGCCAAGGGCATCATTGTCGAGGTTTTGCCGCTTTTCCCGTGCTTTAAAGGCGATTCGAATCTTCCTCCTGAAATCTGTTTCCTGCAATTCTGCCTTGCTTTCAAATCCTCTTTGTTGTCTTCCGTCAATATATTTGTGGACGAGAGTTATCATTTATAACTCTGCAGGTTTGTGAATTGCAGTGCCCCTGAGCTCCATTTTTCAACTCGCTTTCTTGGGAGCTGGCCGCAAAAGCGCAGGATTGCTTCAGGCCCTATTCTGGTCCCGGGCGGCAGGCTGAGCCTGTGGTTAATTCTTCTTCCTGATGGGAAAATAGAGTGACCTGTGCCTGTCCCAACACCTAGAGCTAGTGTCTCATTGGTTCCCCCTCTTCCCGTTCATCCTCAGGACAAATTGCAACCTGTACGGAACAGGAGGTTAAAGGTGCTGATTCTCCAAGGAGGGAGAATGCTAGTAAAGCGGCTGGAATGGCGAACCCGAGCACAAGGAGATGAGAAATGAGGTGCGTGTTAGAAACCTTTCCCGATCACACGGTGTACCATCTTCTGGGATTCTCATGCATGTTTTCGATGTAGGAAGATGCCCTTGAACCTGGAGATTTGGGACCCATGGGATGGGTACCACGCAGTATTACTCTAAAGGGTCTGCGTTTGCTCACCCAACCTCACCAAACCTCTCAGCCCCAAGAGTGTCCACCCTTATGCCTCAATCAGCTGTGGGTCTAGATAGGGTCAATCCAGGTGGCATCACAGCCCTTGAACGAATTTTGTAAGAATTTCTCTCTCTTTCACTGTCTTTGTTTCACGGGTTTTTAAAAGTAATGGATTTTTATAAAGGGGTTTAGCTGTTTTTTACTGCTGTGTTTATGCCGCTTTACACCCACTTGACTCACATACAGAGAGATATCAATACATAGGTTTTAAGATTCTTACTAGTCAGATATATTCTTGGGCGGTGAATAGGGGGTTTTGAGTCCAGATCACTGAGCAAGGAGTAGGTCTTGTCTATTACATATTGGGTTTATGGAACGGTCTCTGAGCTAATTTGAAACCCTTGTTTTATGCATCACCCCACCTCACCTTTCCCGTTAAGCAGCCATAGTGTGTTTTCTAAACGTGTGACTCTGTTCTGTTTTGTAATTCAGTTCAAGGGTAGCGGTTTTACATTCCCTCTATAAGTGATATCTTATGATAAGTGTCGTTTTCTGTGTGGCTTATTTCACTTAGAATCGTCGTACCTAAATCCACTCATCATGCTGCTACTAGCCTTATGACGTTGATTTCATGGCTGAGTGATATTCCATTGTACATAAGGACCACAACTTCTTTATCCATTTTTCTCTTTCCTGGGATATTTAAGGTGTAACGAACTGGAGGTTCTTGTCAACAGAGCAGCCCTAAACTTTGGGGTGCCTGTGCCTTGCTGATTTTTAGTTTTCCCAATTTATACGCCCGTGAGTGGAAGTGCCCTATGCTGTCTAAGCTGAGTGTTTTCGATGTTTCAGGACACACCGTACACTTCTGCAGAGTGGCTGTTGGCAATTTACATCACGCCCATCAGCGTAGCAAGGCTCCCGTTTCTCCATGGCCTGTCCTGCATTTCTGGTTTTGACACTTTATTCAGCATGGCCCTTTTGACCGATGGGAAGCGAGACTTCTTTGTAGCGCTGATTTGCCTTTCCAGGTTGCTTGGTTGGCCAAAAAGGGCGTATGCGTTTTTTCCTGAATATATTCAGGAAAAAACGCATACGCCCTTTTTGGCCAAGGGCATCATTGTCGAGGTTTTGCCGCTTTTCCCGTGCTTTAAAGGCGATTCGAATCTACCTCCTGAAATCTGTTTCCTGCAATTCTGCCTTGCTTTCAAATCCTCTTTGTTGTCTTCCGTCAATATATTTGTGGACGAGAGTTATCATTTATAACTCTGCAGGTTTGTGAATTGCAGTGCCCCTGAGCTCCATTTTTCAACTCGCTTTCTTGGGAGCTGGCCGCAAAAGCGCAGGATTGCTTCAGGCCCTATTCTGGTCCCGGGCGGCAGGCTGAGGCTGTGGTTAATTCTTCTTCCTGATGGGAAAATAGAGTGACCTGTGCCTGTCCCAACAC
Source organism: Balaenoptera borealis (assembly GCF_965194805.1). Lineage (NCBI taxonomy): Eukaryota > Metazoa > Chordata > Mammalia > Artiodactyla > Balaenopteridae > Balaenoptera > Balaenoptera borealis. The sequence continues at coordinate 481,566 of NW_028123744.1, read as the reverse complement.
CTAGAGCTAGTGTCTCATTGGTTCCCCCTCTTCCCGTTCATCCTCAGGACAAATTGCAACCTGTACGGAACAGGAGGTTAAAGGTGCTGATTCTCCAAGGAGGGAGATTGCTAGTAAAGCGGCTGGAATGGCGAACCCGAGCACAAGGAGATGAGAAATGAGGTGCGTTTTAGAAACCTTTCCCGATCACACGGTGTACCATCTTCTGGGATTCTCATGCATGTTTACGATGTAGGAAGATGCCCTTGAACCTGGAGATTTGGGACCCATGGGATGGGTACCACGCAGTATTACTCTAAAGGGTCTGCGTTTGCTCACCCAACCTCACCAAACCTCTCAGCCCCAAGAGTGTCCACCCTTATGCCTCAATCAGCTGTGGGTCTAGATATGGTCAATCCAGGTGGCATCACAGCCCTTGAACGAATTTTGTAAGAATTTCTCTCTCTTTCACTGTCTTTGTTTCACGGGTTTTTAAAAGTGATTGATTTTTATAAAGAGGTTTAGCTGCTTTTCACTGCTGTGTTTATGCCGCTTTACACCCACTTGACTCACTTACAGAGAGATATCAATATATAGGTTTAAGATTCTTACTAGTCAGATATATTCTTGGGCAGTGAATAAGGGGTGTTGAGTCCAGTTCACTGAGCAAGGTGTAGGTCGTGTCTATTACATATTGGGTTAATGGAACGGTATCTGAGCTAATTTGAAACCCTTGTTTTATGCATCACCCGACCTCACCTTTCCCGTTAAGCAGCCATAGTGTGTTTTCTAAACGTGTGACTCTGTTCTGTTTTGTAATTCAGTTCAAGGGTCGCGGTTTTTACATTCCTTCTATAAGTGATATCTTATGATAAGGGTCTTTTTCTGTGTGACTTATTTCACTTAGAATCGTCGTACCTAAATCCACTCATCATGCTGCTACTAGCCTTATGACGTTGATTTCATGGCTGAGTGATATTCCATTGTACATAAGGACCACAACTTCTTTATCCATTTTTCTCTTTCCTGGGATATTTAAGGTGTAACGAAGTGGAGGTTCTTGTCAACAGAGCAGCCCTAAACTTTGGGGTGCCTGTGCCTTGCTGATTTTTAGTTTTCCCAATTTATACGCCCGTGAGTGGAAGTGCCCTATGCTGTCTAAGCTGAGTGTTTTCGATGTTTCAGGACACACCGTACACTTCTGCAGAGTGGCTGTTGGCAATTTACATCCCGCCCATCAGCGTAGCAAGGCTCCCGTTTCTCCATGGCCTGTCCTGCATTTCTGGTTTTGACACTTTATTCAGCATGGCCCTTTTGACCGATGGGAAGCGAGACTTCTTTGTAGCGCTGATTTGCCTTTCCAGGTTGCTTGGTTGGCCAAAAAGGGCGTATGCGTTTTTTCCTGAATATATTCAGGAAAAAACGCATACGCCCTTTTTGGCCAAGGGCATCATTGTCGAGGTTTTGCCGCTTTTCCCGTGCTTTAAAGGCGATTCGAATCTTCCTCCTGAAATCTGTTTCCTGCAATTCTGCCTTGCTTTCAAATCCTCTTTGTTGTCTTCCGTCAATATATTTGTGGACGAGAGTTATCATTTATAACTCTGCAGGTTTGTGAATTGCAGTGCCCCTGAGCTCCATTTTTCAACTCGCTTTCTTGGGAGCTGGCCGCAAAAGCGCAGGATTGCTTCAGGCCCTATTCTGGTCCCGGGCGGCAGGCTGAGGCTGTGGTTAATTCTTCTTCCTGATGGGAAAATAGAGTGACCTGTGCCTGTCCCAACACCTAGAGCTAGTGTCTCATTGGTTCCCCCTCTTCCCGTTCATCCTCAGGACAAATTGCAACCTGTACGGAACAGGAGGTTAAAGGTGCTGATTCTCCAAGGAGGGAGATTGCTAGTAAAGCGGCTGGAATGGCGAACCCGAGCACAAGGAGATGAGAAATGAGGTGCGTGTTAGAAACCTTTCCCGATCACACGGTGTACCATCTTCTGGGATTCTCATGCATGTTTTCGATGTAGGAAGATGCCCTTGAACCTGGAGATTTGGGACCCATGGGATGGGTACCACGCAGTATTACTCTAAAGGGTCTGCGTTTGCTCACCCAACCTCACCAAACCTCTCAGCCCCAAGAGTGTCCACCCTTATGCCTCAATCAGCTGTGGGTCTAGATATGGTCAATCCAGGTGGCATCACAGCCCTTGAACGAATTTTGTAAGAATTTCTCTCTCTTTCACTGTCTTTGTTTCACGGGTTTTTAAAAGTAATTGATTTTTATAAAGGGGTTTAGCTGTTTTATACTGCTGTGTTTATGCCGCTTTACACCCACTTGACTCACATACAGAGAGATATCAATACATAGGTTTTAAGATTCTTACTAGTCAGATATATTCTTGGGCGGTGAATAGGGGGTTTTGAGTCCAGATCACTGAGCAAGGAGTAGGTCTTGTCTATTACATATTGGGTTTATGGAACGGTCTCTGAGCTAATTTGAAACCCTTGTTTTATGCATCACCCCACCTCACCTTTCCCGTTAAGCAGCCATAGTGTGTTTTCTAAACGTGTGACTCTGTTCTGTTTTGTAATTCAGTTCAAGGGTAGCGGTTTTACATTCCCTCTATAAGTGATATTTTATGATAAGTGTCGTTTTCTGTGTGGCTTATTTCTCTTAGAATCGTCGTACCTAAATCCACTCATCATGCTGCTACTAGCCTTATGACGTTGATTTCATGGCTGAGTGATATTCCATTGTACAAAAGGACCACAACTTCTTTATCCATTTTTCTCTTTCGTGGGATATTTAAGGTGTAACGAAGTGGAGGTTCTTGTCAACAGAGCAGCCCTAAACTTTGGGGTGCCTGTGTCTTGCTGATTTTTAGTTTTCCCAGTTTATACACCCATGAGTGGAAGTGCCCTATGCTCTCTAAGCTGAGTTTTTTCGATGTTTCCGGACACACCGTACACTTCTGCAGAGTGGCTGTTGGCAATTTACATCCCGCCCATCAGCGTAGCAAGGCTCCCGTTTCTCCATGGCCTGTCCTGCATTTCTGGTTTTGACACTTTATTCAGCATGGCCCTTTTGACCGATGGGAAGCGAGACTTCTTTGTAGCGCTGATTGGCCTTTCCAGGTTGCATGGTTGGCCAAAAAGGGCGTATGCGTTTTTTCCTGAATATATTCAGGAAAAAACGCATACGCCCTTTTTGGCCAAGGGCATCATTGTTGAGGTTTTGCCGCTTTTCCCGTGCTTTAAAGGCGATTCGAATCTACCTCCTGAAATCTGTTTCCTGCAATTCTGCCTTGCTTTCAAATCCTCTTCGTTGTCTTCCGTCAATATATTGGTTGACGACAGTTATCATTTACAACTCTGCATGTTTGTGAATTGCAGTGCCCCTGAGCTCCATTTTTCAACTCGCTTTCTTGGGAGCTGGCCGCAAAAGCGCAGGATTGCCTCAGGCCCTATTCTGGTCCCGGGCGGGAGGCTGAGCCTGTGGTTAATTCTTCTTCCTGATGGGAAAATAGAGTGACCTGTGCCTGTCCCAACACCTAGAGCTAGTGTCTCATTGGTTCCCCCTCTTCCCGTTCATCCTCAGGACAAATTGCAACCTGTACGGAACAGGAGGTTAAAGGTGCTGATACTCCAAGGAGGGAGATTGCTAGTAAAGCGGCTGGAATGGCGAACCCGAGCACAAGGAGATGAGAAATGAGGTGCGTGTTAGAAACCTTTCCCGATCACACGGTGTACCATCTTCTGGGATTCTCATGCATGTTTACGATGTAGGAAGATGCCCTTGAACCTGGAGATTTGGGACCCATGGGATGGGTACCACGCAGTATTACTCTAAAGGGTCTGCGTTTGCTCACCCAACCTCACCAAACCTCTCAGCCCCAAGAGTGTCCACCCTTATGCCTCAATCAGCTGTGGGTCTAGATATGGTCAATCCAGGTGGCATCACAGCCCTTGAACGAATTTTGTAAGTATTTCTCTCTCTTTCACTGTCTTTGTTTCATGGGTTTTTAAAAGTAATTGATTTTTATAAAGGGGTTTAGCTGTTTTTTACTGCTGTGTTTATGCCGCTTTACACCCACTTGACTCACATACAGAGAGATATCAATACATAGGTTTTAAGATTCTTACTAGTCAGATATATTCTTGGGCGGTGAATAGGGGGTTTTGATTCCAGATCACTGAGCAAGGAGTAGGTCTTGTCTATTACATATTGGGTTTATGGAACGGTCTCTGAGCTAATTTGAAACCCTTGTTTTATGCATCACCCCACCTCACCTTTCCCGTTAAGCAGCCATAGTGTGTTTTCTAAACGTGTGACTCTGTTCTGTTTTGTAATTCAGTTCAAGGGTAGCGGTTTTTACATTCCCTCTATAAGTGATATCTTATGATAAGTGTCTTTTTCTGTGTGACTTATTTCACTTAGAATCGTCGTACCTAAATCCACTCATCATGCTGCTACTAGCCTTATGACGTTGATTTCATGGCTGAGTGATATTCCATTGTACATAAGGACCACAACTTCTTTATCCATTTTTCTCTTTCCTGGGATATTTAAGGTGTAACGAAGTGGAGGTTCTTGTCAACAGAGCAGCCCTAAACTTTGGGGTGCCTGTGTCTTGCTGATTTTTAGTTTTCCCAATTTATACGCCCATGAGTGGAAGTGCCCTATGCTCTCTAAGCTGAGTTTTTTCGATGTTTCAGGACACACCGTACACTTCTCCAGAGTGGCTGTTGGCATTTTACATCCCGCCCATCAGCGTAGCAAGGCTCCCGTTTCTCCATGGCCTGTCCTGCATTTCTGGTTTTGACACTTTATTCAGCATGGCCCTTTTGACCGATGGGAAGCGAGACTTTTTTGTAGCGCTGATTGGCCTTTCCAGGTTGCTTGGTTGGCCAAAAAGGGCGTATGCGTTTTTTCCTGAATATATTCAGGAAAAAACGCATACGCCCTTTTTGGCCAAGGGCATCATTGTCGAGGTTTTGCCGCTTTTCCCGTGCTTTAAAGGCGATTCGAATCTACCTCCTGAAATCTGTTTCCTGCAATTCTGCCTTGCTTTCAAATCCTCTTCGTTGTCTTCCGTCAAAATATTGGTGGACGACAGTTATCATTTACAACTCTGCATGTTTGTGAATTGCAGTGCCCCTGAGCTCCATTTTCCAACTCGCTTTCTTGGGAGCTGGCCGCAAAAGCGCAGGATTGCCTCAGGCCCTATTCTGGTCCTGGGCGGGAGGCTGAGCCTGTGGTTAATTCTTCTTCCTGATGGGAAAATAGAGTGACCTGTGCCTTTCCCAACACCTAGAGCTAGTGTCTCATTGGTTCCCCCTCTTCCTGTTCATCCTCAGGACAAATTGCAACCTGTACGGAACAGGAGGTTAAAGGTGCTGATTCTCCAAGGAGGGAGATTGCTAGTAAAGCGGCTGGAATGGCGAACCCGAGCACAAGGAGATGAGAAATGAGGTGCGTGTTAGAAACCTTTCCCGATCACACGGTGTACCATCTTCTGGGATTCTCATGCATGTTTTCGATGTAGGAAGATGCCCTTGAACCTGGAGATTTGGGACCCATGGGATGGGTACCACGCAGTATTACTCTAAAGGGTCTGCGTTTGCTCACCCAACCTCACCAAACCTCTCAGCCCCAAGAGTGTCCACCCTTATGCCTCAATCAGCTGTGGGTCTAGATATGGTCAATCCAGGTGGCATCACAGCCCTTGAACGAATTTTGTAAGAATTTCTCTCTCTTTCACTGTCTTTGTTTCACGGGTTTTTAAAAGTAATTGATTTTTATAAAGGGGTTTAGCTGTTTTATACTGCTGTGTTTATGCCGCTTTACACCCACTTGACTCACATACAGACAGATATCAATACATAGGTTTTAAGATTCTTACTAGTCAGATATATTCTTGGGCGGTGAATAGGGGGTTTTGAGTCCAGATCACTGAGCAAGGAGTAGGTCTTGTCTATTACATATTGGGTTTATGGAACGGTCTCTGAGCTAATTTGAAACCCTTGTTTTATGCATCACCCCACCTCACCTTTCCCGTTAAGCAGCCATAGTGTGTTTTCTAAACGTGTGACTCTGTTCTGTTTTGTAATTCAGTTCAAGGGTAGCGGTTTTACATTCCCTCTATAAGTGATATTTTATGATAAGTGTCGTTTTCTGTGTGGCTTATTTCTCTTAGAATCGTCGTACCTAAATCCACTCATCATGCTGCTACTAGCCTTATGACGTTGATTTCATGGCTGAGTGATATTCCATTGTACAAAAGGACCACAACTTCTTTATCCATTTTTCTCTTTCGTGGGATATTTAAGGTGTAACGAAGTGGAGGTTCTTGTCAACAGAGCAGCCCTAAACTTTGGGGTGCCTGTGTCTTGCTGATTTTTAGTTTTCCCAATTTATACACCCATGAGTGGAAGTGCCCTATGCTCTCTAAGCTGAGTTTTTTCGATGTTTCCGGACACACCGTACACTTCTGCAGAGTGGCTGTTGGCAATTTACATCCCGCCCATCAGCGTAGCAAGGCTCCCGTTTCTCCATGGCCTGTCCTGCATTTCTGGTTTTGACACTTTATTCAGCATGGCCCTTTTGACCGATGGGAAGCGAGACTTCTTTGTAGCGCTGATTGGCCTTTCCAGGTTGCATGGTTGGCCAAAAAGGGCGTATACGTTTTTTCCTGAATATATTCAGGAAAAAACGCATACGCCCTTTTTGGCCAAGGGCATCATTGTTGAGGTTTTGCCGCTTTTCCCGTGCTTTAAAGGCGATTCGAATCTACCTCCTGAAATCTGTTTCCTGCAATTCTGCCTTGCTTTCAAATCCTCTTCGTTGTCTTCCGTCAATATATTGGTTGACGACAGTTATCATTTACAACTCTGCATGTTTGTGAATTGCAGTGCCCCTGAGCTCCATTTTTCAACTCGCTTTCTTGGGAGCTGGCCGCAAAAGCGCAGGATTGCCTCAGGCCCTATTCTGGTCCCGGGCGGGAGGCTGAGCCTGTGGTTAATTCTTCTTCCTGATGGGAAAATAGAGTGACCTGTGCCTGTCCCAACACCTAGAGCTAGTGTCTCATTGGTTCCCCCTCTTCCCGTTCATCCTCAGGACAAATTGCAACCTGTACGGAACAGGAGGTTAAAGGTGCTGATACTCCAAGGAGGGAGATTGCTAGTAAAGCGGCTGGAATGGCGAACCCGAGCACAAGGAGATGAGAAATGAGGTGCGTTTTAGAAACCTTTCCCGATCACACGGTGTACCATCTTCTGGGATTCTCATGCATGTTTACGATGTAGGAAGATGCCCTTGAACCTGGAGATTTGGGACCCATGGGATGGGTACCACGCAGTATTACTCTAAAGGGTCTGCGTTTGCTCACCCAACCTCACCAAACCTCTCAGCCCCAAGAGTGTCCACCCTTATGCCTCAATCAGCTGTGGGTCTAGATATGGTCAATCCAGGTGGCATCACAGCCCTTGAACGAATTTTGTAAGTATTTCTCTCTCTTTCACTGTCTTTGTTTCATGGGTTTTTAAAAGTAATTGATTTTTATAAAGGGGTTTAGCTGTTTTTTACTGCTGTGTTTATGCCGCTTTACACCCACTTGACTCACATACAGAGAGATATCAATACATAGGTTTTAAGATTCTTACTAGTCAGATATATTCTTGGGCGGTGAATAGGGGGTTTTGATTCCAGATCACTGAGCAAGGAGTAGGTCTTGTCTATTACATATTGGGTTTATGGAACGGTCTCTGAGCTAATTTGAAACCCTTGTTTTATGCATCACCCCACCTCACCTTTCCCGTTAAGCAGCCATAGTGTGTTTTCTAAACGTGTGACTCTGTTCTGTTTTGTAATTCAGTTCAAGGGTAGCGGTTTTTACATTCCCTCTATAAGTGATATCTTATGATAAGTGTCTTTTTCTGTGTGACTTATTTCACTTAGAATCGTGGTACCTAAATCCACTCATCATGCTGCTACTAGCCTTATGACGTTGATTTCATGGCTGAGTGATATTCCATTGTACATAAGGACCACAACTTCTTTATCCATTTTTCTCTTTCCTGGGATATTTAAGGTGTAACGAAGTGGAGGTTCTTGTCAACAGAGCAGCCCTAAACTTTGGGGTGCCTGTGTCTTGCTGATTTTTAGTTTTCCCAATTTATACGCCCATGAGTGGAAGTGCCCTATGCTCTCTAAGCTGAGTTTTTTCGATGTTTCAGGACACACCGTACACTTCTCCAGAGTGGCTGTTGGCATTTTACATCCCGCCCATCAGCGTAGCAAGGCTCCCGTTTCTCCATGGCCTGTCCTGCATTTCTGGTTTTGACACTGTATTCAGCATGGCCCTTTTGACCGATGGGAAGCGAGACTTTTTTGTAGCGCTGATTGGCCTTTCCAGGTTGCTTGGTTGGCCAAAAAGGGCGTATGCGTTTTTTCCTGAATATATTCAGGAAAAAACGCATACGCCCTTTTTGGCCAAGGGCATCATTGTCGAGGTTTTGCCGCTTTTCCCGTGCTTTAAAGGCGATTCGAATCTACCTCCTGAAATCTGTTTCCTGCAATTCTGCCTTGCTTTCAAATCCTCTTCGTTGTCTTCCGTCAAAATATTGGTGGACGACAGTTATCATTTACAACTCTGCATGTTTGTGAATTGCAGTGCCCCTGAGCTCCATTTTCCAACTCGCTTTCTTGGGAGCTGGCCGCAAAAGCGCAGGATTGCCTCAGGCCCTATTCTGGTCCTGGGCGGGAGGCTGAGCCTGTGGTTAATTCTTCTTCCTGATGGGAAAATAGAGTGACCTGTGCCTTTCCCAACACCTAGAGCTAGTGTCTCATTGGTTCCCCCTCTTCCCGTTCATCCTCAGGACAAATTGCAACCTGTACGGAACAGGAGGTTAAAGGTGCTGATTCTCCAAGGAGGGAGATTGCTAGTAAAGCGGCTGGAATGGCGAACCCGAGCACAAGGAGATGAGAAATGAGGTGCGTGTTAGAAACCTTTCCCGATCACACGGTGTACCATCTTCTGGGATTCTCATGCATGTTTACGATGTAGGAAGATGCCCTTGAACCTGGAGATTTGGGACCCATGGGATGGGTACCACGCAGTATTACTCTAAAGGGTCTGCGTTTGCTCACCCAACCTCACCAAACCTCTCAGCCCCAAGAGTGTCCACCCTTATGCCTCAATCAGCTGTGGGTCTAGATATGGTCAATCCAGGTGGCATCACAGCCCTTGAACGAATTTTGTAAGAATTTCTCTCTCTTTCACTGTCTTTGTTTCACGGGTTTTTAAAAGTAATTGATTTTTATAAAGGGGTTTAGTTGTTTTTTACTGCTGTGTTTATGCCGCTTTTAACCCACTTGACTCACATACAGACAGATATCAATACATAGGTTTTAAGATTCTTACTAGTCAGATATATTCTTGGGCGGTGAATAGGGGGTTTTGAGTCCAGATCACTGAGCAAGGAGTAGGTCTTGTCTATTACATATTGGGTTTATGGAACGGTCTCTGAGCTAATTTGAAATCCTTGTTTTATGCATCACCCCACCTCACCTTTCCCGTTAAGCAGCCATAGTGTGTTTTCTAAACCTGTGACTCTGTTCTGTTTTGTAATTCAGTTCAAGGGTAGCGGTTTTTACATTCCCTCTATAAGTGATATCTTATGATAAGTGTCTTTTTCTGTGTGACTTATTTCACTTAGAATCGTCGTACCTAAATCCACTCATCATGCTGCTACTAGCCTTATGACGTTGATTTCATGGCTGAGTGATATTCCATTGTACAAAAGGACCACAACTTCTTTATCCATTTTTCTCTTTCCTGGGATATTTAAGGTGTATCGAAGTGGAGGTTCTTGTCAACAGAGCAGCCCTAAACTTTGGGGTGCCTGTGCCTTGATGATTTTTAGTTTTCCCAATTTATACGCCCGTGAGTGGAAGTGCCCTATGCTGTCTAAGCTGAGTGTTTTCGATGTTTCAGGACACACCGTACACTTCTGCAGAGTGGCTGTTGGCAATTTACATCCCGCCCATCAGCGTAGCAAGGCTCCCGTTTCTCCATGGCCTGTCCTGCATTTCTGGTTTTGACACTTTATTCAGCATGGCCCTTTTGACCGATGGGAAGCGAGACTTCTTTGTAGCGCTGATTTGCCTTTCCAGGTTGCTTGGTTGCCCAAAAGGGGCGTATGCGTTTTTTCCTGAATATATTCAGGAAAAAACGCATACGCCCTTTTTGGCCAAGGGCATCATTGTCGAGGTTTTGCCGCTTTTCCCGTGCTTTAAAGGCGATTCGAATCTACCTCCTGAAATCTGTTTCCTGCAATTCTGCCTTGCTTTCAAATCCTCTTCGTTGTCTTCCGTCAAAATATTGGTGGACGACAGTTATCATTTACAACTCTGCATGTTTGTGAATTGCAGTGCCCCTGAGCTCCATTTTCCAACTCGCTTTCTTGGGAGCTGGCCGCAAAAGCGCAGGATTGCCTCAGGCCCTATTCTGGTCCTGGGCGGGAGGCTGAGCCTGTGGTTAATTCTTCTTCCTGATGGGAAAATAGAGTGACCTGTGCCTGTCCCAACACCTAGAGCTAGTGTCTCATTGGTTCCCCCTCTTCCTGTTCATCCTCAGGACAAATTGCAACCTGTACGGAACAGGAGGTTAAAGGTGCTGATTCTCCAAGGAGGGAGATTGCTAGTAAAGCGGCTGGAATGGCGAACCCGAGCACAAGGAGATGAGAAATGAGGTGCGTGTTAGAAACCTTTCCCGATCACACGGTGTACCATCTTCTGGGATTCTCATGCATGTTTACGATGTAGGAAGATGCCCTTGAACCTGGAGATTTGGGACCCATGGGATGGGTACCACGCAGTATTACTCTAAAGGGTCTGCGTTTGCTCACCCAACCTCACCAAACCTCTCAGCCCCAAGAGTGTCCACCCTTATGCCTCAATCAGCTGTGGGTCTAGATATGGTCAATCCAGGTGGCATCACAGCCCTTGAACGAATTTTGTAAGAATTTCTCTCTCTTTCACTGTCTTTGTTTCACGGGTTTTTAAAAGTAATTGATTTTTATAAAGGGGTTTAGCTGTTTTTCACTGCTGTGTTTATGCCGCTTTACACCCACTTGACTCACATACAGACAGATATCAATACATAGGTTTTAAGATTCTTACTAGTCAGATATATTCTTGGGCGGTGAATAGGGGGTTTTGAGTCCAGATCACTGAGCAAGGAGTAGGTCTTGTCTATTACATATTGGGTTTATGGAACGGTCTCTGAGCTAATTTGAAATCCTTGTTTTATGCATCACCCCACCTCACCTTTCCCGTTAAGCAGCCATAGTGTGTTTTCTAAACGTGTGACTCTGTTCTGTTTTGTAATTCAGTGCAAGGGTAGCGGTTTTTACATTCCCTCTATAAGTGATATCTTATGATAAGTGTCTTTTTCTGTGTGACTTATTTCACTTAGAATCGTCGTACCTAAATCCACTCATCATGCTGCTACTAGCCTTATGACGTTGATTTCATGGCTGAGTGATATTCCATTGTACATAAGGACCACAACTTCTTTATCCATTTTTCTCTTTCCTGGGATATTTAAGGTGTAACGAAGTGGAGGTTCTTGTCAACAGAGCAGCCCTAAACTTTGGGGTGCCTGTGCCTTGCTGATTTTTAGTTTTCCCAATTTATACGCCCATGAGTGGAAGTGCCCTATGCTGTCTAAGCTGAGTTTTTTCTATGTTTCAGGACACACCGTACACTTCTCCAGAGTGGCTGTTGGCAATTTACGTCACGCCCATCAGCGTAGCAAGTCTCCCGTTTCTCCATGGCCTTTCCTGCATTTCTGGTTTTGACACTTTATTCAGCATGGCCCTTTTGACCGATGGGAAGCGAGACTTCTTTGTAGCGCTGATTTGCCTTTCCAGGTTGCTTGGTTGGCCAAAAAGGGCGCATGCGTTTTTTCCTGAATATATTCAGGAAAAAACGCATGCGCCCTTTTTGGCCAAGGGCATCATTGTCGAGGTTTTGCCGCTTTTCCCGTGCTTTAAAGGCAATTCGAATCTACCTCCTGAAATCTGTTTCCTGCAATTCTGCCTTGCTTTCAAATCCTCTTCGTTGTCTTCCGTCAATATATTTGTGGACGAGAGTTATCATTTATAACTCTGCAGGTTTGTGAATTGCAGTGCCCCTGAGCTCCATTTTTCAACTCGCTTTCTTGGGAGCTGGCCGCAAAAGCGCAGGATTGCTTCAGGCCCTATTCTGGTCCCGGGCGGCAGGCTGAGCCTGTGGTTAATTCTTCTTCCTGATGGGAAAATAGAGCGACCTGTGCCTGTCCCAACACCTAGAGCTAGTGTCTCATTGGTTCCCCCTCTTCCCGTTCATCCTCAGGACAAATTGCAACCTGTACGGAACAGGAGGTTAAAGGTGCTGATTCTCCAAGGAGGGAGATTGCTAGTAAAGCGGCTGGAATGGCGAACCCGAGCACAAGGAGATGAGAAATGAGGTGCGTTTTAGAAACCTTTCCCGATCACACGGTGTACCATCCTCTGGGATTCTCCTGCATGTTTTCGATGTAGGAAGATGCCCTTGAACCTGGAGATTTGGGACCCATGGGATGGGTACCACGCAGTATTACTCTAAAGGGTCTGCGTTTGCTCACCCAACCTCACCAAACCTCTCAGCCCCAAGAGTGTCCACCCTTATGCCTCAATCAGCTGTGGGTCTAGATATGGTCAATCCAGGTGGCATCACAGCCCTTGAACGAATTTTGTAAGAATTTCTCTCTCTTTCACTGTCTTTGTTTCACGGGTTTTTAAAAGTGATTGATTTTTATAAAGGGGTTTAGCTGCTTTTCACTGCTGTGTTTATGCCGCTTTACACCCACTTGACTCACTTACAGAGAGATATCAATACATAGGTTTTAAGATTCTTACTAGTCAGATATATTCTTGGGCGGTGAATAGGGGGTTTTGAGTCCAGATCACTGAGCAAGGAGTAGGTCTTGTCTATTACATATTGGGTTTATGGAACGGTCTCTGAGCTAATTTGAAACCCTTGTTTTATGCATCACCCCACCTCACCTTTCCCGTTAACCAGCCATAGTGTGTTTTCTAAACGTGTGACTCTGTTCTGTTTTGTAATTCAGTGCAAGGGTAGCGGTTTTTACATTCCCTCTATAAGTGATATCTTATGATAAGTGTCTTTTTCTGTGTGACTTATTTCACTTAGAATCGTCGTACCTAAATCCACTCATCATGCTGCTACTAGCCTTATGACGTTGATTTCATGGCTGAGTGATATTCCATTGTACAAAAGGACCACAACTTCTTTATCCATTTTTCTCTTTCCTGGGATATTTAAGGTGTAACGAAGTGGAGGTTCTTGTCAACAGAGCAGCCCTAAACTTTGGGGTGCCTGTGCCTTGCTGATTTTTAGTTTTCCCAATTTATACGCCCGTGAGTGGAAGTGCCCTATGCTGTCTAAGCTGAGTGTTTTCGATGTTTCAGGACACACCGTACACTTCTGCAGAGTGGCTGTTGGCAATTTACATTACGCCCATCAGCGTAGCAAGGCTCCCGTTTCTCCATGGCCTGTCCTGCATTTCTGGTTTTGACACTTTATTCAGCATGGCCCTTTTGACCGATGGGAAGCGAGACTTCTTTGTAGCGCTGATTTGCCTTTCCAGGTTGCTTGGTTGGCCAAAAAGGGCGTATGCGTTTTTTCCTGAATATATTCAGGAAAAAACGCATACGCCCTTTTTGGCCAAGGGCATCATTGTCGAGGTTTTGCCACTTTTCCCGTGCTTTAAAGGCGATTCGAATCTACCCCTGAAATCTGTTTCCTGCAATTCTGCCTTGCTTTCAAATCCTCTTTGTTGTCTTCCGTCAATATATTTGTGGACGAGAGTTATCATTTATAACTCTGCAGGTTTGTGAATTGCAGTGCCCCTGAGCTCCATTTTTCAACTCGCTTTCTTGGGAGCTGGCCGCAAAAGCGCAGGATTGCTTCAGGCCCTATTCTGGTCCCGGGCGGCAGGCTGAGGCTGTGGTTAATTCTTCTTCCTGATGGGAAAATAGAGTGACCTTTGCCTGTCCCAACACCTAGAGCTAGTGTCTCATTGGTTCCCCCTCTTCCCGTTCATCCTCAGGACAAATTGCAACCTGTACGGAACAGGAGGTTAAAGGTGCTGATTCTCCAAGGAGGGAGATTGCTAGTAAAGCGGCTGGAATGGCGAACCCGAGCACAAGGAGATGAGAAATGAGGTGCGTTTTAGAAACCTTTCCCGATCACACGGTGTACCATCTTCTGGGATTCTCATGCATGTTTACGATGTAGGAAGATGCCCTTGAACCTGGAGATTTGGGACCCATGGGATGGGTACCACGCAGTATTACTCTAAAGGGTCTGCGTTTGCTCACCCAACCTCACCAAACCTCTCAGCCCCAAGAGTGTCCACCCTTATGCCTCAATCAGCTGTGGGTCTAGATATGGTCAATCCAGGTGGCATCACAGCCCTTGAACGAATTTTGTAAGAATTTCTCTCTCTTTCACTGTCTTTGTTTCACGGGTTTTTAAAAGTGATTGATTTTTATAAAGAGGTTTAGCTGCTTTTCACTGCTGTGTTTATGCCGCTTTACACCCACTTGACTCACTTACAGAGAGATATCAATATATAGGTTTAAGATTCTTACTAGTCAGATATATTCTTGGGCGGTGAATAAGGGGTGTTGAGTCCAGTTCACTGAGCAAGGTGTAGGTCGTGTCTATTACATATTGGGTTAATGGAACGGTATCTGAGCTAATTTGAAACCCTTGTTTTATGCATCACCCGACCTCACCTTTCCCGTTAAGCAGCCATAGTGTGTTTTCTAAACGTGTGACTCTGTTCTGTTTTGTAATTCAGTTCAAGGGTCGCGGTTTTTACATTCCTTCTATAAGTGATATCTTATGATAAGGGTCTTTTTCTGTGTGACTTATTTCACTTAGAATCGTCGTACCTAAATCCACTCATCATGCTGCTACTAGCCTTATGACGTTGATTTCATGGCTGAGTGATATTCCATTGTACATAAGGACCACAACTTCTTTATCCATTTTTCTCTTTCCTGGGATATTTAAGGTGTAACGAAGTGGAGGTTCTTGTCAACAGAGCAGCCCTAAACTTTGGGGTGCCTGTGCCTTGCTGATTTTTAGTTTTCCCAATTTATACACCCGTGAGTGGAAGTGCCCTATGCTGTCTAAGCTGAGTGTTTTCGATGTTTCAGGACACACCGTACACTTCTGCAGAGTGGCTGTTGGCAATTTACATCACGCCCATCAGCGTAGCAAGGCTCCCGTTTCTCCATGGCCTGTCCTGCATTTCTGGTTTTGACACTTTATTCAGCATGGCCCTTTTGACCGATGGGAAGCGAGACTTCTTTGTAGCGCTGATTTGCCTTTCCAGGTTGCTTGGTTGGCCAAAAAGGGCGTATGCGTTTTTTCCTGAATATATTCAGGAAAAAACGCATACGCCCTTTTTGGCCAAGGGCATCATTGTCGAGGTTTTGCCACTTTTCCCGTGCTTTAAAGGCGATTCGAATCTACCTCCTGAAATCTGTTTCCTGCAATTCTGCCTTGCTTTCAAATCCTCTTTGTTGTCTTCCGTCAATATATTTGTGGACGAGAGTTATCATTTATAACTCTGCAGGTTTGTGAATTGCAGTGCCCCTGAGCTCCATTTTTCAACTCGCTTTCTTGGGAGCTGGCCGCAAAAGCGCAGGATTGCTTCAGGCCCTATTCTGGTCCCGGGCGGCAGGCTGAGGCTGTGGTTAATTCTTCTTCCTGATGGGAAAATAGAGTGACCTGTGCCTGTCCCAACACCTAGAGCTAGTGTCTCATTGGTTCCCCCTCTTCCCGTTCATCCTCAGGACAAATTGCAACCTGTATGGAACAGGAGGTTAAAGGTGCTGATTCTCCAAGGAGGGAGATTGCTAGTAAAGCGGCTGGAATGGCGAACCCGAGCACAAGGAGATGAGAAACGAGGTGCGTTTTAGAAACCTTTCCCGATCACATGGTGTACCATCTTCAGGGTTTCTCATGCATGTTTTCGATGTAGGAAGATGCCCTTGAACCTGGAGATTTGGGACCCATGGGATGGGTACCACGCAGTATTACTCTAAAGGGTCTGCGTTTGCTCACCCAACCTCACCAAACCTCTCAGCCCCAAGAGTGTCCTCCCTTATGTCTCAATCAGCTGTGGGTCTAGATATGGTCAATCCAGGTGGCATCACAGCCCTTGAACGAATTTTGTAAGAATTTCTCTCTCTTTCACTGTCTTTGTTTCATGGATTTTTAAAAGTTATTGATTTTTATAAAGGGGTTTAGCTGCTTTTCACTGCTGTGTTTATGCCACTTTACACCCACTTGACTCACTTACAGAGACATATCAATACATAGGTTTTAAGATTTTTACTAGTCAGATATATTCTTGGGCGGTGAATAGGGGGTGTTGAGTCCAGTTCACTGAGCAAGGAGTAGGTCGTGTCTATTACTTATTGGGTTTATGGAACGGTCTCTAAGCTAATTTAAAACCCTTCTTTTATGCATCACCGCACCTCACCTTTCCCGTTAAGCAGCCATAGTGTGTTTTCTAAACGTGTGACTCTGTTCTGTTTTGTAATTCAGTTCAAGGGTAGCGGTTTTTACATTCCCTCTATAAGTGATATCTTATGATAAGTGTCTTTTTCTGTGTGACTTATTTCACTTAGAATCGTCGTACCTAAATCCACTCATCATGCTGCTACTAGCCTTATGACGTTGATTTCATGGCTGAGTGATATTCCATTGTACATAAGGACCACAACTTCTTGATCCATTTTTCTCTTTCCTGGGATATTTAAGGTGTAACGAAGTGGAGGTTCTTGTCAACAGAGCAGCCCTAAACTTTGGGGTGCCTGTGCCTTGCTGATTTTTAGTTTTCCCAATTTATACGCCCGTGAGTGGAAGTGCCCTATGCTGTCTAAGCTGAGTGTTTTCGATGTTTCAGGACACACCGTACACTTCTGCAGAGTGGCTGTTGGCAATTTACATTACGCCCATCAGCGTAGCAAGGCTCCCGTTTCTCCATGGCCTGTCCTGCATTTCTGGTTTTGACACTTTATTCAGCATGGCCCTTTTGACCGATGGGAAGCGAGACTTCTTTGTAGCGCTGATTTGCCTTTCCAGGTTGCTTGGTTGGCCAAAAAGGGCGTATGCGTTTTTTCCTGAATATATTCAGGAAAAAACGCATACGCCCTTTTTGGCCAAGGGCATCATTGTCGAGGTTTTGCCACTTTTCCCGTGCTTTAAAGGCGATTCGAATCTACCTCCTGAAATCTGTTTCCTGCAATTCTGCCTTGCTTTCAAATCCTCTTTGTTGTCTTCCGTCAATATATTTGTGGACGAGAGTTATCATTTATAACTCTGCAGGTTTGTGAATTGCAGTGCCCCTGAGCTCCATTTTTCAACTCGCTTTCTTGGGAGCTGGCCGCAAAAGCGCAGGATTGCTTCAGGCCCTATTCTGGTCCCGGGCGGCAGGCTGAGGCTGTGGTGAATTCTTCTTCCTGATGGGAAAATAGAGTGACCTGTGCCTGTCCCAACACCTAGAGCTAGTGTCTCATTGGTTCCCCCTCTTTCCGTTCATCCTCAGGACAAATTGCAACCTGTATGGAACAGGAGGTTAAAGGTGCTGATTCTCCAAGGAGGGAGATTGCTAGTAAAGCGGCTGGAATGGCGAACCCGAGCACAAGGAGATGAGAAACGAGGTGCGTTTTAGAAACCTTTCCCGATCACATGGTGTACCATCTTCAGGGTTTCTCATGCATGTTTTCGATGTAGGAAGATGCCCTTGAACCTGGAGATTTGGGACCCATGGGATGGGTACCACGCAGTATTACTCTAAAGGGTCTGCGTTTGCTCACCCAACCTCACCAAACCTCTCAGCCCCACGAGTGTCCTCCCTTATGTCTCAATCAGCTGTGGGTCTAGATATGGTCAATCCAGGTGGCATCACAGCCCTTGAACGAATTTTGTAAGAATTTCTCTCTCTTTCACTGTCTTTGTTTCATGGATTTTTAAAAGTTATTGATTTTTATAAAGGGGTTTAGCTGCTTTTCACTGCTGTGTTTATGCCACTTTACACCCACTTGACTCACTTACAGAGACATATCAATACATAGGTTTTAAGATTCTTACTAGTCAGATATATTCTTGGGCGGTGAATAGGGGGTGTTGAGTCCAGTTCACTGAGCAAGGAGTAGGTCGTGTCTATTACTTATTGGGTTTATGGAACGGTCTCTAAGCTAATTTAAAACCCTTCTTTTATGCATCACCGCACCTCACCTTTCCCGTTAAGCAGCCATAGTGTGTTTTCTAAACGTGTGACTCTGTTCTGTTCTGTAATTCAGTTCAAGGGTAGCGGTTTTTACATTCCCTCTATAAGTGATATCTTATGATAAGTGTCTTTTTCTGTGTGACTTATTTCACTTAGAATCGTCGTACCTAAATCCACTCATCATGCTGCTACTAGCCTTATGACGTTGATTTCATGGCTGAGTGATATTCCATTTTACATAAGGACCACAACTTCTTTATCCATTTTTCTCTTTCCTGGGATATTTAAGGTGTAACGAAGTGGAGGTTCTTGTCAACAGAGCAGCCCTAAACTTTGGGGTGCCTGTGTCTTGCTGATTTTTAGTTTTCCCAATTTATACGCCCATGAGTGGAAGTGCCCTATGCTCTGTAAGCTGAGTTTTTTCGATGTTTCAGGACACACCGTACACTTCTCCAGAGTGGCTGTTGGCAATTTACATCCCGCCCATCAGCGTAGCAAGGCTCCCGTTTCTCCATGGCCTGTCCTGCATTTCTGGTTTTGACACTTTATTCAGCATGGCCCTTTTGGCCGATGGGAAGCGAGACTTCTTTGTAGCGCTGATTTGCCTTTCCAGGTTGCTTGGTTGCCCAAAAGGGGCGTATGCGTTTTTTCCTGAATATATTCAGGAAAAAACGCATACGCCCTTTTTGGCCAAGGGCATCATTGTCGAGGTTTTGCCGCTTTTCCCGTGCTTTAAAGGCGATTCGAATCTACCTCCTGAAATCTGTTTCCTGCAATTCTGCCTTGCTTTCAAATCCTCTTCGTTGTCTTCCGTCAATATATTTGTGGACGAGAGTTATCATTTATAACTCTGCAGGTTTGTGAATTGCAGTGCCCCTGAGCTCCATTTTTCAACTCGCTTTCTTGGGAGCTGGCCGCAAAAGCGCAGGATTGCTTCAGGCCCTATTCTGGTCCCGGGCGGCAGGCTGAGCCTGTGGTTAATTCTTCTTCCTGATGGGAAAATAGAGTGACCTGTGCCTGTCCCAACACCTAGAGCTAGTGTCTCATTGGTTCCCCCTCTTCCCGTTCATCCTCAGGACAAATTGCAACCTGTACGGAACAGGAGGTTAAAGGTGCTGATTCTCCAAGGAGGGAGATTGCTAGTAAAGCGGCTGGAATGGCGAACCCGAGCACAAGGAGATGAGAAATGAGGTGCGTGTTAGAAACCTTTCCCGATCACACGGTGTACCATCTTCTGGGATTCTCATGCATGTTTTCGATGTAGGAAGATGCCCTTGAACCTGGAGATTTGGGACCCATGGGATGGGTACCACGCAGTATTACTCTAAAGGGTCTGCGTTTGCTCACCCAACCTCACCAAACCTCTCAGCCCCAAGAGTGTCCACCCTTATGCCTCAATCAGCTGTGGGTCTAGATATGGTCAATCCAGGTGGCATCACAGCCCTTGAACGAATTTTGTAAGAATTTCTCTCTCTTTCACTGTCTTTGTTTCACGGGTTTTTAAAAGTAATTGATTTTTATAAAGGGGTTTAGCTGTTTTATACTGCTGTGTTTATGCCGCTTTACACCCACTTGACTCACATACAGAGAGATATCAATACATAGGTTTTAAGATTCTTACTAGTCAGATATATTCTTGGGCGGTGAATAGGGGGTTTTGAGTCCAGATCACTGAGCAAGGAGTAGGTCTTGTCTATTACATATTGGGTTTATGGAACGGTCTCTGAGCTAATTTGAAACCCTTGTTTTATGCATCACCCCACCTCACCTTTCCCGTTAAGCAGCCATAGTGTGTTTTCTAAACGTGTGACTCTGTTCTGTTTTGTAATTCAGTTCAAGGGTAGCGGTTTTTACATTCCCTCTATAAGTGATATCTTATGATAAGTGTCTTTTTCTGTGTGACTTATTTCACTTAGAATCGTCGTACCTAAATCCACTCATCATGCTGCTACTAGCCTTATGACGTTGATTTCATGGCTGAGTGATATTCCATTGTACATAAGGACCACAACTTCTTTATCCATTTTTCTCTTTCCTGGGATATTTAAGGTGTAACGAAGTGGAGGTTCTTGTCAACAGAGCAGCCCTAAACTTTGGGGTGCCTGTGCCTTGCTGATTTTTAGTTTTCCCAATTTATACGCCCATGAGTGGAAGTGCCCTATGCTGTCTAAGCTGAGTTTTTTCTATGTTTCAGGACACACCGTACACTTCTCCAGAGTGGCTGTTGGCAATTTACGTCACGCCCATCAGCGTAGCAAGTCTCCCGTTTCTCCATGGCCTTTCCTGCATTTCTGGTTTTGACACTTTATTCAGCATGGCCCTTTTGACCGATGGGAAGCGAGACTTCTTTGTAGCGCTGATTTGCCTTTCCAGGTTGCTTGGTTGGCCAAAAAGGGCGCATGCGTTTTTTCCTGAATATATTCAGGAAAAAACGCATGCGCCCTTTTTGGCCAAGGGCATCATTGTCGAGGTTTTGCCGCTTTTCCCGTGCTTTAAAGGCAATTCGAATCTACCTCCTGAAATCTGTTTCCTGCAATTCTGCCTTGCTTTCAAATCCTCTTCGTTGTCTTCCGTCAATATATTTGTGGACGAGAGTTATCATTTATAACTCTGCAGGTTTGTGAATTGCAGTGCCCCTGAGCTCCATTTTTCAACTCGCTTTCTTGGGAGCTGGCCGCAAAAGCGCAGGATTGCTTCAGGCCCTATTCTGGTCCCGGGCGGCAGGCTGAGCCTGTGGTTAATTCTTCTTCCTGATGGGAAAATAGAGCGACCTGTGCCTGTCCCAACACCTAGAGCTAGTGTCTCATTGGTTCCCCCTCTTCCCGTTCATCCTCAGGACAAATTGCAACCTGTACGGAACAGGAGGTTAAAGGTGCTGATTCTCCAAGGAGGGAGATTGCTAGTAAAGCGGCTGGAATGGCGAACCCGAGCACAAGGAGATGAGAAATGAGGTGCGTTTTAGAAACCTTTCCCGATCACATGGTGTACCATCTTCAGGGTTTCTCATGCATGTTTTCGATGTAGGAAGATGCCCTTGAACCTGGAGATTTGGGACCCATGGGATGGGTACCACGCAGTATTACTCTAAAGGGTCTGCGTTTGCTCACCCAACCTCACCAAACCTCTCAGCCCCACGAGTGTCCTCCCTTATGTCTCAATCAGCTGTGGGTCTAGATATGGTCAATCCAGGTGGCATCACAGCCCTTGAACGAATTTTGTAAGAATTTCTCTCTCTTTCACTGTCTTTGTTTCATGGATTTTTAAAAGTTATTGATTTTTATAAAGGGGTTTAGCTGCTTTTCACTGCTGTGTTTATGCCACTTTACACCCACTTGACTCACTTACAGAGACATATCAATACATAGGTTTTAAGATTCTTACTAGTCAGATATATTCTTGGGCGGTGAATAGGGGGTGTTGAGTCCAGTTCACTGAGCAAGGAGTAGGTCGTGTCTATTACTTATTGGGTTTATGGAACGGTCTCTAAGCTAATTTAAAACCCTTCTTTTATGCATCACCGCACCTCACCTTTCCCGTTAAGCAGCCATAGTGTGTTTTCTAAACGTGTGACTCTGTTCTGTTCTGTAATTCAGTTCAAGGGTAGCGGTTTTTACATTCCCTCTATAAGTGATATCTTATGATAAGTGTCTTTTTCTGTGTGACTTATTTCACTTAGAATCGTCGTACCTAAATCCACTCATCATGCTGCTACTAGCCTTATGACGTTGATTTCATGGCTGAGTGATATTCCATTTTACATAAGGACCACAACTTCTTTATCCATTTTTCTCTTTCCTGGGATATTTAAGGTGTAACGAAGTGGAGGTTCTTGTCAACAGAGCAGCCCTAAACTTTGGGGTGCCTGTGTCTTGCTGATTTTTAGTTTTCCCAATTTATACGCCCATGAGTGGAAGTGCCCTATGCTCTGTAAGCTGAGTTTTTTCGATGTTTCAGGACACACCGTACACTTCTCCAGAGTGGCTGTTGGCAATTTACATCCCGCCCATCAGCGTAGCAAGGCTCCCGTTTCTCCATGGCCTGTCCTGCATTTCTGGTTTTGACACTTTATTCAGCATGGCCCTTTTGGCCGATGGGAAGCGAGACTTCTTTGTAGCGCTGATTTGCCTTTCCAGGTTGCTTGGTTGCCCAAAAGGGGCGTATGCGTTTTTTCCTGAATATATTCAGGAAAAAACGCATACGCCCTTTTTGGCCAAGGGCATCATTGTCGAGGTTTTGCCGCTTTTCCCGTGCTTTAAAGGCGATTCGAATCTACCTCCTGAAATCTGTTTCCTGCAATTCTGCCTTGCTTTCAAATCCTCTTCGTTGTCTTCCGTCAATATATTTGTGGACGAGAGTTATCATTTATAACTCTGCAGGTTTGTGAATTGCAGTGCCCCTGAGCTCCATTTTTCAACTCGCTTTCTTGGGAGCTGGCCGCAAAAGCGCAGGATTGCTTCAGGCCCTATTCTGGTCCCGGGCGGCAGGCTGAGCCTGTGGTTAATTCTTCTTCCTGATGGGAAAATAGAGCGACCTGTGCCTGTCCCAACACCTAGAGCTAGTGTCTCATTGGTTCCCCCTCTTCCCGTTCATCCTCAGGACAAATTGCAACCTGTACGGAACAGGAGGTTAAAGGTGCTGATTCTCCAAGGAGGGAGATTGCTAGTAAAGCGGCTGGAATGGCGAACCCGAGCACAAGGAGATGAGAAATGAGGTGCGTTTTAGAAACCTTTCCCGATCACACGGTGTACCATCCTCTGGGATTCTCCTGCATGTTTTCGATGTAGGAAGATGCCCTTGAACCTGGAGATTTGGGACCCATGGGATGGGTACCACGCAGTATTACTCTAAAGGGTCTGCGTTTGCTCACCCAACCTCACCAAACCTCTCAGCCCCAAGAGTGTCCACCCTTATGCCTCAATCAGCTGTGGGTCTAGATATGGTCAATCCAGGTGGCATCACAGCCCTTGAACGAATTTTGTAAGAATTTCTCTCTCTTTCACTGTCTTTGTTTCACGGGTTTTTAAAAGTGATTGATTTTTATAAAGGGGTTTAGCTGCTTTTCACTGCTGTGTTTATGCCGCTTTACACCCACTTGACTCACTTACAGAGAGATATCAATACATAGGTTTTAAGATTCTTACTAGTCAGATATATTCTTGGGCGGTGAATAGGGGGTTTTGAGTCCAGATCACTGAGCAAGGAGTAGGTCTTGTCTATTACATATTGGGTTTATGGAACGGTCTCTGAGCTAATTTGAAACCCTTGTTTTATGCATCACCCCACCTCACCTTTCCCGTTAACCAGCCATAGTGTGTTTTCTAAACGTGTGACTCTGTTCTGTTTTGTAATTCAGTGCAAGGGTAGCGGTTTTTACATTCCCTCTATAAGTGATATCTTATGATAAGTGTCTTTTTCTGTGTGACTTATTTCACTTAGAATCGTCGTACCTAAATCCACTCATCATGCTGCTACTAGCCTTATGACGTTGATTTCATGGCTGAGTGATATTCCATTGTACAAAAGGACCACAACTTCTTTATCCATTTTTCTCTTTCCTGGGATATTTAAGGTGTAACGAAGTGGAGGTTCTTGTCAACAGAGCAGCCCTAAACTTTGGGGTGCCTGTGCCTTGCTGATTTTTAGTTTTCCCAATTTATACGCCCGTGAGTGGAAGTGCCCTATGCTGTCTAAGCTGAGTGTTTTCGATGTTTCAGGACACACCGTACACTTCTGCAGAGTGGCTGTTGGCAATTTACATTACGCCCATCAGCGTAGCAAGGCTCCCGTTTCTCCATGGCCTGTCCTGCATTTCTGGTTTTGACACTTTATTCAGCATGGCCCTTTTGACCGATGGGAAGCGAGACTTCTTTGTAGCGCTGATTTGCCTTTCCAGGTTGCTTGGTTGGCCAAAAAGGGCGTATGCGTTTTTTCCTGAATATATTCAGGAAAAAACGCATACGCCCTTTTTGGCCAAGGGCATCATTGTCGAGGTTTTGCCACTTTTCCCGTGCTTTAAAGGCGATTCGAATCTACCCCTGAAATCTGTTTCCTGCAATTCTGCCTTGCTTTCAAATCCTCTTTGTTGTCTTCCGTCAATATATTTGTGGACGAGAGTTATCATTTATAACTCTGCAGGTTTGTGAATTGCAGTGCCCCTGAGCTCCATTTTTCAACTCGCTTTCTTGGGAGCTGGCCGCAAAAGCGCAGGATTGCTTCAGGCCCTATTCTGGTCCCGGGCGGCAGGCTGAGGCTGTGGTTAATTCTTCTTCCTGATGGGAAAATAGAGTGACCTTTGCCTGTCCCAACACCTAGAGCTAGTGTCTCATTGGTTCCCCCTCTTCCCGTTCATCCTCAGGACAAATTGCAACCTGTACGGAACAGGAGGTTAAAGGTGCTGATTCTCCAAGGAGGGAGATTGCTAGTAAAGCGGCTGGAATGGCGAACCCGAGCACAAGGAGATGAGAAATGAGGTGCGTTTTAGAAACCTTTCCCGATCACACGGTGTACCATCTTCTGGGATTCTCATGCATGTTTACGATGTAGGAAGATGCCCTTGAACCTGGAGATTTGGGACCCATGGGATGGGTACCACGCAGTATTACTCTAAAGGGTCTGCGTTTGCTCACCCAACCTCACCAAACCTCTCAGCCCCAAGAGTGTCCACCCTTATGCCTCAATCAGCTGTGGGTCTAGATATGGTCAATCCAGGTGGCATCACAGCCCTTGAACGAATTTTGTAAGAATTTCTCTCTCTTTCACTGTCTTTGTTTCACGGGTTTTTAAAAGTGATTGATTTTTATAAAGAGGTTTAGCTGCTTTTCACTGCTGTGTTTATGCCGCTTTACACCCACTTGACTCACTTACAGAGAGATATCAATATATAGGTTTAAGATTCTTACTAGTCAGATATATTCTTGGGCGGTGAATAAGGGGTGTTGAGTCCAGTTCACTGAGCAAGGTGTAGGTCGTGTCTATTACATATTGGGTTAATGGAACGGTATCTGAGCTAATTTGAAACCCTTGTTTTATGCATCACCCGACCTCACCTTTCCCGTTAAGCAGCCATAGTGTGTTTTCTAAACGTGTGACTCTGTTCTGTTTTGTAATTCAGTTCAAGGGTCGCGGTTTTTACATTCCTTCTATAAGTGATATCTTATGATAAGGGTCTTTTTCTGTGTGACTTATTTCACTTAGAATCGTCGTACCTAAATCCACTCATCATGCTGCTACTAGCCTTATGACGTTGATTTCATGGCTGAGTGATATTCCATTGTACATAAGGACCACAACTTCTTTATCCATTTTTCTCTTTCCTGGGATATTTAAGGTGTAACGAAGTGGAGGTTCTTGTCAACAGAGCAGCCCTAAACTTTGGGGTGCCTGTGCCTTGCTGATTTTTAGTTTTCCCAATTTATACACCCGTGAGTGGAAGTGCCCTATGCTGTCTAAGCTGAGTGTTTTCGATGTTTCAGGACACACCGTACACTTCTGCAGAGTGGCTGTTGGCAATTTACATCACGCCCATCAGCGTAGCAAGGCTCCCGTTTCTCCATGGCCTGTCCTGCATTTCTGGTTTTGACACTTTATTCAGCATGGCCCTTTTGACCGATGGGAAGCGAGACTTCTTTGTAGCGCTGATTTGCCTTTCCAGGTTGCTTGGTTGGCCAAAAAGGGCGTATGCGTTTTTTCCTGAATATATTCAGGAAAAAACGCATACGCCCTTTTTGGCCAAGGGCATCATTGTCGAGGTTTTGCCACTTTTCCCGTGCTTTAAAGGCGATTCGAATCTACCTCCTGAAATCTGTTTCCTGCAATTCTGCCTTGCTTTCAAATCCTCTTTGTTGTCTTCCGTCAATATATTTGTGGACGAGAGTTATCATTTATAACTCTGCAGGTTTGTGAATTGCAGTGCCCCTGAGCTCCATTTTTCAACTCGCTTTCTTGGGAGCTGGCCGCAAAAGCGCAGGATTGCTTCAGGCCCTATTCTGGTCCCGGGCGGCAGGCTGAGGCTGTGGTTAATTCTTCTTCCTGATGGGAAAATAGAGTGACCTGTGCCTGTCCCAACACCTAGAGCTAGTGTCTCATTGGTTCCCCCTCTTCCCGTTCATCCTCAGGACAAATTGCAACCTGTATGGAACAGGAGGTTAAAGGTGCTGATTCTCCAAGGAGGGAGATTGCTAGTAAAGCGGCTGGAATGGCGAACCCGAGCACAAGGAGATGAGAAACGAGGTGCGTTTTAGAAACCTTTCCCGATCACATGGTGTACCATCTTCAGGGTTTCTCATGCATGTTTTCGATGTAGGAAGATGCCCTTGAACCTGGAGATTTGGGACCCATGGGATGGGTACCACGCAGTATTACTCTAAAGGGTCTGCGTTTGCTCACCCAACCTCACCAAACCTCTCAGCCCCAAGAGTGTCCTCCCTTATGTCTCAATCAGCTGTGGGTCTAGATATGGTCAATCCAGGTGGCATCACAGCCCTTGAACGAATTTTGTAAGAATTTCTCTCTCTTTCACTGTCTTTGTTTCATGGATTTTTAAAAGTTATTGATTTTTATAAAGGGGTTTAGCTGCTTTTCACTGCTGTGTTTATGCCACTTTACACCCACTTGACTCACTTACAGAGACATATCAATACATAGGTTTTAAGATTTTTACTAGTCAGATATATTCTTGGGCGGTGAATAGGGGGTGTTGAGTCCAGTTCACTGAGCAAGGAGTAGGTCGTGTCTATTACTTATTGGGTTTATGGAACGGTCTCTAAGCTAATTTAAAACCCTTCTTTTATGCATCACCGCACCTCACCTTTCCCGTTAAGCAGCCATAGTGTGTTTTCTAAACGTGTGACTCTGTTCTGTTTTGTAATTCAGTTCAAGGGTAGCGGTTTTTACATTCCCTCTATAAGTGATATCTTATGATAAGTGTCTTTTTCTGTGTGACTTATTTCACTTAGAATCGTCGTACCTAAATCCACTCATCATGCTGCTACTAGCCTTATGACGTTGATTTCATGGCTGAGTGATATTCCATTGTACATAAGGACCACAACTTCTTGATCCATTTTTCTCTTTCCTGGGATATTTAAGGTGTAACGAAGTGGAGGTTCTTGTCAACAGAGCAGCCCTAAACTTTGGGGTGCCTGTGCCTTGCTGATTTTTAGTTTTCCCAATTTATACGCCCGTGAGTGGAAGTGCCCTATGCTGTCTAAGCTGAGTGTTTTCGATGTTTCAGGACACACCGTACACTTCTGCAGAGTGGCTGTTGGCAATTTACATTACGCCCATCAGCGTAGCAAGGCTCCCGTTTCTCCATGGCCTGTCCTGCATTTCTGGTTTTGACACTTTATTCAGCATGGCCCTTTTGACCGATGGGAAGCGAGACTTCTTTGTAGCGCTGATTTGCCTTTCCAGGTTGCTTGGTTGGCCAAAAAGGGCGTATGCGTTTTTTCCTGAATATATTCAGGAAAAAACGCATACGCCCTTTTTGGCCAAGGGCATCATTGTCGAGGTTTTGCCACTTTTCCCGTGCTTTAAAGGCGATTCGAATCTACCTCCTGAAATCTGTTTCCTGCAATTCTGCCTTGCTTTCAAATCCTCTTTGTTGTCTTCCGTCAATATATTTGTGGACGAGAGTTATCATTTATAACTCTGCAGGTTTGTGAATTGCAGTGCCCCTGAGCTCCATTTTTCAACTCGCTTTCTTGGGAGCTGGCCGCAAAAGCGCAGGATTGCTTCAGGCCCTATTCTGGTCCCGGGCGGCAGGCTGAGGCTGTGGTGAATTCTTCTTCCTGATGGGAAAATAGAGTGACCTGTGCCTGTCCCAACACCTAGAGCTAGTGTCTCATTGGTTCCCCCTCTTTCCGTTCATCCTCAGGACAAATTGCAACCTGTATGGAACAGGAGGTTAAAGGTGCTGATTCTCCAAGGAGGGAGATTGCTAGTAAAGCGGCTGGAATGGCGAACCCGAGCACAAGGAGATGAGAAACGAGGTGCGTTTTAGAAACCTTTCCCGATCACATGGTGTACCATCTTCAGGGTTTCTCATGCATGTTTTCGATGTAGGAAGATGCCCTTGAACCTGGAGATTTGGGACCCATGGGATGGGTACCACGCAGTATTACTCTAAAGGGTCTGCGTTTGCTCACCCAACCTCACCAAACCTCTCAGCCCCACGAGTGTCCTCCCTTATGTCTCAATCAGCTGTGGGTCTAGATATGGTCAATCCAGGTGGCATCACAGCCCTTGAACGAATTTTGTAAGAATTTCTCTCTCTTTCACTGTCTTTGTTTCATGGATTTTTAAAAGTTATTGATTTTTATAAAGGGGTTTAGCTGCTTTTCACTGCTGTGTTTATGCCACTTTACACCCACTTGACTCACTTACAGAGACATATCAATACATAGGTTTTAAGATTCTTACTAGTCAGATATATTCTTGGGCGGTGAATAGGGGGTGTTGAGTCCAGTTCACTGAGCAAGGAGTAGGTCGTGTCTATTACTTATTGGGTTTATGGAACGGTCTCTAAGCTAATTTAAAACCCTTCTTTTATGCATCACCGCACCTCACCTTTCCCGTTAAGCAGCCATAGTGTGTTTTCTAAACGTGTGACTCTGTTCTGTTCTGTAATTCAGTTCAAGGGTAGCGGTTTTTACATTCCCTCTATAAGTGATATCTTATGATAAGTGTCTTTTTCTGTGTGACTTATTTCACTTAGAATCGTCGTACCTAAATCCACTCATCATGCTGCTACTAGCCTTATGACGTTGATTTCATGGCTGAGTGATATTCCATTTTACATAAGGACCACAACTTCTTTATCCATTTTTCTCTTTCCTGGGATATTTAAGGTGTAACGAAGTGGAGGTTCTTGTCAACAGAGCAGCCCTAAACTTTGGGGTGCCTGTGTCTTGCTGATTTTTAGTTTTCCCAATTTATACGCCCATGAGTGGAAGTGCCCTATGCTCTGTAAGCTGAGTTTTTTCGATGTTTCAGGACACACCGTACACTTCTCCAGAGTGGCTGTTGGCAATTTACATCCCGCCCATCAGCGTAGCAAGGCTCCCGTTTCTCCATGGCCTGTCCTGCATTTCTGGTTTTGACACTTTATTCAGCATGGCCCTTTTGGCCGATGGGAAGCGAGACTTCTTTGTAGCGCTGATTTGCCTTTCCAGGTTGCTTGGTTGCCCAAAAGGGGCGTATGCGTTTTTTCCTGAATATATTCAGGAAAAAACGCATACGCCCTTTTTGGCCAAGGGCATCATTGTCGAGGTTTTGCCGCTTTTCCCGTGCTTTAAAGGCGATTCGAATCTACCTCCTGAAATCTGTTTCCTGCAATTCTGCCTTGCTTTCAAATCCTCTTCGTTGTCTTCCGTCAATATATTTGTGGACGAGAGTTATCATTTATAACTCTGCAGGTTTGTGAATTGCAGTGCCCCTGAGCTCCATTTTTCAACTCGCTTTCTTGGGAGCTGGCCGCAAAAGCGCAGGATTGCTTCAGGCCCTATTCTGGTCCCGGGCGGCAGGCTGAGCCTGTGGTTAATTCTTCTTCCTGATGGGAAAATAGAGTGACCTGTGCCTGTCCCAACACCTAGAGCTAGTGTCTCATTGGTTCCCCCTCTTCCCGTTCATCCTCAGGACAAATTGCAACCTGTACGGAACAGGAGGTTAAAGGTGCTGATTCTCCAAGGAGGGAGATTGCTAGTAAAGCGGCTGGAATGGCGAACCCGAGCACAAGGAGATGAGAAATGAGGTGCGTGTTAGAAACCTTTCCCGATCACACGGTGTACCATCTTCTGGGATTCTCATGCATGTTTTCGATGTAGGAAGATGCCCTTGAACCTGGAGATTTGGGACCCATGGGATGGGTACCACGCAGTATTACTCTAAAGGGTCTGCGTTTGCTCACCCAACCTCACCAAACCTCTCAGCCCCAAGAGTGTCCACCCTTATGCCTCAATCAGCTGTGGGTCTAGATATGGTCAATCCAGGTGGCATCACAGCCCTTGAACGAATTTTGTAAGAATTTCTCTCTCTTTCACTGTCTTTGTTTCACGGGTTTTTAAAAGTAATGGATTTTTATAAAGGGGTTTAGCTGTTTTTTACTGCTGTGTTTATGCCGCTTTACACCCACTTGACTCACATACAGACAGATATCAATACATAGGTTTTAAGATTCTTACTAGTCAGATATATTCTTGGGCGGTGAATAGGGGGTTTTGAGTCCAGATCACTGAGCAAGGAGTAGGTCTTGTCTATTACATATTGGGTTTATGGAACGGTCTCTGAGCTAATTTGAAACCCTTGTTTTATGCATCACCCCACCTCACCTTTCCCGTTAAGCAGCCATAGTGTGTTTTCTAAACGTGTGACTCTGTTCTGTTTTGTAATTCAGTTCAAGGGTAGCGGTTTTTACATTCCCTCTATAAGTGATATCTTATGATAAGTGTCTTTTTCTGTGTGACTTATTTCACTTAGAATCGTCGTACCTAAATCCACTCATCATGCTGCTACTAGCCTTATGACGTTGATTTCATGGCTGAGTGATATTCCATTGTACATAAGGACCACAACTTCTTTATCCATTTTTCTCTTTCCTGGGATATTTAAGGTGTAACGAAGTGGAGGTTCTTGTCAACAGAGCAGCCCTAAACTTTGGGGTGCCTGTGCCTTGCTGATTTTTAGTTTTCCCAATTTATACGCCCATGAGTGGAAGTGCCCTATGCTGTCTAAGCTGAGTTTTTTCTATGTTTCAGGACACACCGTACACTTCTCCAGAGTGGCTGTTGGCAATTTACGTCACGCCCATCAGCGTAGCAAGTCTCCCGTTTCTCCATGGCCTTTCCTGCATTTCTGGTTTTGACACTTTATTCAGCATGGCCCTTTTGACCGATGGGAAGCGAGACTTCTTTGTAGCGCTGATTTGCCTTTCCAGGTTGCTTGGTTGGCCAAAAAGGGCGCATGCGTTTTTTCCTGAATATATTCAGGAAAAAACGCATGCGCCCTTTTTGGCCAAGGGCATCATTGTCGAGGTTTTGCCGCTTTTCCCGTGCTTTAAAGGCAATTCGAATCTACCTCCTGAAATCTGTTTCCTGCAATTCTGCCTTGCTTTCAAATCCTCTTCGTTGTCTTCCGTCAATATATTTGTGGACGAGAGTTATCATTTATAACTCTGCAGGTTTGTGAATTGCAGTGCCCCTGAGCTCCATTTTTCAACTCGCTTTCTTGGGAGCTGGCCGCAAAAGCGCAGGATTGCTTCAGGCCCTATTCTGGTCCCGGGCGGCAGGCTGAGCCTGTGGTTAATTCTTCTTCCTGATGGGAAAATAGAGCGACCTGTGCCTGTCCCAACACCTAGAGCTAGTGTCTCATTGGTTCCCCCTCTTCCCGTTCATCCTCAGGACAAATTGCAACCTGTACGGAACAGGAGGTTAAAGGTGCTGATTCTCCAAGGAGGGAGATTGCTAGTAAAGCGGCTGGAATGGCGAACCCGAGCACAAGGAGATGAGAAATGAGGTGCGTTTTAGAAACCTTTCCCGATCACATGGTGTACCATCTTCAGGGTTTCTCATGCATGTTTTCGATGTAGGAAGATGCCCTTGAACCTGGAGATTTGGGACCCATGGGATGGGTACCACGCAGTATTACTCTAAAGGGTCTGCGTTTGCTCACCCAACCTCACCAAACCTCTCAGCCCCACGAGTGTCCTCCCTTATGTCTCAATCAGCTGTGGGTCTAGATATGGTCAATCCAGGTGGCATCACAGCCCTTGAACGAATTTTGTAAGAATTTCTCTCTCTTTCACTGTCTTTGTTTCATGGATTTTTAAAAGTTATTGATTTTTATAAAGGGGTTTAGCTGCTTTTCACTGCTGTGTTTATGCCACTTTACACCCACTTGACTCACTTACAGAGACATATCAATACATAGGTTTTAAGATTCTTACTAGTCAGATATATTCTTGGGCGGTGAATAGGGGGTGTTGAGTCCAGTTCACTGAGCAAGGAGTAGGTCGTGTCTATTACTTATTGGGTTTATGGAACGGTCTCTAAGCTAATTTAAAACCCTTCTTTTATGCATCACCGCACCTCACCTTTCCCGTTAAGCAGCCATAGTGTGTTTTCTAAACGTGTGACTCTGTTCTGTTCTGTAATTCAGTTCAAGGGTAGCGGTTTTTACATTCCCTCTATAAGTGATATCTTATGATAAGTGTCTTTTTCTGTGTGACTTATTTCACTTAGAATCGTCGTACCTAAATCCACTCATCATGCTGCTACTAGCCTTATGACGTTGATTTCATGGCTGAGTGATATTCCATTTTACATAAGGACCACAACTTCTTTATCCATTTTTCTCTTTCCTGGGATATTTAAGGTGTAACGAAGTGGAGGTTCTTGTCAACAGAGCAGCCCTAAACTTTGGGGTGCCTGTGTCTTGCTGATTTTTAGTTTTCCCAATTTATACGCCCATGAGTGGAAGTGCCCTATGCTCTGTAAGCTGAGTTTTTTCGATGTTTCAGGACACACCGTACACTTCTCCAGAGTGGCTGTTGGCAATTTACATCCCGCCCATCAGCGTAGCAAGGCTCCCGTTTCTCCATGGCCTGTCCTGCATTTCTGGTTTTGACACTTTATTCAGCATGGCCCTTTTGGCCGATGGGAAGCGAGACTTCTTTGTAGCGCTGATTTGCCTTTCCAGGTTGCTTGGTTGCCCAAAAGGGGCGTATGCGTTTTTTCCTGAATATATTCAGGAAAAAACGCATACGCCCTTTTTGGCCAAGGGCATCATTGTCGAGGTTTTGCCGCTTTTCCCGTGCTTTAAAGGCGATTCGAATCTACCTCCTGAAATCTGTTTCCTGCAATTCTGCCTTGCTTTCAAATCCTCTTCGTTGTCTTCCGTCAATATATTTGTGGACGAGAGTTATCATTTATAACTCTGCAGGTTTGTGAATTGCAGTGCCCCTGAGCTCCATTTTTCAACTCGCTTTCTTGGGAGCTGGCCGCAAAAGCGCAGGATTGCTTCAGGCCCTATTCTGGTCCCGGGCGGCAGGCTGAGCCTGTGGTTAATTCTTCTTCCTGATGGGAAAATAGAGTGACCTGTGCCTGTCCCAACACCTAGAGCTAGTGTCTCATTGGTTCCCCCTCTTCCCGTTCATCCTCAGGACAAATTGCAACCTGTACGGAACAGGAGGTTAAAGGTGCTGATTCTCCAAGGAGGGAGATTGCTAGTAAAGCGGCTGGAATGGCGAACCCGAGCACAAGGAGATGAGAAATGAGGTGCGTGTTAGAAACCTTTCCCGATCACACGGTGTACCATCTTCTGGGATTCTCATGCATGTTTTCGATGTAGGAAGATGCCCTTGAACCTGGAGATTTGGGACCCATGGGATGGGTACCACGCAGTATTACTCTAAAGGGTCTGCGTTTGCTCACCCAACCTCACCAAACCTCTCAGCCCCAAGAGTGTCCACCCTTATGCCTCAATCAGCTGTGGGTCTAGATATGGTCAATCCAGGTGGCATCACAGCCCTTGAACGAATTTTGTAAGAATTTCTCTCTCTTTCACTGTCTTTGTTTCACGGGTTTTTAAAAGTAATTGATTTTTATAAAGGGGTTTAGCTGTTTTATACTGCTGTGTTTATGCCGCTTTACACCCACTTGACTCACATACAGAGAGATATCAATACATAGGTTTTAAGATTCTTACTAGTCAGATATATTCTTGGGCGGTGAATAGGGGGTTTTGAGTCCAGATCACTGAGCAAGGAGTAGGTCTTGTCTATTACATATTGGGTTTATGGAACGGTCTCTGAGCTAATTTGAAACCCTTGTTTTATGCATCACCCCACCTCACCTTTCCCGTTAAGCAGCCATAGTGTGTTTTCTAAACGTGTGACTCTGTTCTGTTTTGTAATTCAGTTCAAGGGTAGCGGTTTTTACATTCCCTCTATAAGTGATATCTTATGATAAGTGTCTTTTTCTGTGTGACTTATTTCACTTAGAATCGTCGTACCTAAATCCACTCATCATGCTGCTACTAGCCTTATGACGTTGATTTCATGGCTGAGTGATATTCCATTGTACATAAGGACCACAACTTCTTTATCCATTTTTCTCTTTCCTGGGATATTTAAGGTGTAACGAAGTGGAGGTTCTTGTCAACAGAGCAGCCCTAAACTTTGGGGTGCCTGTGCCTTGCTGATTTTTAGTTTTCCCAATTTATACGCCCATGAGTGGAAGTGCCCTATGCTGTCTAAGCTGAGTTTTTTCTATGTTTCAGGACACACCGTACACTTCTCCAGAGTGGCTGTTGGCAATTTACGTCACGCCCATCAGCGTAGCAAGTCTCCCGTTTCTCCATGGCCTTTCCTGCATTTCTGGTTTTGACACTTTATTCAGCATGGCCCTTTTGACCGATGGGAAGCGAGACTTCTTTGTAGCGCTGATTTGCCTTTCCAGGTTGCTTGGTTGGCCAAAAAGGGCGCATGCGTTTTTTCCTGAATATATTCAGGAAAAAACGCATGCGCCCTTTTTGGCCAAGGGCATCATTGTCGAGGTTTTGCCGCTTTTCCCGTGCTTTAAAGGCAATTCGAATCTACCTCCTGAAATCTGTTTCCTGCAATTCTGCCTTGCTTTCAAATCCTCTTCGTTGTCTTCCGTCAATATATTTGTGGACGAGAGTTATCATTTATAACTCTGCAGGTTTGTGAATTGCAGTGCCCCTGAGCTCCATTTTTCAACTCGCTTTCTTGGGAGCTGGCCGCAAAAGCGCAGGATTGCTTCAGGCCCTATTCTGGTCCCGGGCGGCAGGCTGAGCCTGTGGTTAATTCTTCTTCCTGATGGGAAAATAGAGCGACCTGTGCCTGTCCCAACACCTAGAGCTAGTGTCTCATTGGTTCCCCCTCTTCCCGTTCATCCTCAGGACAAATTGCAACCTGTACGGAACAGGAGGTTAAAGGTGCTGATTCTCCAAGGAGGGAGATTGCTAGTAAAGCGGCTGGAATGGCGAACCCGAGCACAAGGAGATGAGAAATGAGGTGCGTTTTAGAAACCTTTCCCGATCACACGGTGTACCATCCTCTGGGATTCTCCTGCATGTTTTCGATGTAGGAAGATGCCCTTGAACCTGGAGATTTGGGACCCATGGGATGGGTACCACGCAGTATTACTCTAAAGGGTCTGCGTTTGCTCACCCAACCTCACCAAACCTCTCAGCCCCAAGAGTGTCCACCCTTATGCCTCAATCAGCTGTGGGTCTAGATATGGTCAATCCAGGTGGCATCACAGCCCTTGAACGAATTTTGTAAGAATTTCTCTCTCTTTCACTGTCTTTGTTTCACGGGTTTTTAAAAGTGATTGATTTTTATAAAGGGGTTTAGCTGCTTTTCACTGCTGTGTTTATGCCGCTTTACACCCACTTGACTCACTTACAGAGAGATATCAATACATAGGTTTTAAGATTCTTACTAGTCAGATATATTCTTGGGCGGTGAATAGGGGGTTTTGAGTCCAGATCACTGAGCAAGGAGTAGGTCTTGTCTATTACATATTGGGTTTATGGAACGGTCTCTGAGCTAATTTGAAACCCTTGTTTTATGCATCACCCCACCTCACCTTTCCCGTTAACCAGCCATAGTGTGTTTTCTAAACGTGTGACTCTGTTCTGTTTTGTAATTCAGTGCAAGGGTAGCGGTTTTTACATTCCCTCTATAAGTGATATCTTATGATAAGTGTCTTTTTCTGTGTGACTTATTTCACTTAGAATCGTCGTACCTAAATCCACTCATCATGCTGCTACTAGCCTTATGACGTTGATTTCATGGCTGAGTGATATTCCATTGTACAAAAGGACCACAACTTCTTTATCCATTTTTCTCTTTCCTGGGATATTTAAGGTGTAACGAAGTGGAGGTTCTTGTCAACAGAGCAGCCCTAAACTTTGGGGTGCCTGTGCCTTGCTGATTTTTAGTTTTCCCAATTTATACGCCCGTGAGTGGAAGTGCCCTATGCTGTCTAAGCTGAGTGTTTTCGATGTTTCAGGACACACCGTACACTTCTGCAGAGTGGCTGTTGGCAATTTACATTACGCCCATCAGCGTAGCAAGGCTCCCGTTTCTCCATGGCCTGTCCTGCATTTCTGGTTTTGACACTTTATTCAGCATGGCCCTTTTGACCGATGGGAAGCGAGACTTCTTTGTAGCGCTGATTTGCCTTTCCAGGTTGCTTGGTTGGCCAAAAAGGGCGTATGCGTTTTTTCCTGAATATATTCAGGAAAAAACGCATACGCCCTTTTTGGCCAAGGGCATCATTGTCGAGGTTTTGCCACTTTTCCCGTGCTTTAAAGGCGATTCGAATCTACCCCTGAAATCTGTTTCCTGCAATTCTGCCTTGCTTTCAAATCCTCTTTGTTGTCTTCCGTCAATATATTTGTGGACGAGAGTTATCATTTATAACTCTGCAGGTTTGTGAATTGCAGTGCCCCTGAGCTCCATTTTTCAACTCGCTTTCTTGGGAGCTGGCCGCAAAAGCGCAGGATTGCTTCAGGCCCTATTCTGGTCCCGGGCGGCAGGCTGAGGCTGTGGTTAATTCTTCTTCCTGATGGGAAAATAGAGTGACCTTTGCCTGTCCCAACACCTAGAGCTAGTGTCTCATTGGTTCCCCCTCTTCCCGTTCATCCTCAGGACAAATTGCAACCTGTACGGAACAGGAGGTTAAAGGTGCTGATTCTCCAAGGAGGGAGATTGCTAGTAAAGCGGCTGGAATGGCGAACCCGAGCACAAGGAGATGAGAAATGAGGTGCGTTTTAGAAACCTTTCCCGATCACACGGTGTACCATCTTCTGGGATTCTCATGCATGTTTACGATGTAGGAAGATGCCCTTGAACCTGGAGATTTGGGACCCATGGGATGGGTACCACGCAGTATTACTCTAAAGGGTCTGCGTTTGCTCACCCAACCTCAC
The DNA here is from genome assembly GCF_965194805.1 of Balaenoptera borealis. Classification (NCBI taxonomy): domain Eukaryota; kingdom Metazoa; phylum Chordata; class Mammalia; order Artiodactyla; family Balaenopteridae; genus Balaenoptera; species Balaenoptera borealis. The sequence continues at coordinate 444,286 of NW_028123744.1, read as the reverse complement.
CAAACCTCTCAGCCCCAAGAGTGTCCACCCTTATGCCTCAATCAGCTGTGGGTCTAGATATGGTCAATCCAGGTGGCATCACAGCCCTTGAACGAATTTTGTAAGAATTTCTCTCTCTTTCACTGTCTTTGTTTCACGGGTTTTTAAAAGTGATTGATTTTTATAAAGAGGTTTAGCTGCTTTTCACTGCTGTGTTTATGCCGCTTTACACCCACTTGACTCACTTACAGAGAGATATCAATATATAGGTTTAAGATTCTTACTAGTCAGATATATTCTTGGGCGGTGAATAAGGGGTGTTGAGTCCAGTTCACTGAGCAAGGTGTAGGTCGTGTCTATTACATATTGGGTTAATGGAACGGTATCTGAGCTAATTTGAAACCCTTGTTTTATGCATCACCCGACCTCACCTTTCCCGTTAAGCAGCCATAGTGTGTTTTCTAAACGTGTGACTCTGTTCTGTTTTGTAATTCAGTTCAAGGGTCGCGGTTTTTACATTCCTTCTATAAGTGATATCTTATGATAAGGGTCTTTTTCTGTGTGACTTATTTCACTTAGAATCGTCGTACCTAAATCCACTCATCATGCTGCTACTAGCCTTATGACGTTGATTTCATGGCTGAGTGATATTCCATTGTACATAAGGACCACAACTTCTTTATCCATTTTTCTCTTTCCTGGGATATTTAAGGTGTAACGAAGTGGAGGTTCTTGTCAACAGAGCAGCCCTAAACTTTGGGGTGCCTGTGCCTTGCTGATTTTTAGTTTTCCCAATTTATACACCCGTGAGTGGAAGTGCCCTATGCTGTCTAAGCTGAGTGTTTTCGATGTTTCAGGACACACCGTACACTTCTGCAGAGTGGCTGTTGGCAATTTACATCACGCCCATCAGCGTAGCAAGGCTCCCGTTTCTCCATGGCCTGTCCTGCATTTCTGGTTTTGACACTTTATTCAGCATGGCCCTTTTGACCGATGGGAAGCGAGACTTCTTTGTAGCGCTGATTTGCCTTTCCAGGTTGCTTGGTTGGCCAAAAAGGGCGTATGCGTTTTTTCCTGAATATATTCAGGAAAAAACGCATACGCCCTTTTTGGCCAAGGGCATCATTGTCGAGGTTTTGCCACTTTTCCCGTGCTTTAAAGGCGATTCGAATCTACCTCCTGAAATCTGTTTCCTGCAATTCTGCCTTGCTTTCAAATCCTCTTTGTTGTCTTCCGTCAATATATTTGTGGACGAGAGTTATCATTTATAACTCTGCAGGTTTGTGAATTGCAGTGCCCCTGAGCTCCATTTTTCAACTCGCTTTCTTGGGAGCTGGCCGCAAAAGCGCAGGATTGCTTCAGGCCCTATTCTGGTCCCGGGCGGCAGGCTGAGGCTGTGGTTAATTCTTCTTCCTGATGGGAAAATAGAGTGACCTGTGCCTGTCCCAACACCTAGAGCTAGTGTCTCATTGGTTCCCCCTCTTCCCGTTCATCCTCAGGACAAATTGCAACCTGTATGGAACAGGAGGTTAAAGGTGCTGATTCTCCAAGGAGGGAGATTGCTAGTAAAGCGGCTGGAATGGCGAACCCGAGCACAAGGAGATGAGAAACGAGGTGCGTTTTAGAAACCTTTCCCGATCACATGGTGTACCATCTTCAGGGTTTCTCATGCATGTTTTCGATGTAGGAAGATGCCCTTGAACCTGGAGATTTGGGACCCATGGGATGGGTACCACGCAGTATTACTCTAAAGGGTCTGCGTTTGCTCACCCAACCTCACCAAACCTCTCAGCCCCAAGAGTGTCCTCCCTTATGTCTCAATCAGCTGTGGGTCTAGATATGGTCAATCCAGGTGGCATCACAGCCCTTGAACGAATTTTGTAAGAATTTCTCTCTCTTTCACTGTCTTTGTTTCATGGATTTTTAAAAGTTATTGATTTTTATAAAGGGGTTTAGCTGCTTTTCACTGCTGTGTTTATGCCACTTTACACCCACTTGACTCACTTACAGAGACATATCAATACATAGGTTTTAAGATTTTTACTAGTCAGATATATTCTTGGGCGGTGAATAGGGGGTGTTGAGTCCAGTTCACTGAGCAAGGAGTAGGTCGTGTCTATTACTTATTGGGTTTATGGAACGGTCTCTAAGCTAATTTAAAACCCTTCTTTTATGCATCACCGCACCTCACCTTTCCCGTTAAGCAGCCATAGTGTGTTTTCTAAACGTGTGACTCTGTTCTGTTTTGTAATTCAGTTCAAGGGTAGCGGTTTTTACATTCCCTCTATAAGTGATATCTTATGATAAGTGTCTTTTTCTGTGTGACTTATTTCACTTAGAATCGTCGTACCTAAATCCACTCATCATGCTGCTACTAGCCTTATGACGTTGATTTCATGGCTGAGTGATATTCCATTGTACATAAGGACCACAACTTCTTGATCCATTTTTCTCTTTCCTGGGATATTTAAGGTGTAACGAAGTGGAGGTTCTTGTCAACAGAGCAGCCCTAAACTTTGGGGTGCCTGTGCCTTGCTGATTTTTAGTTTTCCCAATTTATACGCCCGTGAGTGGAAGTGCCCTATGCTGTCTAAGCTGAGTGTTTTCGATGTTTCAGGACACACCGTACACTTCTGCAGAGTGGCTGTTGGCAATTTACATTACGCCCATCAGCGTAGCAAGGCTCCCGTTTCTCCATGGCCTGTCCTGCATTTCTGGTTTTGACACTTTATTCAGCATGGCCCTTTTGACCGATGGGAAGCGAGACTTCTTTGTAGCGCTGATTTGCCTTTCCAGGTTGCTTGGTTGGCCAAAAAGGGCGTATGCGTTTTTTCCTGAATATATTCAGGAAAAAACGCATACGCCCTTTTTGGCCAAGGGCATCATTGTCGAGGTTTTGCCACTTTTCCCGTGCTTTAAAGGCGATTCGAATCTACCTCCTGAAATCTGTTTCCTGCAATTCTGCCTTGCTTTCAAATCCTCTTTGTTGTCTTCCGTCAATATATTTGTGGACGAGAGTTATCATTTATAACTCTGCAGGTTTGTGAATTGCAGTGCCCCTGAGCTCCATTTTTCAACTCGCTTTCTTGGGAGCTGGCCGCAAAAGCGCAGGATTGCTTCAGGCCCTATTCTGGTCCCGGGCGGCAGGCTGAGGCTGTGGTGAATTCTTCTTCCTGATGGGAAAATAGAGTGACCTGTGCCTGTCCCAACACCTAGAGCTAGTGTCTCATTGGTTCCCCCTCTTTCCGTTCATCCTCAGGACAAATTGCAACCTGTATGGAACAGGAGGTTAAAGGTGCTGATTCTCCAAGGAGGGAGATTGCTAGTAAAGCGGCTGGAATGGCGAACCCGAGCACAAGGAGATGAGAAACGAGGTGCGTTTTAGAAACCTTTCCCGATCACATGGTGTACCATCTTCAGGGTTTCTCATGCATGTTTTCGATGTAGGAAGATGCCCTTGAACCTGGAGATTTGGGACCCATGGGATGGGTACCACGCAGTATTACTCTAAAGGGTCTGCGTTTGCTCACCCAACCTCACCAAACCTCTCAGCCCCACGAGTGTCCTCCCTTATGTCTCAATCAGCTGTGGGTCTAGATATGGTCAATCCAGGTGGCATCACAGCCCTTGAACGAATTTTGTAAGAATTTCTCTCTCTTTCACTGTCTTTGTTTCATGGATTTTTAAAAGTTATTGATTTTTATAAAGGGGTTTAGCTGCTTTTCACTGCTGTGTTTATGCCACTTTACACCCACTTGACTCACTTACAGAGACATATCAATACATAGGTTTTAAGATTCTTACTAGTCAGATATATTCTTGGGCGGTGAATAGGGGGTGTTGAGTCCAGTTCACTGAGCAAGGAGTAGGTCGTGTCTATTACTTATTGGGTTTATGGAACGGTCTCTAAGCTAATTTAAAACCCTTCTTTTATGCATCACCGCACCTCACCTTTCCCGTTAAGCAGCCATAGTGTGTTTTCTAAACGTGTGACTCTGTTCTGTTCTGTAATTCAGTTCAAGGGTAGCGGTTTTTACATTCCCTCTATAAGTGATATCTTATGATAAGTGTCTTTTTCTGTGTGACTTATTTCACTTAGAATCGTCGTACCTAAATCCACTCATCATGCTGCTACTAGCCTTATGACGTTGATTTCATGGCTGAGTGATATTCCATTTTACATAAGGACCACAACTTCTTTATCCATTTTTCTCTTTCCTGGGATATTTAAGGTGTAACGAAGTGGAGGTTCTTGTCAACAGAGCAGCCCTAAACTTTGGGGTGCCTGTGTCTTGCTGATTTTTAGTTTTCCCAATTTATACGCCCATGAGTGGAAGTGCCCTATGCTCTGTAAGCTGAGTTTTTTCGATGTTTCAGGACACACCGTACACTTCTCCAGAGTGGCTGTTGGCAATTTACATCCCGCCCATCAGCGTAGCAAGGCTCCCGTTTCTCCATGGCCTGTCCTGCATTTCTGGTTTTGACACTTTATTCAGCATGGCCCTTTTGGCCGATGGGAAGCGAGACTTTTTTGTAGCGCTGATTGGCCTTTCCAGGTTGCTTGGTTGGCCAAAAAGGGCGTATGCGTTTTTTCCTGAATATATTCAGGAAAAAACGCATACGCCCTTTTTGGCCAAGGGCATCATTGTCGAGGTTTTGCCGCTTTTCCCGTGCTTTAAAGGCGATTCGAATCTACCTCCTGAAATCTGTTTCCTGCAATTCTGCCTTGCTTTCAAATCCTCTTCGTTGTCTTCCGTCAAAATATTGGTGGACGACAGTTATCATTTACAACTCTGCATGTTTGTGAATTGCAGTGCCCCTGAGCTCCATTTTCCAACTCGCTTTCTTGGGAGCTGGCCGCAAAAGCGCAGGATTGCCTCAGGCCCTATTCTGGTCCTGGGCGGGAGGCTGAGCCTGTGGTTAATTCTTCTTCCTGATGGGAAAATAGAGTGACCTGTGCCTTTCCCAACACCTAGAGCTAGTGTCTCATTGGTTCCCCCTCTTCCTGTTCATCCTCAGGACAAATTGCAACCTGTACGGAACAGGAGGTTAAAGGTGCTGATTCTCCAAGGAGGGAGATTGCTAGTAAAGCGGCTGGAATGGCGAACCCGAGCACAAGGAGATGAGAAATGAGGTGCGTGTTAGAAACCTTTCCCGATCACACGGTGTACCATCTTCTGGGATTCTCATGCATGTTTACGATGTAGGAAGATGCCCTTGAACCTGGAGATTTGGGACCCATGGGATGGGTACCACGCAGTATTACTCTAAAGGGTCTGCGTTTGCTCACCCAACCTCACCAAACCTCTCAGCCCCAAGAGTGTCCACCCTTATGCCTCAATCAGCTGTGGGTCTAGATATGGTCAATCCAGGTGGCATCACAGCCCTTGAACGAATTTTGTAAGAATTTCTCTCTCTTTCACTGTCTTTGTTTCACGGGTTTTTAAAAGTAATTGATTTTTATAAAGGGGTTTAGCTGTTTTTTACTGCTGTGTTTATGCCGCTTTTAACCCACTTGACTCACATACAGACAGATATCAATACATAGGTTTTAAGATTCTTACTAGTCAGATATATTCTTGGGCGGTGAATAGGGGGTTTTGAGTCCAGATCACTGAGCAAGGAGTAGGTCTTGTCTATTACATATTGGGTTTATGGAACGGTCTCTGAGCTAATTTGAAACCCTTGTTTTATGCATCACCCCACCTCACCTTTCCCGTTAAGCAGCCATAGTGTGTTTTCTAAACGTGTGACTCTGTTCTGTTTTGTAATTCAGTTCAAGGGTAGCGGTTTTTACATTCCCTCTATAAGTGATATCTTATGATAAGTGTCTTTTTCTGTGTGACTTATTTCACTTAGAATCGTCGTACCTAAATCCACTCATCATGCTGCTACTAGCCTTATGACGTTGATTTCATGGCTGAGTGATATTCCATTGTACATAAGGACCACAACTTCTTTATCCATTTTTCTCTTTCCTGGGATATTTAAGGTGTAACGAAGTGGAGGTTCTTGTCAACAGAGCAGCCCTCAACTTTGGGGTGCCTGTGTCTTGCTGATTTTTAGTTTTCCCAATTTATACGCCCGTGAGTGGAAGTGCCCTATGCTGTCTAAGCTGAGTTTTTTCGATGTTTCAGGACACACCGTACACTTCTCCAGAGTGGCTGTTGGCAATTTACATCCCGCCCATCAGCGTAGCAAGGCTCCCGTTTCTCCATGGCCTGTCCTGCATTTCTGGTTTTGACACTTTATTCAGCATGGCCCTTTTGACCGATGGGAAGCGAGACTTCTTTGTAGCGCTGATTTGCCTTTCCAGGTTGCTTGGTTGGCCAAAAAGGGCGTATGCGTTTTTTCCTGAATATATTCAGGAAAAAACGCATACGCCCTTTTTGGCCAAGGGCATCATTGTCGAGGTTTTGCCGCTTTTCCCGTGCTTTAAAGGCGATTCGAATCTTCCTCCTGAAATCTGTTTCCTGCAATTCTGCCTTGCTTTCAAATCCTCTTTGTTGTCTTCCGTCAATATATTTGTGGACGAGAGTTATCATTTATAACTCTGCAGGTTTGTGAATTGCAGTGCCCCTGAGCTCCATTTTTCAACTCGCTTTCTTGGGAGCTGGCCGCAAAAGCGCAGGATTGCTTCAGGCCCTATTCTGGTCCCGGGCGGCAGGCTGAGCCTGTGGTTAATTCTTCTTCCTGATGGGAAAATAGAGTGACCTGTGCCTGTCCCAACACCTAGAGCTAGTGTCTCATTGGTTCCCCCTCTTCCCGTTCATCCTCAGGACAAATTGCAACCTGTACGGAACAGGAGGTTAAAGGTGCTGATTCTCCAAGGAGGGAGAATGCTAGTAAAGCGGCTGGAATGGCGAACCCGAGCACAAGGAGATGAGAAATGAGGTGCGTGTTAGAAACCTTTCCCGATCACACGGTGTACCATCTTCTGGGATTCTCATGCATGTTTTCGATGTAGGAAGATGCCCTTGAACCTGGAGATTTGGGACCCATGGGATGGGTACCACGCAGTATTACTCTAAAGGGTCTGCGTTTGCTCACCCAACCTCACCAAACCTCTCAGCCCCAAGAGTGTCCACCCTTATGCCTCAATCAGCTGTGGGTCTAGATATGGTCAATCCAGGTGGCATCACAGCCCTTGAACGAATTTTGTAAGAATTTCTCTCTCTTTCACTGTCTTTGTTTCACGGGTTTTTAAAAGTAATGGATTTTTATAAAGGGGTTTAGCTGTTTTTTACTGCTGTGTTTATGCCGCTTTACACCCACTTGACTCACATACAGAGAGATATCAATACATAGGTTTTAAGATTCTTACTAGTCAGATATATTCTTGGGCGGTGAATAGGGGGTTTTGAGTCCAGATCACTGAGCAAGGAGTAGGTCTTGTCTATTACATATTGGGTTTATGGAACGGTCTCTGAGCTAATTTGAAACCCTTGTTTTATGCATCACCCCACCTCACCTTTCCCGTTAAGCAGCCATAGTGTGTTTTCTAAACGTGTGACTCTGTTCTGTTTTGTAATTCAGTTCAAGGGTAGCGGTTTTACATTCCCTCTATAAGTGATATCTTATGATAAGTGTCGTTTTCTGTGTGGCTTATTTCACTTAGAATCGTCGTACCTAAATCCACTCATCATGCTGCTACTAGCCTTATGACGTTGATTTCATGGCTGAGTGATATTCCATTGTACATAAGGACCACAACTTCTTTATCCATTTTTCTCTTTCCTGGGATATTTAAGGTGTAACGAACTGGAGGTTCTTGTCAACAGAGCAGCCCTAAACTTTGGGGTGCCTGTGCCTTGCTGATTTTTAGTTTTCCCAATTTATACGCCCGTGAGTGGAAGTGCCCTATGCTGTCTAAGCTGAGTGTTTTCGATGTTTCAGGACACACCGTACACTTCTGCAGAGTGGCTGTTGGCAATTTACATCACGCCCATCAGCGTAGCAAGGCTCCCGTTTCTCCATGGCCTGTCCTGCATTTCTGGTTTTGACACTTTATTCAGCATGGCCCTTTTGACCGATGGGAAGCGAGACTTCTTTGTAGCGCTGATTTGCCTTTCCAGGTTGCTTGGTTGGCCAAAAAGGGCGTATGCGTTTTTTCCTGAATATATTCAGGAAAAAACGCATACGCCCTTTTTGGCCAAGGGCATCATTGTCGAGGTTTTGCCGCTTTTCCCGTGCTTTAAAGGCGATTCGAATCTACCTCCTGAAATCTGTTTCCTGCAATTCTGCCTTGCTTTCAAATCCTCTTTGTTGTCTTCCGTCAATATATTTGTGGACGAGAGTTATCATTTATAACTCTGCAGGTTTGTGAATTGCAGTGCCCCTGAGCTCCATTTTTCAACTCGCTTTCTTGGGAGCTGGCCGCAAAAGCGCAGGATTGCTTCAGGCCCTATTCTGGTCCCGGGCGGCAGGCTGAGGCTGTGGTTAATTCTTCTTCCTGATGGGAAAATAGAGTGACCTGTGCCTGTCCCAACACCTAGAGCTAGTGTCTCATTGGTTCCCCCTCTTCCCGTTCATCCTCAGGACAAATTGCAACCTGTACGGAACAGGAGGTTAAAGGTGCTGATTCTCCAAGGAGGGAGATTGCTAGTAAAGCGGCTGGAATGGCGAACCCGAGCACAAGGAGATGAGAAATGAGGTGCGTTTTAGAAACCTTTCCCGATCACACGGTGTACCATCTTCTGGGATTCTCATGCATGTTTACGATGTAGGAAGATGCCCTTGAACCTGGAGATTTGGGACCCATGGGATGGGTACCACGCAGTATTACTCTAAAGGGTCTGCGTTTGCTCACCCAACCTCACCAAACCTCTCAGCCCCAAGAGTGTCCACCCTTATGCCTCAATCAGCTGTGGGTCTAGATATGGTCAATCCAGGTGGCATCACAGCCCTTGAACGAATTTTGTAAGAATTTCTCTCTCTTTCACTGTCTTTGTTTCACGGGTTTTTAAAAGTGATTGATTTTTATAAAGAGGTTTAGCTGCTTTTCACTGCTGTGTTTATGCCGCTTTACACCCACTTGACTCACTTACAGAGAGATATCAATATATAGGTTTAAGATTCTTACTAGTCAGATATATTCTTGGGCGGTGAATAAGGGGTGTTGAGTCCAGTTCACTGAGCAAGGTGTAGGTCGTGTCTATTACATATTGGGTTAATGGAACGGTATCTGAGCTAATTTGAAACCCTTGTTTTATGCATCACCCGACCTCACCTTTCCCGTTAAGCAGCCATAGTGTGTTTTCTAAACGTGTGACTCTGTTCTGTTTTGTAATTCAGTTCAAGGGTCGCGGTTTTTACATTCCTTCTATAAGTGATATCTTATGATAAGGGTCTTTTTCTGTGTGACTTATTTCACTTAGAATCGTCGTACCTAAATCCACTCATCATGCTGCTACTAGCCTTATGACGTTGATTTCATGGCTGAGTGATATTCCATTGTACATAAGGACCACAACTTCTTTATCCATTTTTCTCTTTCCTGGGATATTTAAGGTGTAACGAAGTGGAGGTTCTTGTCAACAGAGCAGCCCTAAACTTTGGGGTGCCTGTGCCTTGCTGATTTTTAGTTTTCCCAATTTATACGCCCGTGAGTGGAAGTGCCCTATGCTGTCTAAGCTGAGTGTTTTCGATGTTTCAGGACACACCGTACACTTCTGCAGAGTGGCTGTTGGCAATTTACATCCCGCCCATCAGCGTAGCAAGGCTCCCGTTTCTCCATGGCCTGTCCTGCATTTCTGGTTTTGACACTTTATTCAGCATGGCCCTTTTGACCGATGGGAAGCGAGACTTCTTTGTAGCGCTGATTTGCCTTTCCAGGTTGCTTGGTTGGCCAAAAAGGGCGTATGCGTTTTTTCCTGAATATATTCAGGAAAAAACGCATACGCCCTTTTTGGCCAAGGGCATCATTGTCGAGGTTTTGCCGCTTTTCCCGTGCTTTAAAGGCGATTCGAATCTTCCTCCTGAAATCTGTTTCCTGCAATTCTGCCTTGCTTTCAAATCCTCTTTGTTGTCTTCCGTCAATATATTTGTGGACGAGAGTTATCATTTATAACTCTGCAGGTTTGTGAATTGCAGTGCCCCTGAGCTCCATTTTTCAACTCGCTTTCTTGGGAGCTGGCCGCAAAAGCGCAGGATTGCTTCAGGCCCTATTCTGGTCCCGGGCGGCAGGCTGAGGCTGTGGTTAATTCTTCTTCCTGATGGGAAAATAGAGTGACCTGTGCCTGTCCCAACACCTAGAGCTAGTGTCTCATTGGTTCCCCCTCTTCCCGTTCATCCTCAGGACAAATTGCAACCTGTACGGAACAGGAGGTTAAAGGTGCTGATTCTCCAAGGAGGGAGATTGCTAGTAAAGCGGCTGGAATGGCGAACCCGAGCACAAGGAGATGAGAAATGAGGTGCGTGTTAGAAACCTTTCCCGATCACACGGTGTACCATCTTCTGGGATTCTCATGCATGTTTTCGATGTAGGAAGATGCCCTTGAACCTGGAGATTTGGGACCCATGGGATGGGTACCACGCAGTATTACTCTAAAGGGTCTGCGTTTGCTCACCCAACCTCACCAAACCTCTCAGCCCCAAGAGTGTCCACCCTTATGCCTCAATCAGCTGTGGGTCTAGATATGGTCAATCCAGGTGGCATCACAGCCCTTGAACGAATTTTGTAAGAATTTCTCTCTCTTTCACTGTCTTTGTTTCACGGGTTTTTAAAAGTAATTGATTTTTATAAAGGGGTTTAGCTGTTTTATACTGCTGTGTTTATGCCGCTTTACACCCACTTGACTCACATACAGAGAGATATCAATACATAGGTTTTAAGATTCTTACTAGTCAGATATATTCTTGGGCGGTGAATAGGGGGTTTTGAGTCCAGATCACTGAGCAAGGAGTAGGTCTTGTCTATTACATATTGGGTTTATGGAACGGTCTCTGAGCTAATTTGAAACCCTTGTTTTATGCATCACCCCACCTCACCTTTCCCGTTAAGCAGCCATAGTGTGTTTTCTAAACGTGTGACTCTGTTCTGTTTTGTAATTCAGTTCAAGGGTAGCGGTTTTACATTCCCTCTATAAGTGATATTTTATGATAAGTGTCGTTTTCTGTGTGGCTTATTTCTCTTAGAATCGTCGTACCTAAATCCACTCATCATGCTGCTACTAGCCTTATGACGTTGATTTCATGGCTGAGTGATATTCCATTGTACAAAAGGACCACAACTTCTTTATCCATTTTTCTCTTTCGTGGGATATTTAAGGTGTAACGAAGTGGAGGTTCTTGTCAACAGAGCAGCCCTAAACTTTGGGGTGCCTGTGTCTTGCTGATTTTTAGTTTTCCCAATTTATACGCCCATGAGTGGAAGTGCCCTATGCTCTCTAAGCTGAGTTTTTTCGATGTTTCAGGACACACCGTACACTTCTCCAGAGTGGCTGTTGGCATTTTACATCCCGCCCATCAGCGTAGCAAGGCTCCCGTTTCTCCATGGCCTGTCCTGCATTTCTGGTTTTGACACTGTATTCAGCATGGCCCTTTTGACCGATGGGAAGCGAGACTTTTTTGTAGCGCTGATTGGCCTTTCCAGGTTGCTTGGTTGGCCAAAAAGGGCGTATGCGTTTTTTCCTGAATATATTCAGGAAAAAACGCATACGCCCTTTTTGGCCAAGGGCATCATTGTCGAGGTTTTGCCGCTTTTCCCGTGCTTTAAAGGCGATTCGAATCTACCTCCTGAAATCTGTTTCCTGCAATTCTGCCTTGCTTTCAAATCCTCTTCGTTGTCTTCCGTCAAAATATTGGTGGACGACAGTTATCATTTACAACTCTGCATGTTTGTGAATTGCAGTGCCCCTGAGCTCCATTTTCCAACTCGCTTTCTTGGGAGCTGGCCGCAAAAGCGCAGGATTGCCTCAGGCCCTATTCTGGTCCTGGGCGGGAGGCTGAGCCTGTGGTTAATTCTTCTTCCTGATGGGAAAATAGAGTGACCTGTGCCTTTCCCAACACCTAGAGCTAGTGTCTCATTGGTTCCCCCTCTTCCTGTTCATCCTCAGGACAAATTGCAACCTGTACGGAACAGGAGGTTAAAGGTGCTGATTCTCCAAGGAGGGAGATTGCTAGTAAAGCGGCTGGAATGGCGAACCCGAGCACAAGGAGATGAGAAATGAGGTGCGTGTTAGAAACCTTTCCCGATCACACGGTGTACCATCTTCTGGGATTCTCATGCATGTTTACGATGTAGGAAGATGCCCTTGAACCTGGAGATTTGGGACCCATGGGATGGGTACCACGCAGTATTACTCTAAAGGGTCTGCGTTTGCTCACCCAACCTCACCAAACCTCTCAGCCCCAAGAGTGTCCACCCTTATGCCTCAATCAGCTGTGGGTCTAGATATGGTCAATCCAGGTGGCATCACAGCCCTTGAACGAATTTTGTAAGAATTTCTCTCTCTTTCACTGTCTTTGTTTCACGGGTTTTTAAAAGTAATTGATTTTTATAAAGGGGTTTAGCTGTTTTATACTGCTGTGTTTATGCCGCTTTACACCCACTTGACTCACATACAGAGAGATATCAATACATAGGTTTTAAGATTCTTACTAGTCAGATATATTCTTGGGCGGTGAATAGGGGGTTTTGAGTCCAGATCACTGAGCAAGGAGTAGGTCTTGTCTATTACATATTGGGTTTATGGAACGGTCTCTGAGCTAATTTGAAACCCTTGTTTTATGCATCACCCCACCTCACCTTTCCCGTTAAGCAGCCATAGTGTGTTTTCTAAACGTGTGACTCTGTTCTGTTTTGTAATTCAGTTCAAGGGTAGCGGTTTTACATTCCCTCTATAAGTGATATTTTATGATAAGTGTCGTTTTCTGTGTGGCTTATTTCTCTTAGAATCGTCGTACCTAAATCCACTCATCATGCTGCTACTAGCCTTATGACGTTGATTTCATGGCTGAGTGATATTCCATTGTACAAAAGGACCACAACTTCTTTATCCATTTTTCTCTTTCGTGGGATATTTAAGGTGTAACGAAGTGGAGGTTCTTGTCAACAGAGCAGCCCTAAACTTTGGGGTGCCTGTGTCTTGCTGATTTTTAGTTTTCCCAATTTATACGCCCATGAGTGGAAGTGCCCTATGCTCTCTAAGCTGAGTTTTTTCGATGTTTCAGGACACACCGTACACTTCTCCAGAGTGGCTGTTGGCATTTTACATCCCGCCCATCAGCGTAGCAAGGCTCCCGTTTCTCCATGGCCTGTCCTGCATTTCTGGTTTTGACACTGTATTCAGCATGGCCCTTTTGACCGATGGGAAGCGAGACTTTTTTGTAGCGCTGATTGGCCTTTCCAGGTTGCTTGGTTGGCCAAAAAGGGCGTATGCGTTTTTTCCTGAATATATTCAGGAAAAAACGCATACGCCCTTTTTGGCCAAGGGCATCATTGTCGAGGTTTTGCCGCTTTTCCCGTGCTTTAAAGGCGATTCGAATCTACCTCCTGAAATCTGTTTCCTGCAATTCTGCCTTGCTTTCAAATCCTCTTCGTTGTCTTCCGTCAAAATATTGGTGGACGACAGTTATCATTTACAACTCTGCATGTTTGTGAATTGCAGTGCCCCTGAGCTCCATTTTCCAACTCGCTTTCTTGGGAGCTGGCCGCAAAAGCGCAGGATTGCCTCAGGCCCTATTCTGGTCCTGGGCGGGAGGCTGAGCCTGTGGTTAATTCTTCTTCCTGATGGGAAAATAGAGTGACCTGTGCCTTTCCCAACACCTAGAGCTAGTGTCTCATTGGTTCCCCCTCTTCCTGTTCATCCTCAGGACAAATTGCAACCTGTACGGAACAGGAGGTTAAAGGTGCTGATTCTCCAAGGAGGGAGATTGCTAGTAAAGCGGCTGGAATGGCGAACCCGAGCACAAGGAGATGAGAAATGAGGTGCGTGTTAGAAACCTTTCCCGATCACACGGTGTACCATCTTCTGGGATTCTCATGCATGTTTACGATGTAGGAAGATGCCCTTGAACCTGGAGATTTGGGACCCATGGGATGGGTACCACGCAGTATTACTCTAAAGGGTCTGCGTTTGCTCACCCAACCTCACCAAACCTCTCAGCCCCAAGAGTGTCCACCCTTATGCCTCAATCAGCTGTGGGTCTAGATATGGTCAATCCAGGTGGCATCACAGCCCTTGAACGAATTTTGTAAGAATTTCTCTCTCTTTCACTGTCTTTGTTTCACGGGTTTTTAAAAGTAATTGATTTTTATAAAGGGGTTTAGCTGTTTTTTACTGCTGTGTTTATGCCGCTTTTAACCCACTTGACTCACATACAGACAGATATCAATACATAGGTTTTAAGATTCTTACTAGTCAGATATATTCTTGGGCGGTGAATAGGGGGTTTTGAGTCCAGATCACTGAGCAAGGAGTAGGTCTTGTCTATTACATATTGGGTTTATGGAACGGTCTCTGAGCTAATTTGAAACCCTTGTTTTATGCATCACCCCACCTCACCTTTCCCGTTAAGCAGCCATAGTGTGTTTTCTAAACCTGTGACTCTGTTCTGTTTTGTAATTCAGTTCAAGGGTAGCGGTTTTTACATTCCCTCTATAAGTGATATCTTATGATAAGTGTCTTTTTCTGTGTGACTTATTTCACTTAGAATCGTCGTACCTAAATCCACTCATCATGCTGCTACTAGCCTTATGACGTTGATTTCATGGCTGAGTGATATTCCATTGTACAAAAGGACCACAACTTCTTTATCCATTTTTCTCTTTCCTGGGATATTTAAGTTGTATCGAAGTGGAGGTTCTTGTCAACAGAGCAGCCCTAAACTTTGGGGTGCCTGTGCCTTGATGATTTTTAGTTTTCCCAATTTATACGCCCGTGAGTGGAAGTGCCCTATGCTGTCTAAGCTGAGTGTTTTCGATGTTTCAGGACACACCGTACACTTCTGCAGAGTGGCTGTTGGCAATTTACATCCCGCCCATCAGCGTAGCAAGGCTCCCGTTTCTCCATGGCCTGTCCTGCATTTCTGGTTTTGACACTTTATTCAGCATGGCCCTTTTGACCGATGGGAAGCGAGACTTCTTTGTAGCGCTGATTTGCCTTTCCAGGTTGCTTGGTTGCCCAAAAGGGGCGTATGCGTTTTTTCCTGAATATATTCAGGAAAAAACGCATACGCCCTTTTTGGCCAAGGGCATCATTGTCGAGGTTTTGCCGCTTTTCCCGTGCTTTAAAGGCGATTCGAATCTACCTCCTGAAATCTGTTTCCTGCAATTCTGCCTTGCTTTCAAATCCTCTTCGTTGTCTTCCGTCAATATATTTGTGGACGAGAGTTATCATTTATAACTCTGCAGGTTTGTGAATTGCAGTGCCCCTGAGCTCCATTTTTCAACTCGCTTTCTTGGGAGCTGGCCGCAAAAGCGCAGGATTGCTTCAGGCCCTATTCTGGTCCCGGGCGGCAGGCTGAGGCTGTGGTTAATTCTTCTTCCTGATGGGAAAATAGAGTGACCTGTGCCTGTCCCAACACTTAGAGCTAGTGTCTCATTGGTTCCCCCTCTTCCCGTTCATCCTCAGGACAAATTGCAACCTGTACGGAACAGGAGGTTAAAGGTGCTGATTCTCCAAGGAGGGAGATTGCTAGTAAAGCGGCTGGAATGGCGAACCCGAGCACAAGGAGATGAGAAATGAGGTGCGTGTTAGAAACCTTTCCCGATCACACGGTGTACCATCTTCTGGGATTCTCATGCATGTTTTCGATGTAGGAAGATGCCCTTGAACCTGGAGATTTGGGACCCATGGGATGGGTACCACGCAGTATTACTCTAAAGGGTCTGCGTTTGCTCACCCAACCTCACCAAACCTCTCAGCCCCAAGAGTGTCCACCCTTATGCCTCAATCAGCTGTGGGTCTAGATATGGTCAATCCAGGTGGCATCACAGCCCTTGAACGAATTTTGTAAGAATTTCTCTCTCTTTCACTGTCTTTGTTTCACGGGTTTTTAAAAGTAATGGATTTTTATAAAGGGGTTTAGCTGTTTTTTACTGCTGTGTTTATGCCGCTTTACACCCACTTGACTCACATACAGAGAGATATCAATACATAGGTTTTAAGATTCTTACTAGTCAGATATATTCTTGGGCGGTGAATAGGGGGTTTTGAGTCCAGATCACTGAGCAAGGAGTAGGTCTTGTCTATTACATATTGGGTTTATGGAACGGTCTCTGAGCTAATTTGAAACCCTTGTTTTATGCATCACCCCACCTCACCTTTCCCGTTAAGCAGCCATAGTGTGTTTTCTAAACGTGTGACTCTGTTCTGTTTTGTAATTCAGTTCAAGGGTAGCGGTTTTACATTCCCTCTATAAGTGATATCTTATGATAAGTGTCGTTTTCTGTGTGGCTTATTTCACTTAGAATCGTCGTACCTAAATCCACTCATCATGCTGCTACTAGCCTTATGACGTTGATTTCATGGCTGAGTGATATTCCATTGTACAAAAGGACCACAACTTCTTTATCCATTTTTCTCTTTCCTGGGATATTTAAGGTGTAACGAAGTGGAGGTTCTTGTCAACAGAGCAGCCCTAAACTTTGGGGTGCCTGTGCCTTGCTGATTTTTAGTTTTCCCAATTTATACGCCCGTGAGTGGAAGTGCCCTATGCTCTCTAAGCTGAGTGTTTTCGATGTTTCAGGACACACCGTACACTTCTGCAGAGTGGCTGTTGGCAATTTACATCCCGCCCATCAGCGTAGCAAGGCTCCCGTTTCTCCATGGCCTGTCCTGCATTTCTGGTTTTGACACTTTATTCAGCATGGCCCTTTTGACCGATGGGAAGCGAGACTTCTTTGTAGCGCTGATTTGCCTTTCCAGGTTGCTTGGTTGGCCAAAAAGGGCGTATGCGTTTTTTCCTGAATATATTCAGGAAAAAACGCATAGCCCTTTTTGGCCAAGGGCATCATTGTCGAGGTTTTGCCGCTTTTCCCGTGCTTTAAAGGCGATTCGAATCTTCCTCCTGAAATCTGTTTCCTGCAATTCTGCCTTGCTTTCAAATCCTCTTTGTTGTCTTCCGTCAATATATTTGTGGACGAGAGTTATCATTTATAACTCTGCAGGTTTGTGAATTGCAGTGCCCCTGAGCTCCATTTTTCAACTCGCTTTCTTGGGAGCTGGCCGCAAAAGCGCAGGATTGCTTCAGGCCCTATTCTGGTCCCGGGCGGCAGGCTGAGCCTGTGGTTAATTCTTCTTCCTGATGGGAAAATAGAGTGACCTGTGCCTGTCCCAACACCTAGAGCTAGTGTCTCATTGGTTCCCCCTCTTCCCGTTCATCCTCAGGACAAATTGCAACCTGTACGGAACAGGAGGTTAAAGGTGCTGATTCTCCAAGGAGGGAGATTGCTAGTAAAGCGGCTGGAATGGCGAACCCGAGCACAAGGAGATGAGAAATGAGGTGCGTGTTAGAAACCTTTCCCGATCACACGGTGTACCATCTTCTGGGATTCTCATGCATGTTTTCGATGTAGGAAGATGCCCTTGAACCTGGAGATTTGGGACCCATGGGATGGGTACCACGCAGTATTACTCTAAAGGGTCTGCGTTTGCTCACCCAACCTCACCAAACCTCTCAGCCCCAAGAGTGTCCACCCTTATGCCTCAATCAGCTGTGGGTCTAGATATGGTCAATCCAGGTGGCATCACAGCCCTTGAACGAATTTTGTGAGAATTTCTCTCTCTTTCACTGTCTTTGTTTCACGGGTTTTTAAAAGTAATTGATTTTTATAAAGGGGTTTAGCTGTTTTTTACTGCTGTGTTTATGCCGCTTTACACCCACTTGACTCACATACAGAGAGATATCAATACATAGGTTTTAAGATTCTTACTAGTCAGATATATTCTTGGGCGGTGAATAGGGGGTTTTGAGTCCAGATCACTGAGCAAGGAGTAGGTCTTGTCTATTACATATTGGGTTTATGGAACGGTCTCTGAGCTAATTTGAAACCCTTGTTTTATGCATCACCCCACCTCACCTTTCCCGTTAAGCAGCCATAGTGTGTTTTCTAAACGTGTGACTCTGTTCTGTTTTGTAATTCAGTTCAAGGGTAGCGGTTTTACATTCCCTCTATAAGTGATATCTTATGATAAGTGTCTTTTTCTGTGTGACTTATTTCACTTAGAATCGTCGTACCTAAATCCACTCATCATGCTGCTACTAGCCTTATGACGTTGATTTCATGGCTGAGTGATATTCCATTGTACAAAAGGACCACAACTTCTTTATCCATTTTTCTCTTTCCTGGGATATTTAAGGTGTAACGAAGTGGAGGTTCTTGTCAACAGAGCAGCCCTAAACTTTGGGGTGCCTGTGCCTTGCTGATTTTTACTTTTCCCAATTTATACGCCCGTGAGTGGAAGTGCCCTATGCTCTCTAAGCTGAGTGTTTTCGATGTTTCAGGACACACCGTACACTTCTGCAGAGTGGCTGTTGGCAATTTACATCCCGCCCATCAGCGTAGCAAGGCTCCCGTTTCTCCATGGCCTGTCCTGCATTTCTGGTTTTGACACTTTATTCAGCATGGCCCTTTTGACCGATGGGAAGCGAGACTTCTTTGTAGCGCTGATTTGCCTTTCCAGGTTGCTTGGTTGCCCAAAAGGGGCGTATGCGTTTTTTCCTGAATATATTCAGGAAAAAACGCATACGCCCTTTTTGGCCAAGGGCATCATTGTCGAGGTTTTGCCGCTTTTCCCGTGCTTTAAAGGCGATTCGAATCTTCCTCCTGAAATCTGTTTCCTGCAATTCTGCCTTGCTTTCAAATCCTCTTTGTTGTCTTCCGTCAATATATTTGTGGACGAGAGTTATCATTTATAACTCTGCAGGTTTGTGAATTGCAGTGCCCCTGAGCTCCATTTTTCAACTCGCTTTCTTGGGAGCTGGCCGCAAAAGCGCAGGATTGCTTCAGGCCCTATTCTGGTCCCGGGCGGCAGGCTGAGCCTGTGGTTAATTCTTCTTCCTGATGGGAAAATAGAGTGACCTGTGCCTGTCCCAACACCTAGAGCTAGTGTCTCATTGGTTCCCCCTCTTCCCGTTCATCCTCAGGACAAATTGCAACCTGTACGGAACAGGAGGTTAAAGGTGCTGATTCTCCAAGGAGGGAGATTGCTAGTAAAGCGGCTGGAATGGCGAACCCGAGCACAAGGAGATGAGAAATGAGGTGCGTGTTAGAAACCTTTCCCGATCACACGGTGTACCATCTTCTGGGATTCTCATGCATGTTTTCGATGTAGGAAGATGCCCTTGAACCTGGAGATTTGGGACCCATGGGATGGGTACCACGCAGTATTACTCTAAAGGGTCTGCGTTTGCTCACCCAACCTCACCAAACCTCTCAGCCCCAAGAGTGTCCACCCTTATGCCTCAATCAGCTGTGGGTCTAGATATGGTCAATCCAGGTGGCATCACAGCCCTTGAACGAATTTTGTAAGAATTTCTCTCTCTTTCACTGTCTTTGTTTCACGGGTTTTTAAAAGTAATTGATTTTTATAAAGGGGTTTAGCTGTTTTTTACTGCTGTGTTTATGCCGCTTTACACCCACTTGACTCACATACAGAGAGATATCAATACATAGGTTTTAAGATTCTTACTAGTCAGATATATTCTTGGGCGGTGAATAGGGGGTTTTGAGTCCAGATCACTGAGCAAGGAGTAGGTCTTGTCTATTACATATTGGGTTTATGGAACGGTCTCTGAGCTAATTTGAAACCCTTGTTTTATGCATCACCCCACCTCACCTTTCCCGTTAAGCAGCCATAGTGTGTTTTCTAAACGTGTGAGTCTGTTCTGTTTTGTAATTCAGTTCAAGGGTAGCGGTTTTACATTCCCTCTATAAGTGATATCTTATGATAAGTGTCGTTTTCTGTGTGGCTTATTTCACTTAGAATCGTCGTACCTAAATCCACTCATCATGCTGCTACTAGCCTTATGACGTTGATTTCATGGCTGAGTGATATTCCATTGTACAAAAGGACCACAACTTCTTTATCCATTTTTCTCTTTCGTGGGATATTTAAGGTGTAACGAAGTGGAGGTTCTTGTCAACAGAGCAGCCCTAAACTTTGGGGTGCCTGTGCCTTGATGATTTTTAGTTTTCCCAATTTATACGCCCGTGAGTGGAAGTGCCCTATGCTGTCTAAGCTGAGTGTTTTCGATGTTTCAGGACACACCGTACACTTCTGCAGAGTGGCTGTTGGCAATTTACATCCCGCCCATCAGCGTAGCAAGGCTCCCGTTTCTCCATGGCCTGTCCTGCATTTCTGGTTTTGACACTTTATTCAGCATGGCCCTTTTGACCGATGGGAAGCGAGACTTCTTTGTAGCGCTGATTGGCCTTTCCAGGTTGCATGGTTGGCCAAAAAGGGCGTATGCGTTTTTTCCTGAATATATTCAGGAAAAAACGCATACGCCCTTTTTGGCCAAGGGCATCATTGTTGAGGTTTTGCCGCTTTTCCCGTGCTTTAAAGGCGATTCGAATCTACCTCCTGAAATCTGTTTCCTGCAATTCTGCCTTGCTTTCAAATCCTCTTCGTTGTCTTCCGTCAATATATTGGTGGACGACAGTTATCATTTACAACTCTGCATGTTTGTGAATTGCAGTGCCCCTGAGCTCCATTTTTCAACTCGCTTTCTTGGGAGCTGGCCGCAAAAGCGCAGGATTGCTTCAGGCCCTATTCTGGTCCCGGGCGGGAGGCTGAGCCTGTGGTTAATTCTTCTTCCTGATGGGAAAATAGAGTGACCTGTGCCTGTCCCAACACCTAGAGCTAGTGTCTCATTGGTTCCCCCTCTTCCCGTTCATCCTCAGGACAAATTCCAACCTGTACGGAACAGGAGGTTAAAGGTGCTGATACTCCAAGGAGGGAGATTGCTAGTAAAGCGGCTGGAATGGCGAACCCGAGCACAAGGAGATGAGAAATGAGGTGCGTTTTAGAAACCTTTCCCGATCACACGGTGTACCATCTTCTGGGATTCTCATGCATGTTTACGATGTAGGAAGATGCCCTTGAACCTGGAGATTTGGGACCCATGGGATGGGTACCACGGAGGATTACTCTAAAGGGTCTGCGTTTGCTCACCCAACCTCACCAAACCTCTCAGCCCCAAGAGTGTCCACCCTTATGCCTCAATCAGCTGTGGGTCTAGATATGGTCAATCCAGGTGGCATCACAGCCCTTGAACGAATTTTGTAAGTATTTCTCTCTCTTTCACTGTCTTTGTTTCATGGGTTTTTAAAAGTAATTGATTTTTATAAAGGGGTTTAGCTGTTTTTTACTGCTGTGTTTATGCC
The DNA here is from genome assembly GCF_965194805.1 of Balaenoptera borealis. NCBI lineage: Eukaryota > Metazoa > Chordata > Mammalia > Artiodactyla > Balaenopteridae > Balaenoptera > Balaenoptera borealis. The sequence goes on along the minus strand of NW_028123744.1, from coordinate 422,973 downwards.
GCTTTACACCCACTTGACTCACATACAGAGAGATATCAATACATAGGTTTTAAGATTCTTACTAGTCAGATATATTCTTGGGCGGTGAATAGGGGGTTTTGAGTCCAGATCACTGAGCAAGGAGTAGGTCTTGTCTATTACATATTGGGTTTATGGAACGGTCTCTGAGCTAATTTGAAACCCTTGTTTTATGCATCACCCCACCTCACCTTTCCCGTTAAGCAGCCATAGTGTGTTTTCTAAACGTGTGACTCTGTTCTGTTTTGTAATTCAGTTCAAGGGTAGCGGTTTTACATTCCCTCTATAAGTGATATCTTATGATAAGTGTCTTTTTCTGTGTGACTTATTTCACTTAGAATCGTCGTACCTAAATCCACTCATCATGCTGCTACTAGCCTTATGACGTTGATTTCATGGCTGAGTGATATTCCATTGTACATAAGGACCACAACTTCTTTATCCATTTTTCTCTTTCCTGGGATATTTAAGGTGTATCGAAGTGGAGGTTCTTGTCAACAGAGCAGCCCTAAACTTTGGGGTGCCTGTGCCTTGATGATTTTTAGTTTTCCCAATTTATACGCCCGTGAGTGGAAGTGCCCTATGCTGTCTAAGCTGAGTTTTTTCGATGTTTCAGGACACACCGTACACTTCTGCAGAGTGGCTGTTGGCAATTTACATCCCGCCCATCAGCGTAGCAAGGCTCCCGTTTCTCCATGGCCTGTCCTGCATTTCTGGTTTTGACACTTTATTCAGCATGGCCCTTTTGACCGATGGGAAGCGAGACTTCTTTGTAGCGCTGATTTGCCTTTCCAGGTTGCTTGGTTGGCCAAAAAGGGCGTATGCGTTTTTTCCTGAATATATTCAGGAAAAAACGCATACGCCCTTTTTGGCCAAGGGCATCATTGTCGAGGTTTTGCCGCTTTTCCCGTGCTTTAAAGGCGATTCGAATCTTCCTCCTGAAATCTGTTTCCTGCAATTCTGCCTTGCTTTCAAATCCTCTTTGTTGTCTTCCGTCAATATATTTGTGGACGAGAGTTATCATTTATAACTCTGCAGGTTTGTGAATTGCAGTGCCCCTGAGCTCCATTTTTCAACTCGCTTTCTTGGGAGCTGGCCGCAAAAGCGCAGGATTGCTTCAGGCCCTATTCTGGTCCCGGGCGGCAGGCTGAGCCTGTGGTTAATTCTTCTTCCTGATGGGAAAATAGAGTGACCTGTGCCTGTCCCAACACCTAGAGCTAGTGTCTCATTGGTTCCCCCTCTTCCCGTTCATCCTCAGGACAAATTGCAACCTGTACGGAACAGGAGGTTAAAGGTGCTGATTCTCCAAGGAGGGAGATTGCTAGTAAAGCGGCTGGAATGGCGAACCCGAGCACAAGGAGATGAGAAATGAGGTGCGTGTTAGAAACCTTTCCCGATCACACGGTGTACCATCTTCTGGGATTCTCATGCATGTTTTCGATGTAGGAAGATGCCCTTGAACCTGGAGATTTGGGACCCATGGGATGGGTACCACGCAGTATTACTCTAAAGGGTCTGCGTTTGCTCACCCAACCTCACCAAACCTCTCAGCCCCAAGAGTGTCCACCCTTATGCCTCAATCAGCTGTGGGTCTAGATATGGTCAATCCAGGTGGCATCACAGCCCTTGAACGAATTTTGTAAGAATTTCTCTCTCTTTCACTGTCTTTGTTTCACGGGTTTTTAAAAGTAATGGATTTTTATAAAGGGGTTTAGCTGTTTTTTACTGCTGTGTTTATGCCGCTTTACACCCACTTGACTCACATACAGAGAGATATCAATACATAGGTTTTAAGATTCTTACTAGTCAGATATATTCTTGGGCGGTGAATAGGGGGTTTTGAGTCCAGATCACTGAGCAAGGAGTAGGTCTTGTCTATTACATATTGGGTTTATGGAACGGTCTCTGAGCTAATTTGAAACCCTTGTTTTATGCATCACCCCACCTCACCTTTCCCGTTAAGCAGCCATAGTGTGTTTTCTAAACGTGTGACTCTGTTCTGTTTTGTAATTCAGTTCAAGGGTAGCGGTTTTACATTCCCTCTATAAGTGATATCTTATGATAAGTGTCGTTTTCTGTGTGGCTTATTTCACTTAGAATCGTCGTACCTAAATCCACTCATCATGCTGCTACTAGCCTTATGACGTTGATTTCATGGCTGAGTGATATTCCATTGTACAAAAGGACCACAACTTCTTTATCCATTTTTCTCTTTCCTGGGATATTTAAGGTGTAACGAAGTGGAGGTTCTTGTCAACAGAGCAGCCCTAAACTTTGGGGTGCCTGTGCCTTGCTGATTTTTAGTTTTCCCAATTTATACGCCCGTGAGTGGAAGTGCCCTATGCTCTCTAAGCTGAGTGTTTTCGATGTTTCAGGACACACCGTACATTTCTGCAGAGTGGCTGTTGGCAATTTACATCCCGCCCATCAGCGTAGCAAGGCTCCCGTTTCTCCATGGCCTGTCCTGCATTTCTGGTTTTGACACTTTATTCAGCATGGCCCTTTTGACCGATGGGAAGCGAGACTTCTTTGTAGCGCTGATTTGCCTTTCCAGGTTGCTTGGTTGGCCAAAAAGGGCGTATGCGTTTTTTCCTGAATATATTCAGGAAAAAACGCATACGCCCTTTTTGGCCAAGGGCATCATTGTCGAGGTTTTGCCGCTTTTCCCGTGCTTTAAAGGCGATTCGAATCTACCTTCTGAAATCTGTTTCCTGCAATTCTGCCTTGCTTTCAAATCCTCTTCGTTGTCTTCCGTCAATATATTTGTGGACGAGAGTTATCATTTATAACTCTGCAGGTTTGTGAATTGCAGTGCCCCTGAGCTCCATTTTTCAACTCGCTTTCTTGGGAGCTGGCCGCAAAAGCGCAGGATTGCTTCAGGCCCTATTCTGGTCCCGGGCGGGAGGCTGAGCCTGTGGTTAATTCTTCTTCCTGATGGGAAAATAGAGTGACCTGTGCCTGTCCCAACACCTAGAGCTAGTGTCTCATTGGTTCCCCCTCTTCCCGTTCATCCTCAGGACAAATTCCAACCTGTACGGAACAGGAGGTTAAAGGTGCTGATACTCCAAGGAGGGAGATTGCTAGTAAAGCGGCTGGAATGGCGAACCCGAGCACAAGGAGATGAGAAATGAGGTGCGTTTTAGAAACCTTTCCCGATCACACGGTGTACCATCTTCTGGGATTCTCATGCATGTTTACGATGTAGGAAGATGCCCTTGAACCTGGAGATTTGGGACCCATGGGATGGGTACCACGGAGGATTACTCTAAAGGGTCTGCGTTTGCTCACCCAACCTCACCAAACCTCTCAGCCCCAAGAGTGTCCACCCTTATGCCTCAATCAGCTGTGGGTCTAGATATGGTCAATCCAGGTGGCATCACAGCCCTTGAACGAATTTTGTAAGTATTTCTCTCTCTTTCACTGTCTTTGTTTCATGGGTTTTTAAAAGTAATTGATTTTTATAAAGGGGTTTAGCTGTTTTTTACTGCTGTGTTTATGCCGCTTTACACCCACTTGACTCACATACAGAGAGATATCAATACATAGGTTTTAAGATTCTTACTAGTCAGATATATTCTTGGGCGGTGAATAGGGGGTTTTGAGTCCAGATCACTGAGCAAGGAGTAGGTCTTGTCTATTACATATTGGGTTTATGGAACGGTCTCTGAGCTAATTTGAAACCCTTGTTTTATGCATCACCCCACCTCACCTTTCCCGTTAAGCAGCCATAGTGTGTTTTCTAAACGTGTGACTCTGTTCTGTTTTGTAATTCAGTTCAAGGGTAGCGGTTTTACATTCCCTCTATAAGTGATATCTTATGATAAGTGTCTTTTTCTGTGTGACTTATTTCACTTAGAATCGTCGTACCTAAATCCACTCATCATGCTGCTACTAGCCTTATGACGTTGATTTCATGGCTGAGTGATATTCCATTGTACATAAGGACCACAACTTCTTTATCCATTTTTCTCTTTCCTGGGATATTTAAGGTGTATCGAAGTGGAGGTTCTTGTCAACAGAGCAGCCCTAAACTTTGGGGTGCCTGTGCCTTGATGATTTTTAGTTTTCCCAATTTATACGCCCGTGAGTGGAAGTGCCCTATGCTGTCTAAGCTGAGTTTTTTCGATGTTTCAGGACACACCGTACATTTCTGCAGAGTGGCTGTTGGCAATTTACATCCCGCCCATCAGCGTAGCAAGGCTCCCGTTTCTCCATGGCCTGTCCTGCATTTCTGGTTTTGACACTTTATTCAGCATGGCCCTTTTGACCGATGGGAAGCGAGACTTCTTTGTAGCGCTGATTTGCCTTTCCAGGTTGCTTGGTTGGCCAAAAAGGGCGTATGCGTTTTTTCCTGAATATATTCAGGAAAAAACGCATACGCCCTTTTTGGCCAAGGGCATCATTGTCGAGGTTTTGCCGCTTTTCCCGTGCTTTAAAGGCGATTCGAATCTACCTTCTGAAATCTGTTTCCTGCAATTCTGCCTTGCTTTCAAATCCTCTTCGTTGTCTTCCGTCAATATATTTGTGGACGAGAGTTATCATTTATAACTCTGCAGGTTTGTGAATTGCAGTGCCCCTGAGCTCCATTTTTCAACTCGCTTTCTTGGGAGCTGGCCGCAAAAGCGCAGGATTGCTTCAGGCCCTATTCTGGTCCCGGGCGGGAGGCTGAGCCTGTGGTTAATTCTTCTTCCTGATGGGAAAATAGAGTGACCTGTGCCTGTCCCAACACCTAGAGCTAGTGTCTCATTGGTTCCCCCTCTTCCCGTTCATCCTCAGGACAAATTCCAACCTGTACGGAACAGGAGGTTAAAGGTGCTGATACTCCAAGGAGGGAGATTGCTAGTAAAGCGGCTGGAATGGCGAACCCGAGCACAAGGAGATGAGAAATGAGGTGCGTTTTAGAAACCTTTCCCGATCACACGGTGTACCATCTTCTGGGATTCTCATGCATGTTTACGATGTAGGAAGATGCCCTTGAACCTGGAGATTTGGGACCCATGGGATGGGTACCACGGAGGATTACTCTAAAGGGTCTGCGTTTGCTCACCCAACCTCACCAAACCTCTCAGCCCCAAGAGTGTCCACCCTTATGCCTCAATCAGCTGTGGGTCTAGATATGGTCAATCCAGGTGGCATCACAGCCCTTGAACGAATTTTGTAAGTATTTCTCTCTCTTTCACTGTCTTTGTTTCATGGGTTTTTAAAAGTAATTGATTTTTATAAAGGGGTTTAGCTGTTTTTTACTGCTGTGTTTATGCCGCTTTACACCCACTTGACTCACATACAGAGAGATATCAATACATAGGTTTTAAGATTCTTACTAGTCAGATATATTCTTGGGCGGTGAATAGGGGGTTTTGAGTCCAGATCACTGAGCAAGGAGTAGGTCTTGTCTATTACATATTGGGTTTATGGAACGGTCTCTGAGCTAATTTGAAACCCTTGTTTTATGCATCACCCCACCTCACCTTTCCCGTTAAGCAGCCATAGTGTGTTTTCTAAACGTGTGACTCTGTTCTGTTTTGTAATTCAGTTCAAGGGTAGCGGTTTTACATTCCCTCTATAAGTGATATCTTATGATAAGTGTCTTTTTCTGTGTGACTTATTTCACTTAGAATCGTCGTACCTAAATCCACTCATCATGCTGCTACTAGCCTTATGACGTTGATTTCATGGCTGAGTGATATTCCATTGTACATAAGGACCACAACTTCTTTATCCATTTTTCTCTTTCCTGGGATATTTAAGGTGTATCGAAGTGGAGGTTCTTGTCAACAGAGCAGCCCTAAACTTTGGGGTGCCTGTGCCTTGATGATTTTTAGTTTTCCCAATTTATACGCCCGTGAGTGGAAGTGCCCTATGCTGTCTAAGCTGAGTTTTTTCGATGTTTCAGGACACACCGTACACTTCTGCAGAGTGGCTGTTGGCAATTTACATCCCGCCCATCAGCGTAGCAAGGCTCCCGTTTCTCCATGGCCTGTCCTGCATTTCTGGTTTTGACACTTTATTCAGCATGGCCCTTTTGACCGATGGGAAGCGAGACTTCTTTGTAGCGCTGATTTGCCTTTCCAGGTTGCTTGGTTGGCCAAAAAGGGCGTATGCGTTTTTTCCTGAATATATTCAGGAAAAAACGCATACGCCCTTTTTGGCCAAGGGCATCATTGTCAAGGTTTTGCCGCTTTTCCCGTGCTTTAAAGGCGATTCGAATCTTCCTCCTGAAATCTGTTTCCTGCAATTCTGCCTTGCTTTCAAATCCTCTTTGTTGTCTTCCGTCAATATATTTGTGGACGAGAGTTATCATTTATAACTCTGCAGGTTTGTGAATTGCAGTGCCCCTGAGCTCCATTTTTCAACTCGCTTTCTTGGGAGCTGGCCGCAAAAGCGCAGGATTGCTTCAGGCCCTATTCTGGTCCCGGGCGGCAGGCTGAGCCTGTGGTTAATTCTTCTTCCTGATGGGAAAATAGAGTGACCTGTGCCTGTCCCAACACCTAGAGCTAGTGTCTCATTGGTTCCCCCTCTTCCCGTTCATCCTCAGGACAAATTGCAACCTGTACGGAACAGGAGGTTAAAGGTGCTGATTCTCCAAGGAGGGAGATTGCTAGTAAAGCGGCTGGAATGGCGAACCCGAGCACAAGGAGATGAGAAATGAGGTGCGTGTTAGAAACCTTTCCCGATCACACGGTGTACCATCTTCTGGGATTCTCATGCATGTTTTCGATGTAGGAAGATGCCCTTGAACCTGGAGATTTGGGACCCATGGGATGGGTACCACGCAGTATTACTCTAAAGGGTCTGCGTTTGCTCACCCAACCTCACCAAACCTCTCAGCCCCAAGAGTGTCCACCCTTATGCCTCAATCAGCTGTGGGTCTAGATATGGTCAATCCAGGTGGCATCACAGCCCTTGAACGAATTTTGTGAGAATTTCTCTCTCTTGCACTGTCTTTGTTTCACGGGTTTTTAAAAGTAATTGATTTTTATAAAGGGGTTTAGCTGTTTTTTACTGCTGTGTTTATGCCGCTTTACACCCACTTGACTCACATACAGAGAGATATCAATACATAGGTTTTAAGATTCTTACTAGTCAGATATATTCTTGGGCGGTGAATAGGGGGTTTTGAGTCCAGATCACTGAGCAAGGAGTAGGTCTTGTCTATTACATATTGGGTTTATGGAACGGTCTCTGAGCTAATTTGAAACCCTTGTTTTATGCATCACCCCACCTCACCTTTCCCGTTAAGCAGCCATAGTGTGTTTTCTAAACGTGTGACTCTGTTCTGTTTTGTAATTCAGTTCAAGGGTAGCGGTTTTACATTCCCTCTATAAGTGATATCTTATGATAAGTGTCGTTTTCTGTGTGGCTTATTTCACTTAGAATCGTCGTACCTAAATCCACTCATGCTGCTACTAGCCTTATGACGTTGATTTCATGGCTGAGTGATATTCCATTGTACAAAAGGACCACAACTTCTTTATCCATTTTTCTCTTTCCTGGGATATTTAAGGTGTAACGAAGTGGAGGTTCTTGTCAACAGAGCAGCCCTAAACTTTGGGGTGCCTGTGCCTTGCTGATTTTTAGTTTTCCCAATTTATACGCCCGTGAGTGGAAGTGCCCTATGCTGTCTAAGCTGAGTGTTTTCGATGTTTCAGGACACACCGTACACTTCTGCAGAGTGGCTGTTGGCAATTTACATCCCGCCCATCAGCGTAGCAAGGCTCCCGTTTCTCCATGGCCTGTCCTGCATTTCTGGTTTTGACACTTTATTCAGCATGGCCCTTTTGACCGATGGGAAGCGAGACTTCTTTGTAGCGCTGATTTGCCTTTCCAGGTTGCTTGGTTGGCCAAAAAGGGCGTATGCGTTTTTTCCTGAATATATTCAGGAAAAAACGCATACGCCCTTTTTGGCCAAGGGCATCATTGTCAAGGTTTTGCCGCTTTTCCCGTGCTTTAAAGGCGATTCGAATCTTCCTCCTGAAATCTGTTTCCTGCAATTCTGCCTTGCTTTCAAATCCTCTTTGTTGTCTTCCGTCAATATATTTGTGGACGAGAGTTATCATTTATAACTCTGCAGGTTTGTGAATTGCAGTGCCCCTGAGCTCCATTTTTCAACTCGCTTTCTTGGGAGCTGGCCGCAAAAGCGCAGGATTGCTTCAGGCCCTATTCTGGTCCCGGGCGGCAGGCTGAGCCTGTGGTTAATTCTTCTTCCTGATGGGAAAATAGAGTGACCTGTGCCTGTCCCAACACCTAGAGCTAGTGTCTCATTGGTTCCCCCTCTTCCCGTTCATCCTCAGGACAAATTGCAACCTGTACGGAACAGGAGGTTAAAGGTGCTGATTCTCCAAGGAGGGAGATTGCTAGTAAAGCGGCTGGAATGGCGAACCCGAGCACAAGGAGATGAGAAATGAGGTGCGTGTTAGAAACCTTTCCCGATCACACGGTGTACCATCTTCTGGGATTCTCATGCATGTTTTCGATGTAGGAAGATGCCCTTGAACCTGGAGATTTGGGACCCATGGGATGGGTACCACGCAGTATTACTCTAAAGGGTCTGCGTTTGCTCACCCAACCTCACCAAACCTCTCAGCCCCAAGAGTGTCCACCCTTATGCCTCAATCAGCTGTGGGTCTAGATATGGTCAATCCAGGTGGCATCACAGCCCTTGAACGAATTTTGTGAGAATTTCTCTCTCTTGCACTGTCTTTGTTTCACGGGTTTTTAAAAGTAATTGATTTTTATAAAGGGGTTTAGCTGTTTTTTACTGCTGTGTTTATGCCGCTTTACACCCACTTGACTCACATACAGAGAGATATCAATACATAGGTTTTAAGATTCTTACTAGTCAGATATATTCTTGGGCGGTGAATAGGGGGTTTTGAGTCCAGATCACTGAGCAAGGAGTAGGTCTTGTCTATTACATATTGGGTTTATGGAACGGTCTCTGAGCTAATTTGAAACCCTTGTTTTATGCATCACCCCACCTCACCTTTCCCGTTAAGCAGCCATAGTGTGTTTTCTAAACGTGTGACTCTGTTCTGTTTTGTAATTCAGTTCAAGGGTAGCGGTTTTACATTCCCTCTATAAGTGATATCTTATGATAAGTGTCGTTTTCTGTGTGGCTTATTTCTCTTAGAATCGTCGTACCTAAATCCACTCATCATGCTGCTACTAGCCTTATGACGTTGATTTCATGGCTGAGTGATATTCCATTGTACAAAAGGACCACAACTTCTTTATCCATTTTTCTCTTTCCTGGGATATTTAAGGTGTAACGAAGTGGAGGTTCTTGTCAACAGAGCAGCCCTAAACTTTGGGGTGCCTGTGCCTTGCTGATTTTTAGTTTTCCCAATTTATACGCCCGTGAGTGGAAGTGCCCTATGCTGTCTAAGCTGAGTGTTTTCGATGTTTCAGGACACACCGTACACTTCTGCAGAGTGGCTGTTGGCAATTTACATCCCGCCCATCAGCGTAGCAAGGCTCCCGTTTCTCCATGGCCTTTCCTGCATTTCTGGTTTTGACACTTTATTCAGCATGGCCCTTTTGACCGATGGGAAGCGAAACTTCTTTGTAGCGCTGATTTGCCTTTCCAGGTTGCTTGGTTGGCCAAAAAGGGCGTATGCGTTTTTTCCTGAATATATTCAGGAAAAAACGCATACGCCCTTTTTGGCCAAGGGCATCATTGTCGAGGTTTTGCCGCTTTTCCCGTGCTTTAAAGGCGATTCGAATCTTCCTCCTGAAATCTGTTTCCTGCAATTCTGCCTTGCTTTCAAATCCTCTTTGTTGTCTTCCGTCAATATATTTGTGGACGAGAGTTATCATTTATAACTCTGCAGGTTTGTGAATTGCAGTGCCCCTGAGCTCCATTTTTCAACTCGCTTTCTTGGGAGCTGGCCGCAAAAGCGCAGGATTGCTTCAGGCCCTATTCTGGTCCCGGGCGGGAGGCTGAGCCTGTGGTTAATTCTTCTTCCTGATGGGAAAATAGAGTGACCTGTGCCTGTCCCAACACCTAGAGCTAGTGTCTCATTGGTTCCCCCTCTTCCCGTTCATCCTCAGGACAAATTGCAACCTGTACGGAACAGGAGGTTAAAGGTGCTGATTCTCCAAGGAGGGAGATTGCTAGTAAAGCGGCTGGAATGGCGAACCCGAGCACAAGGAGATGAGAAATGAGGTGCGTGTTAGAAACCTTTCCCGATCACACGGTGTACCATCTTCTGGGATTCTCATGCATGTTTTCGATGTAGGAAGATGCCCTTGAACCTGGAGATTTGGGACCCATGGGATGGGTACCACGCAGTATTACTCTAAAGGGTCTGCGTTTGCTCACCCAACCTCACCAAACCTCTCAGCCCCAAGAGTGTCCACCCTTATGCCTCAATCAGCTGTGGGTCTAGATATGGTCAATCCAGGTGGCATCACAGCCCTTGAACGAATTTTGTAAGAATTTCTCTCTCTTTCACTGTCTTTGTTTCACGGGTTTTTAAAAGTAATTGATTTTTATAAAGGGGTTTAGCTGTTTTTTACTGCTGTGTTTATGCCGCTTTACACCCACTTGACTCACATACAGACACATAGCAATACATAGGTTTTAAGATTCTTACTAGTCAGATATATTCTTGGGCGGTGAATAGGGGGTTTTGAGTCCAGATCACTGAGCAAGGAGTAGGTCTTGTCTATTACATATTGGGTTTATGGAGCGGTCTCTGAGCTAATTTGAAATCCTTGTTTTATGCATCACCCCACCTCACCTTTCCCGTTAAGCAGCCATAGTGTGTTTTCTAAACGTGTGACTCTGTTCTGTTTTGTAATTCAGTTCAAGGGTAGCGGTTTTTACATTCCCTCTATAAGTGATATCTTATGATAAGTGTCTTTTTCTGTGTGACTTATTTCACTTAGAATCGTCGTACCTAAATCCACTCATCATGCTGCTACTAGCCTTATGACGTTGATTTCATGGCTGAGTGATATTCCATTGTACAAAAGGACCACAACTTCTTTATCCATTTTTCTCTTTCCTGGGATATTTAAGGTGTATCGAAGTGGAGGTTCTTGTCAACAGAGCAGCCCTAAACTTTGGGGTGCCTGTGCCTTGATGATTTTTAGTTTTCCCACTTTATACGCCCGTGAGTGGAAGTGCCCTATGCTGTCTAAGCTGAGTTTTTTCGATGTTTCAGGACACACCGTACACTTCTGCAGAGTGGCTGTTGGCAATTTACATCCCGCCCATCAGCGTAGCAAGGCTCCCGTTTCTCCATGGCCTGTCCTGCATTTCTGGTTTTGACACTTTATTCAGCATGGCCCTTTTGACCGATGGGAAGCGAGACTTCTTTGTAGCGCTGATTTGCCTTTCCAGGTTGCTTGGTTGCCCAAAAGGGGCGTATGCGTTTTTTCCTGAATATATTCAGGAAAAAACGCATACGCCCTTTTTGGCCAAGGGCATCATTGTCGAGGTTTTGCCGCTTTTCCCGTGCTTTAAAGGCGATTCGAATCTACCTCCTGAAATCTGTTTCCTGCAATTCTGCCTTGCTTTCAAATCCTCTTCGTTGTCTTCCGTCAATATATTTGTGGACGAGAGTTATCATTTATAACTCTGCAGGTTTGTGAATTGCAGTGCCCCTGAGCTCCATTTTTCAACTCGCTTTCTTGGGAGCTGGCCGCAAAAGCGCAGGATTGCTTCAGGCCCTATTCTGGTCCCGGGCGGCAGGCTGAGCCTGTGGTTAATTCTTCTTCCTGATGGGAAAATAGAGTGACCTGTGCCTGTCCCAACACCTAGAGCTAGTGTCTCATTGGTTCCCCCTCTTCCCGTTCATCCTCAGGACAAATTGCAACCTGTACGGAACAGGAGGTTAAAGGTGCTGATTCTCCAAGGAGGGAGATTGCTAGTAAAGCGGCTGGAATGGCGAACCCGAGCACAAGGAGATGAGAAATGAGGTGCGTGTTAGAAACCTTTCCCGATCACACGGTGTACCATCTTCTGGGATTCTCATGCATGTTTTCGATGTAGGAAGATGCCCTTGAACCTGGAGATTTGGGACCCATGGGATGGGTACCACGCAGTATTACTCTAAAGGGTCTGCGTTTGCTCACCCAACCTCACCAAACCTCTCAGCCCCAAGAGTGTCCACCCTTATGCCTCAATCAGCTGTGGGTCTAGATATGGTCAATCCAGGTGGCATCACAGCCCTTGAACGAATTTTGTGAGAATTTCTCTCTCTTGCACTGTCTTTGTTTCACGGGTTTTTAAAAGTAATGGATTTTTATAAAGGGGTTTAGCTGTTTTTTACTGCTGTGTTTATGCCGCTTTACACCCACTTGACTCACATACAGAGAGATATCAATACATAGGTTTTAAGATTCTTACTAGTCAGATATATTCTTGGGCGGTGAATAGGGGGTTTTGAGTCCAGATCACTGAGCAAGGAGTAGGTCTTGTCTATTACATATTGGGTTTATGGAACGGTCTCTGAGCTAATTTGAAACCATTGTTTTATGCATCACCCCACCTCACCTTTCCCGTTAAGCAGCCATAGTGTGTTTTCTAAACGTGTGACTCTGTTCTGTTTTGTAATTCAGTTCAAGGGTAGCGGTTTTACATTCCCTCTATAAGTGATATCTTATGATAAGTGTCGTTTTCTGTGTGGCTTATTTCACTTAGAATCGTCGTACCTAAATCCACTCATCATGCTGCTACTAGCCTTATGACGTTGATTTCATGGCTGAGTGATATTCCATTGTACAAAAGGACCACAACTTCTTTATCCATTTTTCTCTTTCCTGGGATATTTAAGGTGTAACGAAGTGGAGGTTCTTGTCAACAGAGCAGCCCTAAACTTTGGGGTGCCTGTGCCTTGCTGATTTTTAGTTTTCCCAATTTATACGCCCGTGAGTGGAAGTGCCCTATGCTCTCTAAGCTGAGTGTTTTCGATGTTTCAGGACACACCGTACATTTCTGCAGAGTGGCTGTTGGCAATTTACATCCCGCCCATCAGCGTAGCAAGGCTCCCGTTTCTCCATGGCCTGTCCTGCATTTCTGGTTTTGACACTTTATTCAGCATGGCCCTTTTGACCGATGGGAAGCGAGACTTCTTTGTAGCGCTGATTTGCCTTTCCAGGTTGCTTGGTTGGCCAAAAAGGGCGTATGCGTTTTTTCCTGAATATATTCAGGAAAAAACGCATACGCCCTTTTTGGCCAAGGGCATCATTGTCGAGGTTTTGCCGCTTTTCCCGTGCTTTAAAGGCGATTCGAATCTACCTTCTGAAATCTGTTTCCTGCAATTCTGCCTTGCTTTCAAATCCTCTTCGTTGTCTTCCGTCAATATATTTGTGGACGAGAGTTATCATTTATAACTCTGCAGGTTTGTGAATTGCAGTGCCCCTGAGCTCCATTTTTCAACTCGCTTTCTTGGGAGCTGGCCGCAAAAGCGCAGGATTGCTTCAGGCCCTATTCTGGTCCCGGGCGGCAGGCTGAGCCTGTGGTTAATTCTTCTTCCTGATGGGAAAATAGAGTGACCTGTGCCTGTCCCAACACCTAGAGCTAGTGTCTCATTGGTTCCCCCTCTTCCCGTTCATCCTCAGGACAAATTGCAACCTGTACGGAACAGGAGGTTAAAGGTGCTGATTCTCCAAGGAGGGAGATTGCTAGTAAAGCGGCTGGAATGGCGAACCCGAGCACAAGGAGATGAGAAATGAGGTGCGTGTTAGAAACCTTTCCCGATCACACGGTGTACCATCTTCTGGGATTCTCATGCATGTTTTCGATGTAGGAAGATGCCCTTGAACCTGGAGATTTGGGACCCATGGGATGGGTACCACGCAGTATTACTCTAAAGGGTCTGCGTTTGCTCACCCAACCTCACCAAACCTCTCAGCCCCAAGAGTGTCCACCCTTATGCCTCAATCAGCTGTGGGTCTAGATATGGTCAATCCAGGTGGCATCACAGCCCTTGAACGAATTTTGTAAGAATTTCTCTCTCTTTCACTGTCTTTGTTTCACGGGTTTTTAAAAGTAATTGATTTTTATAAAGGGGTTTAGCTGTTTTTTACTGCTGTGTTTATGCCGCTTTACACCCACTTGACTCACATACAGAGAGATATCAATACATAGGTTTTAAGATTCTTACTAGTCAGATATATTCTTGGGCGGTGAATAGGGGGTTTTGAGTCCAGATCACTGAGCAAGGAGTAGGTCTTGTCTATTACATATTGGGTTTATGGAACGGTCTCTGAGCTAATTTGAAACCCTTGTTTTATGCATCACCCCACCTCACCTTTCCCGTTAAGCAGCCATAGTGTGTTTTCTAAACGTGTGACTCTGTTCTGTTTTGTAATTCAGTTCAAGGGTAGCGGTTTTACATTTCCTCTATAAGTGATATCTTATGATAAGTGTCGTTTTCTGTGTGGCTTATTTCACTTAGAATCGTCGTACCTAAATCCACTCATCATGCTGCTACTAGCCTTATGACGTTGATTTCATGGCTGAGTGATATTCCATTGTACAAAAGGACCACAACTTCTTTATCCATTTTTCTCTTTCCTGGGATATTTAAGGTGTAACGAAGTGGAGGTTCTTGTCAACAGAGCAGCCCTAAACTTTGGGGTGCCTGTGCCTTGCTGATTTTTAGTTTTCCCAATTTATACGCCCGTGAGTGGAAGTGCCCTATGCTCTCTAAGCTGAGTGTTTTCGATGTTTCAGGACACACCGTACACTTCTGCAGAGTGGCTGTTGGCAATTTACATCCCGCCCATCAGCGTAGCAAGGCTCCCGTTTCTCCATGGCCTGTCCTGCATTTCTGGTTTTGACACTTTATTCAGCATGGCCCTTTTGACCGATGGGAAGCGAGACTTCTTTGTAGCGCTGATTTGCCTTTCCAGGTTGCTTGGTTGGCCAAAAAGGGCGTATGCGTTTTTTCCTGAATATATTCAGGAAAAAACGCATACGCCCTTTTTGGCCAAGGGCATCATTGTCGAGGTTTTGCCGCTTTTCCCGTGCTTTAAAGGCGATTCGAATCTTCCTCCTGAAATCTGTTTCCTGCAATTCTGCCTTGCTTTCAAATCCTCTTTGTTGTCTTCCGTCAATATATTTGTGGACGAGAGTTATCATTTATAACTCTGCAGGTTTGTGAATTGCAGTGCCCCTGAGCTCCATTTTTCAACTCGCTTTCTTGGGAGCTGGCCGCAAAAGCGCAGGATTGCTTCAGGCCCTATTCTGGTCCCGGGCGGCAGGCTGAGCCTGTGGTTAATTCTTCTTCCTGATGGGAAAATAGAGTGACCTGTGCCTGTCCCAACACCTAGAGCTAGTGTCTCATTGGTTCCCCCTCTTCCCGTTCATCCTCAGGACAAATTGCAACCTGTACGGAACAGGAGGTTAAAGGTGCTGATTCTCCAAGGAGGGAGATTGCTAGTAAAGCGGCTGGAATGGCGAACCCGAGCACAAGGAGATGAGAAATGAGGTGCGTGTTAGAAACCTTTCCCGATCACACGGTGTACCATCTTCTGGGATTCTCATGCATGTTTTCGATGTAGGAAGATGCCCTTGAACCTGGAGATTTGGGACCCATGGGATGGGTACCACGCAGTATTACTCTAAAGGGTCTGCGTTTGCTCACCCAACCTCACCAAACCTCTCAGCCCCAAGAGTGTCCACCCTTATGCCTCAATCAGCTGTGGGTCTAGATATGGTCAATCCAGGTGGCATCACAGCCCTTGAACGAATTTTGTAAGAATTTCTCTCTCTTTCACTGTCTTTGTTTCACGGGTTTTTAAAAGTAATTGATTTTTATAAAGGGGTTTAGCTGTTTTTTACTGAGGTGTTTATGCCGCTTTACACCCACTTGACTCACATACAGAGAGATATCAATACATAGGTTTTAAGATTCTTACTAGTCAGATATATTCTTGGGCGGTGAATAGGGGGTTTTGAGTCCAGATCACTGAGCAAGGAGTAGGTCTTGTCTATTACATATTGGGTTTATGGAACGGTCTCTGAGCTAATTTGAAACCCTTGTTTTATGCATCACCCCACCTCACCTTTCCCGTTAAGCAGCCATAGTGAGTTTTCTAAACGTGTGACTCTGTTCTGTTTTGTAATTCAGTTCAAGGGTAGCGGTTTTACATTCCCTCTATAAGTGATATCTTATGATAAGTGTCGTTTTCTGTGTGGCTTATTTCACTTAGAATCGTCGTACCTAAATCCACTCATCATGCTGCTACTAGCCTTATGACGTTGATTTCATGGCTGAGTGATATTCCATTGTACAAAAGGACCACAACTTCTTTATCCATTTTTCTCTTTCCTGGGATATTTAAGGTGTAACGAAGTGGAGGTTCTTGTCAACAGAGCAGCCCTAAACTTTGGGGTGCCTGTGCCTTGCTGATTTTTAGTTTTCCCAATTTATACGCCCGTGAGAGGAAGTGCCCTATGCTCTCTAAGCTGAGTGTTTTCGATGTTTCAGGACACACCGTACACTTCTGCAGAGTGGCTGTTGGCAATTTACATCCCGCCCATCAGCGTAGCAAGGCTCCCGTTTCTCCATGGCCTGTCCTGCATTTCTGGTTTTGACACTTTATTCAGCATGGCCCTTTTGACCGATGGGAAGCGAGACTTCTTTGTAGCGCTGATTTGCCTTTCCAGGTTGCTTGGTTGGCCAAAAAGGGCGTATGCGTTTTTTCCTGAATATATTCAGGAAAAAACGCATACGCCCTTTTTGGCCAAGGGCATCATTGTCGAGGTTTTGCCGCTTTTCCCGTGCTTTAAAGGCGATTCGAATCTTCCTCCTGAAATCTGTTTCCTGCAATTCTGCCTTGCTTTCAAATCCTCTTTGTTGTCTTCCGTCAATATATTTGTGGACGAGAGTTATCATTTATAACTGCAGGTTTGTGAATTGCAGTGCCCCTGAGCTCCATTTTTCAACTCGCTTTCTTGGGAGCTGGCCGCAAAAGCGCAGGATTGCTTCAGGCCCTATTCTGGTCCCGGGCGGCAGGCTGAGCCTGTGGTTAATTCTTCTTCCTGATGGGAAAATAGAGTGACCTGTGCCTGTCCCAACACCTAGAGCTAGTGTCTCATTGGTTCCCCCTCTTCCCGTTCATCCTCAGGACAAATTGCAACCTGTACGGAACAGGAGGTTAAAGGTGCTGATTCTCCAAGGAGGGAGATTGCTAGTAAAGCGGCTGGAATGGCGAACCCGAGCACAAGGAGATGAGAAATGAGGTGCGTGTTAGAAACCTTTCCCGATCACACGGTGTACCATCTTCTGGGATTCTCATGCATGTTTTTGATGTAGGAAGATGCCCTTGAACCTGGAGATTTGGGACCCATGGGATGGGTACCACGCAGTATTACTCTAAAGGGTCTGCGTTTGCTCACCCAACCTCACCAAACCTCTCAGCCCCAAGAGTGTCCACCCTTATGCCTCAATCAGCTGTGGGTCTAGATATGGTCAATCCAGGTGGCATCACAGCCCTTGAACGAATTTTGTGAGAATTTCTCTCTCTTTCACTGTCTTTGTTTCACGGGTTTTTAAAAGTAATTGATTTTTATAAAGGGGTTTAGCTGTTTTTTACTGCTGTGTTTATGCCGCTTTACACCCACTTGACTCACATACAGAGAGATATCAATACATAGGTTTTAAGATTCTTACTAGTCAGATATATTCTTGGGCGGTGAATAGGGGGTTTTGAGTCCAGATCACTGAGCAAGGAGTAGGTCTTGTCTATTACATATTGGGTTTATGGAACGGTCTCTGAGCTAATTTGAAACCCTTGTTTTATGCATCACCCCACCTCACCTTTCCCGTTAAGCAGCCATAGTGTGTTTTCTAAACGTGTGACTCTGTTCTGTTTTGTAATTCAGTTCAAGGGTAGCGGTTTTACATTCCCTCTATAAGTGATATCTTATGATAAGTGTCGTTTTCTGTGTGGCTTATTTCTCTTAGAATCGTCGTACCTAAATCCACTCATCATGCTGCTACTAGCCTTATGACGTTGATTTCATGGCTGAGTGATATTCCATTGTACAAAAGGACCACAACTTCTTTATCCATTTTTCTCTTTCCTGGGATATTTAAGGTGTAACGAAGTGGAGGTTCTTGTCAACAGAGCAGCCCTAAACTTTGGGGTGCCTGTGCCTTGCTGATTTTTAGTTTTCCCAATTTATACGCCCGTGAGTGGAAGTGCCCTATGCTCTCTAAGCTGAGTGTTTTCGATGTTTCAGGACACACCGTACACTTCTGCAGAGTGGCTGTTGGCAATTTACATCCCGCCCATCAGCGTAGCAAGGCTCCCGTTTCTCCATGGCCTGTCCTGCATTTCTGGTTTTGACACTTTATTCAGCATGGCCCTTTTGACCGATGGGAAGCGAGACTTCTTTGTAGCGCTGATTTGCCTTTCCAGGTTGCTTGGTTGGCCAAAAAGGGCGTATGCGTTTTTTCCTGAATATATTCAGGAAAAAACGCATACGCCCTTTTTGGCCAAGGGCATCATTGTCGAGGTTTTGCCGCTTTTCCCGTGCTTTAAAGGCGATTCGAATCTTCCTCCTGAAATCTGTTTCCTGCAATTCTGCCTTGCTTTCAAATCCTCTTTGTTGTCTTCCGTCAATATATTTGTGGACGAGAGTTATCATTTATAACTCTGCAGGTTTGTGAATTGCAGTGCCCCTGAGCTCCATTTTTCAACTCGCTTTCTTGGGAGCTGGCCGCAAAAGCGCAGGATTGCTTCAGGCCCTATTCTGGTCCCGGGCGGCAGGCTGAGCCTGTGGTTAATTCTTCTTCCTGATGGGAAAATAGAGTGACCTGTGCCTGTCCCAACACCTAGAGCTAGTGTCTCATTGGTTCCCCCTCTTCCCGTTCATCCTCAGGACAAATTGCAACCTGTACGGAACAGGAGGTTAAAGGTGCTGATTCTCCAAGGAGGGAGATTGCTAGTAAAGCGGCTGGAATGGCGAACCCGAGCACAAGGAGATGAGAAATGAGGTGCGTGTTAGAAACCTTTCCCGATCACACGGTGTACCATCTTCTGGGATTCTCATGCATGTTTTCGATGTAGGAAGATGCCCTTGAACCTGGAGATTTGGGACCCATGGGATGGGTACCACGCAGTATTACTCTAAAGGGTCTGCGTTTGCTCACCCAACCTCACCAAACCTCTCAGCCCCAAGAGTGTCCACCCTTATGCCTCAATCAGCTGTGGGTCTAGATATGGTCAATCCAGGTGGCATCACAGCCCTTGAACGAATTTTGTAAGAATTTCTCTCTCTTTCACTGTCTTTGTTTCACGGGTTTTTAAAAGTAATTGATTTTTATAAAGGGGTTTAGCTGTTTTTTACTGCTGTGTTTATGCCGCTTTACACCCACTTGACTCACATACAGAGAGATATCAATACATAGGTTTTAAGATTCTTACTAGTCAGATATATTCTTGGGCGGTGAATAGGGGGTTTTGAGTCCAGATCACTGAGCAAGGAGTAGGTCTTGTCTATTACATATTGGGTTTATGGAACGGTCTCTGAGCTAATTTGAAACCCTTGTTTTATGCATCACCCCACCTCACCTTTCCCGTTAAGCAGCCATAGTGAGTTTTCTAAACGTGTGACTCTGTTCTGTTTTGTAATTCAGTTCAAGGGTAGCGGTTTTACATTCCCTCTATAAGTGATATCTTATGATAAGTGTCGTTTTCTGTGTGGCTTATTTCACTTAGAATCGTCGTACCTAAATCCACTCATCATGCTGCTACTAGCCTTATGACGTTGATTTCATGGCTGAGTGATATTCCATTGTACAAAAGGACCACAACTTCTTTATCCATTTTTCTCTTTCCTGGGATATTTAAGGTGTAACAAAGTGGAGGTTCTTGTCAACAGAGCAGCCCTAAACTTTGGGGTGCCTGTGCCTTGCTGATTTTTAGTTTTCCCAATTTATACGCCCGTGAGAGGAAGTGCCCTATGCTCTCTAAGCTGAGTGTTTTCGATGTTTCAGGACACACCGTACACTTCTGCAGAGTGGCTGTTGGCAATTTACATCCCGCCCATCAGCGTAGCAAGGCTCCCGTTTCTCCATGGCCCGTCCTGCATTTCTGGTTTTGACACTTTATTCAGCATGGCCCTTTTGACCGATGGGAAGCGAGACTTCTTTGTAGCGCTGATTTGCCTTTCCAGGTTGCTTGGTTGGCCAAAAAGGGCGTATGCGTTTTTTCCTGAATATATTCAGGAAAAAACGCATACGCCCTTTTTGGCCAAGGGCATCATTGTCGAGGTTTTGCCGCTTTTCCCGTGCTTTAAAGGCGATTCGAATCTTCCTCCTGAAATCTGTTTCCTGCAATTCTGCCTTGCTTTCAAATCCTCTTTGTTGTCTTCCGTCAATATATTTGTGGACGAGAGTTATCATTTATAACTCTGCAGGTTTGTGAATTGCAGTGCCCCTGAGCTCCATTTTTCAACTCGCTTTCTTGGGAGCTGGCCGCAAAAGCGCAGGATTGCTTCAGGCCCTATTCTGGTCCCGGGCGGCAGGCTGAGCCTGTGGTTAATTCTTCTTCCTGATGGGAAAATAGAGTGACCTGTGCCTGTCCCAACACCTAGAGCTAGTGTCTCATTGGTTCCCCCTCTTCCCGTTCATCCTCAGGACAAATTGCAACCTGTACGGAACAGGAGGTTAAAGGTGCTGATTCTCCAAGGAGGGAGATTGCTAGTAAAGCGGCTGGAATGGCGAACCCGAGCACAAGGAGATGAGAAATGAGGTGCGTGTTAGAAACCTTTCCCGATCACACGGTGTACCATCTTCTGGGATTCTCATGCATGTTTTCGATGTAGGAAGATGCCCTTGAACCTGGAGATTTGGGACCCATGGGATGGGTACCACGCAGTATTACTCTAAAGGGTCTGCGTTTGCTCACCCAACCTCACCAAACCTCTCAGCCCCAAGAGTGTCCACCCTTATGCCTCAATCAGCTGTGGGTCTAGATATGGTCAATCCAGGTGGCATCACAGCCCTTGAACGAATTTTGTGAGAATTTCTCTCTCTTTCACTGTCTTTGTTTCACGGGTTTTTAAAAGTAATTGATTTTTATAAAGTGGTTTAGCTGTTTTTTACTGCTGTGTTTATGCCGCTTTACACCCACTTGACTCACATACAGATAGATATCAATACATAGGTTTTAAGATTCTTACTAGTCAGATATATTCTTGGGCGGTGAATAGGGGGTTTTGAGTCCAGATCACTGAGCAAGGAGTAGGTCTTGTCTATTACATATTGGGTTTATGGAACGGTCTCTGAGCTAATTTGAAACCCTTGTTTTATGCATCACCCCACCTCACCTTTCCCGTTAAGCAGCCATAGTGTGTTTTCTAAACGTGTGACTCTGTTCTGTTTTGTAATTCAGTTCAAGGGTAGCGGTTTTACATTCCCTCTATAAGTGATATCTTATGATAAGTGTCGTTTTCTGTGTGGCTTATTTCTCTTAGAATCGTCGTACCTAAATCCACTCATCATGCTGCTACTAGCCTTATGACGTTGATTTCATGGCTGAGTGATATTCCATTGTACAAAAGGACCACAACTTCTTTATCCATTTTTCTCTTTCCTGGGATATTTAAGGTGTAACGAAGTGGAGGTTCTTGTCAACAGAGCAGCCCTAAACTTTGGGGTGCCTGTGCCTTGCTGATTTTTAGTTTTCCCAATTTATACGCCCGTGAGAGGAAGTGCCCTATGCTCTCTAAGCTGAGTGTTTTCGATGTTTCAGGACACACCGTACACTTCTGCAGAGTGGCTGTTGGCAATTTACATCCCGCCCATCAGCGTAGCAAGGCTCCCGTTTCTCCATGGCCCGTCCTGCATTTCTGGTTTTGACACTTTATTCAGCATGGCCCTTTTGACCGATGGGAAGCGAGACTTCTTTGTAGCGCTGATTTGCCTTTCCAGGTTGCTTGGTTGGCCAAAAAGGGCGTATGCGTTTTTTCCTGAATATATTCAGGAAAAAACGCATACGCCCTTTTTGGCCAAGGGCATCATTGTCGAGGTTTTGCCGCTTTTCCCGTGCTTTAAAGGCGATTCGAATCTTCCTCCTGAAATCTGTTTCCTGCAATTCTGCCTTGCTTTCAAATCCTCTTTGTTGTCTTCCGTCAATATATTTGTGGACGAGAGTTATCATTTATAACTCTGCAGGTTTGTGAATTGCAGTGCCCCTGAGCTCCATTTTTCAACTCGCTTTCTTGGGAGCTGGCCGCAAAAGCGCAGGATTGCTTCAGGCCCTATTCTGGTCCCGGGCGGCAGGCTGAGCCTGTGGTTAATTCTTCTTCCTGATGGGAAAATAGAGTGACCTGTGCCTGTCCCAACACCTAGAGCTAGTGTCTCATTGGTTCCCCCTCTTCCCGTTCATCCTCAGGACAAATTGCAACCTGTACGGAACAGGAGGTTAAAGGTGCTGATTCTCCAAGGAGGGAGATTGCTAGTAAAGCGGCTGGAATGGCGAACCCGAGCACAAGGAGATGAGAAATGAGGTGCGTGTTAGAAACCTTTCCCGATCACACGGTGTACCATCTTCTGGGATTCTCATGCATGTTTTCGATGTAGGAAGATGCCCTTGAACCTGGAGATTTGGGACCCATGGGATGGGTACCACGCAGTATTACTCTAAAGGGTCTGCGTTTGCTCACCCAACCTCACCAAACCTCTCAGCCCCAAGAGTGTCCACCCTTATGCCTCAATCAGCTGTGGGTCTAGATATGGTCAATCCAGGTGGCATCACAGCCCTTGAACGAATTTTGTAAGAATTTCTCTCTCTTTCACTGTCTTTGTTTCACGGGTTTTTAAAAGTAATTGATTTTTATAAAGGGGTTTAGCTGTTTTTTACTGCTGTGTTTATGCCGCTTTACACCCACTTGACTCACATACAGACAGATATCAATACATAGGTTTTAAGATTCTTACTAGTCAGATATATTCTTGGGCGGTGAATAGGGGGTTTTGAGTCCAGATCACTGAGCAAGGAGTAGGTCTTGTCTATTACATATTGGGTTTATGGAACGGTCTCTGAGCTAATTTGAAACCCTTGTTTTATGCATCACCCCACCTCACCTTTCCCGTTAAGCAGCCATAGTGTGTTTTCTAAACGTGTGACTCTGTTCTGTTTTGTAATTCAGTTCAAGGGTAGCGGTTTTACATTTCCTCTATAAGTGATATCTTATGATAAGTGTCGTTTTCTGTGTGGCTTATTTCACTTAGAATCGTCGTACCTAAATCCACTCATCATGCTGCTACTAGCCTTATGACGTTGATTTCATGGCTGAGTGATATTCCATTGTACAAAAGGACCACAACTTCTTTATCCATTTTTCTCTTTCCTGGGATATTTAAGGTGTAACGAAGTGGAGGTTCTTGTCAACAGAGCAGCCCTAAACTTTGGGGTGCCTGTGCCTTGCTGATTTTTAGTTTTCCCAATTTATACGCCCGTGAGTGGAAGTGCCCTATGCTGTCTAAGCTGAGTGTTTTCGATGTTTCAGGACACACCGTACACTTCTGCAGAGTGGCTGTTGGCAATTTACATCCCGCCCATCAGCGTAGCAAGGCTCCCGTTTCTCCATGGCCTGTCCTGCATTTCTGGTTTTGACACTTTATTCAGCATGGCCCTTTTGACCGATGGGAAGCGAGACTTCTTTGTAGCGCTGATTTGCCTTTCCAGGTTGCTTGGTTGGCCAAAAAGGGCGTATGCGTTTTTTCCTGAATATATTCAGGAAAAAACGCATACGCCCTTTTTGGCCAAGGGCATCATTGTCGAGGTTTTGCCGCTTTTCCCGTGCTTTAAAGGCGATTCGAATCTTCCTCCTGAAATCTGTTTCCTGCAATTCTGCCTTGCTTTCAAATCCTCTTTGTTGTCTTCCGTCAATATATTTGTGGACGAGAGTTATCATTTATAACTCTGCAGGTTTGTGAATTGCAGTGCCCCTGAGCTCCATTTTTCAACTCGCTTTCTTGGGAGCTGGCCGCAAAAGCGCAGGATTGCTTCAGGCCCTATTCTGGTCCCGGGCGGCAGGCTGAGCCTGTGGTTAATTCTTCTTCCTGATGGGAAAATAGAGTGACCTGTGCCTGTCCCAACACCTAGAGCTAGTGTCTCATTGGTTCCCCCTCTTCCCGTTCATCCTCAGGACAAATTGCAACCTGTACGGAACAGGAGGTTAAAGGTGCTGATTCTCCAAGGAGGGAGATTGCTAGTAAAGCGGCTGGAATGGCGAACCCGAGCACAAGGAGATGAGAAATGAGGTGCGTGTTAGAAACCTTTCCCGATCACACGGTGTACCATCTTCTGGGATTCTCATGCATGTTTTCGATGTAGGAAGATGCCCTTGAACCTGGAGATTTGGGACCCATGGGATGGGTACCACGCAGTATTACTCTAAAGGGTCTGCGTTTGCTCACCCAACCTCACCAAACCTCTCAGCCCCAAGAGTGTCCACCCTTATGCCTCAATCAGCTGTGGGTCTAGATATGGTCAATCCAGGTGGCATCACAGCCCTTGAACGAATTTTGTAAGAATTTCTCTCTCTTTCACTGTCTTTGTTTCACGGGTTTTTAAAAGTAATTGATTTTTATAAAGGGGTTTAGCTGTTTTTTACTGCTGTGTTTATGCCGCTTTACACCCACTTGACTCACATACAGAGAGATATCAATACATAGGTTTTAAGATTCTTACTAGTCAGATATATTCTGGGGCGGTGAATAGGGGGTTTTGAGTCCAGATCACTGAGCAAGGAGTAGGTCTCGTCTATTACATATTGGGTTTATAGAACGGTCTCTGAGCTAATTTGAAACCCTTGTTTTATGCATCACCCCACCTCACCTTTCCCGTTAAGCAGCCATAGTGAGTTTTCTAAACGTGTGACTCTGTTCTGTTTTGTAATTCAGTTCAAGGGTAGCGGTTTTACATTCCCTCTATAAGTGATATCTTATGATAAGTGTCGTTTTCTGTGTGGCTTATTTCACTTAGAATCGTCGTACCTAAATCCACTCATCATGCTGCTACTAGCCTTATGACGTTGATTTCATGGCTGAGTGATATTCCATTGTACAAAAGGACCACAACTTCTTTATCCATTTTTCTCTTTCCTGGGATATTTAAGGTGTAACGAAGTGGAGGTTCTTGTCAACAGAGCAGCCCTAAACTTTGGGGTGCCTGTGCCTTGCTGATTTTTAGTTTTCCCAATTTATACGCCCGTGAGAGGAAGTGCCCTATGCTCTCTAAGCTGAGTGTTTTCGATGTTTCAGGACACACCGTACACTTCTGCAGAGTGGCTGTTGGCAATTTACATCCCGCCCATCAGCGTAGCAAGGCTCCCGTTTCTCCATGGCCTGTCCTGCATTTCTGGGTTTGACACTTTATTCAGCGTGGCCTATTTGACCGATGGGAAGCGAGACTTCTTTGTAGCGCTGATTTGCCTTTCCAGGTTGCTTGGTTGGCCAAAAAGGGCGTATGCGTTTTTTCCTGAATATATTCAGGAAAAAACGCATACGCCTTTTTTGGCCAAGGGCATCATTGTCGAGGTTTTGCCGCTTTTCCCGTGCTTTAAAGGCGATTCGAATCTACCTCTTGAAATATGTTTCCTGCAATTCTGCCTTGCTTTCAAATCCTCTTCGTTGCCTACCCTCAATATATTTGAGGACGAGAGTTATCATTTATAACTCTGCAGGTCTGTGAATTGCAGTGCCCCTGAGCTCCATTTTTCAACTCGCTTTCTTGGGAGCTGGCTGCAAAAGCGCAGGATTGCTTCAGGCCCTATTCTGGTCCCGGGCGGCAGGCTGAGCCTGTGGTTAATTCTTCTTCCTGATGGGAAAATAGAGTGACCTGTGCCTGTCCCCACACCTAGAGCTAGTGTCTCATTGGTTCCCCCTCTTCCCGTTCATCCTCAGGACAAATTGCAACCTGTACGGAACAGGAGGTTAAAGGTGCTGATTCTCCAAGGAGGGAGATTGCTAGTAAAGCGGCTGGAATGGCGAACCCGAGCACAAGGAGATGAGAAATGAGGTGCGTGTTAGAAACCTTTCCCGATCACACGGTGTACCATCTTCTGGGATTCTCATGCATGTTTTCAATGTAGGAAGATGCCCTTGAACCTGGAGATTTGGGACCCATGGGATGGGTACCACGCAGTATTACTCTAAAGGGTCTGCGTTTGCTCACCCAACCTCACCAAACCTCTCAGCCCCAAGAGTGTCCACCCTTATGCCTCAATCAGCTGTGGGTCTAGATATGGTCAATCCAGGTGGCATCACAGCCCTTGAACGAATTTTGTAAGAATTTCTCTCTCTTTCACTGTCTTTGTTTCACGGGTTTTTAAAAGTAATTGATTTTTATAAAGGGGTTTAGCTGTTTTTTACTGCTGTGTTTATGCCGCTTTACACCCACTTGACTCACATACAGAGAGATATCAATACATAGGTTTTAAGATTCTTACTAGTCAGATATATTCTTGGGCGGTGAATAGGGGGTTTTGAGTCCAGATCACTGAGCAAGGAGTAGGTCTTGTCTATTACATATTGGGTTTATGGAACGGTCTCTGAGCTAATTTGAAACCCTTGTTTTATGCATCACCCCACCTCACCTTTCCCGTTAAGCAGCCATAGTGTGTTTTCTAAACGTGTGACTCTGTTCTGTTTTGTAATTCAGTTCAAGGGTAGCGGTTTTACATTTCCTCTATAAGTGATATCTTATGATAAGTGTCGTTTTCTGTGTGGCTTATTTCACTTAGAATCGTCGTACCTAAATCCACTCATCATGCTGCTACTAGCCTTATGACGTTGATTTCATGGCTGAGTGATATTCCATTGTACAAAAGGACCACAACTTCTTTATCCATTTTTCTCTTTCCTGGGATATTTAAGGTGTAACGAAGTGGAGGTTCTTGTCAACAGAGCAGCCCTAAACTTTGGGGTGCCTGTGCCTTGCTGATTTTTAGTTTTCCCAATTTATACGCCCGTGAGAGGAAGTGCCCTATGCTCTCTAAGCTGAGTGTTTTCGATGTTTCAGGACACACCGTACACTTCTGCAGAGTGGCTGTTGGCAATTTACATCCCGCCCATCAGCGTAGCAAGGCTCCCGTTTCTCCATGGCCTGTCCTGCATTTCTGGGTTTGACACTTTATTCAGCGTGGCCTATTTGACCGATGGGAAGCGAGACTTCTTTGTAGCGCTGATTTGCCTTTCCAGGTTGCTTGGTTGGCCAAAAAGGGCGTATGCGTTTTTTCCTGAATATATTCAGGAAAAAACGCATACGCCTTTTTTGGCCAAGGGCATCATTGTCGAGGTTTTGCCGCTTTTCCCGTGCTTTAAAGGCGATTCGAATCTACCTCTTGAAATATGTTTCCTGCAATTCTGCCTTGCTTTCAAATCCTCTTCGTTGCCTACCCTCAATATATTTGAGGACGAGAGTTATCATTTATAACTCTGCAGGTCTGTGAATTGCAGTGCCCCTGAGCTCCATTTTTCAACTCGCTTTCTTGGGAGCTGCCTGCAAAAGCGCAGGATTGCTTCAGGCCCTATTCTGGTCCCGGGCGGCAGGCTGAGCCTGTGGTTAATTCTTCTTCCTGATGGGAAAATAGAGTGACCTGTGCCTGTCCCCACACCTAGAGCTAGTGTCTCATTGGTTCCCCCTCTTCCCGTTCATCCTCAGGACAAATTGCAACCTGTACGGAACAGGAGGTTAAAGGTGCTGATTCTCCAAGGAGGGAGATTGCTAGTAAAGCGGCTGGAATGGCGAACCCGAGCACAAGGACATGAGAAATGAGGTGCGTGTTAGAAACCTTTCCCGATCACACGGTGTACCATCTTCTGGGATTCTCATGCATGTTTTCGATGTAGGAAGATGCCCTTGAACCTGGAGATTTGGGACCCATGGGATGGGTACCACGCAGTATTACTCTAAAGGGTCTGCGTTTGCTCACCCAACCTCACCAAACCTCTCAGCCCCAAGAGTGTCCACCCTTATGCCTCAATCAGCTGTGGGTCTAGATATGGTCAATCCAGGTGGCATCACAGCCCTTGAACGAATTTTGTAAGAATTTCTCTCTCTTTCACTGTCTTTGTTTCACGGGTTTTTAAAAGTAATTGATTTTTATAAAGGGGTTTAGCTGTTTTTTACTGCTGTGTTTATGCCGCTTTACACCCACTTGACTCACATACAGAGAGATATCAATACATAGGTTTTAAGATTCTTACTAGTCAGATATATTCTTGGGCGGTGAATAGGGGGTGTTGAGTCCAGATCACTGAGCAAGGAGTAGGTCTTGTCTATTACATATTGGGTTTATGGAACGGTCTCTGAGCTAATTTGAAACCCTTGTTTTATGCATCACCCCACCTCACCTTTCCCGTTAAGCAGCCATAGTGTGTTTTCTAAACGTGTGACTCTGTTCTGTTTTGTAATTCAGTTCAAGGGTAGCGATTTTTACATTCCCTCTATAAGTGATATCTTAGGATAAGTGTCTTTTTCTGTGTGACTTATTTCACTTAGAATCGTCGTACCTAAATCCACTCATCATGCTGCTACTAGCCTTATGACGTTGATTTCATGGCTGAGTGATATTCCATTGTACAAAAGGACCACAACTTCTTTATCCATTTTTCTCTTTCCTGGGATATTTAAGGTGTAACGAAGTGGAGGTTCTTGTCAACAGAGCAGCCCTAAACTTTGGGGTGCCTGTGCCTTGCTGATTTTTAGTTTTCCCAATTTATACGCCCGTGAGTGGAAGTGCCCTATGCTCTCTAAGCTGAGTGTTTTCGATGTTTCAGGACACACCGTACACTTCTGCAGAGTGGCTGTTGGCAATTTACATCCCGCCCATCAGCGTAGCAAGGCTCCCGTTTCTCCATGGCCTGTCCTGCATTTCTGGTTTTGACACTTTATTCAGCATGGCCCTTTTGACCGATGGGAAGCGAGACTTCTTTGTAGCGCTGATTTGCCTTTCCAGGTTGCTTGGTTGGCCAAAAAGGGCGTATGCGTTTTTTCCTGAATATATTCAGGAAAAAACGCATACGCCCTTTTTGGCCAAGGGCATCATTGTCGAGGTTTTGCCGCTTTTCCCGTGCTTTAAAGGCGATTCGAATCTTCCTCCTGAAATCTGTTTCCTGCAATTCTGCCTTGCTTTCAAATCCTCTTTGTTGTCTTCCGTCAATATATTTGTGGACGAGAGTTATCATTTATAACTCTGCAGGTTTGTGAATTGCAGTGCCCCTGAGCTCCATTTTTCAACTCGCTTTCTTGGGAGCTGGCCGCAAAAGCGCAGGATTGCTTCAGGCCCTATTCTGGTCCCGGGCGGCAGGCTGAGCCTGTGGTTAATTCTTCTTCCTGATGGGAAAATAGAGTGACCTGTGCCTGTCCCAACACCTAGAGCTAGTGTCTCATTGGTTCCCCCTCTTCCCGTTCATCCTCAGGACAAATTGCAACCTGTACGGAACAGGAGGTTAAAGGTGCTGATTCTCCAAG
Organism: Balaenoptera borealis; assembly: GCF_965194805.1. Lineage (NCBI taxonomy): Eukaryota > Metazoa > Chordata > Mammalia > Artiodactyla > Balaenopteridae > Balaenoptera > Balaenoptera borealis. Next base: position 393,504 of record NW_028123744.1, on the reverse strand, counting down.
GAGGGAGATTGCTAGTAAAGCGGCTGGAATGGCGAACCCGAGCACAAGGAGATGAGAAATGAGGTGCGTGTTAGAAACCTTTCCCGATCACACGGTGTACCATCTTCTGGGATTCTCATGCATGTTTTCGATGTAGGAAGATGCCCTTGAACCTGGAGATTTGGGACCCATGGGATGGGTACCACGCAGTATTACTCTAAAGGGTCTGCGTTTGCTCACCCAACCTCACCAAACCTCTCAGCCCCAAGAGTGTCCACCCTTATGCCTCAATCAGCTGTGGGTCTAGATATGGTCAATCCAGGTGGCATCACAGCCCTTGAACGAATTTTGTAAGAATTTCTCTCTCTTTCACTGTCTTTGTTTCACGGGTTTTTAAAAGTAATTGATTTTTATAAAGGGGTTTAGCTGTTTTTTACTGCTGTGTTTATGCCGCTTTACACCCACTTGACTCACATACAGAGAGATATCAATACATAGGTTTTAAGATTCTTACTAGTCAGATATATTCTTGGGCGGTGAATAGGGGGTGTTGAGTCCAGATCACTGAGCAAGGAGTAGGTCTTGTCTATTACATATTGGGTTTATGGAACGGTCTCTGAGCTAATTTGAAACCCTTGTTTTATGCATCACCCCACCTCACCTTTCCCGTTAAGCAGCCATAGTGTGTTTTCTAAACGTGTGACTCTGTTCTGTTTTGTAATTCAGTTCAAGGGTAGCGATTTTTACATTCCCTCTATAAGTGATATCTTATGATAAGTGTCTTTTTCTGTGTGACTTATTTCACTTAGAATCGTCGTACCTAAATCCACTCATCATGCTGCTACTAGCCTTATGACGTTGATTTCATGGCTGAGTGATATTCCATTGTACAAAAGGACCACAACTTCTTTATCCATTTTTCTCTTTCCTGGGATATTTAAGGTGTAACGAAGTGGAGGTTCTTGTCAACAGAGCAGCCCTAAACTTTGGGGTGCCTGTGCCTTGCTGATTTTTAGTTTTCCCAATTTATACGCCCGTGAGTGGAAGTGCCCTATGCTCTCTAAGCTGAGTGTTTTCGATGTTTCAGGACACACCGTACACTTCTGCAGAGTGGCTGTTGGCAATTTACATCCCGCCCATCAGCGTAGCAAGGCTCCCGTTTCTCCATGGCCTGTCCTGCATTTCTGGTTTTGACACTTTATTCAGCATGGCCCTTTTGACCGATGGGAAGCGAGACTTCTTTGTAGCGCTGATTTGCCTTTCCAGGTTGCTTGGTTGGCCAAAAAGGGCGTATGCGTTTTTTCCTGAATATATTCAGGAAAAAACGCATACGCCCTTTTTGGCCAAGGGCATCATTGTCGAGGTTTTGCCGCTTTTCCCGTGCTTTAAAGGCGATTCGAATCTTCCTCCTGAAATCTGTTTCCTGCAATTCTGCCTTGCTTTCAAATCCTCTTTGTTGTCTTCCGTCAATATATTTGTGGACGAGAGTTATCATTTATAACTCTGCAGGTTTGTGAATTGCAGTTCCCCTGAGCTCCATTTTTCAACTCGCTTTCTTGGGAGCTGGCCGCAAAAGCGCAGGATTGCTTCAGGCCCTATTCTGGTCCCGGGCGGCAGGCTGAGCCTGTGGTTAATTCTTCTTCCTGATGGGAAAATAGAGTGACCTGTGTCTGTCCCCACACCTAGAGCTAGTGTCTCATTGGTTCCCCCTCTTCCCGTTCATCCTCAGGACAAATTGCAACCTGTACGGAACAGGAGGTTAAAGGTGCTGATTCTCCAAGGAGGGAGATTGCTAGTAAAGCGGCTGGAATGGCGAACCCGAGCACAAGGAGATGAGAAATGAGGTGCGTGTTAGAAACCTTTCCCGATCACACGGTGTACCATCTTCTGGGATTCTCATGCATGTTTTCGATGTAGGAAGATGCCCTTGAACCTGGAGATTTGGGACCCATGGGATGGGTACCACGCAGTATTACTCTAAAGGGTCTGCGTTTGCTCACCCAACCTCACCAAACCTCTCAGCCCCAAGAGTGTCCACCCTTATGCCTCAATCAGCTGTGGGTCTAGATATGGTCAATCCAGGTGGCATCACAGCCCTTGAACGAATTTTGTAAGAATTTCTCTCTCTTTCACTGTCTTTGTTTCACGGGTTTTTAAAAGTAATTGATTTTTATAAAGGGGTTTAGCTGTTTTTTACTGCTGTGTTTATGCCGCTTTACACCCACTTGACTCACATACAGAGAGATATCAATACATAGGTTTTAAGATTCTTACTAGTCAGATATATTCTTGGGCGGTGAATAGGGGGTTTTGAGTCCAGATCACTGAGCAAGGAGTAGGTCTTGTCTATTACATATTGGGTTTATGGAACGGTCTCTGAGCTAATTTGAAACCCTTGTTTTATGCATCACCCCACCTCACCTTTCCCGTTAAGCAGCCATAGTGAGTTTTCTAAACGTGTGACTCTGTTCTGTTTTGTAATTCAGTTCAAGGGTAGCGGTTTTACATTCCCTCTATAAGTGATATCTTATGATAAGTGTCGTTTTCTGTGTGGCTTATTTCACTTAGAATCGTCGTACCTAAATCCACTCATCATGCTGCTACTAGCCTTATGACGTTGATTTCATGGCTGAGTGATATTCCATTGTACAAAAGGACCACAACTTCTTTATCCATTTTTCTCTTTCCTGGGATATTTAAGGTGTAACGAAGTGGAGGTTCTTGTCAACAGAGCAGCCCTAAACTTTGGGGTGCCTGTGCCTTGCTGATTTTTAGTTTTCCCAATTTATACGCCCGTGAGAGGAAGTGCCCTATGCTCTCTAAGCTGAGTGTTTTCGATGTTTCAGGACACACCGTACACTTCTGCAGAGTGGCTGTTGGCAATTTACATCCCGCCCATCAGCGTAGCAAGGCTCCCGTTTCTCCATGGCCCGTCCTGCATTTCTGGTTTTGACACTTTATTCAGCATGGCCCTTTTGACCGATGGGAAGCGAGACTTCTTTGTAGCGCTGATTTGCCTTTCCAGGTTGCTTGGTTGGCCAAAAAGGGCGTATGCGTTTTTTCCTGAATATATTCAGGAAAAAACGCATACGCCCTTTTTGGCCAAGGGCATCATTGTCGAGGTTTTGCCGCTTTTCCCGTGCTTTAAAGGCGATTCGAATCTTCCTCCTGAAATCTGTTTCCTGCAATTCTGCCTTGCTTTCAAATCCTCTTTGTTGTCTTCCGTCAATATATTTGTGGACGAGAGTTATCATTTATAACTCTGCAGGTTTGTGAATTGCAGTGCCCCTGAGCTCCATTTTTCAACTCGCTTTCTTGGGAGCTGGCCGCAAAAGCGCAGGATTGCTTCAGGCCCTATTCTGGTCCCGGGCGGCAGGCTGAGCCTGTGGTTAATTCTTCTTCCTGATGGGAAAATAGAGTGACCTGTGCCTGTCCCAACACCTAGAGCTAGTGTCTCATTGGTTCCCCCTCTTCCCGTTCATCCTCAGGACAAATTGCAACCTGTACGGAACAGGAGGTTAAAGGTGCTGATTCTCCAAGGAGGGAGATTGCTAGTAAAGCGGCTGGAATGGCGAACCCGAGCACAAGGAGATGAGAAATGAGGTGCGTGTTAGAAACCTTTCCCGATCACACGGTGTACCATCTTCTGGGATTCTCATGCATGTTTTCGATGTAGGAAGATGCCCTTGAACCTGGAGATTTGGGACCCATGGGATGGGTACCACGCAGTATTACTCTAAAGGGTCTGTGTTTGCGCACCCAACCTCACCAAACCTCTCAGCCCCAAGAGTGTCCACCCTTATGCCTCAATCAGCTGTGGGTCTAGATATGGTCAATCCAGGTGGCATCACAGCCCTTGAACGAATTTTGTAAGAATTTCTCTCTCTTTCACTGTCTTTGTTTCACGGGTTTTTAAAAGTAATTGATTTTTATAAAGGGGTTTAGCTGTTTTTTACTGCTGTGTTTATGCCGCTTTACACCCACTTGACTCACATACAGAGAGATATCAATACATAGGTTTTAAGATTCTTACTAGTCAGATATATTCTTGGGCGCTGAATAGGGGGTGTTGAGTCCAGATCACTGAGCAAGGAGTAGGTCTTGTCTATTACATATTGGGTTTATGGAACGGTCTCTGAGCTAATTTGAAACCCTTGTTTTATGCATCACCCCACCTCACCTTTCCCGTTAAGCAGCCATAGTGTGTTTTCTAAACGTGTGACTCTGTTCTGTTTTGTAATTCAGTTCAAGGGTAGCGATTTTTACATTCCCTCTATAAGTGATATCTTATGATAAGTGTCTTTTTCTGTGTGACTTATTTCACTTAGAATCGTCGTACCTAAATCCACTCATCATGCTGCTACTAGCCTTATGACGTTGATTTCATGGCTGAGTGATATTCCATTGTACAAAAGGACCACAACTTCTTTATCCATTTTTCTCTTTCCTGGGATATTTAAGGTGTAACGAAGTGGAGGTTCTTGTCAACAGAGCAGCCCTAAACTTTGGGGTGCCTGTGCCTTGCTGATTTTTAGTTTTCCCAATTTATACGCCCGTGAGTGGAAGTGCCCTATGCTCTCTAAGCTGAGTGTTTTCGATGTTTCAGGACACACCGTACACTTCTGCAGAGTGGCTGTTGGCAATTTACATCCCGCCCATCAGCGTAGCAAGGCTCCCGTTTCTCCATGGCCTGTCCTGCATTTCTGGTTTTGACACTTTATTCAGCATGGCCCTTTTGACCGATGGGAAGCGAGACTTCTTTGTAGCGCTGATTTGCCTTTCCAGGTTGCTTGGTTGGCCAAAAAGGGCGTATGCGTTTTTTCCTGAATATATTCAGGAAAAAACGCATACGCCCTTTTTGGCCAAGGGCATCATTGTCGAGGTTTTGCCGCTTTTCCCGTGCTTTAAAGGCGATTCGAATCTTCCTCCTGAAATCTGTTTCCTGCAATTCTGCCTTGCTTTCAAATCCTCTTTGTTGTCTTCCGTCAATATATTTGTGGACGAGAGTTATCATTTATAACTCTGCAGGTTTGTGAATTGCAGTTCCCCTGAGCTCCATTTTTCAACTCGCTTTCTTGGGAGCTGGCCGCAAAAGCGCAGGATTGCTTCAGGCCCTATTCTGGTCCCGGGCGGCAGGCTGAGCCTGTGGTTAATTCTTCTTCCTGATGGGAAAATAGAGTGACCTGTGTCTGTCCCCACACCTAGAGCTAGTGTCTCATTGGTTCCCCCTCTTCCCGTTCATCCTCAGGACAAATTGCAACCTGTACGGAACAGGAGGTTAAAGGTGCTGATTCTCCAAGGAGGGAGATTGCTAGTAAAGCGGCTGGAATGGCGAACCCGAGCACAAGGAGATGAGAAATGAGGTGCGTGTTAGAAACCTTTCCCGATCACACGGTGTACCATCTTCTGGGATTCTCATGCATGTTTTCGATGTAGGAAGATGCCCTTGAACCTGGAGATTTGGGACCCATGGGATGGGTACCACGCAGTATTACTCTAAAGGGTCTGCGTTTGCTCACCCAACCTCACCAAACCTCTCAGCCCCAAGAGTGTCCACCCTTATGCCTCAATCAGCTGTGGGTCTAGATATGGTCAATCCAGGTGGCATCACAGCCCTTGAACGAATTTTGTAAGAATTTCTCTCTCTTTCACTGTCTTTGTTTCACGGGTTTTTAAAAGTAATTGATTTTTATAAAGGGGTTTAGCTGTTTTTTACTGCTGTGTTTATGCCGCTTTACACCCACTTGACTCACATACAGAGAGATATCAATACATAGGTTTTAAGATTCTTACTAGTCAGATATATTCTTGGGCGGTGAATAGGGGGTTTTGAGTCCAGATCACTGAGCAAGGAGTAGGTCTTGTCTATTACATATTGGGTTTATGGAACGGTCTCTGAGCTAATTTGAAACCCTTGTTTTATGCATCACCCCACCTCACCTTTCCCGTTAAGCAGCCATAGTGTGTTTTCTAAACGTGTGACTCTGTTCTGTTTTGTAATTCAGTTCAAGGGTAGCGGTTTTACATTCCCTCTATAAGTGATATCTTATGATAAGTGTCGTTTTCTGTGTGGCTTATTTCACTTAGAATCGTCGTACCTAAATCCACTCATCATGCTGCTACTAGCCTTATGACGTTGATTTCATGGCTGAGTGATATTCCATTGTACAAAAGGACCACAACTTCTTTATCCATTTTTCTCTTTCCTGGGATATTTAAGGTGTAACGAAGTGGAGGTTCTTGTCAACAGAGCAGCCCTAAACTTTGGGGTGCCTGTGCCTTGCTGATTTTTAGTTTTCCCAATTTATACGCCCGTGAGAGGAAGTGCCCTATGCTCTCTAAGCTGAGTGTTTTCGATGTTTCAGGACACACCGTACACTTCTGCAGAGTGGCTGTTGGCAATTTACATCCCGCCCATCAGCGTAGCAAGGCTCCCGTTTCTCCATGGCCCGTCCTGCATTTCTGGTTTTGACACTTTATTCAGCATGGCCCTTTTGACCGATGGGAAGCGAGACTTCTTTGTAGCGCTGATTTGCCTTTCCAGGTTGCTTGGTTGGCCAAAAAGGGCGTATGCGTTTTTTCCTGAATATATTCAGGAAAAAACGCATACGCCCTTTTTGGCCAAGGGCATCATTGTCGAGGTTTTGCCGCTTTTCCCGTGCTTTAAAGGCGATTCGAATCTTCCTCCTGAAATCTGTTTCCTGCAATTCTGCCTTGCTTTCAAATCCTCTTTGTTGTCTTCCGTCAATATATTTGTGGACGAGAGTTATCATTTATAACTCTGCAGGTTTGTGAATTGCAGTGCCCCTGAGCTCCATTTTTCAACTCGCTTTCTTGGGAGCTGGCCGCAAAAGCGCAGGATTGCTTCAGGCCCTATTCTGGTCCCGGGCGGCAGGCTGAGCCTGTGGTTAATTCTTCTTCCTGATGGGAAAATAGAGTGACCTGTGCCTGTCCCAACACCTAGAGCTAGTGTCTCATTGGTTCCCCCTCTTCCCGTTCATCCTCAGGACAAATTGCAACCTGTACGGAACAGGAGGTTAAAGGTGCTGATTCTCCAAGGAGGGAGATTGCTAGTAAAGCGGCTGGAATGGCGAACCCGAGCACAAGGAGATGAGAAATGAGGTGCGTGTTAGAAACCTTTCCCGATCACACGGTGTACCATCTTCTGGGATTCTCATGCATGTTTTCGATGTAGGAAGATGCCCTTGAACCTGGAGATTTGGGACCCATGGGATGGGTACCACGCAGTATTACTCTAAAGGGTCTGCGTTTGCTCACCCAACCTCACCAAACCTCTCAGCCCCAAGAGTGTCCACCCTTATGCCTCAATCAGCTGTGGGTCTAGATATGGTCAATCCAGGTGGCATCACAGCCCTTGAACGAATTTTGTAAGAATTTCTCTCTCTTTCACTGTCTTTGTTTCACGGGTTTTTAAAAGTAATGGATTTTTATAAAGGGGTTTAGCTGTTTTTTACTGCTGTGTTTATGCCGCTTTACACCCACTTGACTCACATACAGAGAGATATCAATACATAGGTTTTAAGATTCTTACTAGTCAGATATATTCTTGGGCGGTGAATAGGGGGTGTTGAGTCCAGATCACTGAGCAAAGAGTAGGTCTTGTCTATTACATATTGGGTTTATGGAACGGTCTCTGAGCTAATTTGAAACCCTTGTTTTATGCATCACCCCACCTCACCTTTCCCGTTAAGCAGCCATAGTGTGTTTTCTAAACGTGTGACTCTGTTCTGTTTTGTAATTCAGTTCAAGGGTAGCGATTTTTACATTCCCTCTATAAGTGATATCTTATGATAAGTGTCTTTTTCTGTGTGACTTATTTCACTTAGAATCGTCGTACCTAAATCCACTCATCATGCTGCTACTAGCCTTATGACGTTGATTTCATGGCTGAGTGATATTCCATTGTACAAAAGGACCACAACTTCTTTATCCATTTTTCTCTTTCCTGGGATATTTAAGGTGTAACGAAGTGGAGGTTCTTGTCAACAGAGCAGCCCTAAACTTTGGGGTGCCTGTGCCTTGCTGATTTTTAGTTTTCCCAATTTATACGCCCGTGAGTGGAAGTGCCCTATGCTCTCTAAGCTGAGTGTTTTCGATGTTTCAGGACACACCGTACACTTCGGCAGAGTGGCTGTTGGCAATTTACATCCCGCCCATCAGCGTAGCAAGGCTCCCGTTTCTCCATGGCCTGTCCTGCATTTCTGGTTTTGACACTTTATTCAGCATGGCCCTTTTGACCGATGGGAAGCGAGACTTCTTTGTAGCGCTGATTTGCCTTTCCAGGTTGCTTGGTTGGCCAAAAAGGGCGTATGCGTTTTTTCCTGAATATATTCAGGAAAAAACGCATACGCCCTTTTTGGCCAAGGGCATCATTGTCGAGGTTTTGCCGCTTTTCCCGTGCTTTAAAGGCGATTCGAATCTTCCTCCTGAAATCTGTTTCCTGCAATTCTGCCTTGCTTTCAAATCCTCTTTGTTGTCTTCCGTCAATATATTTGTGGACGAGAGTTATCATTTATAACTCTGCAGGTTTGTGAATTGCAGTTCCCCTGAGCTCCATTTTTCAACTCGCTTTCTTGGGAGCTGGCCGCAAAAGCGCAGGATTGCTTCAGGCCCTATTCTGGTCCCGGGCGGCAGGCTGAGCCTGTGGTTAATTCTTCTTCCTGATGGGAAAATAGAGTGACCTGTGTCTGTCCCCACACCTAGAGCTAGTGTCTCATTGGTTCCCCCTCTTCCCGTTCATCCTCAGGACAAATTGCAACCTGTACGGAACAGGAGGTTAAAGGTGCTGATTCTCCAAGGAGGGAGATTGCTAGTAAAGCGGCTGGAATGGCGAACCCGAGCACAAGGAGATGAGAAATGAGGTGCGTGTTAGAAACCTTTCCCGATCACACGGTGTACCATCTTCTGGGATTCTCATGCATGTTTTCGATGTAGGAAGATGCCCTTGAACCTGGAGATTTGGGACCCATGGGATGGGTACCACGCAGTATTACTCTAAAGGGTCTGCGTTTGCTCACCCAACCTCACCAAACCTCTCAGCCCCAAGAGTGTCCACCCTTATGCCTCAATCAGCTGTGGGTCTAGATATGGTCAATCCAGGTGGCATCACAGCCCTTGAACGAATTTTGTAAGAATTTCTCTCTCTTTCACTGTCTTTGTTTCACGGGTTTTTAAAAGTAATTGATTTTTATAAAGGGGTTTAGCTGTTTTTTACTGCTGTGTTTATGCCGCTTTACACCCACTTGACTCACATACAGAGAGATATCAATACATAGGTTTTAAGATTCTTACTAGTCAGATATATTCTTGGGCGGTGAATAGGGGGTTTTGAGTCCAGATCACTGAGCAAGGAGTAGGTCTTGTCTATTACATATTGGGTTTATGGAACGGTCTCTGAGCTAATTTGAAACCCTTGTTTTATGCATCACCCCACCTCACCTTTCCCGTTAAGCAGCCATAGTGTGTTTTCTAAACGTGTGACTCTGTTCTGTTTTGTAATTCAGTTCAAGGGTAGCGGTTTTACATTCCCTCTATAAGTGATATCTTATGATAAGTGTCGTTTTCTGTGTGGCTTATTTCACTTAGAATCGTCGTACCTAAATCCACTCATCATGCTGCTACTAGCCTTATGACGTTGATTTCATGGCTGAGTGATATTCCATTGTACAAAAGGACCACAACTTCTTTATCCATTTTTCTCTTTCCTGGGATATTTAAGGTGTAACGAAGTGGAGGTTCTTGTCAACAGAGCAGCCCTAAACTTTGGGGTGCCTGTGCCTTGCTGATTTTTAGTTTTCCCAATTTATACGCCCGTGAGAGGAAGTGCCCTATGCTCTCTAAGCTGAGTGTTTTCGATGTTTCAGGACACACCGTACACTTCTGCAGAGTGGCTGTTGGCAATTTACATCCCGCCCATCAGCGTAGCAAGGCTCCCGTTTCTCCATGGCCCGTCCTGCATTTCTGGTTTTGACACTTTATTCAGCATGGCCCTTTTGACCGATGGGAAGCGAGACTTCTTTGTAGCGCTGATTTGCCTTTCCAGGTTGCTTGGTTGGCCAAAAAGGGCGTATGCGTTTTTTCCTGAATATATTCAGGAAAAAACGCATACGCCCTTTTTGGCCAAGGGCATCATTGTCGAGGTTTTGCCGCTTTTCCCGTGCTTTAAAGGCGATTCGAATCTTCCTCCTGAAATCTGTTTCCTGCAATTCTGCCTTGCTTTCAAATCCTCTTTGTTGTCTTCCGTCAATATATTTGTGGACGAGAGTTATCATTTATAACTCTGCAGGTTTGTGAATTGCAGTGCCCCTGAGCTCCATTTTTCAACTCGCTTTCTTGGGAGCTGGCCGCAAAAGCGCAGGATTGCTTCAGGCCCTATTCTGGTCCCGGGCGGCAGGCTGAGCCTGTGGTTAATTCTTCTTCCTGATGGGAAAATAGAGTGACCTGTGCCTGTCCCAACACCTAGAGCTAGTGTCTCATTGGTTCCCCCTCTTCCCGTTCATCCTCAGGACAAATTGCAACCTGTACGGAACAGGAGGTTAAAGGTGCTGATTCTCCAAGGAGGGAGATTGCTAGTAAAGCGGCTGGAATGGCGAACCCGAGCACAAGGAGATGAGAAATGAGGTGCGTGTTAGAAACCTTTCCCGATCACACGGTGTACCATCTTCTGGGATTCTCATGCATGTTTTCGATGTAGGAAGATGCCCTTGAACCTGGAGATTTGGGACCCATGGGATGGGTACCACGCAGTATTACTCTAAAGGGTCTGCGTTTGCTCACCCAACCTCACCAAACCTCTCAGCCCCAAGAGTGTCCACCCTTATGCCTCAATCAGCTGTGGGTCTAGATATGGTCAATCCAGGTGGCATCACAGCCCTTGAACGAATTTTGTAAGAATTTCTCTCTCTTTCACTGTCTTTGTTTCACGGGTTTTTAAAAGTAATTGATTTTTATAAAGGGGTTTAGCTGTTTTTTACTGCTGTGTTTATGCCGCTTTACACCCACTTGACTCACATACAGAGAGATATCAATACATAGGTTTTAAGATTCTTACTAGTCAGATATATTCTTGGGCGGTGAATAGGGGGTGTTGAGTCCAGATCACTGAGCAAGGAGTAGGTCTTGTCTATTACATATTGGGTTTATGGAACGGTCTCTGAGCTAATTTGAAACCCTTGTTTTATGCATCACCCCACCTCACCTTTCCCGTTAAGCAGCCATAGTGTGTTTTCTAAACGTGTGACTCTGTTCTGTTTTGTAATTCAGTTCAAGGGTAACGATTTTTACATTCCCTCTATAAGTGATATCTTATGATAAGTGTCTTTTTCTGTGTGACTTATTTCACTTAGAATCGTCGTACCTAAATCCACTCATCATGCTGCTACTAGCCTTATGACGTTGATTTCATGGCTGAGTGATATTCCATTGTACAAAAGGACCACAACTTCTTTATCCATTTTTCTCTTTCCTGGGATATTTAAGGTGTAACGAAGTGGAGGTTCTTGTCAACAGAGCAGCCCTAAACTTTGGGGTGCCTGTGCCTTGCTGATTTTTAGTTTTCCCAATTTATACGCCCGTGAGTGGAAGTGCCCTATGCTCTCTAAGCTGAGTGTTTTCGATGTTTCAGGACACACCGTACACTTCTGCAGAGTGGCTGTTGGCAATTTACATCCCGCCCATCAGCGTAGCAAGGCTCCCGTTTCTCCATGGCCTGTCCTGCATTTCTGGTTTTGACACTTTATTCAGCATGGCCCTTTTGACCGATGGGAAGCGAGACTTCTTTGTAGCGCTGATTTGCCTTTCCAGGTTGCTTGGTTGGCCAAAAAGGGCGTATGCGTTTTTTCCTGAATATATTCAGAAAAAAACGCTTACGCCCTTTTTGGCCAAGGGCATCATTGTCGAGGTTTTGCCGCTTTTCCCGTGCTTTAAAGGCGATTCGAATCTTCCTCCTGAAATCTGTTTCCTGCAATTCTGCCTTGCTTTCAAATCCTCTTTGTTGTCTTCCGTCAATATATTTGTGGACGAGAGTTATCATTTATAACTCTGCAGGTTTGTGAATTGCAGTTCCCCTGAGCTCCATTTTTCAACTCGCTTTCTTGGGAGCTGGCCGCAAAAGCGCAGGATTGCTTCAGGCCCTATTCTGGTCCCGGGCGGCAGGCTGAGCCTGTGGTTAATTCTTCTTCCTGATGGGAAAATAGAGTGACCTGTGTCTGTCCCCACACCTAGAGCTAGTGTCTCATTGGTTCCCCCTCTTCCCGTTCATCCTCAGGACAAATTGCAACCTGTACGGAACAGGAGGTTAAAGGTGCTGATTCTCCAAGGAGGGAGATTGCTAGTAAAGTGGCTGGAATGGCGAACCCGAGCACAAGGAGATGAGAAATGAGGTGCGTGTTAGAAACCTTTCCCGATCACACGGTGTACCATCTTCTGGGATTCTCATGCATGTTTTCGATGTAGGAAGATGCCCTTGAACCTGGAGATTTGGGACCCATGGGATGGGTACCACGCAGTATTACTCTAAAGGGTCTGCGTTTGCTCACCCAACCTCACCAAACCTCTCAGCCCCAAGAGTGTCCACCCTTATGCCTCAATCAGCTGTGGGTCTAGATATGGTCAATCCAGGTGGCATCACAGCCCTTGAACGAATTTTGTAAGAATTTCTCTCTCTTTCACTGTCTTTGTTTCACGGGTTTTTAAAAGTAATTGATTTTTATAAAGGGGTTTAGCTGTTTTTTACTGCTGTGTTTATGCCGCTTTACACCCACTTGACTCACATACAGAGAGATATCAATACATAGGTTTTAAGATTCTTACTAGTCAGATATATTCTTGGGCGGTGAATAGGGGGTTTTGAGTCCAGATCACTGAGCAAGGAGTAGGTCTTGTCTATTACATATTGGGTTTATGGAACGGTCTCTGAGCTAATTTGAAACCCTTGTTTTATGCATCACCCCACCTCACCTTTCCCGTTAAGCAGCCATAGTGTGTTTTCTAAACGTGTGACTCTGTTCTGTTTTGTAATTCAGTTCAAGGGTAGCGGTTTTACATTCCCTCTATAAGTGATATCTTATGATAAGTGTCGTTTTCTGTGTGGCTTATTTCACTTAGAATCGTCGTACCTAAATCCACTCATCATGCTGCTACTAGCCTTATGACGTTGATTTCATGGCTGAGTGATATTCCATTGTACAAAAGGACCACAACTTCTTTATCCATTTTTCTCTTTCCTGGGATATTTAAGGTGTAACGAAGTGGAGGTTCTTGTCAACAGAGCAGCCCTAAACTTTGGGGTGCCTGTGCCTTGCTGATTTTTAGTTTTCCCAATTTATACGCCCGTGAGAGGAAGTGCCCTATGCTCTCTAAGCTGAGTGTTTTCGATGTTTCAGGACACACCGTACACTTCTGCAGAGTGGCTGTTGGCAATTTACATCCCGCCCATCAGCGTAGCAAGGCTCCCGTTTCTCCATGGCCCGTCCTGCATTTCTGGTTTTGACACTTTATTCAGCATGGCCCTTTTGACCGATGGGAAGCGAGACTTCTTTGTAGCGCTGATTTGCCTTTCCAGGTTGCTTGGTTGGCCAAAAAGGGCGTATGCGTTTTTTCCTGAATATATTCAGGAAAAAACGCATACGCCCTTTTTGGCCAAGGGCATCATTGTCGAGGTTTTGCCGCTTTTCCCGTGCTTTAAAGGCGATTCGAATCTTCCTCCTGAAATCTGTTTCCTGCAATTCTGCCTTGCTTTCAAATCCTCTTTGTTGTCTTCCGTCAATATATTTGTGGACGAGAGTTATCATTTATAACTCTGCAGGTTTGTGAATTGCAGTGCCCCTGAGCTCCATTTTTCAACTCGCTTTCTTGGGAGCTGGCCGCAAAAGCGCAGGATTGCTTCAGGCCCTATTCTGGTCCCGGGCGGCAGGCTGAGCCTGTGGTTAATTCTTCTTCCTGATGGGAAAATAGAGTGACCTGTGCCTGTCCCAACACCTAGAGCTAGTGTCTCATTGGTTCCCCCTCTTCCCGTTCATCCTCAGGACAAATTGCAACCTGTACGGAACAGGAGGTTAAAGGTGCTGATTCTCCAAGGAGGGAGATTGCTAGTAAAGCGGCTGGAATGGCGAACCCGAGCACAAGGAGATGAGAAATGAGGTGCGTGTTAGAAACCTTTCCCGATCACACGGTGTACCATCTTCTGGGATTCTCATGCATGTTTTCGATGTAGGAAGATGCCCTTGAACCTGGAGATTTGGGACCCATGGGATGGGTACCACGCAGTATTACTCTAAAGGGTCTGCGTTTGCTCACCCAACCTCACCAAACCTCTCAGCCCCAAGAGTGTCCACCCTTATGCCTCAATCAGCTGTGGGTCTAGATATGGTCAATCCAGGTGGCATCACAGCCCTTGAACGAATTTTGTAAGAATTTCTCTCTCTTTCACTGTCTTTGTTTCACGGGTTTTTAAAAGTAATTGATTTTTATAAAGGGGTTTAGCTGTTTTTTACTGCTGTGTTTATGCCGCTTTACACCCACTTGACTCACATACAGAGAGATATCAATACATAGGTTTTAAGATTCTTACTAGTCAGATATATTCTTGGGCGGTGAATAGGGGGTGTTGAGTCCAGATCACTGAGCAAAGAGTAGGTCTTGTCTATTACATATTGGGTTTATGGAACGGTCTCTGAGCTAATTTGAAACCCTTGTTTTATGCATCACCCCACCTCACCTTTCCCGTTAAGCAGCCATAGTGTGTTTTCTAAACGTGTGACTCTGTTCTGTTTTGTAATTCAGTTCAAGGGTAGCGATTTTTACATTCCCTCTATAAGTGATATCTTATGATAAGTGTCTTTTTCTGTGTGACTTATTTCACTTAGAATCGTCGTACCTAAATCCACTCATCATGCTGCTACTAGCCTTATGACGTTGATTTCATGGCTGAGTGATATTCCATTGTACAAAAGGACCACAACTTCTTTATCCATTTTTCTCTTTCCTGGGATATTTAAGGTGTAACGAAGTGGAGGTTCTTGTCAACAGAGCAGCCCTAAACTTTGGGGTGCCTGTGCCTTGCTGATTTTTAGTTTTCCCAATTTATACGCCCGTGAGTGGAAGTGCCCTATGCTCTCTAAGCTGAGTGTTTTCGATGTTTCAGGACACACCGTACACTTCTGCAGAGTGGCTGTTGGCAATTTACATCCCGCCCATCAGCGTAGCAAGGCTCCCGTTTCTCCATGGCCTGTCCTGCATTTCTGGTTTTGACACTTTATTCAGCATGGCCCTTTTGACCGATGGGAAGCGAGACTTCTTTGTAGCGCTGATTTGCCTTTCCAGGTTGCTTGGTTGGCCAAAAAGGGCGTATGCGTTTTTTCCTGAATATATTCAGGAAAAAACGCATACGCCCTTTTTGGCCAAGGGCATCATTGTCGAGGTTTTGCCGCTTTTCCCGTGCTTTAAAGGCGATTCGAATCTTCCTCCTGAAATCTGTTTCCTGCAATTCTGCCTTGCTTTCAAATCCTCTTTGTTGTCTTCCGTCAATATATTTGTGGACGAGAGTTATCATTTATAACTCTGCAGGTTTGTGAATTGCAGTGCCCCTGAGCTCCATTTTTCAACTCGCTTTCTTGGGAGCTGGCCGCAAAAGCGCAGGATTGCTTCAGGCCCTATTCTGGTCCCGGGCGGCAGGCTGAGCCTGTGGTTAATTCTTCTTCCTGATGGGAAAATAGAGTGACCTGTGCCTGTCCCCACACCTAGAGCTAGTGTCTCATTGGTTCCCCCTCTTCCCGTTCATCCTCAGGACAAATTGCAACCTGTACGGAACAGGAGGTTAAAGGTGCTGATTCTCCAAGGAGGGAGATTGCTAGTAAAGCGGCTGGAATGGCGAACCCGAGCACAAGGAGATGAGAAATGAGGTGCGTGTTAGAAACCTTTCCCGATCACACGGTGTACCATCTTCTGGGATTCTCATGCATGTTTTCGATGTAGGAAGATGCCCTTGAACCTGGAGATTTGGGACCCATGGGATGGGTACCACGCAGTATTACTCTAAAGGGTCTGCGTTTGCTCACCCAACCTCACCAAACCTCTCAGCCCCAAGAGTGTCCACCCTTATGCCTCAATCAGCTGTGGGTCTAGATATGGTCAATCCAGGTGGCATCACAGCCCTTGAACGAATTTTGTAAGAATTTCTCTCTCTTTCACTGTCTTTGTTTCACGGGTTTTTAAAAGTAATTGATTTTTATAAAGGGGTTTAGCTGTTTTTTACTGCTGTGTTTATGCCGCTTTACACCCACTTGACTCACATACAGAGAGATATCAATACATAGGTTTTAAGATTCTTACTAGTCAGATATATTCTTGGGCGGTGAATAGGGGGTTTTGAGTCCAGATCACTGAGCAAGGAGTAGGTCTTGTCTATTACATATTGGGTTTATGGAACGGTCTCTGAGCTAATTTGAAACCCTTGTTTTATGCATCACCCCACCTCACCTTTCCCGTTAAGCAGCCATAGTGTGTTTTCTAAACGTGTGACTCTGTTCTGTTTTGTAATTCAGTTCAAGGGTAGCGGTTTTACATTCCCTCTATAAGTGATATCTTATGATAAGTGTCGTTTTCTGTGTGGCTTATTTCACTTAGAATCGTCGTACCTAAATCCACTCATCATGCTGCTACTAGCCTTATGACGTTGATTTCATGGCTGAGTGATATTCCATTGTACAAAAGGACCACAACTTCTTTATCCATTTTTCTCTTTCCTGGGATATTTAAGGTGTAACGAAGTGGAGGTTCTTGTCAACAGAGCAGCCCTAAACTTTGGGGTGCCTGTGCCTTGCTGATTTTTAGTTTTCCCAATTTATACGCCCGTGAGAGGAAGTGCCCTATGCTCTCTAAGCTGAGTGTTTTCGATGTTTCAGGACACACCGTACACTTCTGCAGAGTGGCTGTTGGCAATTTACATCCCGCCCATCAGCGTAGCAAGGCTCCCGTTTCTCCATGGCCTGTCCTGCATTTCTGGGTTTGACACTTTATTCAGCGTGGCCTATTTGACCGATGGGAAGCGAGACTTCTTTGTAGCGCTGATTTGCCTTTCCAGGTTGCTTGGTTGGCCAAAAAGGGCGTATGCGTTTTTTCCTGAATATATTCAGGAAAAAACGCATACGCCCTTTTTGGCCAAGGGCATCATTGTCGAGGTTTTGCCGCTTTTCCCGTGCTTTAAAGGCGATTCGAATCTACCTCCTGAAATCTGTTTCCTGCAATTCTGCCTTGCTTTCAAATCCTCTTCGTTGCCTACCCTCAATATATTTGAGGACGAGAGTTATCATTTATAACTCTGCAGGTCTGTGAATTGCAGTGCCCCTGAGCTCCATTTTTCAACTCGCTTTCTTGGGAGCTGGCTGCAAAAGCGCAGGATTGCTTCAGGCCCTATTCTGGTCCCGGGCGGCAGGCTGAGCCTGTGGTTAATTCTTCTTCCTGATGGGAAAATAGAGTGACCTGTGCCTGTCCCCACACCTAGAGCTAGTGTCTCATTGGTTCCCCCTCTTCCCGTTCATCCTCAGGACAAATTGCAACCTGTACGGAACAGGAGGTTAAAGGTGCTGATTCTCCAAGGAGGGAGATTGCTAGTAAAGCGGCTGGAATGGCGAACCCGAGCACAAGGAGATGAGAAATGAGGTGCGTTTTAGAAACCTTTCCCGATCACACGGTGTACCATCTTCTGGGATTCTCATGCATGTTTTCGATGTAGGAAGATGCCCTTGAACCTGGAGATTTGGGACCCATGGGATGGGTACCACGCAGTATTACTCTAAAGGGTCTGCGTTTGCTCACCCAACCTCACCAAACCTCTCAGCCCCAAGAGTGTCCACCCTTATGCCTCAATCAGCTGTGGGTCTAGATATGGTCAATCCAGGTGGCATCACAGCCCTTGAACGAATTTTGTAAGAATTTCTCTCTCTTTCACTGTCTTTGTTTCACGGGTTTTTAAAAGTAATTGATTTTTATAAAGGGGTTTAGCTGTTTTTTACTGCTGTGTTTATGCCGCTTTACACCCACTTGACTCACATACAGAGAGATATCAATACATAGGTTTTAAGATTCTTACTAGTCAGATATATTCTTGGGCGGTGAATAGGGGGTTTTGAGTCCAGATCACTGAGCAAGGAGTAGGTCTTGTCTATTACATATTGGGTTTATGGAACGGTCTCTGAGCTAATTTGAAACCCTTGTTTTATGCATCACCCCACCTCACCTTTCCCGTTAAGCAGCCATAGTGAGTTTTCTAAACGTGTGACTCTGTTCTGTTTTGTAATTCAGTTCAAGGGTAGCGGTTTTACATTCCCTCTATAAGTGATATCTTATGATAAGTGTCGTTTTCTGTGTGGCTTATTTCACTTAGAATCGTCGTACCTAAATCCACTCATCATGCTGCTACTAGCCTTATGACGTTGATTTCATGGCTGAGTGATATTCCATTGTACAAAAGGACCACAACTTCTTTATCCATTTTTCTCTTTCCTGGGATATTTAAGGTGTAACGAAGTGGAGGTTCTTGTCAACAGAGCAGCCCTAAACTTTGGGGTGCCTGTGCCTTGCTGATTTTTAGTTTTCCCAATTTATACGCCCGTGAGAGGAAGTGCCCTATGCTCTCTAAGCTGAGTGTTTTCGATGTTTCAGGACACACCGTACACTTCTGCAGAGTGGCTGTTGGCAATTTACATCCCGCCCATCAGCGTAGCAAGGCTCCCGTTTCTCCATGGCCCGTCCTGCATTTCTGGTTTTGACACTTTATTCAGCATGGCCCTTTTGACCGATGGGAAGCGAGACTTCTTTGTAGCGCTGATTTGCCTTTCCAGGTTGCTTGGTTGGCCAAAAAGGGCGTATGCGTTTTTTCCTGAATATATTCAGGAAAAAACGCATACGCCCTTTTTGGCCAAGGGCATCATTGTCGAGGTTTTGCCGCTTTTCCCGTGCTTTAAAGGCGATTCGAATCTTCCTCCTGAAATCTGTTTCCTGCAATTCTGCCTTGCTTTCAAATCCTCTTTGTTGTCTTCCGTCAATATATTTGTGGACGAGAGTTATCATTTATAACTCTGCAGGTTTGTGAATTGCAGTGCCCCTGAGCTCCATTTTTCAACTCGCTTTCTTGGGAGCTGGCCGCAAAAGCGCAGGATTGCTTCAGGCCCTATTCTGGTCCCGGGCGGCAGGCTGAGCCTGTGGTTAATTCTTCTTCCTGATGGGAAAATAGAGTGACCTGTGCCTGTCCCAACACCTAGAGCTAGTGTCTCATTGGTTCCCCCTCTTCCCGTTCATCCTCAGGACAAATTGCAACCTGTACGGAACAGGAGGTTAAAGGTGCTGATTCTCCAAGGAGGGAGATTGCTAGTAAAGCGGCTGGAATGGCGAACCCGAGCACAAGGAGATGAGAAATGAGGTGCGTGTTAGAAACCTTTCCCGATCACACGGTGTACCATCTTCTGGGATTCTCATGCATGTTTTCGATGTAGGAAGATGCCCTTGAACCTGGAGATTTGGGACCCATGGGATGGGTACCACGCAGTATTACTCTAAAGGGTCTGCGTTTGCTCACCCAACCTCACCAAACCTCTCAGCCCCAAGATTGTCCACCCTTATGCCTCAATCAGCTGTGGGTCTAGATATGGTCAATCCAGGTGGCATCACAGCCCTTGAACGAATTTTGTAAGAATTTCTCTCTCTTTCACTGTCTTTGTTTCACGGGTTTTTAAAAGTAATTGATTTTTATAAAGGGGTTTAGCTGTTTTTTACTGCTGTGTTTATGCCGCTTTACACCCACTTGACTCACATACAGAGAGATATCAATACATAGGTTTTAAGATTCTTACTAGTCAGATATATTCTTGGGCGGTGAATAGGGGGTGTTGAGTCCAGATCACTGAGCAAGGAGTAGGTCTTGTCTATTACATATTGGGTTTATGGAACGGTCTCTGAGCTAATTTGAAACCCTTGTTTTATGCATCACCCCACCTCACCTTTCCCGTTAAGCAGCCATAGTGTGTTTTCTAAACGTGTGACTCTGTTCTGTTTTGTAATTCAGTTCAAGGGTAACGATTTTTACATTCCCTCTATAAGTGATATCTTATGATAAGTGTCTTTTTCTGTGTGACTTATTTCACTTAGAATCGTCGTACCTAAATCCACTCATCATGCTGCTACTAGCCTTATGACGTTGATTTCATGGCTGAGTGATATTCCATTGTACAAAAGGACCACAACTTCTTTATCCATTTTTCTCTTTCCTGGGATATTTAAGGTGTAACGAAGTGGAGGTTCTTGTCAACAGAGCAGCCCTAAACTTTGGGGTGCCTGTGCCTTGCTGATTTTTAGTTTTCCCAATTTATACGCCCGTGAGTGGAAGTGCCCTATGCTCTCTAAGCTGAGTGTTTTCGATGTTTCAGGACACACCGTACACTTCTGCAGAGTGGCTGTTGGCAATTTACATCCCGCCCATCAGCGTAGCAAGGCTCCCGTTTCTCCATGGCCTGTCCTGCATTTCTGGTTTTGACACTTTATTCAGCATGGCCCTTTTGACCGATGGGAAGCGAGACTTCTTTGTAGCGCTGATTTGCCTTTCCAGGTTGCTTGGTTGGCCAAAAAGGGCGTATGCGTTTTTTCCTGAATATATTCAGGAAAAAACGCATACGCCCTTTTTGGCCAAGGGCATCATTGTCGAGGTTTTGCCGCTTTTCCCGTGCTTTAAAGGCGATTCGAATCTTCCTCCTGAAATCTGTTTCCTGCAATTCTGCCTTGCTTTCAAATCCTCTTTGTTGTCTTCCGTCAATATATTTGTGGACGAGAGTTATCATTTATAACTCTGCAGGTTTGTGAATTGCAGTTCCCCTGAGCTCCATTTTTCAACTCGCTTTCTTGGGAGCTGGCCGCAAAAGCGCAGGATTGCTTCAGGCCCTATTCTGGTCCCGGGCGGCAGGCTGAGCCTGTGGTTAATTCTTCTTCCTGATGGGAAAATAGAGTGACCTGTGTCTGTCCCCACACCTAGAGCTAGTGTCTCATTGGTTCCCCCTCTTCCCGTTCATCCTCAGGACAAATTGCAACCTGTACGGAACAGGAGGTTAAAGGTGCTGATTCTCCAAGGAGGGAGATTGCTAGTAAAGCGGCTGGAATGGCGAACCCGAGCACAAGGAGATGAGAAATGAGGTGCGTGTTAGAAACCTTTCCCGATCACACGGTGTACCATCTTCTGGGATTCTCATGCATGTTTTCGATGTAGGAAGATGCCCTTGAACCTGGAGATTTGGGACCCATGGGATGGGTACCACGCAGTATTACTCTAAAGGGTCTGCGTTTGCTCACCCAACCTCACCAAACCTCTCAGCCCCAAGAGTGTCCACCCTTATGCCTCAATCAGCTGTGGGTCTAGATATGGTCAATCCAGGTGGCATCACAGCCCTTGAACGAATTTTGTAAGAATTTCTCTCTCTTTCACTGTCTTTGTTTCACGGGTTTTTAAAAGTAATTGATTTTTATAAAGGGGTTTAGCTGTTTTTTACTGCTGTGTTTATGCCGCTTTACACCCACTTGACTCACATACAGAGAGATATCAATACATAGGTTTTAAGATTCTTACTAGTCAGATATATTCTTGGGCGGTGAATAGGGGGTTTTGAGTCCAGATCACTGAGCAAGGAGTAGGTCTTGTCTATTACATATTGGGTTTATGGAACGGTCTCTGAGCTAATTTGAAACCCTTGTTTTATGCATCACCCCACCTCACCTTTCCCGTTAAGCAGCCATAGTGTGTTTTCTAAACGTGTGACTCTGTTCTGTTTTGTAATTCAGTTCAAGGGTAGCGGTTTTACATTTCCTCTATAAGTGATATCTTATGATAAGTGTCGTTTTCTGTGTGGCTTATTTCACTTAGAATCGTCGTACCTAAATCCACTCATCATGCTGCTACTAGCCTTATGACGTTGATTTCATGGCTGAGTGATATTCCATTGTACAAAAGGACCACAACTTCTTTATCCATTTTTCTCTTTCCTGGGATATTTAAGGTGTAACGAAGTGGAGGTTCTTGTCAACAGAGCAGCCCTAAACTTTGGGGTGCCTGTGCCTTGCTGATTTTTAGTTTTCCCAATTTATACGCCCGTGAGTGGAAGTGCCCTATGCTCTCTAAGCTGAGTGTTTTCGATGTTTCAGGACACACCGTACACTTCTGCAGAGTGGCTGTTGGCAATTTACATCCCGCCCATCAGCGTAGCAAGGCTCCCGTTTCTCCATGGCCTGTCCTGCATTTCTGGTTTTGACACTTTATTCAGCATGGCCCTTTTGACCGATGGGAAGCGAGACTTCTTTGTAGCGCTGATTTGCCTTTCCAGGTTGCTTGGTTGGCCAAAAAGGGCGTATGCGTTTTTTCCTGAATATATTCAGGAAAAAACGCATACGCCCTTTTTGGCCAAGGGCATCATTGTCGAGGTTTTGCCGCTTTTCCCGTGCTTTAAAGGCGATTCGAATCTTCCTCCTGAAATCTGTTTCCTGCAATTCTGCCTTGCTTTCAAATCCTCTTTGTTGTCTTCCGTCAATATATTTGTGGACGAGAGTTATCATTTATAACTCTGCAGGTTTGTGAATTGCAGTGCCCCTGAGCTCCATTTTTCAACTCGCTTTCTTGGGAGCTGGCCGCAAAAGCGCAGGATTGCTTCAGGCCCTATTCTGGTCCCGGGCGGCAGGCTGAGCCTGTGGTTAATTCTTCTTCCTGATGGGAAAATAGAGTGACCTGTGCCTGTCCCAACACCTAGAGCTAGTGTCTCATTGGTTCCCCCTCTTCCCGTTCATCCTCAGGACAAATTGCAACCTGTACGGAACAGGAGGTTAAAGGTGCTGATTCTCCAAGGAGGGAGATTGCTAGTAAAGCGGCTGGAATGGCGAACCCGAGCACAAGGAGATGAGAAATGAGGTGCGTGTTAGAAACCTTTCCCGATCACACGGTGTACCATCTTCTGGGATTCTCATGCATGTTTTCGATGTAGGAAGATGCCCTTGAACCTGGAGATTTGGGACCCATGGGATGGGTACCACGCAGTATTACTCTAAAGGGTCTGCGTTTGCTCACCCAACCTCACCAAACCTCTCAGCCCCAAGAGTGTCCACCCTTATGCCTCAATCAGCTGTGGGTCTAGATATGGTCAATCCAGGTGGCATCACAGCCCTTGAACGAATTTTGTAAGAATTTCTCTCTCTTTCACTGTCTTTGTTTCACGGGTTTTTAAAAGTAATTGATTTTTATAAAGGGGTTTAGCTGTTTTTTACTGCTGTGTTTATGCCGCTTTACACCCACTTGACTCACATACAGAGAGATATCAATACATAGGTTTTAAGATTCTTACTAGTCAGATATATTCTTGGGCGGTGAATAGGGGGTGTTGAGTCCAGATCACTGAGCAAGGAGTAGGTCTTGTCTATTACATATTGGGTTTATGGAACGGTCTCTGAGCTAATTTGAAACCCTTGTTTTATGCATCACCCCACCTCACCTTTCCCGTTAAGCAGCCATAGTGTGTTTTCTAAACGTGTGACTCTGTTCTGTTTTGTAATTCAGTTCAAGGGTAGCGATTTTTACATTCCCTCTATAAGTGATATCTTATGATAAGTGTCTTTTTCTGTGTGACTTATTTCACTTAGAATCGTCGTACCTAAATCCACTCATCATGCTGCTACTAGCCTTATGACGTTGATTTCATGGCTGAGTGATATTCCATTGTACAAAAGGACCACAACTTCTTTATCCATTTTTCTCTTTCCTGGGATATTTAAGGTGTAACGAAGTGGAGGTTCTTGTCAACAGAGCAGCCCTAAACTTTGGGGTGCCTGAGCCTTGCTGATTTTTAGTTTTCCCAATTTATACGCCCGTGAGTGGAAGTGCCCTATGCTCTCTAAGCTGAGTGTTTTCGATGTTTCAGGACACACCGTACACTTCTGCAGAGTGGCTGTTGGCAATTTACATCCCGCCCATCAGCGTAGCAAGGCTCCCGTTTCTCCATGGCCTGTCCTGCATTTCTGGTTTTGACACTTTATTCAGCATGGCCCTTTTGACCGATGGGAAGCGAGACTTCTTTGTAGCGCTGATTTGCCTTTCCAGGTTGCTTGGTTGGCCAAAAAGGGCGTATGCGTTTTTTCCTGAATATATTCAGGAAAAAACGCATACGCCCTTTTTGGCCAAGGGCATCATTGTCGAGGTTTTGCCGCTTTTCCCGTGCTTTAAAGGCGATTCGAATCTTCCTCCTGAAATCTGTTTCCTGCAATTCTGCCTTGCTTTCAAATCCTCTTTGTTGTCTTCCGTCAATATATTTGTGGACGAGAGTTATCATTTATAACTCTGCAGGTTTGTGAATTGCAGTTCCCCTGAGCTCCATTTTTCAACTCGCTTTCTTGGGAGCTGGCCGCAAAAGCGCAGGATTGCTTCAGGCCCTATTCTGGTCCCGGGCGGCAGGCTGAGCCTGTGGTTAATTCTTCTTCCTGATGGGAAAATAGAGTGACCTGTGTCTGTCCCCACACCTAGAGCTAGTGTCTCATTGGTTCCCCCTCTTCCCGTTCATCCTCAGGACAAATTGCAACCTGTACGGAACAGGAGGTTAAAGGTGCTGATTCTCCAAGGAGGGAGATTGCTAGTAAAGCGGCTGGAATGGCGAACCCGAGCACAAGGAGATGAGAAATGAGGTGCGTGTTAGAAACCTTTCCCGATCACACGGTGTACCATCTTCTGGGATTCTCATGCATGTTTTCGATGTAGGAAGATGCCCTTGAACCTGGAGATTTGGGACCCATGGGATGGGTACCACGCAGTATTACTCTAAAGGGTCTGCGTTTGCTCACCCAACCTCACCAAACCTCTCAGCCCCAAGAGTGTCCACCCTTATGCCTCAATCAGCTGTGGGTCTAGATATGGTCAATCCAGGTGGCATCACAGCCCTTGAACGAATTTTGTAAGAATTTCTCTCTCTTTCACTGTCTTTGTTTCACGGGTTTTTAAAAGTAATTGATTTTTATAAAGGGGTTTAGCTGTTTTTTACTGCTGTGTTTATGCCGCTTTACACCCACTTGACTCACATACAGAGAGATATCAATACATAGGTTTTAAGATTCTTACTAGTCAGATATATTCTTGGGCGGTGAATAGGGGGTTTTGAGTCCAGATCACTGAGCAAGGAGTAGGTCTTGTCTATTACATATTGGGTTTATGGAACGGTCTCTGAGCTAATTTGAAACCCTTGTTTTATGCATCACCCCACCTCACCTTTCCCGTTAAGCAGCCATAGTGTGTTTTCTAAACGTGTGACTCTGTTCTGTTTTGTAATTCAGTTCAAGGGTAGCGGTTTTACATTCCCTCTATAAGTGATATCTTATGATAAGTGTCGTTTTCTGTGTGGCTTATTTCACTTAGAATCGTCGTACCTAAATCCACTCATCATGCTGCTACTAGCCTTATGACGTTGATTTCATGGCTGAGTGATATTCCATTGTACAAAAGGACCACAACTTCTTTATCCATTTTTCTCTTTCCTGGGATATTTAAGGTGTAACGAAGTGGAGGTTCTTGTCAACAGAGCAGCCCTAAACTTTGGGGTGCCTGTGCCTTGCTGATTTTTAGTTTTCCCAATTTATACGCCCGTGAGAGGAAGTGCCCTATGCTCTCTAAGCTGAGTGTTTTCGATGTTTCAGGACACACCGTACACTTCTGCAGAGTGGCTGTTGGCAATTTACATCCCGCCCATCAGCGTAGCAAGGCTCCCGTTTCTCCATGGCCCGTCCTGCATTTCTGGTTTTGACACTTTATTCAGCATGGCCCTTTTGACCGATGGGAAGCGAGACTTCTTTGTAGCGCTGATTTGCCTTTCCAGGTTGCTTGGTTGGCCAAAAAGGGCGTATGCGTTTTTTCCTGAATATATTCAGGAAAAAACGCATACGCCCTTTTTGGCCAAGGGCATCATTGTCGAGGTTTTGCCGCTTTTCCCGTGCTTTAAAGGCGATTCGAATCTTCCTCCTGAAATCTGTTTCCTGCAATTCTGCCTTGCTTTCAAATCCTCTTTGTTGTCTTCCGTCAATATATTTGTGGACGAGAGTTATCATTTATAACTCTGCAGGTTTGTGAATTGCAGTGCCCCTGAGCTCCATTTTTCAACTCGCTTTCTTGGGAGCTGGCCGCAAAAGCGCAGGATTGCTTCAGGCCCTATTCTGGTCCCGGGCGGCAGGCTGAGCCTGTGGTTAATTCTTCTTCCTGATGGGAAAATAGAGTGACCTGTGCCTGTCCCAACACCTAGAGCTAGTGTCTCATTGGTTCCCCCTCTTCCCGTTCATCCTCAGGACAAATTGCAACCTGTACGGAACAGGAGGTTAAAGGTGCTGATTCTCCAAGGAGGGAGATTGCTAGTAAAGCGGCTGGAATGGCGAACCCGAGCACAAGGAGATGAGAAATGAGGTGCGTGTTAGAAACCTTTCCCGATCACACGGTGTACCATCTTCTGGGATTCTCATGCATGTTTTCGATGTAGGAAGATGCCCTTGAACCTGGAGATTTGGGACCCATGGGATGGGTACCACGCAGTATTACTCTAAAGGGTCTGCGTTTGCTCACCCAACCTCACCAAACCTCTCAGCCCCAAGAGTGTCCACCCTTATGCCTCAATCAGCTGTGGGTCTAGATATGGTCAATCCAGGTGGCATCACAGCCCTTGAACGAATTTTGTAAGAATTTCTCTCTCTTTCACTGTCTTTGTTTCACGGGTTTTTAAAAGTAATTGATTTTTATAAAGGGGTTTAGCTGTTTTTTACTGCTGTGTTTATGCCGCTTTACACCCACTTGACTCACATACAGAGAGATATCAATACATAGGTTTTAAGATTCTTACTAGTCAGATATATTCTTGGGCGGTGAATAGGGGGTGTTGAGTCCAGATCACTGAGCAAAGAGTAGGTCTTGTCTATTACATATTGGGTTTATGGAACGGTCTCTGAGCTAATTTGAAACCCTTGTTTTATGCATCACCCCACCTCACCTTTCCCGTTAAGCAGCCATAGTGTGTTTTCTAAACGTGTGACTCTGTTCTGTTTTGTAATTCAGTTCAAGGGTAGCGATTTTTACATTCCCTCTATAAGTGATATCTTATGATAAGTGTCTTTTTCTGTGTGACTTATTTCACTTAGAATCGTCGTACCTAAATCCACTCATCATGCTGCTACTAGCCTTATGACGTTGATTTCATGGCTGAGTGATATTCCATTGTACAAAAGGACCACAACTTCTTTATCCATTTTTCTCTTTCCTGGGATATTTAAGGTGTAACGAAGTGGAGGTTCTTGTCAACAGAGCAGCCCTAAACTTTGGGGTGCCTGTGCCTTGCTGATTTTTAGTTTTCCCAATTTATACGCCCGTGAGTGGAAGTGCCCTATGCTCTCTAAGCTGAGTGTTTTCGATGTTTCAGGACACACCGTACACTTCTGCAGAGTGGCTGTTGGCAATTTACATCCCGCCCATCAGCGTAGCAAGGCTCCCGTTTCTCCATGGCCTGTCCTGCATTTCTGGTTTTGACACTTTATTCAGCATGGCCCTTTTGACCGATGGGAAGCGAGACTTCTTTGTAGCGCTGATTTGCCTTTCCAGGTTGCTTGGTTGGCCAAAAAGGGCGTATGCGTTTTTTCCTGAATATATTCAGGAAAAAACGCATACGCCCTTTTTGGCCAAGGGCATCATTGTCGAGGTTTTGCCGCTTTTCCCGTGCTTTAAAGGCGATTCGAATCTTCCTCCTGAAATCTGTTTCCTGCAATTCTGCCTTGCTTTCAAATCCTCTTTGTTGTCTTCCGTCAATATATTTGTGGACGAGAGTTATCATTTATAACTCTGCAGGTTTGTGAATTGCAGTGCCCCTGAGCTCCATTTTTCAACTCGCTTTCTTGGGAGCTGGCCGCAAAAGCGCAGGATTGCTTCAGGCCCTATTCTGGTCCCGGGCGGCAGGCTGAGCCTGTGGTTAATTCTTCTTCCTGATGGGAAAATAGAGTGACCTGTGCCTGTCCCCACACCTAGAGCTAGTGTCTCATTGGTTCCCCCTCTTCCCGTTCATCCTCAGGACAAATTGCAACCTGTACGGAACAGGAGGTTAAAGGTGCTGATTCTCCAAGGAGGGAGATTGCTAGTAAAGCGGCTGGAATGGCGAACCCGAGCACAAGGAGATGAGAAATGAGGTGCGTGTTAGAAACCTTTCCCGATCACACGGTGTACCATCTTCTGGGATTCTCATGCATGTTTTCGATGTAGGAAGATGCCCTTGAACCTGGAGATTTGGGACCCATGGGATGGGTACCACGCAGTATTACTCTAAAGGGTCTGCGTTTGCTCACCCAACCTCACCAAACCTCTCAGCCCCAAGAGTGTCCACCCTTATGCCTCAATCAGCTGTGGGTCTAGATATGGTCAATCCAGGTGGCATCACAGCCCTTGAACGAATTTTGTAAGAATTTCTCTCTCTTTCACTGTCTTTGTTTCACGGGTTTTTAAAAGTAATTGATTTTTATAAAGGGGTTTAGCTGTTTTTTACTGCTGTGTTTATGCCGCTTTACACCCACTTGACTCACATACAGAGAGATATCAATACATAGGTTTTAAGATTCTTACTAGTCAGATATATTCTTGGGCGGTGAATAGGGGGTTTTGAGTCCAGATCACTGAGCAAGGAGTAGGTCTTGTCTATTACATATTGGGTTTATGGAACGGTCTCTGAGCTAATTTGAAACCCTTGTTTTATGCATCACCCCACCTCACCTTTCCCGTTAAGCAGCCATAGTGTGTTTTCTAAACGTGTGACTCTGTTCTGTTTTGTAATTCAGTTCAAGGGTAGCGGTTTTACATTCCCTCTATAAGTGATATCTTATGATAAGTGTCGTTTTCTGTGTGGCTTATTTCACTTAGAATCGTCGTACCTAAATCCACTCATCATGCTGCTACTAGCCTTATGACGTTGATTTCATGGCTGAGTGATATTCCATTGTACAAAAGGACCACAACTTCTTTATCCATTTTTCTCTTTCCTGGGATATTTAAGGTGTAACGAAGTGGAGGTTCTTGTCAACAGAGCAGCCCTAAACTTTGGGGTGCCTGTGCCTTGCTGATTTTTAGTTTTCCCAATTTATACGCCCGTGAGAGGAAGTGCCCTATGCTCTCTAAGCTGAGTGTTTTCGATGTTTCAGGACACACCGTACACTTCTGCAGAGTGGCTGTTGGCAATTTACATCCCGCCCATCAGCGTAGCAAGGCTCCCGTTTCTCCATGGCCTGTCCTGCATTTCTGGGTTTGACACTTTATTCAGCGTGGCCTATTTGACCGATGGGAAGCGAGACTTCTTTGTAGCGCTGATTTGCCTTTCCAGGTTGCTTGGTTGGCCAAAAAGGGCGTATGCGTTTTTTCCTGAATATATTCAGGAAAAAACGCATACGCCCTTTTTGGCCAAGGGCATCATTGTCGAGGTTTTGCCGCTTTTCCCGTGCTTTAAAGGCGATTCGAATCTACCTCCTGAAATCTGTTTCCTGCAATTCTGCCTTGCTTTCAAATCCTCTTCGTTGCCTACCCTCAATATATTTGAGGACGAGAGTTATCATTTATAACTCTGCAGGTCTGTGAATTGCAGTGCCCCTGAGCTCCATTTTTCAACTCGCTTTCTTGGGAGCTGGCTGCAAAAGCGCAGGATTGCTTCAGGCCCTATTCTGGTCCCGGGCGGCAGGCTGAGCCTGTGGTTAATTCTTCTTCCTGATGGGAAAATAGAGTGACCTGTGCCTGTCCCCACACCTAGAGCTAGTGTCTCATTGGTTCCCCCTCTTCCCGTTCATCCTCAGGACAAATTGCAACCTGTACGGAACAGGAGGTTAAAGGTGCTGATTCTCCAAGGAGGGAGATTGCTAGTAAAGCGGCTGGAATGGCGAACCCGAGCACAAGGAGATGAGAAATGAGGTGCGTTTTAGAAACCTTTCCCGATCACACGGTGTACCATCTTCTGGGATTCTCATGCATGTTTTCGATGTAGGAAGATGCCCTTGAACCTGGAGATTTGGGACCCATGGGATGGGTACCACGCAGTATTACTCTAAAGGGTCTGCGTTTGCTCACCCAACCTCACCAAACCTCTCAGCCCCAAGAGTGTCCACCCTTATGCCTCAATCAGCTGTGGGTCTAGATATGGTCAATCCAGGTGGCATCACAGCCCTTGAACGAATTTTGTAAGAATTTCTCTCTCTTTCACTGTCTTTGTTTCACGGGTTTTTAAAAGTAATTGATTTTTATAAAGGGGTTTAGCTGTTTTTTACTGCTGTGTTTATGCCGCTTTACACCCACTTGACTCACATACAGAGAGATATCAATACATAGGTTTTAAGATTCTTACTAGTCAGATATATTCTTGGGCGGTGAATAGGGGGTTTTGAGTCCAGATCACTGAGCAAGGAGTAGGTCTTGTCTATTACATATTGGGTTTATGGAACGGTCTCTGAGCTAATTTGAAACCCTTGTTTTATGCATCACCCCACCTCACCTTTCCCGTTAAGCAGCCATAGTGAGTTTTCTAAACGTGTGACTCTGTTCTGTTTTGTAATTCAGTTCAAGGGTAGCGGTTTTACATTCCCTCTATAAGTGATATCTTATGATAAGTGTCGTTTTCTGTGTGGCTTATTTCACTTAGAATCGTCGTACCTAAATCCACTCATCATGCTGCTACTAGCCTTATGACGTTGATTTCATGGCTGAGTGATATTCCATTGTACAAAAGGACCACAACTTCTTTATCCATTTTTCTCTTTCCTGGGATATTTAAGGTGTAACGAAGTGGAGGTTCTTGTCAACAGAGCAGCCCTAAACTTTGGGGTGCCTGTGCCTTGCTGATTTTTAGTTTTCCCAATTTATACGCCCGTGAGAGGAAGTGCCCTATGCTCTCTAAGCTGAGTGTTTTCGATGTTTCAGGACACACCGTACACTTCTGCAGAGTGGCTGTTGGCAATTTACATCCCGCCCATCAGCGTAGCAAGGCTCCCGTTTCTCCATGGCCCGTCCTGCATTTCTGGTTTTGACACTTTATTCAGCATGGCCCTTTTGACCGATGGGAAGCGAGACTTCTTTGTAGCGCTGATTTGCCTTTCCAGGTTGCTTGGTTGGCCAAAAAGGGCGTATGCGTTTTTTCCTGAATATATTCAGGAAAAAACGCATACGCCCTTTTTGGCCAAGGGCATCATTGTCGAGGTTTTGCCGCTTTTCCCGTGCTTTAAAGGCGATTCGAATCTTCCTCCTGAAATCTGTTTCCTGCAATTCTGCCTTGCTTTCAAATCCTCTTTGTTGTCTTCCGTCAATATATTTGTGGACGAGAGTTATCATTTATAACTCTGCAGGTTTGTGAATTGCAGTGCCCCTGAGCTCCATTTTTCAACTCGCTTTCTTGGGAGCTGGCCGCAAAAGCGCAGGATTGCTTCAGGCCCTATTCTGGTCCCGGGCGGCAGGCTGAGCCTGTGGTTAATTCTTCTTCCTGATGGGAAAATAGAGTGACCTGTGCCTGTCCCAACACCTAGAGCTAGTGTCTCATTGGTTCCCCCTCTTCCCGTTCATCCTCAGGACAAATTGCAACCTGTACGGAACAGGAGGTTAAAGGTGCTGATTCTCCAAGGAGGGAGATTGCTAGTAAAGCGGCTGGAATGGCGAACCCGAGCACAAGGAGATGAGAAATGAGGTGCGTGTTAGAAACCTTTCCCGATCACACGGTGTACCATCTTCTGGGATTCTCATGCATGTTTTCGATGTAGGAAGATGCCCTTGAACCTGGAGATTTGGGACCCATGGGATGGGTACCACGCAGTATTACTCTAAAGGGTCTGCGTTTGCTCACCCAACCTCACCAAACCTCTCAGCCCCAAGAGTGTCCACCCTTATGCCTCAATCAGCTGTGGGTCTAGATATGGTCAATCCAGGTGGCATCACAGCCCTTGAACGAATTTTGTAAGAATTTCTCTCTCTTTCACTGTCTTTGTTTCACGGGTTTTTAAAAGTAATTGATTTTTATAAAGGGGTTTAGCTGTTTTTTACTGCTGTGTTTATGCCGCTTTACACCCACTTGACTCACATACAGAGAGATATCAATACATAGGTTTTAAGATTCTTACTAGTCAGATATATTCTTGGGCGGTGAATAGGGGGTGTTGAGTCCAGATCACTGAGCAAGGAGTAGGTCTTGTCTATTACATATTGGGTTTATGGAACGGTCTCTGAGCTAATTTGAAACCCTTGTTTTATGCATCACCCCACCTCACCTTTCCCGTTAAGCAGCCATAGTGTGTTTTCTAAACGTGTGACTCTGTTCTGTTTTGTAATTCAGTTCAAGGGTAACGATTTTTACATTCCCTCTATAAGTGATATCTTATGATAAGTGTCTTTTTCTGTGTGACTTATTTCACTTAGAATCGTCGTACCTAAATCCACTCATCATGCTGCTACTAGCCTTATGACGTTGATTTCATGGCTGAGTGATATTCCATTGTACAAAAGGACCACAACTTCTTTATCCATTTTTCTCTTTCCTGGGATATTTAAGGTGTAACGAAGTGGAGGTTCTTGTCAACAGAGCAGCCCTAAACTTTGGGGTGCCTGTGCCTTGCTGATTTTTAGTTTTCCCAATTTATACGCCCGTGAGTGGAAGTGCCCTATGCTCTCTAAGCTGAGTGTTTTCGATGTTTCAGGACACACCGTACACTTCTGCAGAGTGGCTGTTGGCAATTTACATCCCGCCCATCAGCGTAGCAAGGCTCCCGTTTCTCCATGGCCTGTCCTGCATTTCTGGTTTTGACACTTTATTCAGCATGGCCCTTTTGACCGATGGGAAGCGAGACTTCTTTGTAGCGCTGATTTGCCTTTCCAGGTTGCTTGGTTGGCCAAAAAGGGCGTATGCGTTTTTTCCTGAATATATTCAGGAAAAAACGCATACGCCCTTTTTGGCCAAGGGCATCATTGTCGAGGTTTTGCCGCTTTTCCCGTGCTTTAAAGGCGATTCGAATCTTCCTCCTGAAATCTGTTTCCTGCAATTCTGCCTTGCTTTCAAATCCTCTTTGTTGTCTTCCGTCAATATATTTGTGGACGAGAGTTATCATTTATAACTCTGCAGGTTTGTGAATTGCAGTTCCCCTGAGCTCCATTTTTCAACTCGCTTTCTTGGGAGCTGGCCGCAAAAGCGCAGGATTGCTTCAGGCCCTATTCTGGTCCCGGGCGGCAGGCTGAGCCTGTGGTTAATTCTTCTTCCTGATGGGAAAATAGAGTGACCTGTGTCTGTCCCCACACCTAGAGCTAGTGTCTCATTGGTTCCCCCTCTTCCCGTTCATCCTCAGGACAAATTGCAACCTGTACGGAACAGGAGGTTAAAGGTGCTGATTCTCCAAGGAGGGAGATTGCTAGTAAAGCGGCTGGAATGGCGAACCCGAGCACAAGGAGATGAGAAATGAGGTGCGTGTTAGAAACCTTTCCCGATCACACGGTGTACCATCTTCTGGGATTCTCATGCATGTTTTCGATGTAGGAAGATGCCCTTGAACCTGGAGATTTGGGACCCATGGGATGGGTACCACGCAGTATTACTCTAAAGGGTCTGCGTTTGCTCACCCAACCTCACCAAACCTCTCAGCCCCAAGAGTGTCCACCCTTATGCCTCAATCAGCTGTGGGTCTAGATATGGTCAATCCAGGTGGCATCACAGCCCTTGAACGAATTTTGTAAGAATTTCTCTCTCTTTCACTGTCTTTGTTTCACGGGTTTTTAAAAGTAATTGATTTTTATAAAGGGGTTTAGCTGTTTTTTACTGCTGTGTTTATGCCGCTTTACACCCACTTGACTCACATACAGAGAGATATCAATACATAGGTTTTAAGATTCTTACTAGTCAGATATATTCTTGGGCGGTGAATAGGGGGTTTTGAGTCCAGATCACTGAGCAAGGAGTAGGTCTTGTCTATTACATATTGGGTTTATGGAACGGTCTCTGAGCTAATTTGAAACCCTTGTTTTATGCATCACCCCACCTCACCTTTCCCGTTAAGCAGCCATAGTGTGTTTTCTAAACGTGTGACTCTGTTCTGTTTTGTAATTCAGTTCAAGGGTAGCGGTTTTACATTTCCTCTATAAGTGATATCTTATGATAAGTGTCGTTTTCTGTGTGGCTTATTTCACTTAGAATCGTCGTACCTAAATCCACTCATCATGCTGCTACTAGCCTTATGACGTTGATTTCATGGCTGAGTGATATTCCATTGTACAAAAGGACCACAACTTCTTTATCCATTTTTCTCTTTCCTGGGATATTTAAGGTGTAACGAAGTGGAGGTTCTTGTCAACAGAGCAGCCCTAAACTTTGGGGTGCCTGTGCCTTGCTGATTTTTAGTTTTCCCAATTTATACGCCCGTGAGTGGAAGTGCCCTATGCTCTCTAAGCTGAGTGTTTTCGATGTTTCAGGACACACCGTACACTTCGGCAGAGTGGCTGTTGGCAATTTACATCCCGCCCATCAGCGTAGCAAGGCTCCCGTTTCTCCATGGCCTGTCCTGCATTTCTGGTTTTGACACTTTATTCAGCATGGCCCTTTTGACCGATGGGAAGCGAGACTTCTTTGTAGCGCTGATTTGCCTTTCCAGGTTGCTTGGTTGGCCAAAAAGGGCGTATGCGTTTTTTCCTGAATATATTCAGGAAAAAACGCATACGCCCTTTTTGGCCAAGGGCATCATTGTCGAGGTTTTGCCGCTTTTCCCGTGCTTTAAAGGCGATTCGAATCTTCCTCCTGAAATCTGTTTCCTGCAATTCTGCCTTGCTTTCAAATCCTCTTTGTTGTCTTCCGTCAATATATTTGTGGACGAGAGTTATCATTTATAACTCTGCAGGTTTGTGAATTGCAGTGCCCCTGAGCTCCATTTTTCAACTCGCTTTCTTGGGAGCTGGCCGCAAAAGCGCAGGATTGCTTCAGGCCCTATTCTGGTCCCGGGCGGCAGGCTGAGCCTGTGGTTAATTCTTCTTCCTGATGGGAAAATAGAGTGACCTGTGCCTGTCCCAACACCTAGAGCTAGTGTCTCATTGGTTCCCCCTCTTCCCGTTCATCCTCAGGACAAATTGCAACCTGTACGGAACAGGAGGTTAAAGGTGCTGATTCTCCAAGGAGGGAGATTGCTAGTAAAGCGGCTGGAATGGCGAACCCGAGCACAAGGAGATGAGAAATGAGGTGCGTGTTAGAAACCTTTCCCGATCACACGGTGTACCATCTTCTGGGATTCTCATGCATGTTTTCGATGTAGGAAGATGCCCTTGAACCTGGAGATTTGGGACCCATGGGATGGGTACCACGCAGTATTACTCTAAAGGGTCTGCGTTTGCTCACCCAACCTCACCAAACCTCTCAGCCCCAAGAGTGTCCACCCTTATGCCTCAATCAGCTGTGGGTCTAGATATGGTCAATCCAGGTGGCATCACAGCCCTTGAACGAATTTTGTAAGAATTTCTCTCTCTTTCACTGTCTTTGTTTCACGGGTTTTTAAAAGTAATTGATTTTTATAAAGGGGTTTAGCTGTTTTTTACTGCTGTGTTTATGCCGCTTTACACCCACTTGACTCACATACAGAGAGATATCAATACATAGGTTTTAAGATTCTTACTAGTCAGATATATTCTTGGGCGGTGAATAGGGGGTGTTGAGTCCAGATCACTGAGCAAGGAGTAGGTCTTGTCTATTACATATTGGGTTTATGGAACGGTCTCTGAGCTAATTTGAAACCCTTGTTTTATGCATCACCCCACCTCACCTTTCCCGTTAAGCAGCCATAGTGTGTTTTCTAAACGTGTGACTCTGTTCTGTTTTGTAATTCAGTTCAAGGGTAGCGATTTTTACATTCCCTCTATAAGTGATATCTTATGATAAGTGTCTTTTTCTGTGTGACTTATTTCACTTAGAATCGTCGTACCTAAATCCACTCATCATGCTGCTACTAGCCTTATGACGTTGATTTCATGGCTGAGTGATATTCCATTGTACAAAAGGACCACAACTTCTTTATCCATTTTTCTCTTTCCTGGGATATTTAAGGTGTAACGAAGTGGAGGTTCTTGTCAACAGAGCAGCCCTAAACTTTGGGGTGCCTGAGCCTTGCTGATTTTTAGTTTTCCCAATTTATACGCCCGTGAGTGGAAGTGCCCTATGCTCTCTAAGCTGAGTGTTTTCGATGTTTCAGGACACACCGTACACTTCTGCAGAGTGGCTGTTGGCAATTTACATCCCGCCCATCAGCGTAGCAAGGCTCCCGTTTCTCCATGGCCTGTCCTGCATTTCTGGTTTTGACACTTTATTCAGCATGGCCCTTTTGACCGATGGGAAGCGAGACTTCTTTGTAGCGCTGATTTGCCTTTCCAGGTTGCTTGGTTGGCCAAAAAGGGCGTATGCGTTTTTTCCTGAATATATTCAGGAAAAAACGCATACGCCCTTTTTGGCCAAGGGCATCATTGTCGAGGTTTTGCCGCTTTTCCCGTGCTTTAAAGGCGATTCGAATCTTCCTCCTGAAATCTGTTTCCTGCAATTCTGCCTTGCTTTCAAATCCTCTTTGTTGTCTTCCGTCAATATATTTGTGGACGAGAGTTATCATTTATAACTCTGCAGGTTTGTGAATTGCAGTTCCCCTGAGCTCCATTTTTCAACTCGCTTTCTTGGGAGCTGGCCGCAAAAGCGCAGGATTGCTTCAGGCCCTATTCTGGTCCCGGGCGGCAGGCTGAGCCTGTGGTTAATTCTTCTTCCTGATGGGAAAATAGAGTGACCTGTGTCTGTCCCCACACCTAGAGCTAGTGTCTCATTGGTTCCCCCTCTTCCCGTTCATCCTCAGGACAAATTGCAACCTGTACGGAACAGGAGGTTAAAGGTGCTGATTCTCCAAGGAGGGAGATTGCTAGTAAAGCGGCTGGAATGGCGAACCCGAGCACAAGGAGATGAGAAATGAGGTGCGTGTTAGAAACCTTTCCCGATCACACGGTGTACCATCTTCTGGGATTCTCATGCATGTTTTCGATGTAGGAAGATGCCCTTGAACCTGGAGATTTGGGACCCATGGGATGGGTACCACGCAGTATTACTCTAAAGGGTCTGCGTTTGCTCACCCAACCTCACCAAACCTCTCAGCCCCAAGAGTGTCCACCCTTATGCCTCAATCAGCTGTGGGTCTAGATATGGTCAATCCAGGTGGCATCACAGCCCTTGAACGAATTTTGTAAGAATTTCTCTCTCTTTCACTGTCTTTGTTTCACGGGTTTTTAAAAGTAATTGATTTTTATAAAGGGGTTTAGCTGTTTTTTACTGCTGTGTTTATGCCGCTTTACACCCACTTGACTCACATACAGAGAGATATCAATACATAGGTTTTAAGATTCTTACTAGTCAGATATATTCTTGGGCGGTGAATAGGGGGTTTTGAGTCCAGATCACTGAGCAAGGAGTAGGTCTTGTCTATTACATATTGGGTTTATGGAACGGTCTCTGAGCTAATTTGAAACCCTTGTTTTATGCATCACCCCACCTCACCTTTCCCGTTAAGCAGCCATAGTGTGTTTTCTAAACGTGTGACTCTGTTCTGTTTTGTAATTCAGTTCAAGGGTAGCGGTTTTACATTTCCTCTATAAGTGATATCTTATGATAAGTGTCGTTTTCTGTGTGGCTTATTTCACTTAGAATCGTCGTACCTAAATCCACTCATCATGCTGCTACTAGCCTTATGACGTTGATTTCATGGCTGAGTGATATTCCATTGTACAAAAGGACCACAACTTCTTTATCCATTTTTCTCTTTCCTGGGATATTTAAGGTGTAACGAAGTGGAGGTTCTTGTCAACAGAGCAGCCCTAAACTTTGGGGTGCCTGTGCCTTGCTGATTTTTAGTTTTCCCAATTTATACGCCCGTGAGAGGAAGTGCCCTATGCTCTCTAAGCTGAGTGTTTTCGATGTTTCAGGACACACCGTACACTTCTGCAGAGTGGCTGTTGGCAATTTACATCCCGCCCATCAGCGTAGCAAGGCTCCCGTTTCTCCATGGCCTGTCCTGCATTTCTGGGTTTGACACTTTATTCAGCGTGGCCTATTTGACCGATGGGAAGCGAGACTTCATTGTAGCGCTGATTTGCCTTTCCAGGTTGCTTGGTTGGCCAAAAAGGGCGTATGCGTTTTTTCCTGAATATATTCAGGAAAAAACGCATACGCCTTTTTTGGCCAAGGGCATCATTGTCGAGGTTTTGCCGCTTTTCCCGTGCTTTAAAGGCGATTCGAATCTACCTCTTGAAATATGTTTCCTGCAATTCTGCCTTGCTTTCAAATCCTCTTCGTTGCCTACCCTCAATATATTTGAGGACGAGAGTTATCATTTATAACTCTGCAGGTCTGTGAATTGCAGTGCCCCTGAGCTCCATTTTTCAACTCGCTTTCTTGGGAGCTGGCTGCAAAAGCGCAGGATTGCTTCAGGCCCTATTCTGGTCCCGGGCGGCAGGCTGAGCCTGTGGTTAATTCTTCTTCCTGATGGGAAAATAGAGTGACCTGTGCCTGTCCCCACACCTAGAGCTAGTGTCTCATTGGTTCCCCCTCTTCCCGTTCATCCTCAGGACAAATTGCAACCTGTACGGAACAGGAGGTTAAAGGTGCTGATTCTCCAAGGAGGGAGATTGCTAGTAAAGCGGCTGGAATGGCGAACCCGAGCACAAGGAGATGAGAAATGAGGTGCGTGTTAGAAACCTTTCCCGATCACACGGTGTACCATCTTCTGGGATTCTCATGCATGTTTTCGATGTAGGAAGATGCCCTTGAACCTGGAGATTTGGGACCCATGGGATGGGTACCACGCAGTATTACTCTAAAGGGTCTGCGTTTGCTCACCCAACCTCACCAAACCTCTCAGCCCCAAGAGTGTCCACCCTTATGCCTCAATCAGCTGTGGGTCTAGATATGGTCAATCCAGGTGGCATCACAGCCCTTGAACGAATTTTGTAAGAATTTCTCTCTCTTTCACTGTCTTTGTTTCACGGGTTTTTAAAAGTAATTGATTTTTATAAAGGGGTTTAGCTGTTTTTTACTGCTGTGTTTATGCCGCTTTACACCCACTTGACTCACATACAGAGAGATATCAATACATAGGTTTTAAGATTCTTACTAGTCAGATATATTCTTGGGCGGTGAATAGGGGGTGTTGAGTCCAGATCACTGAGCAAGGAGTAGGTCTTGTCTATTACATATTGGGTTTATGGAACGGTCTCTGAGCTAATTTGAAACCCTTGTTTTATGCATCACCCCACCTCACCTTTCCCGTTAAGCAGCCATAGTGTGTTTTCTAAACGTGTGACTCTGTTCTGTTTTGTAATTCAGTTCAAGGGTAGCGATTTTTACATTCCCTCTATAAGTGATATCTTAGGATAAGTGTCTTTTTCTGTGTGACTTATTTCACTTAGAATCGTCGTACCTAAATCCACTCATCATGCTGCTACTAGCCTTATGACGTTGATTTCATGGCTGAGTGATATTCCATTGTACAAAAGGACCACAACTTCTTTATCCATTTTTCTCTTTCCTGGGATATTTAAGGTGTAACGAAGTGGAGGTTCTTGTCAACAGAGCAGCCCTAAACTTTGGGGTGCCTGTGCCTTGCTGATTTTTAGTTTTCCCAATTTATACGCCCGTGAGTGGAAGTGCCCTATGCTCTCTAAGCTGAGTGTTTTCGATGTTTCAGGACACACCGTACACTTCTGCAGAGTGGCTGTTGGCAATTTACATCCCGCCCATCAGCGTAGCAAGGCTCCCGTTTCTCCATGGCCTGTCCTGCATTTCTGGTTTTGACACTTTATTCAGCATGGCCCTTTTGACCGATGGGAAGCGAGACTTCTTTGTAGCGCTGATTTGCCTTTCCAGGTTGCTTGGTTGGCCAAAAAGGGCGTATGCGTTTTTTCCTGAATATATTCAGGAAAAAACGCATACGCCCTTTTTGGCCAAGGGCATCATTGTCGAGGTTTTGCCGCTTTTCCCGTGCTTTAAAGGCGATTCGAATCTTCCTCCTGAAATCTGTTTCCTGCAATTCTGCCTTGCTTTCAAATCCTCTTTGTTGTCTTCCGTCAATATATTTGTGGACGAGAGTTATCATTTATAACTCTGCAGGTTTGTGAATTGCAGTGCCCCTGAGCTCCATTTTTCAACTCGCTTTCTTGGGAGCTGGCCGCAAAAGCGCAGGATTGCTTCAGGCCCTATTCTGGTCCCGGGCGGCAGGCTGAGCCTGTGGTTAATTCTTCTTCCTGATGGGAAAATAGAGTGACCTGTGCCTGTCCCAACACCTAGAGCTAGTGTCTCATTGGTTCCCCCTCTTCCCGTTCATCCTCAGGACAAATTGCAACCTGTACGGAACAGGAGGTTAAAGGTGCTGATTCTCCAAGGAGGGAGATTGCTAGTAAAGCGGCTGGAATGGCGAACCCGAGCACAAGGAGATGAGAAATGAGGTGCGTGTTAGAAACCTTTCCCGATCACACGGTGTACCATCTTCTGGGATTCTCATGCATGTTTTCGATGTAGGAAGATGCCCTTGAACCTGGAGATTTGGGACCCATGGGATGGGTACCACGCAGTATTACTCTAAAGGGTCTGCGTTTGCTCACCCAACCTCACCAAACCTCTCAGCCCCAAGAGTGTCCACCCTTATGCCTCAATCAGCTGTGGGTCTAGATATGGTCAATCCAGGTGGCATCACAGCCCTTGAACGAATTTTGTAAGAATTTCTCTCTCTTTCACTGTCTTTGTTTCACGGGTTTTTAAAAGTAATTGATTTTTATAAAGGGGTTTAGCTGTTTTTTACTGCTGTGTTTATGCCGCTTTACACCCACTTGACTCACATACAGAGAGATATCAATACATAGGTTTTAAGATTCTTACTAGTCAGATATATTCTTGGGCGGTGAATAGGGGGTGTTGAGTCCAGATCACTGAGCAAGGAGTAGGTCTTGTCTATTACATATTGGGTTTATGGAACGGTCTCTGAGCTAATTTGAAACCCTTGTTTTATGCATCACCCCACCTCACCTTTCCCGTTAAGCAGCCATAGTGTGTTTTCTAAACGTGTGACTCTGTTCTGTTTTGTAATTCAGTTCAAGGGTAGCGATTTTTACATTCCCTCTATAAGTGATATCTTATGATAAGTGTCTTTTTCTGTGTGACTTATTTCACTTAGAATCGTCGTACCTAAATCCACTCATCATGCTGCTACTAGCCTTATGACGTTGATTTCATGGCTGAGTGATATTCCATTGTACAAAAGGACCACAACTTCTTTATCCATTTTTCTCTTTCCTGGGATATTTAAGGTGTAACGAAGTGGAGGTTCTTGTCAACAGAGCAGCCCTAAACTTTGGGGTGCCTGTGCCTTGCTGATTTTTAGTTTTCCCAATTTATACGCCCGTGAGTGGAAGTGCCCTATGCTCTCTAAGCTGAGTGTTTTCGATGTTTCAGGACACACCGTACACTTCTGCAGAGTGGCTGTTGGCAATTTACATCCCGCCCATCAGCGTAGCAAGGCTCCCGTTTCTCCATGGCCTGTCCTGCATTTCTGGTTTTGACACTTTATTCAGCATGGCCCTTTTGACCGATGGGAAGCGAGACTTCTTTGTAGCGCTGATTTGCCTTTCCAGGTTGCTTGGTTGGCCAAAAAGGGCGTATGCGTTTTTTCCTGAATATATTCAGGAAAAAACGCATACGCCCTTTTTGGCCAAGGGCATCATTGTCGAGGTTTTGCCGCTTTTCCCGTGCTTTAAAGGCGATTCGAATCTTCCTCCTGAAATCTGTTTCCTGCAATTCTGCCTTGCTTTCAAATCCTCTTTGTTGTCTTCCGTCAATATATTTGTGGACGAGAGTTATCATTTATAACTCTGCAGGTTTGTGAATTGCAGTTCCCCTGAGCTCCATTTTTCAACTCGCTTTCTTGGGAGCTGGCCGCAAAAGCGCAGGATTGCTTCAGGCCCTATTCTGGTCCCGGGCGGCAGGCTGAGCCTGTGGTTAATTCTTCTTCCTGATGGGAAAATAGAGTGACCTGTGTCTGTCCCCACACCTAGAGCTAGTGTCTCATTGGTTCCCCCTCTTCCCGTTCATCCTCAGGACAAATTGCAACCTGTACGGAACAGGAGGTTAAAGGTGCTGATTCTCCAAGGAGGGAGATTGCTAGTAAAGCGGCTGGAATGGCGAACCCGAGCACAAGGAGATGAGAAATGAGGTGCGTGTTAGAAACCTTTCCCGATCACACGGTGTACCATCTTCTGGGATTCTCATGCATGTTTTCGATGTAGGAAGATGCCCTTGAACCTGGAGATTTGGGACCCATGGGATGGGTACCACGCAGTATTACTCTAAAGGGTCTGCGTTTGCTCACCCAACCTCACCAAACCTCTCAGCCCCAAGAGTGTCCACCCTTATGCCTCAATCAGCTGTGGGTCTAGATATGGTCAATCCAGGTGGCATCACAGCCCTTGAACGAATTTTGTAAGAATTTCTCTCTCTTTCACTGTCTTTGTTTCACGGGTTTTTAAAAGTAATTGATTTTTATAAAGGGGTTTAGCTGTTTTTTACTGCTGTGTTTATGCCGCTTTACACCCACTTGACTCACATACAGAGAGATATCAATACATAGGTTTTAAGATTCTTACTAGTCAGATATATTCTTGGGCGGTGAATAGGGGGTTTTGAGTCCAGATCACTGAGCAAGGAGTAGGTCTTGTCTATTACATATTGGGTTTATGGAACGGTCTCTGAGCTAATTTGAAACCCTTGTTTTATGCATCACCCCACCTCACCTTTCCCGTTAAGCAGCCATAGTGAGTTTTCTAAACGTGTGACTCTGTTCTGTTTTGTAATTCAGTTCAAGGGTAGCGGTTTTACATTCCCTCTATAAGTGATATCTTATGATAAGTGTCGTTTTCTGTGTGGCTTATTTCACTTAGAATCGTCGTACCTAAATCCACTCATCATGCTGCTACTAGCCTTATGACGTTGATTTCATGGCTGAGTGATATTCCATTGTACAAAAGGACCACAACTTCTTTATCCATTTTTCTCTTTCCTGGGATATTTAAGGTGTAACGAAGTGGAGGTTCTTGTCAACAGAGCAGCCCTAAACTTTGGGGTGCCTGTGCCTTGCTGATTTTTAGTTTTCCCAATTTATACGCCCGTGAGAGGAAGTGCCCTATGCTCTCTAAGCTGAGTGTTTTCGATGTTTCAGGACACACCGTACACTTCTGCAGAGTGGCTGTTGGCAATTTACATCCCGCCCATCAGCGTAGCAAGGCTCCCGTTTCTCCATGGCCCGTCCTGCATTTCTGGTTTTGACACTTTATTCAGCATGGCCCTTTTGACCGATGGGAAGCGAGACTTCTTTGTAGCGCTGATTTGCCTTTCCAGGTTGCTTGGTTGGCCAAAAAGGGCGTATGCGTTTTTTCCTGAATATATTCAGGAAAAAACGCATACGCCCTTTTTGGCCAAGGGCATCATTGTCGAGGTTTTGCCGCTTTTCCCGTGCTTTAAAGGCGATTCGAATCTTCCTCCTGAAATCTGTTTCCTGCAATTCTGCCTTGCTTTCAAATCCTCTTTGTTGTCTTCCGTCAATATATTTGTGGACGAGAGTTATCATTTATAACTCTGCAGGTTTGTGAATTGCAGTGCCCCTGAGCTCCATTTTTCAACTCGCTTTCTTGGGAGCTGGCCGCAAAAGCGCAGGATTGCTTCAGGCCCTATTCTGGTCCCGGGCGGCAGGCTGAGCCTGTGGTTAATTCTTCTTCCTGATGGGAAAATAGAGTGACCTGTGCCTGTCCCAACACCTAGAGCTAGTGTCTCATTGGTTCCCCCTCTTCCCGTTCATCCTCAGGACAAATTGCAACCTGTACGGAACAGGAGGTTAAAGGTGCTGATTCTCCAAGGAGGGAGATTGCTAGTAAAGCGGCTGGAATGGCGAACCCGAGCACAAGGAGATGAGAAATGAGGTGCGTGTTAGAAACCTTTCCCGATCACACGGTGTACCATCTTCTGGGATTCTCATGCATGTTTTCGATGTAGGAAGATGCCCTTGAACCTGGAGATTTGGGACCCATGGGATGGGTACCACGCAGTATTACTCTAAAGGGTCTGTGTTTGCGCACCCAACCTCACCAAACCTCTCAGCCCCAAGAGTGTCCACCCTTATGCCTCAATCAGCTGTGGGTCTAGATATGGTCAATCCAGGTGGCATCACAGCCCTTGAACGAATTTTGTAAGAATTTCTCTCTCTTTCACTGTCTTTGTTTCACGGGTTTTTAAAAGTAATTGATTTTTATAAAGGGGTTTAGCTGTTTTTTACTGCTGTGTTTATGCCGCTTTACACCCACTTGACTCACATACAGAGAGATATCAATACATAGGTTTTAAGATTCTTACTAGTCAGATATATTCTTGGGCGGTGAATAGGGGGTGTTGAGTCCAGATCACTGAGCAAGGAGTAGGTCTTGTCTATTACATATTGGGTTTATGGAACGGTCTCTGAGCTAATTTGAAACCCTTGTTTTATGCATCACCCCACCTCACCTTTCCCGTTAAGCAGCCATAGTGTGTTTTCTAAACGTGTGACTCTGTTCTGTTTTGTAATTCAGTTCAAGGGTAGCGATTTTTACATTCCCTCTATAAGTGATATCTTATGATAAGTGTCTTTTTCTGTGTGACTTATTTCACTTAGAATCGTCGTACCTAAATCCACTCATCATGCTGCTACTAGCCTTATGACGTTGATTTCATGGCTGAGTGATATTCCATTGTACAAAAGGACCACAACTTCTTTATCCATTTTTCTCTTTCCTGGGATATTTAAGGTG
The DNA here is from genome assembly GCF_965194805.1 of Balaenoptera borealis. Classification (NCBI taxonomy): domain Eukaryota; kingdom Metazoa; phylum Chordata; class Mammalia; order Artiodactyla; family Balaenopteridae; genus Balaenoptera; species Balaenoptera borealis. Next base: position 348,593 of record NW_028123744.1, on the reverse strand, counting down.
TAACGAAGTGGAGGTTCTTGTCAACAGAGCAGCCCTAAACTTTGGGGTGCCTGTGCCTTGCTGATTTTTAGTTTTCCCAATTTATACGCCCGTGAGTGGAAGTGCCCTATGCTCTCTAAGCTGAGTGTTTTCGATGTTTCAGGACACACCGTACACTTCTGCAGAGTGGCTGTTGGCAATTTACATCCCGCCCATCAGCGTAGCAAGGCTCCCGTTTCTCCATGGCCTGTCCTGCATTTCTGGTTTTGACACTTTATTCAGCATGGCCCTTTTGACCGATGGGAAGCGAGACTTCTTTGTAGCGCTGATTTGCCTTTCCAGGTTGCTTGGTTGGCCAAAAAGGGCGTATGCGTTTTTTCCTGAATATATTCAGGAAAAAACGCATACGCCCTTTTTGGCCAAGGGCATCATTGTCGAGGTTTTGCCGCTTTTCCCGTGCTTTAAATGCGATTCGAATCTTCCTCCTGAAATCTGTTTCCTGCAATTCTGCCTTGCTTTCAAATCCTCTTTGTTGTCTTCCGTCAATATATTTGTGGACGAGAGTTATCATTTATAACTCTGCAGGTTTGTGAATTGCAGTTCCCCTGAGCTCCATTTTTCAACTCGCTTTCTTGGGAGCTGGCCGCAAAAGCGCAGGATTGCTTCAGGCCCTATTCTGGTCCCGGGCGGCAGGCTGAGCCTGTGGTTAATTCTTCTTCCTGATGGGAAAATAGAGTGACCTGTGTCTGTCCCCACACCTAGAGCTAGTGTCTCATTGGTTCCCCCTCTTCCCGTTCATCCTCAGGACAAATTGCAACCTGTACGGAACAGGAGGTTAAAGGTGCTGATTCTCCAAGGAGGGAGATTGCTAGTAAAGCGGCTGGAATGGCGAACCCGAGCACAAGGAGATGAGAAATGAGGTGCGTGTTAGAAACCTTTCCCGATCACACGGTGTACCATCTTCTGGGATTCTCATGCATGTTTTCGATGTAGGAAGATGCCCTTGAACCTGGAGATTTGGGACCCATGGGATGGGTACCACGCAGTATTACTCTAAAGGGTCTGCGTTTGCTCACCCAACCTCACCAAACCTCTCAGCCCCAAGAGTGTCCACCCTTATGCCTCAATCAGCTGTGGGTCTAGATATGGTCAATCCAGGTGGCATCACAGCCCTTGAACGAATTTTGTAAGAATTTCTCTCTCTTTCACTGTCTTTGTTTCACGGGTTTTTAAAAGTAATTGATTTTTATAAAGGGGTTTAGCTGTTTTTTACTGCTGTGTTTATGCCGCTTTACACCCACTTGACTCACATACAGAGAGATATCAATACATAGGTTTTAAGATTCTTACTAGTCAGATATATTCTTGGGCGGTGAATAGGGGGTTTTGAGTCCAGATCACTGAGCAAGGAGTAGGTCTTGTCTATTACATATTGGGTTTATGGAACGGTCTCTGAGCTAATTTGAAACCCTTGTTTTATGCATCACCCCACCTCACCTTTCCCGTTAAGCAGCCATAGTGTGTTTTCTAAACGTGTGACTCTGTTCTGTTTTGTAATTCAGTTCAAGGGTAGCGGTTTTACATTCCCTCTATAAGTGATATCTTATGATAAGTGTCGTTTTCTGTGTGGCTTATTTCACTTAGAATCGTCGTACCTAAATCCACTCATCATGCTGCTACTAGCCTTATGACGTTGATTTCATGGCTGAGTGATATTCCATTGTACAAAAGGACCACAACTTCTTTATCCATTTTTCTCTTTCCTGGGATATTTAAGGTGTAACGAAGTGGAGGTTCTTGTCAACAGAGCAGCCCTAAACTTTGGGGTGCCTGTGCCTTGCTGATTTTTAGTTTTCCCAATTTATACGCCCGTGAGAGGAAGTGCCCTATGCTCTCTAAGCTGAGTGTTTTCGATGTTTCAGGACACACCGTACACTTCTGCAGAGTGGCTGTTGGCAATTTACATCCCGCCCATCAGCGTAGCAAGGCTCCCGTTTCTCCATGGCCCGTCCTGCATTTCTGGTTTTGACACTTTATTCAGCATGGCCCTTTTGACCGATGGGAAGCGAGACTTCTTTGTAGCGCTGATTTGCCTTTCCAGGTTGCTTGGTTGGCCAAAAAGGGCGTATGCGTTTTTTCCTGAATATATTCAGGAAAAAACGCATACGCCCTTTTTGGCCAAGGGCATCATTGTCGAGGTTTTGCCGCTTTTCCCGTGCTTTAAAGGCGATTCGAATCTTCCTCCTGAAATCTGTTTCCTGCAATTCTGCCTTGCTTTCAAATCCTCTTTGTTGTCTTCCGTCAATATATTTGTGGACGAGAGTTATCATTTATAACTCTGCAGGTTTGTGAATTGCAGTGCCCCTGAGCTCCATTTTTCAACTCGCTTTCTTGGGAGCTGGCCGCAAAAGCGCAGGATTGCTTCAGGCCCTATTCTGGTCCCGGGCGGCAGGCTGAGCCTGTGGTTAATTCTTCTTCCTGATGGGAAAATAGAGTGACCTGTGCCTGTCCCAACACCTAGAGCTAGTGTCTCATTGGTTCCCCCTCTTCCCGTTCATCCTCAGGACAAATTGCAACCTGTACGGAACAGGAGGTTAAAGGTGCTGATTCTCCAAGGAGGGAGATTGCTAGTAAAGCGGCTGGAATGGCGAACCCGAGCACAAGGAGATGAGAAATGAGGTGCGTGTTAGAAACCTTTCCCGATCACACGGTGTACCATCTTCTGGGATTCTCATGCATGTTTTCGATGTAGGAAGATGCCCTTGAACCTGGAGATTTGGGACCCATGGGATGGGTACCACGCAGTATTACTCTAAAGGGTCTGCGTTTGCTCACCCAACCTCACCAAACCTCTCAGCCCCAAGAGTGTCCACCCTTATGCCTCAATCAGCTGTGGGTCTAGATATGGTCAATCCAGGTGGCATCACAGCCCTTGAACGAATTTTGTAAGAATTTCTCTCTCTTTCACTGTCTTTGTTTCACGGGTTTTTAAAAGTAATGGATTTTTATAAAGGGGTTTAGCTGTTTTTTACTGCTGTGTTTATGCCGCTTTACACCCACTTGACTCACATACAGAGAGATATCAATACATAGGTTTTAAGATTCTTACTAGTCAGATATATTCTTGGGCGGTGAATAGGGGGTGTTGAGTCCAGATCACTGAGCAAAGAGTAGGTCTTGTCTATTACATATTGGGTTTATGGAACGGTCTCTGAGCTAATTTGAAACCCTTGTTTTATGCATCACCCCACCTCACCTTTCCCGTTAAGCAGCCATAGTGTGTTTTCTAAACGTGTGACTCTGTTCTGTTTTGTAATTCAATTCAAGGGTAGCGATTTTTACATTCCCTCTATAAGTGATATCTTATGATAAGTGTCTTTTTCTGTGTGACTTATTTCACTTAGAATCGTCGTACCTAAATCCACTCATCATGCTGCTACTAGCCTTATGACGTTGATTTCATGGCTGAGTGATATTCCATTGTACAAAAGGACCACAACTTCTTTATCCATTTTTCTCTTTCCTGGGATATTTAAGGTGTAACGAAGTGGAGGTTCTTGTCAACAGAGCAGCCCTAAACTTTGGGGTGCCTGTGCCTTGCTGATTTTTAGTTTTCCCAATTTATACGCCCGTGAGTGGAAGTGCCCTATGCTCTCTAAGCTGAGTGTTTTCGATGTTTCAGGACACACCGTACACTTCTGCAGAGTGGCTGTTGGCAATTTACATCCCGCCCATCAGCGTAGCAAGGCTCCCGTTTCTCCATGGCCTGTCCTGCATTTCTGGTTTTGACACTTTATTCAGCATGGCCCTTTTGACCGATGGGAAGCGAGACTTCTTTGTAGCGCTGATTTGCCTTTCCAGGTTGCTTGGTTGGCCAAAAAGGGCGTATGCGTTTTTTCCTGAATATATTCAGAAAAAAACGCTTACGCCCTTTTTGGCCAAGGGCATCATTGTCGAGGTTTTGCCGCTTTTCCCGTGCTTTAAAGGCGATTCGAATCTTCCTCCTGAAATCTGTTTCCTGCAATTCTGCCTTGCTTTCAAATCCTCTTTGTTGTCTTCCGTCAATATATTTGTGGACGAGAGTTATCATTTATAACTCTGCAGGTTTGTGAATTGCAGTTCCCCTGAGCTCCATTTTTCAACTCGCTTTCTTGGGAGCTGGCCGCAAAAGCGCAGGATTGCTTCAGGCCCTATTCTGGTCCCGGGCGGCAGGCTGAGCCTGTGGTTAATTCTTCTTCCTGATGGGAAAATAGAGTGACCTGTGTCTGTCCCCACACCTAGAGCTAGTGTCTCATTGGTTCCCCCTCTTCCCGTTCATCCTCAGGACAAATTGCAACCTGTACGGAACAGGAGGTTAAAGGTGCTGATTCTCCAAGGAGGGAGATTGCTAGTAAAGCGGCTGGAATGGCGAACCCGAGCACAAGGAGATGAGAAATGAGGTGCGTGTTAGAAACCTTTCCCGATCACACGGTGTACCATCTTCTGGGATTCTCATGCATGTTTTCGATGTAGGAAGATGCCCTTGAACCTGGAGATTTGGGACCCATGGGATGGGTACCACGCAGTATTACTCTAAAGGGTCTGCGTTTGCTCACCCAACCTCACCAAACCTCTCAGCCCCAAGAGTGTCCACCCTTATGCCTCAATCAGCTGTGGGTCTAGATATGGTCAATCCAGGTGGCATCACAGCCCTTGAACGAATTTTGTAAGAATTTCTCTCTCTTTCACTGTCTTTGTTTCACGGGTTTTTAAAAGTAATTGATTTTTATAAAGGGGTTTAGCTGTTTTTTACTGCTGTGTTTATGCCGCTTTACACCCACTTGACTCACATACAGAGAGATATCAATACATAGGTTTTAAGATTCTTACTAGTCAGATATATTCTTGGGCGGTGAATAGGGGGTTTTGAGTCCAGATCACTGAGCAAGGAGTAGGTCTTGTCTATTACATATTGGGTTTATGGAACGGTCTCTGAGCTAATTTGAAACCCTTGTTTTATGCATCACCCCACCTCACCTTTCCCGTTAAGCAGCCATAGTGAGTTTTCTAAACGTGTGACTCTGTTCTGTTTTGTAATTCAGTTCAAGGGTAACGATTTTTACATTCCCTCTATAAGTGATATCTTATGATAAGTGTCTTTTTCTGTGTGACTTATTTCACTTAGAATCGTCGTACCTAAATCCACTCATCATGCTGCTACTAGCCTTATGACGTTGATTTCATGGCTGAGTGATATTCCATTGTACAAAAGGACCACAACTTCTTTATCCATTTTTCTCTTTCCTGGGATATTTAAGGTGTAACGAAGTGGAGGTTCTTGTCAACAGAGCAGCCCTAAACTTTGGGGTGCCTGTGCCTTGCTGATTTTTAGTTTTCCCAATTTATACGCCCGTGAGTGGAAGTGCCCTATGCTCTCTAAGCTGAGTGTTTTCGATGTTTCAGGACACACCGTACACTTCGGCAGAGTGGCTGTTGGCAATTTACATCCCGCCCATCAGCGTAGCAAGGCTCCCGTTTCTCCATGGCCTGTCCTGCATTTCTGGTTTTGACACTTTATTCAGCATGGCCCTTTTGACCGATGGGAAGCGAGACTTCTTTGTAGCGCTGATTTGCCTTTCCAGGTTGCTTGGTTGGCCAAAAAGGGCGTATGCGTTTTTTCCTGAATATATTCAGGAAAAAACGCATACGCCCTTTTTGGCCAAGGGCATCATTGTCGAGGTTTTGCCGCTTTTCCCGTGCTTTAAAGGCGATTCGAATCTTCCTCCTGAAATCTGTTTCCTGCAATTCTGCCTTGCTTTCAAATCCTCTTTGTTGTCTTCCGTCAATATATTTGTGGACGAGAGTTATCATTTATAACTCTGCAGGTTTGTGAATTGCAGTTCCCCTGAGCTCCATTTTTCAACTCGCTTTCTTGGGAGCTGGCCGCAAAAGCGCAGGATTGCTTCAGGCCCTATTCTGGTCCCGGGCGGCAGGCTGAGCCTGTGGTTAATTCTTCTTCCTGATGGGAAAATAGAGTGACCTGTGTCTGTCCCCACACCTAGAGCTAGTGTCTCATTGGTTCCCCCTCTTCCCGTTCATCCTCAGGACAAATTGCAACCTGTACGGAACAGGAGGTTAAAGGTGCTGATTCTCCAAGGAGGGAGATTGCTAGTAAAGCGGCTGGAATGGCGAACCCGAGCACAAGGAGATGAGAAATGAGGTGCGTGTTAGAAACCTTTCCCGATCACACGGTGTACCATCTTCTGGGATTCTCATGCATGTTTTCGATGTAGGAAGATGCCCTTGAACCTGGAGATTTGGGACCCATGGGATGGGTACCACGCAGTATTACTCTAAAGGGTCTGCGTTTGCTCACCCAACCTCACCAAACCTCTCAGCCCCAAGAGTGTCCACCCTTATGCCTCAATCAGCTGTGGGTCTAGATATGGTCAATCCAGGTGGCATCACAGCCCTTGAACGAATTTTGTAAGAATTTCTCTCTCTTTCACTGTCTTTGTTTCACGGGTTTTTAAAAGTAATTGATTTTTATAAAGGGGTTTAGCTGTTTTTTACTGCTGTGTTTATGCCGCTTTACACCCACTTGACTCACATACAGAGAGATATCAATACATAGGTTTTAAGATTCTTACTAGTCAGATATATTCTTGGGCGGTGAATAGGGGGTTTTGAGTCCAGATCACTGAGCAAGGAGTAGGTCTTGTCTATTACATATTGGGTTTATGGAACGGTCTCTGAGCTAATTTGAAACCCTTGTTTTATGCATCACCCCACCTCACCTTTCCCGTTAAGCAGCCATAGTGTGTTTTCTAAACGTGTGACTCTGTTCTGTTTTGTAATTCAGTTCAAGGGTAGCGGTTTTACATTCCCTCTATAAGTGATATCTTATGATAAGTGTCGTTTTCTGTGTGGCTTATTTCACTTAGAATCGTCGTACCTAAATCCACTCATCATGCTGCTACTAGCCTTATGACGTTGATTTCATGGCTGAGTGATATTCCATTGTACAAAAGGACCACAACTTCTTTATCCATTTTTCTCTTTCCTGGGATATTTAAGGTGTAACGAAGTGGAGGTTCTTGTCAACAGAGCAGCCCTAAACTTTGGGGTGCCTGTGCCTTGCTGATTTTTAGTTTTCCCAATTTATACGCCCGTGAGAGGAAGTGCCCTATGCTCTCTAAGCTGAGTGTTTTCGATGTTTCAGGACACACCATACACTTCTGCAGAGTGGCTGTTGGCAATTTACATCCCGCCCATCAGCGTAGCAAGGCTCCCGTTTCTCCATGGCCCGTCCTGCATTTCTGGTTTTGACACTTTATTCAGCATGGCCCTTTTGACCGATGGGAAGCGAGACTTCTTTGTAGCGCTGATTTGCCTTTCCAGGTTGCTTGGTTGGCCAAAAAGGGCGTATGCGTTTTTTCCTGAATATATTCAGGAAAAAACGCATACGCCCTTTTTGGCCAAGGGCATCATTGTCGAGGTTTTGCCGCTTTTCCCGTGCTTTAAAGGCGATTCGAATCTTCCTCCTGAAATCTGTTTCCTGCAATTCTGCCTTGCTTTCAAATCCTCTTTGTTGTCTTCCGTCAATATATTTGTGGACGAGAGTTATCATTTATAACTCTGCAGGTTTGTGAATTGCAGTGCCCCTGAGCTCCATTTTTCAACTCGCTTTCTTGGGAGCTGGCCGCAAAAGCGCAGGATTGCTTCAGGCCCTATTCTGGTCCCGGGCGGCAGGCTGAGCCTGTGGTTAATTCTTCTTCCTGATGGGAAAATAGAGTGACCTGTGCCTGTCCCAACACCTAGAGCTAGTGTCTCATTGGTTCCCCCTCTTCCCGTTCATCCTCAGGACAAATTGCAACCTGTACGGAACAGGAGGTTAAAGGTGCTGATTCTCCAAGGAGGGAGATTGCTAGTAAAGCGGCTGGAATGGCGAACCCGAGCACAAGGAGATGAGAAATGAGGTGCGTGTTAGAAACCTTTCCCGATCACACGGTGTACCATCTTCTGGGATTCTCATGCATGTTTTCGATGTAGGAAGATGCCCTTGAACCTGGAGATTTGGGACCCATGGGATGGGTACCACGCAGTATTACTCTAAAGGGTCTGCGTTTGCTCACCCAACCTCACCAAACCTCTCAGCCCCAAGAGTGTCCACCCTTATGCCTCAATCAGCTGTGGGTCTAGATATGGTCAATCCAGGTGGCATCACAGCCCTTGAACGAATTTTGTAAGAATTTCTCTCTCTTTCACTGTCTTTGTTTCACGGGTTTTTAAAAGTAATTGATTTTTATAAAGGGGTTTAGCTGTTTTTTACTGCTGTGTTTATGCCGCTTTACACCCACTTGACTCACATACAGAGAGATATCAATACATAGGTTTTAAGATTCTTACTAGTCAGATATATTCTTGGGCGGTGAATAGGGGGTGTTGAGTCCAGATCACTGAGCAAGGAGTAGGTCTTGTCTATTACATATTGGGTTTATGGAACGGTCTCTGAGCTAATTTGAAACCCTTGTTTTATGCATCACCCCACCTCACCTTTCCCGTTAAGCAGCCATAGTGTGTTTTCTAAACGTGTGACTCTGTTCTGTTTTGTAATTCAGTGCAAGGGTAGCGGTTTTTACATTCCCTCTATAAGTGATATCTTATGATAAGTGTCTTTTTCTGTGTGACTTATTTCACTTAGAATCGTCGTACCTAAATCCACTCATCATGCTGCTACTAGCCTTATGACGTTGATTTCATGGCTGAGTGATATTCCATTGTACAAAAGGACCACAACTTCTTTATCCATTTTTCTCTTTCCTGGGATATTTAAGGTGTAACGAAGTGGAGGTTCTTGTCAACAGAGCAGCCCTAAACTTTGGGGTGCCTGTGCCTTGCTGATTTTTAGTTTTCCCAATTTATACGCCCGTGAGTGGAAGTGCCCTATGCTCTCTAAGCTGAGTGTTTTCGATGTTTCAGGACACACCGTACACTTCTGCAGAGTGGCTGTTGGCAATTTACATCCCGCCCATCAGCGTAGCAAGGCTCCCGTTTCTCCATGGCCTGTCCTGCATTTCTGGTTTTGACACTTTATTCAGCATGGCCCTTTTGACCGATGGGAAGCGAGACTTCTTTGTAGCGCTGATTTGCCTTTCCAGGTTGCTTGGTTGGCCAAAAAGGGCGTATGCGTTTTTTCCTGAATATATTCAGAAAAAAACGCTTACGCCCTTTTTGGCCAAGGGCATCATTGTCGAGGTTTTGCCGCTTTTCCCGTGCTTTAAAGGCGATTCGAATCTTCCTCCTGAAATCTGTTTCCTGCAATTCTGCCTTGCTTTCAAATCCTCTTTGTTGTCTTCCGTCAATATATTTGTGGACGAGAGTTATCATTTATAACTCTGCAGGTTTGTGAATTGCAGTTCCCCTGAGCTCCATTTTTCAACTCGCTTTCTTGGGAGCTGGCCGCAAAAGCGCAGGATTGCTTCAGGCCCTATTCTGGTCCCGGGCGGCAGGCTGAGCCTGTGGTTAATTCTTCTTCCTGATGGGAAAATAGAGTGACCTGTGTCTGTCCCCACACCTAGAGCTAGTGTCTCATTGGTTCCCCCTCTTCCCGTTCATCCTCAGGACAAATTGCAACCTGTACGGAACAGGAGGTTAAAGGTGCTGATTCTCCAAGGAGGGAGATTGCTAGTAAAGTGGCTGGAATGGCGAACCCGAGCACAAGGAGATGAGAAATGAGGTGCGTGTTAGAAACCTTTCCCGATCACACGGTGTACCATCTTCTGGGATTCTCATGCATGTTTTCGATGTAGGAAGATGCCCTTGAACCTGGAGATTTGGGACCCATGGGATGGGTACCACGCAGTATTACTCTAAAGGGTCTGCGTTTGCTCACCCAACCTCACCAAACCTCTCAGCCCCAAGAGTGTCCACCCTTATGCCTCAATCAGCTGTGGGTCTAGATATGGTCAATCCAGGTGGCATCACAGCCCTTGAACGAATTTTGTAAGAATTTCTCTCTCTTTCACTGTCTTTGTTTCACGGGTTTTTAAAAGTAATTGATTTTTATAAAGGGGTTTAGCTGTTTTTTACTGCTGTGTTTATGCCGCTTTACACCCACTTGACTCACATACAGAGAGATATCAATACATAGGTTTTAAGATTCTTACTAGTCAGATATATTCTTGGGCGGTGAATAGGGGGTTTTGAGTCCAGATCACTGAGCAAGGAGTAGGTCTTGTCTATTACATATTGGGTTTATGGAACGGTCTCTGAGCTAATTTGAAACCCTTGTTTTATGCATCACCCCACCTCACCTTTCCCGTTAAGCAGCCATAGTGTGTTTTCTAAACGTGTGACTCTGTTCTGTTTTGTAATTCAGTTCAAGGGTAGCGGTTTTACATTCCCTCTATAAGTGATATCTTATGATAAGTGTCGTTTTCTGTGTGGCTTATTTCACTTAGAATCGTCGTACCTAAATCCACTCATCATGCTGCTACTAGCCTTATGACGTTGATTTCATGGCTGAGTGATATTCCATTGTACAAAAGGACCACAACTTCTTTATCCATTTTTCTCTTTCCTGGGATATTTAAGGTGTAACGAAGTGGAGGTTCTTGTCAACAGAGCAGCCCTAAACTTTGGGGTGCCTGTGCCTTGCTGATTTTTAGTTTTCCCAATTTATACGCCCGTGAGAGGAAGTGCCCTATGCTCTCTAAGCTGAGTGTTTTCGATGTTTCAGGACACACCGTACACTTCTGCAGAGTGGCTGTTGGCAATTTACATCCCGCCCATCAGCGTAGCAAGGCTCCCGTTTCTCCATGGCCCGTCCTGCATTTCTGGTTTTGACACTTTATTCAGCATGGCCCTTTTGACCGATGGGAAGCGAGACTTCTTTGTAGCGCTGATTTGCCTTTCCAGGTTGCTTGGTTGGCCAAAAAGGGCGTATGCGTTTTTTCCTGAATATATTCAGGAAAAAACGCATACGCCCTTTTTGGCCAAGGGCATCATTGTCGAGGTTTTGCCGCTTTTCCCGTGCTTTAAAGGCGATTCGAATCTTCCTCCTGAAATCTGTTTCCTGCAATTCTGCCTTGCTTTCAAATCCTCTTTGTTGTCTTCCGTCAATATATTTGTGGACGAGAGTTATCATTTATAACTCTGCAGGTTTGTGAATTGCAGTGCCCCTGAGCTCCATTTTTCAACTCGCTTTCTTGGGAGCTGGCCGCAAAAGCGCAGGATTGCTTCAGGCCCTATTCTGGTCCCGGGCGGCAGGCTGAGCCTGTGGTTAATTCTTCTTCCTGATGGGAAAATAGAGTGACCTGTGCCTGTCCCAACACCTAGAGCTAGTGTCTCATTGGTTCCCCCTCTTCCCGTTCATCCTCAGGACAAATTGCAACCTGTACGGAACAGGAGGTTAAAGGTGCTGATTCTCCAAGGAGGGAGATTGCTAGTAAAGCGGCTGGAATGGCGAACCCGAGCACAAGGAGATGAGAAATGAGGTGCGTGTTAGAAACCTTTCCCGATCACACGGTGTACCATCTTCTGGGATTCTCATGCATGTTTTCGATGTAGGAAGATGCCCTTGAACCTGGAGATTTGGGACCCATGGGATGGTTACCACGCAGTATTACTCTAAAGGGTCTGCGTTTGCTCACCCAACCTCACCAAACCTCTCAGCCCCAAGAGTGTCCACCCTTATGCCTCAATCAGCTGTGGGTCTAGATATGGTCAATCCAGGTGGCATCACAGCCCTTGAACGAATTTTGTAAGAATTTCTCTCTCTTTCACTGTCTTTGTTTCACGGGTTTTTAAAAGTAATTGATTTTTATAAAGGGGTTTAGCTGTTTTTTACTGCTGTGTTTATGCCGCTTTACACCCACTTGACTCACATACAGAGAGATATCAATACATAGGTTTTAAGATTCTTACTAGTCAGATATATTCTTGGGCGGTGAATAGGGGGTGTTGAGTCCAGATCACTGAGCAAAGAGTAGGTCTTGTCTATTACATATTGGGTTTATGGAACGGTCTCTGAGCTAATTTGAAACCCTTGTTTTATGCATCACCCCACCTCACCTTTCCCGTTAAGCAGCCATAGTGTGTTTTCTAAACGTGTGACTCTGTTCTGTTTTGTAATTCAGTTCAAGGGTAGCGATTTTTACATTCCCTCTATAAGTGATATCTTATGATAAGTGTCTTTTTCTGTGTGACTTATTTCACTTAGAATCGTCGTACCTAAATCCACTCATCATGCTGCTACTAGCCTTATGACGTTGATTTCATGGCTGAGTGATATTCCATTGTACAAAAGGACCACAACTTCTTTATCCATTTTTCTCTTTCCTGGGATATTTAAGGTGTAACGAAGTGGAGGTTCTTGTCAACAGAGCAGCCCTAAACTTTGGGGTGCCTGTGCCTTGCTGATTTTTAGTTTTCCCAATTTATACGCCCGTGAGTGGAAGTGCCCTATGCTCTCTAAGCTGAGTGTTTTCGATGTTTCAGGACACACCGTACACTTCTGCAGAGTGGCTGTTGGCAATTTACATCCCGCCCATCAGCGTAGCAAGGCTCCCGTTTCTCCATGGCCTGTCCTGCATTTCTGGTTTTGACACTTTATTCAGCATGGCCCTTTTGACCGATGGGAAGCGAGACTTCTTTGTAGCGCTGATTTGCCTTTCCAGGTTGCTTGGTTGGCCAAAAAGGGCGTATGCGTTTTTTCCTGAATATATTCAGGAAAAAACGCATACGCCCTTTTTGGCCAAGGGCATCATTGTCGAGGTTTTGCCGCTTTTCCCGTGCTTTAAAGGCGATTCGAATCTTCCTCCTGAAATCTGTTTCCTGCAATTCTGCCTTGCTTTCAAATCCTCTTTGTTGTCTTCCGTCAATATATTTGTGGACGAGAGTTATCATTTATAACTCTGCAGGTTTGTGAATTGCAGTGCCCCTGAGCTCCATTTTTCAACTCGCTTTCTTGGGAGCTGGCCGCAAAAGCGCAGGATTGCTTCAGGCCCTATTCTGGTCCCGGGCGGCAGGCTGAGCCTGTGGTTAATTCTTCTTCCTGATGGGAAAATAGAGTGACCTGTGCCTGTCCCCACACCTAGAGCTAGTGTCTCATTGGTTCCCCCTCTTCCCGTTCATCCTCAGGACAAATTGCAACCTGTACGGAACAGGAGGTTAAAGGTGCTGATTCTCCAAGGAGGGAGATTGCTAGTAAAGCGGCTGGAATGGCGAACCCGAGCACAAGGAGATGAGAAATGAGGTGCGTGTTAGAAACCTTTCCCGATCACACGGTGTACCATCTTCTGGGATTCTCATGCATGTTTTCGATGTAGGAAGATGCCCTTGAACCTGGAGATTTGGGACCCATGGGATGGGTACCACGCAGTATTACTCTAAAGGGTCTGCGTTTGCTCACCCAACCTCACCAAACCTCTCAGCCCCAAGAGTGTCCACCCTTATGCCTCAATCAGCTGTGGGTCTAGATATGGTCAATCCAGGTGGCATCACAGCCCTTGAACGAATTTTGTAAGAATTTCTCTCTCTTTCACTGTCTTTGTTTCACGGGTTTTTAAAAGTAATTGATTTTTATAAAGGGGTTTAGCTGTTTTTTACTGCTGTGTTTATGCCGCTTTACACCCACTTGACTCACATACAGAGAGATATCAATACATAGGTTTTAAGATTCTTACTAGTCAGATATATTCTTGGGCGGTGAATAGGGGGTTTTGAGTCCAGATCACTGAGCAAGGAGTAGGTCTTGTCTATTACATATTGGGTTTATGGAACGGTCTCTGAGCTAATTTGAAACCCTTGTTTTATGCATCACCCCACCTCACCTTTCCCGTTAAGCAGCCATAGTGTGTTTTCTAAACGTGTGACTCTGTTCTGTTTTGTAATTCAGTTCAAGGGTAGCGGTTTTACATTCCCTCTATAAGTGATATCTTATGATAAGTGTCGTTTTCTGTGTGGCTTATTTCACTTAGAATCGTCGTACCTAAATCCACTCATCATGCTGCTACTAGCCTTATGACGTTGATTTCATGGCTGAGTGATATTCCATTGTACAAAAGGACCACAACTTCTTTATCCATTTTTCTCTTTCCTGGGATATTTAAGGTGTAACGAAGTGGAGGTTCTTGTCAACAGAGCAGCCCTAAACTTTGGGGTGCCTGTGCCTTGCTGATTTTTAGTTTTCCCAATTTATACGCCCGTGAGAGGAAGTGCCCTATGCTCTCTAAGCTGAGTGTTTTCGATGTTTCAGGACACACCGTACACTTCTGCAGAGTGGCTGTTGGCAATTTACATCCCGCCCATCAGCGTAGCAAGGCTCCCGTTTCTCCATGGCCTGTCCTGCATTTCTGGGTTTGACACTTTATTCAGCGTGGCCTATTTGACCGATGGGAAGCGAGACTTCTTTGTAGCGCTGATTTGCCTTTCCAGGTTGCTTGGTTGGCCAAAAAGGGCGTATGCGTTTTTTCCTGAATATATTCAGGAAAAAACGCATACGCCCTTTTTGGCCAAGGGCATCATTGTCGAGGTTTTGCCGCTTTTCCCGTGCTTTAAAGGCGATTCGAATCTACCTCCTGAAATCTGTTTCCTGCAATTCTGCCTTGCTTTCAAATCCTCTTCGTTGCCTACCCTCAATATATTTGAGGACGAGAGTTATCATTTATAACTCTGCAGGTCTGTGAATTGCAGTGCCCCTGAGCTCCATTTTTCAACTCGCTTTCTTGGGAGCTGGCTGCAAAAGCGCAGGATTGCTTCAGGCCCTATTCTGGTCCCGGGCGGCAGGCTGAGCCTGTGGTTAATTCTTCTTCCTGATGGGAAAATAGAGTGACCTGTGCCTGTCCCCACACCTAGAGCTAGTGTCTCATTGGTTCCCCCTCTTCCCGTTCATCCTCAGGACAAATTGCAACCTGTACGGAACAGGAGGTTAAAGGTGCTGATTCTCCAAGGAGGGAGATTGCTAGTAAAGCGGCCTGAATGGCGAACCCGAGCACAAGGAGATGAGAAATGAGGTGCGTGTTAGAAACCTTTCCCGATCACACGGTGTACCATCTTCTGGGATTCTCATGCATGTTTTCGATGTAGGAAGATGCCCTTGAACCTGGAGATTTGGGACCCATGGGATGGGTACCACGCAGTATTACTCTAAAGGGTCTGCGTTTGCTCACCCAACCTCACCAAACCTCTCAGCCCCAAGAGTGTCCACCCTTATGCCTCAATCAGCTGTGGGTCTAGATATGGTCAATCCAGGTGGCATCACAGCCCTTGAACGAATTTTGTAAGAATTTCTCTCTCTTTCACTGTCTTTGTTTCACGGGTTTTTAAAAGTAATTGATTTTTATAAAGGGGTTTAGCTGTTTTTTACTGCTGTGTTTATGCCGCTTTACACCCACTTGACTCACATACAGAGAGATATCAATACATAGGTTTTAAGATTCTTACTAGTCAGATATATTCTTGGGCGGTGAATAGGGGGTTTTGAGTCCAGATCACTGAGCAAGGAGTAGGTCTTGTCTATTACATATTGGGTTTATGGAACGGTCTCTGAGCTAATTTGAAACCCTTGTTTTATGCATCACCCCACCTCACCTTTCCCGTTAAGCAGCCATAGTGTGTTTTCTAAACGTGTGACTCTGTTCTGTTTTGTAATTCAGTTCAAGGGTAGCGGTTTTACATTCCCTCTATAAGTGATATCTTATGATAAGTGTCGTTTTCTGTGTGGCTTATTTCACTTAGAATCGTCGTACCTAAATCCACTCATCATGCTGCTACTAGCCTTATGACGTTGATTTCATGGCTGAGTGATATTCCATTGTACAAAAGGACCACAACTTCTTTATCCATTTTTCTCTTTCCTGGGATATTTAAGGTGTAACGAAGTGGAGGTTCTTGTCAACAGAGCAGCCCTAAACTTTGGGGTGCCTGTGCCTTGCTGATTTTTAGTTTTCCCAATTTATACGCCCGTGAGAGGAAGTGCCCTATGCTCTCTAAGCTGAGTGTTTTCGATGTTTCAGGACACACCGTACACTTCTGCAGAGTGGCTGTTGGCAATTTACATCCCGCCCATCAGCGTAGCAAGGCTCCCGTTTCTCCATGGCCCGTCCTGCATTTCTGGTTTTGACACTTTATTCAGCATGGCCCTTTTGACCGATGGGAAGCGAGACTTCTTTGTAGCGCTGATTTGCCTTTCCAGGTTGCTTGGTTGGCCAAAAAGGGCGTATGCGTTTTTTCCTGAATATATTCAGGAAAAAACGCATACGCCCTTTTTGGCCAAGGGCATCATTGTCGAGGTTTTGCCGCTTTTCCCGTGCTTTAAAGGCGATTCGAATCTTCCTCCTGAAATCTGTTTCCTGCAATTCTGCCTTGCTTTCAAATCCTCTTTGTTGTCTTCCGTCAATATATTTGTGGACGAGAGTTATCATTTATAACTCTGCAGGTTTGTGAATTGCAGTGCCCCTGAGCTCCATTTTTCAACTCGCTTTCTTGGGAGCTGGCCGCAAAAGCGCAGGATTGCTTCAGGCCCTATTCTGGTCCCGGGCGGCAGGCTGAGCCTGTGGTTAATTCTTCTTCCTGATGGGAAAATAGAGTGACCTGTGCCTGTCCCAACACCTAGAGCTAGTGTCTCATTGGTTCCCCCTCTTCCCGTTCATCCTCAGGACAAATTGCAACCTGTACGGAACAGGAGGTTAAAGGTGCTGATTCTCCAAGGAGGGAGATTGCTAGTAAAGCGGCTGGAATGGCGAACCCGAGCACAAGGAGATGAGAAATGAGGTGCGTGTTAGAAACCTTTCCCGATCACACGGTGTACCATCTTCTGGGATTCTCATGCATGTTTTCGATGTAGGAAGATGCCCTTGAACCTGGAGATTTGGGACCCATGGGATGGGTACCACGCAGTATTACTCTAAAGGGTCTGCGTTTGCTCACCCAACCTCACCAAACCTCTCAGCCCCAAGATTGTCCACCCTTATGCCTCAATCAGCTGTGGGTCTAGATATGGTCAATCCAGGTGGCATCACAGCCCTTGAACGAATTTTGTAAGAATTTCTCTCTCTTTCACTGTCTTTGTTTCACGGGTTTTTAAAAGTAATTGATTTTTATAAAGGGGTTTAGCTGTTTTTTACTGCTGTGTTTATGCCGCTTTACACCCACTTGACTCACATACAGAGAGATATCAATACATAGGTTTTAAGATTCTTACTAGTCAGATATATTCTTGGGCGGTGAATAGGGGGTGTTGAGTCCAGATCACTGAGCAAGGAGTAGGTCTTGTCTATTACATATTGGGTTTATGGAACGGTCTCTGAGCTAATTTGAAACCCTTGTTTTATGCATCACCCCACCTCACCTTTCCCGTTAAGCAGCCATAGTGTGTTTTCTAAACGTGTGACTCTGTTCTGTTTTGTAATTCAGTTCAAGGGTAACGATTTTTACATTCCCTCTATAAGTGATATCTTATGATAAGTGTCTTTTTCTGTGTGACTTATTTCACTTAGAATCGTCGTACCTAAATCCACTCATCATGCTGCTACTAGCCTTATGACGTTGATTTCATGGCTGAGTGATATTCCATTGTACAAAAGGACCACAACTTCTTTATCCATTTTTCTCTTTCCTGGGATATTTAAGGTGTAACGAAGTGGAGGTTCTTGTCAACAGAGCAGCCCTAAACTTTGGGGTGCCTGTGCCTTGCTGATTTTTAGTTTTCCCAATTTATACGCCCGTGAGTGGAAGTGCCCTATGCTCTCTAAGCTGAGTGTTTTCGATGTTTCAGGACACACCGTACACTTCTGCAGAGTGGCTGTTGGCAATTTACATCCCGCCCATCAGCGTAGCAAGGCTCCCGTTTCTCCATGGCCTGTCCTGCATTTCTGGTTTTGACACTTTATTCAGCATGGCCCTTTTGACCGATGGGAAGCGAGACTTCTTTGTAGCGCTGATTTGCCTTTCCAGGTTGCTTGGTTGGCCAAAAAGGGCGTATGCGTTTTTTCCTGAATATATTCAGGAAAAAACGCATACGCCCTTTTTGGCCAAGGGCATCATTGTCGAGGTTTTGCCGCTTTTCCCGTGCTTTAAAGGCGATTCGAATCTTCCTCCTGAAATCTGTTTCCTGCAATTCTGCCTTGCTTTCAAATCCTCTTTGTTGTCTTCCGTCAATATATTTGTGGACGAGAGTTATCATTTATAACTCTGCAGGTTTGTGAATTGCAGTTCCCCTGAGCTCCATTTTTCAACTCGCTTTCTTGGGAGCTGGCCGCAAAAGCGCAGGATTGCTTCAGGCCCTATTCTGGTCCCGGGCGGCAGGCTGAGCCTGTGGTTAATTCTTCTTCCTGATGGGAAAATAGAGTGACCTGTGTCTGTCCCCACACCTAGAGCTAGTGTCTCATTGGTTCCCCCTCTTCCCGTTCATCCTCAGGACAAATTGCAACCTGTACGGAACAGGAGGTTAAAGGTGCTGATTCTCCAAGGAGGGAGATTGCTAGTAAAGCGGCTGGAATGGCGAACCCGAGCACAAGGAGATGAGAAATGAGGTGCGTGTTAGAAACCTTTCCCGATCACACGGTGTACCATCTTCTGGGATTCTCATGCATGTTTTCGATGTAGGAAGATGCCCTTGAACCTGGAGATTTGGGACCCATGGGATGGGTACCACGCAGTATTACTCTAAAGGGTCTGCGTTTGCTCACCCAACCTCACCAAACCTCTCAGCCCCAAGAGTGTCCACCCTTATGCCTCAATCAGCTGTGGGTCTAGATATGGTCAATCCAGGTGGCATCACAGCCCTTGAACGAATTTTGTAAGAATTTCTCTCTCTTTCACTGTCTTTGTTTCACGGGTTTTTAAAAGTAATTGATTTTTATAAAGGGGTTTAGCTGTTTTTTACTGCTGTGTTTATGCCGCTTTACACCCACTTGACTCACATACAGAGAGATATCAATACATAGGTTTTAAGATTCTTACTAGTCAGATATATTCTTGGGCGGTGAATAGGGGGTTTTGAGTCCAGATCACTGAGCAAGGAGTAGGTCTTGTCTATTACATATTGGGTTTATGGAACGGTCTCTGAGCTAATTTGAAACCCTTGTTTTATGCATCACCCCACCTCACCTTTCCCGTTAAGCAGCCATAGTGTGTTTTCTAAACGTGTGACTCTGTTCTGTTTTGTAATTCAGTTCAAGGGTAGCGGTTTTACATTTCCTCTATAAGTGATATCTTATGATAAGTGTCGTTTTCTGTGTGGCTTATTTCACTTAGAATCGTCGTACCTAAATCCACTCATCATGCTGCTACTAGCCTTATGACGTTGATTTCATGGCTGAGTGATATTCCATTGTACAAAAGGACCACAACTTCTTTATCCATTTTTCTCTTTCCTGGGATATTTAAGGTGTAACGAAGTGGAGGTTCTTGTCAACAGAGCAGCCCTAAACTTTGGGGTGCCTGTGCCTTGCTGATTTTTAGTTTTCCCAATTTATACGCCCGTGAGTGGAAGTGCCCTATGCTCTCTAAGCTGAGTGTTTTCGATGTTTCAGGACACACCGTACACTTCGGCAGAGTGGCTGTTGGCAATTTACATCCCGCCCATCAGCGTAGCAAGGCTCCCGTTTCTCCATGGCCTGTCCTGCATTTCTGGTTTTGACACTTTATTCAGCATGGCCCTTTTGACCGATGGGAAGCGAGACTTCTTTGTAGCGCTGATTTGCCTTTCCAGGTTGCTTGGTTGGCCAAAAAGGGCGTATGCGTTTTTTCCTGAATATATTCAGGAAAAAACGCATACGCCCTTTTTGGCCAAGGGCATCATTGTCGAGGTTTTGCCGCTTTTCCCGTGCTTTAAAGGCGATTCGAATCTTCCTCCTGAAATCTGTTTCCTGCAATTCTGCCTTGCTTTCAAATCCTCTTTGTTGTCTTACGTCAATATATTTGTGGACGAGAGTTATCATTTATAACTCTGCAGGTTTGTGAATTGCAGTGCCCCTGAGCTCCATTTTTCAACTCGCTTTCTTGGGAGCTGGCCGCAAAAGCGCAGGATTGCTTCAGGCCCTATTCTGGTCCCGGGCGGCAGGCTGAGCCTGTGGTTAATTCTTCTTCCTGATGGGAAAATAGAGTGACCTGTGCCTGTCCCAACACCTAGAGCTAGTGTCTCATTGGTTCCCCCTCTTCCCGTTCATCCTCAGGACAAATTGCAACCTGTACGGAACAGGAGGTTAAAGGTGCTGATTCTCCAAGGAGGGAGATTGCTAGTAAAGCGGCTGGAATGGCGAACCCGAGCACAAGGAGATGAGAAATGAGGTGCGTGTTAGAAACCTTTCCCGATCACACGGTGTACCATCTTCTGGGATTCTCATGCATGTTTTCGATGTAGGAAGATGCCCTTGAACCTGGAGATTTGGGACCCATGGGATGGGTACCACGCAGTATTACTCTAAAGGGTCTGCGTTTGCTCACCCAACCTCACCAAACCTCTCAGCCCCAAGAGTGTCCACCCTTATGCCTCAATCAGCTGTGGGTCTAGATATGGTCAATCCAGGTGGCATCACAGCCCTTGAACGAATTTTGTAAGAATTTCTCTCTCTTTCACTGTCTTTGTTTCACGGGTTTTTAAAAGTAATTGATTTTTATAAAGGGGTTTAGCTGTTTTTTACTGCTGTGTTTATGCCGCTTTACACCCACTTGACTCACATACAGAGAGATATCAATACATAGGTTTTAAGATTCTTACTAGTCAGATATATTCTTGGGCGGTGAATAGGGGGTGTTGAGTCCAGATCACTGAGCAAGGAGTAGGTCTTGTCTATTACATATTGGGTTTATGGAACGGTCTCTGAGCTAATTTGAAACCCTTGTTTTATGCATCACCCCACCTCACCTTTCCCGTTAAGCAGCCATAGTGTGTTTTCTAAACGTGTGACTCTGTTCTGTTTTGTAATTCAGTTCAAGGGTAGCGATTTTTACATTCCCTCTATAAGTGATATCTTATGATAAGTGTCTTTTTCTGTGTGACTTATTTCACTTAGAATCGTCGTACCTAAATCCACTCATCATGCTGCTACTAGCCTTATGACGTTGATTTCATGGCTGAGTGATATTCCATTGTACAAAAGGACCACAACTTCTTTATCCATTTTTCTCTTTCCTGGGATATTTAAGGTGTAACGAAGTGGAGGTTCTTGTCAACAGAGCAGCCCTAAACTTTGGGGTGCCTGTGCCTTGCTGATTTTTAGTTTTCCCAATTTATACGCCCGTGAGTGGAAGTGCCCTATGCTCTCTAAGCTGAGTGTTTTCGATGTTTCAGGACACACCGTACACTTCTGCAGAGTGGCTGTTGGCAATTTACATCCCGCCCATCAGCGTAGCAAGGCTCCCGTTTCTCCATGGCCTGTCCTGCATTTCTGGTTTTGACACTTTATTCAGCATGGCCCTTTTGACCGATGGGAAGCGAGACTTCTTTGTAGCGCTGATTTGCCTTTCCAGGTTGCTTGGTTGGCCAAAAAGGGCGTATGCGTTTTTTCCTGAATATATTCAGGAAAAAACGCATACGCCCTTTTTGGCCAAGGGCATCATTGTCGAGGTTTTGCCGCTTTTCCCGTGCTTTAAAGGCGATTCGAATCTTCCTCCTGAAATCTGTTTCCTGCAATTCTGCCTTGCTTTCAAATCCTCTTTGTTGTCTTCCGTCAATATATTTGTGGACGAGAGTTATCATTTATAACTCTGCAGGTTTGTGAATTGCAGTTCCCCTGAGCTCCATTTTTCAACTCGCTTTCTTGGGAGCTGGCCGCAAAAGCGCAGCATTGCTTCAGGCCCTATTCTGGTCCCGGGCGGCAGGCTGAGCCTGTGGTTAATTCTTCTTCCTGATGGGAAAATAGAGTGACCTGTGTCTGTCCCCACACCTAGAGCTAGTGTCTCATTGGTTCCCCCTCTTCCCGTTCATCCTCAGGACAAATTGCAACCTGTACGGAACAGGAGGTTAAAGGTGCTGATTCTCCAAGGAGGGAGATTGCTAGTAAAGCGGCTGGAATGGCGAACCCGAGCACAAGGAGATGAGAAATGAGGTGCGTGTTAGAAACCTTTCCCGATCACACGGTGTACCATCTTCTGGGATTCTCATGCATGTTTTCGATGTAGGAAGATGCCCTTGAACCTGGAGATTTGGGACCCATGGGATGGGTACCACGCAGTATTACTCTAAAGGGTCTGCGTTTGCTCACCCAACCTCACCAAACCTCTCAGCCCCAAGAGTGTCCACCCTTATGCCTCAATCAGCTGTGGGTCTAGATATGGTCAATCCAGGTGGCATCACAGCCCTTGAACGAATTTTGTAAGAATTTCTCTCTCTTTCACTGTCTTTGTTTCACGGGTTTTTAAAAGTAATTGATTTTTATAAAGGGGTTTAGCTGTTTTTTACTGCTGTGTTTATGCCGCTTTACACCCACTTGACTCACATACAGAGAGATATCAATACATAGGTTTTAAGATTCTTACTAGTCAGATATATTCTTGGGCGGTGAATAGGGGGTTTTGAGTCCAGATCACTGAGCAAGGAGTAGGTCTTGTCTATTACATATTGGGTTTATGGAACGGTCTCTGAGCTAATTTGAAACCCTTGTTTTATGCATCACCCCACCTCACCTTTCCCGTTAAGCAGCCATAGTGTGTTTTCTAAACGTGTGACTCTGTTCTGTTTTGTAATTCAGTTCAAGGGTAGCGGTTTTACATTTCCTCTATAAGTGATATCTTATGATAAGTGTCGTTTTCTGTGTGGCTTATTTCACTTAGAATCGTCGTACCTAAATCCACTCATCATGCTGCTACTAGCCTTATGACGTTGATTTCATGGCTGAGTGATATTCCATTGTACAAAAGGACCACAACTTCTTTATCCATTTTTCTCTTTCCTGGGATATTTAAGGTGTAACGAAGTGGAGGTTCTTGTCAACAGAGCAGCCCTAAACTTTGGGGTGCCTGTGCCTTGCTGATTTTTAGTTTTCCCAATTTATACGCCCGTGAGAGGAAGTGCCCTATGCTCTCTAAGCTGAGTGTTTTCGATGTTTCAGGACACACCGTACACTTCTGCAGAGTGGCTGTTGGCAATTTACATCCCGCCCATCAGCGTAGCAAGGCTCCCGTTTCTCCATGGCCTGTCCTGCATTTCTGGGTTTGACACTTTATTCAGCGTGGCCTATTTGACCGATGGGAAGCGAGACTTCTTTGTAGCGCTGATTTGCCTTTCCAGGTTGCTTGGTTGGCCAAAAAGGGCGTATGCGTTTTTTCCTGAATATATTCAGGAAAAAACGCATACGCCTTTTTTGGCCAAGGGCATCATTGTCGAGGTTTTGCCGCTTTTCCCGTGCTTTAAAGGCGATTCGAATCTACCTCTTGAAATATGTTTCCTGCAATTCTGCCTTGCTTTCAAATCCTCTTCGTTGCCTACCCTCAATATATTTGAGGACGAGAGTTATCATTTATAACTCTGCAGGTCTGTGAATTGCAGTGCCCCTGAGCTCCATTTTTCAACTCGCTTTCTTGGGAGCTGGCTGCAAAAGCGCAGGATTGCTTCAGGCCCTATTCTGGTCCCGGGCGGCAGGCTGAGCCTGTGGTTAATTCTTCTTCCTGATGGGAAAATAGAGTGACCTGTGCCTGTCCCAACACCTAGAGCTAGTGTCTCATTGGTTCCCCCTCTTCCCGTTCATCCTCAGGACAAATTGCAACCTGTACGGAACAGGAGGTTAAAGGTGCTGATTCTCCAAGGAGGGAGATTGCTAGTAAAGCGGCTGGAATGGCGAACCCGAGCACAAGGAGATGAGAAATGAGGTGCGTGTTAGAAACCTTTCCCGATCACACGGTGTACCATCTTCTGGGATTCTCATGCATGTTTTCGATGTAGGAAGATGCCCTTGAACCTGGAGATTTGGGACCCATGGGATGGGTACCACGCAGTATTACTCTAAAGGGTCTGCGTTTGCTCACCCAACCTCACCAAACCTCTCAGCCCCAAGAGTGTCCACCCTTATGCCTCAATCAGCTGTGGGTCTAGATATGGTCAATCCAGGTGGCATCACAGCCCTTGAACGAATTTTGTAAGAATTTCTCTCTCTTTCACTGTCTTTGTTTCACGGGTTTTTAAAAGTAATTGATTTTTATAAAGGGGTTTAGCTGTTTTTTACTGCTGTGTTTATGCCGCTTTACACCCACTTGACTCACATACAGAGAGATATCAATACATAGGTTTTAAGATTCTTACTAGTCAGATATATTCTTGGGCGGTGAATAGGGGGTGTTGAGTCCAGATCACTGAGCAAGGAGTAGGTCTTGTCTATTACATATTGGGTTTATGGAACGGTCTCTGAGCTAATTTGAAACCCTTGTTTTATGCATCACCCCACCTCACCTTTCCCGTTAAGCAGCCATAGTGTGTTTTCTAAACGTGTGACTCTGTTCTGTTTTGTAATTCAGTTCAAGGGTAGCGATTTTTACATTCCCTCTATAAGTGATATCTTAGGATAAGTGTCTTTTTCTGTGTGGCTTATTTCACTTAGAATCGTCGTACCTAAATCCACTCATCATGCTGCTACTAGCCTTATGACGTTGATTTCATGGCTGAGTGATATTCCATTGTACAAAAGGACCACAACTTCTTTATCCATTTTTCTCTTTCCTGGGATATTTAAGGTGTAACGAAGTGGAGGTTCTTGTCAACAGAGCAGCCCTAAACTTTGGGGTGCCTGTGCCTTGCTGATTTTTAGTTTTCCCAATTTATACGCCCGTGAGTGGAAGTGCCCTATGCTCTCTAAGCTGAGTGTTTTCGATGTTTCAGGACACACCGTACACTTCTGCGGAGTGGCTGTTGGCAATTTACATCCCGCCCATCAGCGTAGCAAGGCTCCCGTTTCTCCATGGCCTGTCCTGCATTTCTGGTTTTGACACTTTATTCAGCATGGCCCTTTTGACCGATGGGAAGCGAGACTTCTTTGTAGCGCTGATTTGCCTTTCCAGGTTGCTTGGTTGGCCAAAAAGGGCGTATGCGTTTTTTCCTGAATATATTCAGGAAAAAACGCATACGCCCTTTTTGGCCAAGGGCATCATTGTCGAGGTTTTGCCGCTTTTCCCGTGCTTTAAAGGCGATTCGAATCTTCCTCCTGAAATCTGTTTCCTGCAATTCTGCCTTGCTTTCAAATCCTCTTCGTTGTCTTCCGTCAATATATTTGAGGACGAGAGTTATCATTTATAACTCTGCAGGTCTGTGAATTGCAGTGCCCCTGAGCTCCATTTTTCAACTCGCTTTCTTGGGAGCTGGCTGCAAAAGCGCAGGATTGCTTCAGGCCCTATTCTGGTCCCGGGCGGCAGGCTGAGCCTGTGGTTAATTCTTCTTCCTGATGGGAAAATAGAGTGACCTGTGCCTGTCCCCACACCTAGAGCTAGTGTCTCATTGGTTCCCCCTCTTCCCGTTCATCCTCAGGACAAATTGCAACCTGTACGGAACAGGAGGTTAAAGGTGCTGATTCTCCAAGGAGGGAGATTGCTAGTAAAGCGGCTGGAATGGCGAACCCGAGCACAAGGAGATGAGAAATGAGGTGCGTGTTAGAAACCTTTCCCGATCACACGGTGTACCATCTTCTGGGATTCTCATGCATGTTTTCGATGTAGGAAGATGCCCTTGAACCTGGAGATTTGGGACCCATGGGATGGGTACCACGCAGTATTACTCTAAAGGGTCTGCGTTTGCTCACCCAACCTCACCAAACCTCTCAGCCCCAAGAGTGTCCACCCTTATGCCTCAATCAGCTGTGGGTCTAGATATGGTCAATCCAGGTGGCATCACAGCCCTTGAACGAATTTTGTAAGAATTTCTCTCTCTTTCACTGTCTTTGTTTCACGGGTTTTTAAAAGTAATTGATTTTTATAAAGGGGTTTAGCTGTTTTTTACTGCTGTGTTTATGCCGCTTTACACCCACTTGACTCACATACAGAGAGATATCAATACATAGGTTTTAAGATTCTTACTAGTCAGATATATTCTTGGGCGGTGAATAGGGGGTGTTGAGTCCAGATCACTGAGCAAGGAGTAGGTCTTGTCTATTACATATTGGGTTTATGGAACGGTCTCTGAGCTAATTTGAAACCCTTGTTTTATGCATCACCCCACCTCACCTTTCCCGTTAAGCAGCCATAGTGTGTTTTCTAAACGTGTGACTCTGTTCTGTTTTGTAATTCAGTTCAAGGGTAGCGATTTTTACATTCCCTCTATAAGTGATATCTTAGGATAAGTGTCTTTTTCTGTGTGACTTATTTCACTTAGAATCGTCGTACCTAAATCCACTCATCATGCTGCTACTAGCCTTATGACGTTGATTTCATGGCTGAGTGATATTCCATTGTACAAAAGGACCACAACTTCTTTATCCATTTTTCTCTTTCCTGGGATATTTAAGGTGTAACGAAGTGGAGGTTCTTGTCAACAGAGCAGCCCTAAACTTTGGGGTGCCTGTGCCTTGCTGATTTTTAGTTTTCCCAATTTATACGCCCGTGAGTGGAAGTGCCCTATGCTCTCTAAGCTGAGTGTTTTCGATGTTTCAGGACACACCGTACACTTCTGCAGAGTGGCTGTTGGCAATTTACATCCCGCCCATCAGCGTAGCAAGGCTCCCGTTTCTCCATGGCCTGTCCTGCATTTCTGGTTTTGACACTTTATTCAGCATGGCCCTTTTGACCGATGGGAAGCGAGACTTCTTTGTAGCGCTGATTTGCCTTTCCAGGTTGCTTGGTTGGCCAAAAAGGGCGTATGCGTTTTTTCCTGAATATATTCAGGAAAAAACGCATACGCCCTTTTTGGCCAAGGGCATCATTGTCGAGGTTTTGCCGCTTTTCCCGTGCTTTAAAGGCGATTCGAATCTTCCTCCTGAAATCTGTTTCCTGCAATTCTGCCTTGCTTTCAAATCCTCTTTGTTGTCTTCCGTCAATATATTTGTGGACGAGAGTTATCATTTATAACTCTGCAGGTTTGTGAATTGCAGTGCCCCTGAGCTCCATTTTTCAACTCGCTTTCTTGGGAGCTGGCCGCAAAAGCGCAGGATTGCTTCAGGCCCTATTCTGGTCCCGGGCGGCAGGCTGAGCCTGTGGTTAATTCTTCTTCCTGATGGGAAAATAGAGTGACCTGTGCCTGTCCCAACACCTAGAGCTAGTGTCTCATTGGTTCCCCCTCTTCCCGTTCATCCTCAGGACAAATTGCAACCTGTACGGAACAGGAGGTTAAAGGTGCTGATTCTCCAAGGAGGGAGATTGCTAGTAAAGCGGCTGGAATGGCGAACCCGAGCACAAGGAGATGAGAAATGAGGTGCGTGTTAGAAACCTTTCCCGATCACACGGTGTACCATCTTCTGGGATTCTCATGCATGTTTTCGATGTAGGAAGATGCCCTTGAACCTGGAGATTTGGGACCCATGGGATGGGTACCACGCAGTATTACTCTAAAGGGTCTGCGTTTGCTCACCCAACCTCACCAAACCTCTCAGCCCCAAGAGTGTCCACCCTTATGCCTCAATCAGCTGTGGGTCTAGATATGGTCAATCCAGGTGGCATCACAGCCCTTGAACGAATTTTGTAAGAATTTCTCTCTCTTTCACTGTCTTTGTTTCACGGGTTTTTAAAAGTAATTGATTTTTATAAAGGGGTTTAGCTGTTTTTTACTGCTGTGTTTATGCCGCTTTACACCCACTTGACTCACATACAGAGAGATATCAATACATAGGTTTTAAGATTCTTACTAGTCAGATATATTCTTGGGCGGTGAATAGGGGGTGTTGAGTCCAGATCACTGAGCAAGGAGTAGGTCTTGTCTATTACATATTGGGTTTATGGAACGGTCTCTGAGCTAATTTGAAACCCTTGTTTTATGCATCACCCCACCTCACCTTTCCCGTTAAGCAGCCATAGTGTGTTTTCTAAACGTGTGACTCTGTTCTGTTTTGTAATTCAGTTCAAGGGTAGCGATTTTTACATTCCCTCTATAAGTGATATCTTATGATAAGTGTCTTTTTCTGTGTGACTTATTTCACTTAGAATCGTCGTACCTAAATCCACTCATCATGCTGCTACTAGCCTTATGACGTTGATTTCATGGCTGAGTGATATTCCATTGTACAAAAGGACCACAACTTCTTTATCCATTTTTCTCTTTCCTGGGATATTTAAGGTGTAACGAAGTGGAGGTTCTTGTCAACAGAGCAGCCCTAAACTTTGGGGTGCCTGTGCCTTGCTGATTTTTAGTTTTCCCAATTTATACGCCCGTGAGTGGAAGTGCCCTATGCTCTCTAAGCTGAGTGTTTTCGATGTTTCAGGACACACCGTACACTTCTGCAGAGTGGCTGTTGGCAATTTACATCCCGCCCATCAGCGTAGCAAGGCTCCCGTTTCTCCATGGCCTGTCCTGCATTTCTGGTTTTGACACTTTATTCAGCATGGCCCTTTTGACCGATGGGAAGCGAGACTTCTTTGTAGCGCTGATTTGCCTTTCCAGGTTGCTTGGTTGGCCAAAAAGGGCGTATGCGTTTTTTCCTGAATATATTCAGGAAAAAACGCATACGCCCTTTTTGGCCAAGGGCATCATTGTCGAGGTTTTGCCGCTTTTCCCGTGCTTTAAAGGCGATTCGAATCTTCCTCCTGAAATCTGTTTCCTGCAATTCTGCCTTGCTTTCAAATCCTCTTTGTTGTCTTCCGTCAATATATTTGTGGACGAGAGTTATCATTTATAACTCTGCAGGTTTGTGAATTGCAGTTCCCCTGAGCTCCATTTTTCAACTCGCTTTCTTGGGAGCTGGCCGCAAAAGCGCAGGATTGCTTCAGGCCCTATTCTGGTCCCGGGCGGCAGGCTGAGCCTGTGGTTAATTCTTCTTCCTGATGGGAAAATAGAGTGACCTGTGTCTGTCCCCACACCTAGAGCTAGTGTCTCATTGGTTCCCCCTCTTCCCGTTCATCCTCAGGACAAATTGCAACCTGTACGGAACAGGAGGTTAAAGGTGCTGATTCTCCAAGGAGGGAGATTGCTAGTAAAGCGGCTGGAATGGCGAACCCGAGCACAAGGAGATGAGAAATGAGGTGCGTGTTAGAAACCTTTCCCGATCACACGGTGTACCATCTTCTGGGATTCTCATGCATGTTTTCGATGTAGGAAGATGCCCTTGAACCTGGAGATTTGGGACCCATGGGATGGGTACCACGCAGTATTACTCTAAAGGGTCTGCGTTTGCTCACCCAACCTCACCAAACCTCTCAGCCCCAAGAGTGTCCACCCTTATGCCTCAATCAGCTGTGGGTCTAGATATGGTCAATCCAGGTGGCATCACAGCCCTTGAACGAATTTTGTAAGAATTTCTCTCTCTTTCACTGTCTTTGTTTCACGGGTTTTTAAAAGTAATTGATTTTTATAAAGGGGTTTAGCTGTTTTTTACTGCTGTGTTTATGCCGCTTTACACCCACTTGACTCACATACAGAGAGATATCAATACATAGGTTTTAAGATTCTTACTAGTCAGATATATTCTTGGGCGGTGAATAGGGGGTTTTGAGTCCAGATCACTGAGCAAGGAGTAGGTCTTGTCTATTACATATTGGGTTTATGGAACGGTCTCTGAGCTAATTTGAAACCCTTGTTTTATGCATCACCCCACCTCACCTTTCCCGTTAAGCAGCCATAGTGAGTTTTCTAAACGTGTGACTCTGTTCTGTTTTGTAATTCAGTTCAAGGGTAGCGGTTTTACATTCCCTCTATAAGTGATATCTTATGATAAGTGTCGTTTTCTGTGTGGCTTATTTCACTTAGAATCGTCGTACCTAAATCCACTCATCATGCTGCTACTAGCCTTATGACGTTGATTTCATGGCTGAGTGATATTCCATTGTACAAAAGGACCACAACTTCTTTATCCATTTTTCTCTTTCCTGGGATATTTAAGGTGTAACGAAGTGGAGGTTCTTGTCAACAGAGCAGCCCTAAACTTTGGGGTGCCTGTGCCTTGCTGATTTTTAGTTTTCCCAATTTATACGCCCGTGAGAGGAAGTGCCCTATGCTCTCTAAGCTGAGTGTTTTCGATGTTTCAGGACACACCGTACACTTCTGCAGAGTGGCTGTTGGCAATTTACATCCCGCCCATCAGCGTAGCAAGGCTCCCGTTTCTCCATGGCCCGTCCTGCATTTCTGGTTTTGACACTTTATTCAGCATGGCCCTTTTGACCGATGGGAAGCGAGACTTCTTTGTAGCGCTGATTTGCCTTTCCAGGTTGCTTGGTTGGCCAAAAAGGGCGTATGCGTTTTTTCCTGAATATATTCAGGAAAAAACGCATACGCCCTTTTTGGCCAAGGGCATCATTGTCGAGGTTTTGCCGCTTTTCCCGTGCTTTAAAGGCGATTCGAATCTTCCTCCTGAAATCTGTTTCCTGCAATTCTGCCTTGCTTTCAAATCCTCTTTGTTGTCTTCCGTCAATATATTTGTGGACGAGAGTTATCATTTATAACTCTGCAGGTTTGTGAATTGCAGTGCCCCTGAGCTCCATTTTTCAACTCGCTTTCTTGGGAGCTGGCCGCAAAAGCGCAGGATTGCTTCAGGCCCTATTCTGGTCCCGGGCGGCAGGCTGAGCCTGTGGTTAATTCTTCTTCCTGATGGGAAAATAGAGTGACCTGTGCCTGTCCCAACACCTAGAGCTAGTGTCTCATTGGTTCCCCCTCTTCCCGTTCATCCTCAGGACAAATTGCAACCTGTACGGAACAGGAGGTTAAAGGTGCTGATTCTCCAAGGAGGGAGATTGCTAGTAAAGCGGCTGGAATGGCGAACCCGAGCACAAGGAGATGAGAAATGAGGTGCGTGTTAGAAACCTTTCCCGATCACACGGTGTACCATCTTCTGGGATTCTCATGCATGTTTTCGATGTAGGAAGATGCCCTTGAACCTGGAGATTTGGGACCCATGGGATGGGTACCACGCAGTATTACTCTAAAGGGTCTGTGTTTGCGCACCCAACCTCACCAAACCTCTCAGCCCCAAGAGTGTCCACCCTTATGCCTCAATCAGCTGTGGGTCTAGATATGGTCAATCCAGGTGGCATCACAGCCCTTGAACGAATTTTGTAAGAATTTCTCTCTCTTTCACTGTCTTTGTTTCACGGGTTTTTAAAAGTAATTGATTTTTATAAAGGGGTTTAGCTGTTTTTTACTGCTGTGTTTATGCCGCTTTACACCCACTTGACTCACATACAGAGAGATATCAATACATAGGTTTTAAGATTCTTACTAGTCAGATATATTCTTGGGCGGTGAATAGGGGGTGTTGAGTCCAGATCACTGAGCAAGGAGTAGGTCTTGTCTATTACATATTGGGTTTATGGAACGGTCTCTGAGCTAATTTGAAACCCTTGTTTTATGCATCACCCCACCTCACCTTTCCCGTTAAGCAGCCATAGTGTGTTTTCTAAACGTGTGACTCTGTTCTGTTTTGTAATTCAGTTCAAGGGTAGCGATTTTTACATTCCCTCTATAAGTGATATCTTATGATAAGTGTCTTTTTCTGTGTGACTTATTTCACTTAGAATCGTCGTACCTAAATCCACTCATCATGCTGCTACTAGCCTTATGACGTTGATTTCATGGCTGAGTGATATTCCATTGTACAAAAGGACCACAACTTCTTTATCCATTTTTCTCTTTCCTGGGATATTTAAGGTGTAACGAAGTGGAGGTTCTTGTCAACAGAGCAGCCCTAAACTTTGGGGTGCCTGTGCCTTGCTGATTTTTAGTTTTCCCAATTTATACGCCCGTGAGTGGAAGTGCCCTATGCTCTCTAAGCTGAGTGTTTTCGATGTTTCAGGACACACCGTACACTTCTGCAGAGTGGCTGTTGGCAATTTACATCCCGCCCATCAGCGTAGCAAGGCTCCCGTTTCTCCATGGCCTGTCCTGCATTTCTGGTTTTGACACTTTATTCAGCATGGCCCTTTTGACCGATGGGAAGCGAGACTTCTTTGTAGCGCTGATTTGCCTTTCCAGGTTGCTTGGTTGGCCAAAAAGGGCGTATGCGTTTTTTCCTGAATATATTCAGGAAAAAACGCATACGCCCTTTTTGGCCAAGGGCATCATTGTCGAGGTTTTGCCGCTTTTCCCGTGCTTTAAATGCGATTCGAATCTTCCTCCTGAAATCTGTTTCCTGCAATTCTGCCTTGCTTTCAAATCCTCTTTGTTGTCTTCCGTCAATATATTTGTGGACGAGAGTTATCATTTATAACTCTGCAGGTTTGTGAATTGCAGTTCCCCTGAGCTCCATTTTTCAACTCGCTTTCTTGGGAGCTGGCCGCAAAAGCGCAGGATTGCTTCAGGCCCTATTCTGGTCCCGGGCGGCAGGCTGAGCCTGTGGTTAATTCTTCTTCCTGATGGGAAAATAGAGTGACCTGTGTCTGTCCCCACACCTAGAGCTAGTGTCTCATTGGTTCCCCCTCTTCCCGTTCATCCTCAGGACAAATTGCAACCTGTACGGAACAGGAGGTTAAAGGTGCTGATTCTCCAAGGAGGGAGATTGCTAGTAAAGCGGCTGGAATGGCGAACCCGAGCACAAGGAGATGAGAAATGAGGTGCGTGTTAGAAACCTTTCCCGATCACACGGTGTACCATCTTCTGGGATTCTCATGCATGTTTTCGATGTAGGAAGATGCCCTTGAACCTGGAGATTTGGGACCCATGGGATGGGTACCACGCAGTATTACTCTAAAGGGTCTGCGTTTGCTCACCCAACCTCACCAAACCTCTCAGCCCCAAGAGTGTCCACCCTTATGCCTCAATCAGCTGTGGGTCTAGATATGGTCAATCCAGGTGGCATCACAGCCCTTGAACGAATTTTGTAAGAATTTCTCTCTCTTTCACTGTCTTTGTTTCACGGGTTTTTAAAAGTAATTGATTTTTATAAAGGGGTTTAGCTGTTTTTTACTGCTGTGTTTATGCCGCTTTACACCCACTTGACTCACATACAGAGAGATATCAATACATAGGTTTTAAGATTCTTACTAGTCAGATATATTCTTGGGCGGTGAATAGGGGGTTTTGAGTCCAGATCACTGAGCAAGGAGTAGGTCTTGTCTATTACATATTGGGTTTATGGAACGGTCTCTGAGCTAATTTGAAACCCTTGTTTTATGCATCACCCCACCTCACCTTTCCCGTTAAGCAGCCATAGTGTGTTTTCTAAACGTGTGACTCTGTTCTGTTTTGTAATTCAGTTCAAGGGTAGCGGTTTTACATTCCCTCTATAAGTGATATCTTATGATAAGTGTCGTTTTCTGTGTGGCTTATTTCACTTAGAATCGTCGTACCTAAATCCACTCATCATGCTGCTACTAGCCTTATGACGTTGATTTCATGGCTGAGTGATATTCCATTGTACAAAAGGACCACAACTTCTTTATCCATTTTTCTCTTTCCTGGGATATTTAAGGTGTAACGAAGTGGAGGTTCTTGTCAACAGAGCAGCCCTAAACTTTGGGGTGCCTGTGCCTTGCTGATTTTTAGTTTTCCCAATTTATACGCCCGTGAGAGGAAGTGCCCTATGCTCTCTAAGCTGAGTGTTTTCGATGTTTCAGGACACACCGTACACTTCTGCAGAGTGGCTGTTGGCAATTTACATCCCGCCCATCAGCGTAGCAAGGCTCCCGTTTCTCCATGGCCCGTCCTGCATTTCTGGTTTTGACACTTTATTCAGCATGGCCCTTTTGACCGATGGGAAGCGAGACTTCTTTGTAGCGCTGATTTGCCTTTCCAGGTTGCTTGGTTGGCCAAAAAGGGCGTATGCGTTTTTTCCTGAATATATTCAGGAAAAAACGCATACGCCCTTTTTGGCCAAGGGCATCATTGTCGAGGTTTTGCCGCTTTTCCCGTGCTTTAAAGGCGATTCGAATCTTCCTCCTGAAATCTGTTTCCTGCAATTCTGCCTTGCTTTCAAATCCTCTTTGTTGTCTTCCGTCAATATATTTGTGGACGAGAGTTATCATTTATAACTCTGCAGGTTTGTGAATTGCAGTGCCCCTGAGCTCCATTTTTCAACTCGCTTTCTTGGGAGCTGGCCGCAAAAGCGCAGGATTGCTTCAGGCCCTATTCTGGTCCCGGGCGGCAGGCTGAGCCTGTGGTTAATTCTTCTTCCTGATGGGAAAATAGAGTGACCTGTGCCTGTCCCAACACCTAGAGCTAGTGTCTCATTGGTTCCCCCTCTTCCCGTTCATCCTCAGGACAAATTGCAACCTGTACGGAACAGGAGGTTAAAGGTGCTGATTCTCCAAGGAGGGAGATTGCTAGTAAAGCGGCTGGAATGGCGAACCCGAGCACAAGGAGATGAGAAATGAGGTGCGTGTTAGAAACCTTTCCCGATCACACGGTGTACCATCTTCTGGGATTCTCATGCATGTTTTCGATGTAGGAAGATGCCCTTGAACCTGGAGATTTGGGACCCATGGGATGGGTACCACGCAGTATTACTCTAAAGGGTCTGCGTTTGCTCACCCAACCTCACCAAACCTCTCAGCCCCAAGAGTGTCCACCCTTATGCCTCAATCAGCTGTGGGTCTAGATATGGTCAATCCAGGTGGCATCACAGCCCTTGAACGAATTTTGTAAGAATTTCTCTCTCTTTCACTGTCTTTGTTTCACGGGTTTTTAAAAGTAATGGATT
The DNA here is from genome assembly GCF_965194805.1 of Balaenoptera borealis. Taxonomy (NCBI): domain Eukaryota; kingdom Metazoa; phylum Chordata; class Mammalia; order Artiodactyla; family Balaenopteridae; genus Balaenoptera; species Balaenoptera borealis. Next base: position 313,938 of record NW_028123744.1, on the reverse strand, counting down.
TTTATAAAGGGGTTTAGCTGTTTTTTACTGCTGTGTTTATGCCGCTTTACACCCACTTGACTCACATACAGAGAGATATCAATACATAGGTTTTAAGATTCTTACTAGTCAGATATATTCTTGGGCGGTGAATAGGGGGTGTTGAGTCCAGATCACTGAGCAAAGAGTAGGTCTTGTCTATTACATATTGGGTTTATGGAACGGTCTCTGAGCTAATTTGAAACCCTTGTTTTATGCATCACCCCACCTCACCTTTCCCGTTAAGCAGCCATAGTGTGTTTTCTAAACGTGTGACTCTGTTCTGTTTTGTAATTCAATTCAAGGGTAGCGATTTTTACATTCCCTCTATAAGTGATATCTTATGATAAGTGTCTTTTTCTGTGTGACTTATTTCACTTAGAATCGTCGTACCTAAATCCACTCATCATGCTGCTACTAGCCTTATGACGTTGATTTCATGGCTGAGTGATATTCCATTGTACAAAAGGACCACAACTTCTTTATCCATTTTTCTCTTTCCTGGGATATTTAAGGTGTAACGAAGTGGAGGTTCTTGTCAACAGAGCAGCCCTAAACTTTGGGGTGCCTGTGCCTTGCTGATTTTTAGTTTTCCCAATTTATACGCCCGTGAGTGGAAGTGCCCTATGCTCTCTAAGCTGAGTGTTTTCGATGTTTCAGGACACACCGTACACTTCTGCAGAGTGGCTGTTGGCAATTTACATCCCGCCCATCAGCGTAGCAAGGCTCCCGTTTCTCCATGGCCTGTCCTGCATTTCTGGTTTTGACACTTTATTCAGCATGGCCCTTTTGACCGATGGGAAGCGAGACTTCTTTGTAGCGCTGATTTGCCTTTCCAGGTTGCTTGGTTGGCCAAAAAGGGCGTATGCGTTTTTTCCTGAATATATTCAGAAAAAAACGCTTACGCCCTTTTTGGCCAAGGGCATCATTGTCGAGGTTTTGCCGCTTTTCCCGTGCTTTAAAGGCGATTCGAATCTTCCTCCTGAAATCTGTTTCCTGCAATTCTGCCTTGCTTTCAAATCCTCTTTGTTGTCTTCCGTCAATATATTTGTGGACGAGAGTTATCATTTATAACTCTGCAGGTTTGTGAATTGCAGTTCCCCTGAGCTCCATTTTTCAACTCGCTTTCTTGGGAGCTGGCCGCAAAAGCGCAGGATTGCTTCAGGCCCTATTCTGGTCCCGGGCGGCAGGCTGAGCCTGTGGTTAATTCTTCTTCCTGATGGGAAAATAGAGTGACCTGTGTCTGTCCCCACACCTAGAGCTAGTGTCTCATTGGTTCCCCCTCTTCCCGTTCATCCTCAGGACAAATTGCAACCTGTACGGAACAGGAGGTTAAAGGTGCTGATTCTCCAAGGAGGGAGATTGCTAGTAAAGCGGCTGGAATGGCGAACCCGAGCACAAGGAGATGAGAAATGAGGTGCGTGTTAGAAACCTTTCCCGATCACACGGTGTACCATCTTCTGGGATTCTCATGCATGTTTTCGATGTAGGAAGATGCCCTTGAACCTGGAGATTTGGGACCCATGGGATGGGTACCACGCAGTATTACTCTAAAGGGTCTGCGTTTGCTCACCCAACCTCACCAAACCTCTCAGCCCCAAGAGTGTCCACCCTTATGCCTCAATCAGCTGTGGGTCTAGATATGGTCAATCCAGGTGGCATCACAGCCCTTGAACGAATTTTGTAAGAATTTCTCTCTCTTTCACTGTCTTTGTTTCACGGGTTTTTAAAAGTAATTGATTTTTATAAAGGGGTTTAGCTGTTTTTTACTGCTGTGTTTATGCCGCTTTACACCCACTTGACTCACATACAGAGAGATATCAATACATAGGTTTTAAGATTCTTACTAGTCAGATATATTCTTGGGCGGTGAATAGGGGGTTTTGAGTCCAGATCACTGAGCAAGGAGTAGGTCTTGTCTATTACATATTGGGTTTATGGAACGGTCTCTGAGCTAATTTGAAACCCTTGTTTTATGCATCACCCCACCTCACCTTTCCCGTTAAGCAGCCATAGTGAGTTTTCTAAACGTGTGACTCTGTTCTGTTTTGTAATTCAGTTCAAGGGTAACGATTTTTACATTCCCTCTATAAGTGATATCTTATGATAAGTGTCTTTTTCTGTGTGACTTATTTCACTTAGAATCGTCGTACCTAAATCCACTCATCATGCTGCTACTAGCCTTATGACGTTGATTTCATGGCTGAGTGATATTCCATTGTACAAAAGGACCACAACTTCTTTATCCATTTTTCTCTTTCCTGGGATATTTAAGGTGTAACGAAGTGGAGGTTCTTGTCAACAGAGCAGCCCTAAACTTTGGGGTGCCTGTGCCTTGCTGATTTTTAGTTTTCCCAATTTATACGCCCGTGAGTGGAAGTGCCCTATGCTCTCTAAGCTGAGTGTTTTCGATGTTTCAGGACACACCGTACACTTCGGCAGAGTGGCTGTTGGCAATTTACATCCCGCCCATCAGCGTAGCAAGGCTCCCGTTTCTCCATGGCCTGTCCTGCATTTCTGGTTTTGACACTTTATTCAGCATGGCCCTTTTGACCGATGGGAAGCGAGACTTCTTTGTAGCGCTGATTTGCCTTTCCAGGTTGCTTGGTTGGCCAAAAAGGGCGTATGCGTTTTTTCCTGAATATATTCAGGAAAAAACGCATACGCCCTTTTTGGCCAAGGGCATCATTGTCGAGGTTTTGCCGCTTTTCCCGTGCTTTAAAGGCGATTCGAATCTTCCTCCTGAAATCTGTTTCCTGCAATTCTGCCTTGCTTTCAAATCCTCTTTGTTGTCTTCCGTCAATATATTTGTGGACGAGAGTTATCATTTATAACTCTGCAGGTTTGTGAATTGCAGTTCCCCTGAGCTCCATTTTTCAACTCGCTTTCTTGGGAGCTGGCCGCAAAAGCGCAGGATTGCTTCAGGCCCTATTCTGGTCCCGGGCGGCAGGCTGAGCCTGTGGTTAATTCTTCTTCCTGATGGGAAAATAGAGTGACCTGTGTCTGTCCCCACACCTAGAGCTAGTGTCTCATTGGTTCCCCCTCTTCCCGTTCATCCTCAGGACAAATTGCAACCTGTACGGAACAGGAGGTTAAAGGTGCTGATTCTCCAAGGAGGGAGATTGCTAGTAAAGCGGCTGGAATGGCGAACCCGAGCACAAGGAGATGAGAAATGAGGTGCGTGTTAGAAACCTTTCCCGATCACACGGTGTACCATCTTCTGGGATTCTCATGCATGTTTTCGATGTAGGAAGATGCCCTTGAACCTGGAGATTTGGGACCCATGGGATGGGTACCACGCAGTATTACTCTAAAGGGTCTGCGTTTGCTCACCCAACCTCACCAAACCTCTCAGCCCCAAGAGTGTCCACCCTTATGCCTCAATCAGCTGTGGGTCTAGATATGGTCAATCCAGGTGGCATCACAGCCCTTGAACGAATTTTGTAAGAATTTCTCTCTCTTTCACTGTCTTTGTTTCACGGGTTTTTAAAAGTAATTGATTTTTATAAAGGGGTTTAGCTGTTTTTTACTGCTGTGTTTATGCCGCTTTACACCCACTTGACTCACATACAGAGAGATATCAATACATAGGTTTTAAGATTCTTACTAGTCAGATATATTCTTGGGCGGTGAATAGGGGGTGTTGAGTCCAGATCACTGAGCAAGGAGTAGGTCTTGTCTATTACATATTGGGTTTATGGAACGGTCTCTGAGCTAATTTGAAACCCTTGTTTTATGCATCACCCCACCTCACCTTTCCCGTTAAGCAGCCATAGTGTGTTTTCTAAACGTGTGACTCTGTTCTGTTTTGTAATTCAGTTCAAGGGTAGCGATTTTTACATTCCCTCTATAAGTGATATCTTATGATAAGTGTCTTTTTCTGTGTGACTTATTTCACTTAGAATCGTCGTACCTAAATCCACTCATCATGCTGCTACTAGCCTTATGACGTTGATTTCATGGCTGAGTGATATTCCATTGTACAAAAGGACCACAACTTCTTTATCCATTTTTCTCTTTCCTGGGATATTTAAGGTGTAACGAAGTGGAGGTTCTTGTCAACAGAGCAGCCCTAAACTTTGGGGTGCCTGTGCCTTGCTGATTTTTAGTTTTCCCAATTTATACGCCCGTGAGTGGAAGTGCCCTATGCTCTCTAAGCTGAGTGTTTTCGATGTTTCAGGACACACCGTACACTTCTGCAGAGTGGCTGTTGGCAATTTACATCCCGCCCATCAGCGTAGCAAGGCTCCCGTTTCTCCATGGCCTGTCCTGCATTTCTGGTTTTGACACTTTATTCAGCATGGCCCTTTTGACCGATGGGAAGCGAGACTTCTTTGTAGCGCTGATTTGCCTTTCCAGGTTGCTTGGTTGGCCAAAAAGGGCGTATGCGTTTTTTCCTGAATATATTCAGGAAAAAACGCATACGCCCTTTTTGGCCAAGGGCATCATTGTCGAGGTTTTGCCGCTTTTCCCGTGCTTTAAAGGCGATTCGAATCTTCCTCCTGAAATCTGTTTCCTGCAATTCTGCCTTGCTTTCAAATCCTCTTTGTTGTCTTCCGTCAATATATTTGTGGACGAGAGTTATCATTTATAACTCTGCAGGTTTGTGAATTGCAGTTCCCCTGAGCTCCATTTTTCAACTCGCTTTCTTGGGAGCTGGCCGCAAAAGCGCAGGATTGCTTCAGGCCCTATTCTGGTCCCGGGCGGCAGGCTGAGCCTGTGGTTAATTCTTCTTCCTGATGGGAAAATAGAGTGACCTGTGTCTGTCCCCACACCTAGAGCTAGTGTCTCATTGGTTCCCCCTCTTCCCGTTCATCCTCAGGACAAATTGCAACCTGTACGGAACAGGAGGTTAAAGGTGCTGATTCTCCAAGGAGGGAGATTGCTAGTAAAGCGGCTGGAATGGCGAACCCGAGCACAAGGAGATGAGAAATGAGGTGCGTGTTAGAAACCTTTCCCGATCACACGGTGTACCATCTTCTGGGATTCTCATGCATGTTTTCGATGTAGGAAGATGCCCTTGAACCTGGAGATTTGGGACCCATGGGATGGGTACCACGCAGTATTACTCTAAAGGGTCTGCGTTTGCTCACCCAACCTCACCAAACCTCTCAGCCCCAAGAGTGTCCACCCTTATGCCTCAATCAGCTGTGGGTCTAGATATGGTCAATCCAGGTGGCATCACAGCCCTTGAACGAATTTTGTAAGAATTTCTCTCTCTTTCACTGTCTTTGTTTCACGGGTTTTTAAAAGTAATTGATTTTTATAAAGGGGTTTAGCTGTTTTTTACTGCTGTGTTTATGCCGCTTTACACCCACTTGACTCACATACAGACAGATATCAATACATAGGTTTTAAGATTCTTACTAGTCAGATATATTCTTGGGCGGTGAATAGGGGGTTTTGAGTCCAGATCACTGAGCAAGGAGTAGGTCTCGTCTATTACATATTGGGTTTATAGAACGGTCTCTGAGCTAATTTGAAACCCTTGTTTTATGCATCACCCCACCTCACCTTTCCCGTTAAGCAGCCATAGTGAGTTTTCTAAACGTGTGACTCTGTTCTGTTTTGTAATTCAGTTCAAGGGTAGCGGTTTTACATTCCCTCTATAAGTGATATCTTATGATAAGTGTCGTTTTCTGTGTGGCTTATTTCACTTAGAATCGTCGTACCTAAATCCACTCATCATGCTGCTACTAGCCTTATGACGTTGATTTCATGGCTGAGTGATATTCCATTGTACAAAAGGACCACAACTTCTTTATCCATTTTTCTCTTTCCTGGGATATTTAAGGTGTAACGAAGTGGAGGTTCTTGTCAACAGAGCAGCCCTAAACTTTGGGGTGCCTGTGCCTTGCTGATTTTTAGTTTTCCCAATTTATACGCCCGTGAGAGGAAGTGCCCTATGCTCTCTAAGCTGAGTGTTTTCGATGTTTCAGGACACATCGTACACTTCTGCAGAGTGGCTGTTGGCAATTTACATCCCGCCCATCAGCGTAGCAAGGCTCCCGTTTCTCCATGGCCCGTCCTGCATTTCTGGTTTTGACACTTTATTCAGCATGGCCCTTTTGACCGATGGGAAGCGAGACGTCTTTGTAGCGCTGATTTGCCTTTCCAGGTTGCTTGGTTTGCCAAAAAGGGCGTATGCGTTTTTTCCTGAATATATTCAGGAAAAAACGCATACGCCCTTTTTGGCCAAGGGCATCATTGTCGAGGTTTTGCCGCTTTTCCCGTGCTTTAAAGGCGATTCGAATCTTCCTCCTGAAATCTGTTTCCTGCAATTCTGCCTTGCTTTCAAATCCTCTTTGTTGTCTTCCGTCAATATATTTGTGGACGAGAGTTATCATTTATAACTCTGCAGGTTTGTGAATTGCAGTGCCCCTGAGCTCCATTTTTCAACTCGCTTTCTTGGGAGCTGGCCGCAAAAGCGCAGGATTGCTTCAGGCCCTATTCTGGTCCCGGGCGGCAGGCTGAGCCTGTGGTTAATTCTTCTTCCTGATGGGAAAATAGAGTGACCTGTGCCTGTCCCCACACCTAGAGCTAGTGTCTCATTGGTTCCCCCTCTTCCCGTTCATCCTCAGGACAAATTGCAACCTGTACGGAACAGGAGGTTAAAGGTGCTGATTCTCCAAGGAGGGAGATTGCTAGTAAAGCGGCTGGAATGGCGAACCCGAGCACAAGGAGATGAGAAATGAGGTGCGTGTTAGAAACCTTTCCCGATCACACGGTGTACCATCTTCTGGGATTCTCATGCATGTTTTCGATGTAGGAAGATGCCCTTGAACCTGGAGATTTGGGACCCATGGGATGGGTACCACGCAGTATTACTCTAAAGGGTCTGCGTTTGCTCACCCAACCTCACCAAACCTCTCAGCCCCAAGAGTGTCCACCCTTATGCCTCAATCAGCTGTGGGTCTAGATATGGTCAATCCAGGTGGCATCACAGCCCTTGAACGAATTTTGTAAGAATTTCTCTCTCTTTCACTGTCTTTGTTTCACGGGTTTTTAAAAGTAATTGATTTTTATAAAGGGGTTTAGCTGTTTTTTACTGCTGTGTTTATGCCACTTTACACCCACTTGACTCACATACAGAGAGATATCAATACATAGGTTTTAAGATTCTTACTAGTCAGATATATTCTTGGGCGGTGAATAGGGGGTTTTGAGTCCAGATCACTGAGCAAGGAGTAGGTCTTGTCTATTACATATTGGGTTTATGGAACGGTCTCTGAGCTAATTTGAAACCCTTGTTTTATGCATCACCTCACCTCACCTTTCCCGTTAAGCAGCCATAGTGTGTTTTCTAAACGTGTGACTCTGTTCTGTTTTGTAATTCAGTTCAAGGGTAGCGATTTTTACATTCCCTCTATAAGTGATATCTTATGATAAGTGTCTTTTTCTGTGTGACTTATTTCACTTAGAATCGTCGTACCTAAATCCACTCATCATGCTGCTACTAGCCTTATGACGTTGATTTCATGGCTGAGTGATATTCCATTGTACAAAAGGACCACAACTTCTTTATCCATTTTTCTCTTTCCTGGGATATTTAAGGTGTAACGAAGTGGAGGTTCTTGTCAACAGAGCAGCCCTAAACTTTGGGGTGCCTGTGCCTTGCTGATTTTTAGTTTTCCCAATTTATACGCCCGTGAGTGGAAGTGCCCTATGCTCTCTAAGCTGAGTGTTTTCGATGTTTCAGGACACACCGTACACTTCTGCAGAGTGGCTGTTGGCAATTTACATCCCGCCCATCAGCGTAGCAAGGCTCCCGTTTCTCCATGGCCTGTCCTGCATTTCTGGTTTTGACACTTTATTCAGCATGGCCCTTTTGACCGATGGGAAGCGAGACTTCTTTGTAGCGCTGATTTGCCTTTCCAGGTTGCTTGGTTGGCCAAAAAGGGCGTATGCGTTTTTTCCTGAATATATTCAGGAAAAACGCATACGCCCTTTTTGGCCAAGGGCATCATTGTCGAGGTTTTGCCGCTTTTCCCGTGCTTTAAAGGCGATTCGAATCTTCCTCCTGAAATCTGTTTCCTGCAATTCTGCCTTGCTTTCAAATCCTCTTTGTTGTCTTCCGTCAATATATTTGTGGACGAGAGTTATCATTTATAACTCTGCAGGTTTGTGAATTGCAGTGCCCCTGAGCTCCATTTTTCAACTCGCTTTCTTGGGAGCTGGCCGCAAAAGCGCAGGATTGCTTCAGGCCCTATTCTGGTCCCGGGCGGCAGGCTGAGCCTGTGGTTAATTCTTCTTCCTGATGGGAAAATAGAGTGACCTGTGCCTGTCCCAACACCTAGAGCTAGTGTCTCATTGGTTCCCCCTCTTCCCATTCATCCTCAGGACAAATTGCAACCTGTACGGAACAGGAGGTTAAAGGTGCTGATTCTCCAAGGAGGGAGATTGCTAGTAAAGCGGCTGGAATGGCGAACCCGAGCACAAGGAGATGAGAAATGAGGTGCGTGTTAGAAACCTTTCCCGATCACACGGTGTACCATCTTCTGGGATTCTCATGCATGTTTTCGATGTAGGAAGATGCCCTTGAACCTGGAGATTTGGGACCCATGGGATGGGTACCACGCAGTATTACTCTAAAGGGTCTGCGTTTGCTCACCCAACCTCACCAAACCTCTCAGCCCCAAGAGTGTCCACCCTTATGCCTCAATCAGCTGTGGGTCTAGATATGGTCAATCCAGGTGGCATCACAGCCCTTGAACGAATTTTGTAAGAATTTCTCTCTCTTTCACTGTCTTTGTTTCACGGGTTTTTAAAAGTAATTGATTTTTATAAAGGGGTTTAGCTGTTTTTTACTGCTGTGTTTATGCCGCTTTACACCCACTTGACTCACATACAGAGAGATATCAATACATAGGTTTTAAGATTCTTACTAGTCAGATATATTCTTGGGCGGTGAATAGGGGGTTTTGAGTCCAGATCACTGAGCAAGGAGTAGGTCTTGTCTATTACATATTGGGTTTATGGAACGGTCTCTGAGCTAATTTGAAACCCTTGTTTTATGCATCACCCCACCTCACCTTTCCCGTTAAGCAGCCATAGTGTGTTTTCTAAACGTGTGACTCTGTTCTGTTTTGTAATTCAGTTCAAGGGTAGCGGTTTTACATTTCCTCTATAAGTGATATCTTATGATAAGTGTCGTTTTCTGTGTGGCTTATTTCACTTAGAATCGTCGTACCTAAATCCACTCATCATGCTGCTACTAGCCTTATGACGTTGATTTCATGGCTGAGTGATATTCCATTGTACAAAAGGACCACAACTTCTTTATCCATTTTTCTCTTTCCTGGGATATTTAAGGTGTAACGAAGTGGAGGTTCTTGTCAACAGAGCAGCCCTAAACTTTGGGGTGCCTGTGCCTTGCTGATTTTTAGTTTTCCCAATTTATACGCCCGTGAGAGGAAGTGCCCTATGCTCTCTAAGCTGAGTGTTTTCGATGTTTCAGGACACACCGTACACTTCTGCAGAGTGGCTGTTGGCAATTTACATCCCGCCCATCAGCGTAGCAAGGCTCCCGTTTCTCCATGGCCTGTCCTGCATTTCTGGGTTTGACACTTTATTCAGCGTGGCCTATTTGACCGATGGGAAGCGAGACTTCTTTGTAGCGCTGATTTGCCTTTCCAGGTTGCTTGGTTGGCCAAAAAGGGCGTATGCGTTTTTTCCTGAATATATTCAGGAAAAAACGCATACGCCTTTTTTGGCCAAGGGCATCATTGTCGAGGTTTTGCCGCTTTTCCCGTGCTTTAAAGGCGATTCGAATCTACCTCTTGAAATATGTTTCCTGCAATTCTGCCTTGCTTTCAAATCCTCTTCGTTGCCTACCCTCAATATATTTGAGGACGAGAGTTATCATTTATAACTCTGCAGGTCTGTGAATTGCAGTGCCCCTGAGCTCCATTTTTCAACTCGCTTTCTTGGGAGCTGGCTGCAAAAGCGCAGGATTGCTTCAGGCCCTATTCTGGTCCCGGGCGGCAGGCTGAGCCTGTGGTTAATTCTTCTTCCTGATGGGAAAATAGAGTGACCTGTGCCTGTCCCCACACCTAGAGCTAGTGTCTCATTGGTTCCCCCTCTTCCCGTTCATCCTCAGGACAAATTGCAACCTGTACGGAACAGGAGGTTAAAGGTGCTGATTCTCCAAGGAGGGAGATTGCTAGTAAAGCGGCTGGAATGGCGAACCCGAGCACAAGGAGATGAGAAATGAGGTGCGTGTTAGAAACCTTTCCCGATCACACGGTGTACCATCTTCTGGGATTCTCATGCATGTTTTCAATGTAGGAAGATGCCCTTGAACCTGGAGATTTGGGACCCATGGGATGGGTACCACGCAGTATTACTCTAAAGGGTCTGCGTTTGCTCACCCAACCTCACCAAACCTCTCAGCCCCAAGAGTGTCCACCCTTATGCCTCAATCAGCTGTGGGTCTAGATATGGTCAATCCAGGTGGCATCACAGCCCTTGAACGAATTTTGTAAGAATTTCTCTCTCTTTCACTGTCTTTGTTTCACGGGTTTTTAAAAGTAATTGATTTTTATAAAGGGGTTTAGCTGTTTTTTACTGCTGTGTTTATGCCGCTTTACACCCACTTGACTCACATACAGAGAGATATCAATACATAGGTTTTAAGATTCTTACTAGTCAGATATATTCTTGGGCGGTGAATAGGGGGTTTTGAGTCCAGATCACTGAGCAAGGAGTAGGTCTTGTCTATTACATATTGGGTTTATGGAACGGTCTCTGAGCTAATTTGAAACCCTTGTTTTATGCATCACCCCACCTCACCTTTCCCGTTAAGCAGCCATAGTGTGTTTTCTAAACGTGTGACTCTGTTCTGTTTTGTAATTCAGTTCAAGGGTAGCGGTTTTACATTTCCTCTATAAGTGATATCTTATGATAAGTGTCGTTTTCTGTGTGGCTTATTTCACTTAGAATCGTCGTACCTAAATCCACTCATCATGCTGCTACTAGCCTTATGACGTTGATTTCATGGCTGAGTGATATTCCATTGTACAAAAGGACCACAACTTCTTTATCCATTTTTCTCTTTCCTGGGATATTTAAGGTGTAACGAAGTGGAGGTTCTTGTCAACAGAGCAGCCCTAAACTTTGGGGTGCCTGTGCCTTGCTGATTTTTAGTTTTCCCAATTTATACGCCCGTGAGAGGAAGTGCCCTATGCTCTCTAAGCTGAGTGTTTTCGATGTTTCAGGACACACCGTACACTTCTGCAGAGTGGCTGTTGGCAATTTACATCCCGCCCATCAGCGTAGCAAGGCTCCCGTTTCTCCATGGCCCGTCCTGCATTTCTGGTTTTGACACTTTATTCAGCATGGCCCTTTTGACCGATGGGAAGCGAGACTTCTTTGTAGCGCTGATTTGCCTTTCCAGGTTGCTTGGTTGGCCAAAAAGGGCGTATGCGTTTTTTCCTGAATATATTCAGGAAAAAACGCATACGCCCTTTTTGGCCAAGGGCATCATTGTCGAGGTTTTGCCGCTTTTCCCGTGCTTTAAAGGCGATTCGAATCTTCCTCCTGAAATCTGTTTCCTGCAATTCTGCCTTGCTTTCAAATCCTCTTTGTTGTCTTCCGTCAATATATTTGTGGACGAGAGTTATCATTTATAACTCTGCAGGTTTGTGAATTGCAGTGCCCCTGAGCTCCATTTTTCAACTCGCTTTCTTGGGAGCTGGCCGCAAAAGCGCAGGATTGCTTCAGGCCCTATTCTGGTCCCGGGCGGCAGGCTGAGCCTGTGGTTAATTCTTCTTCCTGATGGGAAAATAGAGTGACCTGTGCCTGTCCCAACACCTAGAGCTAGTGTCTCATTGGTTCCCCCTCTTCCCGTTCATCCTCAGGACAAATTGCAACCTGTACGGAACAGGAGGTTAAAGGTGCTGATTCTCCAAGGAGGGAGATTGCTAGTAAAGCGGCTGGAATGGCGAACCCGAGCACAAGGAGATGAGAAATGAGGTGCGTGTTAGAAACCTTTCCCGATCACACGGTGTACCATCTTCTGGGATTCTCATGCATGTTTTCGATGTAGGAAGATGCCCTTGAACCTGGAGATTTGGGACCCATGGGATGGGTACCACGCAGTATTACTCTAAAGGGTCTGCGTTTGCTCACCCAACCTCACCAAACCTCTCAGCCCCAAGAGTGTCCACCCTTATGCCTCAATCAGCTGTGGGTCTAGATATGGTCAATCCAGGTGGCATCACAGCCCTTGAACGAATTTTGTAAGAATTTCTCTCTCTTTCACTGTCTTTGTTTCACGGGTTTTTAAAAGTAATTGATTTTTATAAAGGGGTTTAGCTGTTTTTTACTGCTGTGTTTATGCCGCTTTACACCCACTTGACTCACATACAGAGAGATATCAATACATAGGTTTTAAGATTCTTACTAGTCAGATATATTCTTGGGCGGTGAATAGGGGGTGTTGAGTCCAGATCACTGAGCAAGGAGTAGGTCTTGTCTATTACATATTGGGTTTATGGAACGGTCTCTGAGCTAATTTGAAACCCTTGTTTTATGCATCACCCCACCTCACCTTTCCCGTTAAGCAGCCATAGTGTGTTTTCTAAACGTGTGACTCTGTTCTGTTTTGTAATTCAGTTCAAGGGTAGCGATTTTTACATTCCCTCTATAAGTGATATCTTATGATAAGTGTCTTTTTCTGTGTGACTTATTTCACTTAGAATCGTCGTACCTAAATCCACTCATCATGCTGCTACTAGCCTTATGACGTTGATTTCATGGCTGAGTGATATTCCATTGTACAAAAGGACCACAACTTCTTTATCCATTTTTCTCTTTCCTGGGATATTTAAGGTGTAACGAAGTGGAGGTTCTTGTCAACAGAGCAGCCCTAAACTTTGGGGTGCCTGTGCCTTGCTGATTTTTAGTTTTCCCAATTTATACGCCCGTGAGTGGAAGTGCCCTATGCTCTCTAAGCTGAGTGTTTTCGATGTTTCAGGACACACCGTACACTTCTGCAGAGTGGCTGTTGGCAATTTACATCCCGCCCATCAGCGTAGCAAGGCTCCCGTTTCTCCATGGCCTGTCCTGCATTTCTGGTTTTGACACTTTATTCAGCATGGCCCTTTTGACCGATGGGAAGCGAGACTTCTTTGTAGCGCTGATTTGCCTTTCCAGGTTGCTTGGTTGGCCAAAAAGGGCGTATGCGTTTTTTCCTGAATATATTCAGGAAAAAACGCATACGCCCTTTTTGGCCAAGGGCATCATTGTCGAGGTTTTGCCGCTTTTCCCGTGCTTTAAAGGCGATTCGAATCTTCCTCCTGAAATCTGTTTCCTGCAATTCTGCCTTGCTTTCAAATCCTCTTTGTTGTCTTCCGTCAATATATTTGTGGACGAGAGTTATCATTTATAACTCTGCAGGTTTGTGAATTGCAGTTCCCCTGAGCTCCATTTTTCAACTCGCTTTCTTGGGAGCTGGCCGCAAAAGCGCAGGATTGCTTCAGGCCCTATTCTGGTCCCGGGCGGCAGGCTGAGCCTGTGGTTAATTCTTCTTCCTGATGGGAAAATAGAGTGACCTGTGTCTGTCCCCACACCTAGAGCTAGTGTCTCATTGGTTCCCCCTCTTCCCGTTCATCCTCAGGACAAATTGCAACCTGTACGGAACAGGAGGTTAAAGGTGCTGATTCTCCAAGGAGGGAGATTGCTAGTAAAGCGGCTGGAATGGCGAACCCGAGCACAAGGAGATGAGAAATGAGGTGCGTGTTAGAAACCTTTCCCGATCACACGGTGTACCATCTTCTGGGATTCTCATGCATGTTTTCGATGTAGGAAGATGCCCTTGAACCTGGAGATTTGGGACCCATGGGATGGGTACCACGCAGTATTACTCTAAAGGGTCTGCGTTTGCTCACCCAACCTCACCAAACCTCTCAGCCCCAAGAGTGTCCACCCTTATGCCTCAATCAGCTGTGGGTCTAGATATGGTCAATCCAGGTGGCATCACAGCCCTTGAACGAATTTTGTAAGAATTTCTCTCTCTTTCACTGTCTTTGTTTCACGGGTTTTTAAAAGTAATTGATTTTTATAAAGGGGTTTAGCTGTTTTTTACTGCTGTGTTTATGCCGCTTTACACCCACTTGACTCACATACAGAGAGATATCAATACATAGGTTTTAAGATTCTTACTAGTCAGATATATTCTTGGGCGGTGAATAGGGGGTTTTGAGTCCAGATCACTGAGCAAGGAGTAGGTCTTGTCTATTACATATTGGGTTTATGGAACGGTCTCTGAGCTAATTTGAAACCCTTGTTTTATGCATCACCCCACCTCACCTTTCCCGTTAAGCAGCCATAGTGAGTTTTCTAAACGTGTGACTCTGTTCTGTTTTGTAATTCAGTTCAAGGGTAGCGGTTTTACATTCCCTCTATAAGTGATATCTTATGATAAGTGTCGTTTTCTGTGTGGCTTATTTCACTTAGAATCGTCGTACCTAAATCCACTCATCATGCTGCTACTAGCCTTATGACGTTGATTTCATGGCTGAGTGATATTCCATTGTACAAAAGGACCACAACTTCTTTATCCATTTTTCTCTTTCCTGGGATATTTAAGGTGTAACGAAGTGGAGGTTCTTGTCAACAGAGCAGCCCTAAACTTTGGGGTGCCTGTGCCTTGCTGATTTTTAGTTTTCCCAATTTATACGCCCGTGAGAGGAAGTGCCCTATGCTCTCTAAGCTGAGTGTTTTCGATGTTTCAGGACACACCGTACACTTCTGCAGAGTGGCTGTTGGCAATTTACATCCCGCCCATCAGCGTAGCAAGGCTCCCGTTTCTCCATGGCCCGTCCTGCATTTCTGGTTTTGACACTTTATTCAGCATGGCCCTTTTGACCGATGGGAAGCGAGACTTCTTTGTAGCGCTGATTTGCCTTTCCAGGTTGCTTGGTTGGCCAAAAAGGGCGTATGCGTTTTTTCCTGAATATATTCAGGAAAAAACGCATACGCCCTTTTTGGCCAAGGGCATCATTGTCGAGGTTTTGCCGCTTTTCCCGTGCTTTAAAGGCGATTCGAATCTTCCTCCTGAAATCTGTTTCCTGCAATTCTGCCTTGCTTTCAAATCCTCTTTGTTGTCTTCCGTCAATATATTTGTGGACGAGAGTTATCATTTATAACTCTGCAGGTTTGTGAATTGCAGTGCCCCTGAGCTCCATTTTTCAACTCGCTTTCTTGGGAGCTGGCCGCAAAAGCGCAGGATTGCTTCAGGCCCTATTCTGGTCCCGGGCGGCAGGCTGAGCCTGTGGTTAATTCTTCTTCCTGATGGGAAAATAGAGTGACCTGTGCCTGTCCCAACACCTAGAGCTAGTGTCTCATTGGTTCCCCCTCTTCCCGTTCATCCTCAGGACAAATTGCAACCTGTACGGAACAGGAGGTTAAAGGTGCTGATTCTCCAAGGAGGGAGATTGCTAGTAAAGCGGCTGGAATGGCGAACCCGAGCACAAGGAGATGAGAAATGAGGTGCGTGTTAGAAACCTTTCCCGATCACACGGTGTACCATCTTCTGGGATTCTCATGCATGTTTTCGATGTAGGAAGATGCCCTTGAACCTGGAGATTTGGGACCCATGGGATGGGTACCACGCAGTATTACTCTAAAGGGTCTGCGTTTGCTCACCCAACCTCACCAAACCTCTCAGCCCCAAGAGTGTCCACCCTTATGCCTCAATCAGCTGTGGGTCTAGATATGGTCAATCCAGGTGGCATCACAGCCCTTGAACGAATTTTGTAAGAATTTCTCTCTCTTTCACTGTCTTTGTTTCACGGGTTTTTAAAAGTAATTGATTTTTATAAAGGGGTTTAGCTGTTTTTTACTGCTGTGTTTATGCCGCTTTACACCCACTTGACTCACATACAGAGAGATATCAATACATAGGTTTTAAGATTCTTACTAGTCAGATATATTCTTGGGCGGTGAATAGGGGGTGTTGAGTCCAGATCACTGAGCAAGGAGTAGGTCTTGTCTATTACATATTGGGTTTATGGAACGGTCTCTGAGCTAATTTGAAACCCTTGTTTTATGCATCACCCCACCTCACCTTTCCCGTTAAGCAGCCATAGTGTGTTTTCTAAACGTGTGACTCTGTTCTGTTTTGTAATTCAGTTCAAGGGTAGCGATTTTTACATTCCCTCTATAAGTGATATCTTATGATAAGTGTCTTTTTCTGTGTGACTTATTTCACTTAGAATCGTCGTACCTAAATCCACTCATCATGCTGCTACTAGCCTTATGACGTTGATTTCATGGCTGAGTGATATTCCATTGTACAAAAGGACCACAACTTCTTTATCCATTTTTCTCTTTCCTGGGATATTTAAGGTGTAACGAAGTGGAGGTTCTTGTCAACAGAGCAGCCCTAAACTTTGGGGTGCCTGTGCCTTGCTGATTTTTAGTTTTCCCAATTTATACGCCCGTGAGTGGAAGTGCCCTATGCTCTCTAAGCTGAGTGTTTTCGATGTTTCAGGACACACCGTACACTTCTGCAGAGTGGCTGTTGGCAATTTACATCCCGCCCATCAGCGTAGCAAGGCTCCCGTTTCTCCATGGCCTGTCCTGCATTTCTGGTTTTGACACTTTATTCAGCATGGCCCTTTTGACCGATGGGAAGCGAGACTTCTTTGTAGCGCTGATTTGCCTTTCCAGGTTGCTTGGTTGGCCAAAAAGGGCGTATGCGTTTTTTCCTGAATATATTCAGGAAAAAACGCATACGCCCTTTTTGGCCAAGGGCATCATTGTCGAGGTTTTGCCGCTTTTCCCGTGCTTTAAAGGCGATTCGAATCTTCCTCCTGAAATCTGTTTCCTGCAATTCTGCCTTGCTTTCAAATCCTCTTTGTTGTCTTCCGTCAATATATTTGTGGACGAGAGTTATCATTTATAACTCTGCAGGTTTGTGAATTGCAGTTCCCCTGAGCTCCATTTTTCAACTCGCTTTCTTGGGAGCTGGCCGCAAAAGCGCAGGATTGCTTCAGGCCCTATTCTGGTCCCGGGCGGCAGGCTGAGCCTGTGGTTAATTCTTCTTCCTGATGGGAAAATAGAGTGACCTGTGTCTGTCCCCACACCTAGAGCTAGTGTCTCATTGGTTCCCCCTCTTCCCGTTCATCCTCAGGACAAATTGCAACCTGTACGGAACAGGAGGTTAAAGGTGCTGATTCTCCAAGGAGGGAGATTGCTAGTAAAGCGGCTGGAATGGCGAACCCGAGCACAAGGAGATGAGAAATGAGGTGCGTGTTAGAAACCTTTCCCGATCACACGGTGTACCATCTTCTGGGATTCTCATGCATGTTTTCGATGTAGGAAGATGCCCTTGAACCTGGAGATTTGGGACCCATGGGATGGGTACCACGCAGTATTACTCTAAAGGGTCTGCGTTTGCTCACCCAACCTCACCAAACCTCTCAGCCCCAAGAGTGTCCACCCTTATGCCTCAATCAGCTGTGGGTCTAGATATGGTCAATCCAGGTGGCATCACAGCCCTTGAACGAATTTTGTAAGAATTTCTCTCTCTTTCACTGTCTTTGTTTCACGGGTTTTTAAAAGTAATTGATTTTTATAAAGGGGTTTAGCTGTTTTTTACTGCTGTGTTTATGCCGCTTTACACCCACTTGACTCACATACAGAGAGATATCAATACATAGGTTTTAAGATTCTTACTAGTCAGATATATTCTTGGGCGGTGAATAGGGGGTTTTGAGTCCAGATCACTGAGCAAGGAGTAGGTCTTGTCTATTACATATTGGGTTTATGGAACGGTCTCTGAGCTAATTTGAAACCCTTGTTTTATGCATCACCCCACCTCACCTTTCCCGTTAAGCAGCCATAGTGTGTTTTCTAAACGTGTGACTCTGTTCTGTTTTGTAATTCAGTTCAAGGGTAGCGGTTTTACATTCCCTCTATAAGTGATATCTTATGATAAGTGTCGTTTTCTGTGTGGCTTATTTCACTTAGAATCGTCGTACCTAAATCCACTCATCATGCTGCTACTAGCCTTATGACGTTGATTTCATGGCTGAGTGATATTCCATTGTACAAAAGGACCACAACTTCTTTATCCATTTTTCTCTTTCCTGGGATATTTAAGGTGTAACGAAGTGGAGGTTCTTGTCAACAGAGCAGCCCTAAACTTTGGGGTGCCTGTGCCTTGCTGATTTTTAGTTTTCCCAATTTATACGCCCGTGAGAGGAAGTGCCCTATGCTCTCTAAGCTGAGTGTTTTCGATGTTTCAGGACACACCGTACACTTCTGCAGAGTGGCTGTTGGCAATTTACATCCCGCCCATCAGCGTAGCAAGGCTCCCGTTTCTCCATGGCCCGTCCTGCATTTCTGGTTTTGACACTTTATTCAGCATGGCCCTTTTGACCGATGGGAAGCGAGACTTCTTTGTAGCGCTGATTTGCCTTTCCAGGTTGCTTGGTTGGCCAAAAAGGGCGTATGCGTTTTTTCCTGAATATATTCAGGAAAAAACGCATACGCCCTTTTTGGCCAAGGGCATCATTGTCGAGGTTTTGCCGCTTTTCCCGTGCTTTAAAGGCGATTCGAATCTTCCTCCTGAAATCTGTTTCCTGCAATTCTGCCTTGCTTTCAAATCCTCTTTGTTGTCTTCCGTCAATATATTTGTGGACGAGAGTTATCATTTATAACTCTGCAGGTTTGTGAATTGCAGTGCCCCTGAGCTCCATTTTTCAACTCGCTTTCTTGGGAGCTGGCCGCAAAAGCGCAGGATTGCTTCAGGCCCTATTCTGGTCCCGGGCGGCAGGCTGAGCCTGTGGTTAATTCTTCTTCCTGATGGGAAAATAGAGTGACCTGTGCCTGTCCCAACACCTAGAGCTAGTGTCTCATTGGTTCCCCCTCTTCCCGTTCATCCTCAGGACAAATTGCAACCTGTACGGAACAGGAGGTTAAAGGTGCTGATTCTCCAAGGAGGGAGATTGCTAGTAAAGCGGCTGGAATGGCGAACCCGAGCACAAGGAGATGAGAAATGAGGTGCGTGTTAGAAACCTTTCCCGATCACACGGTGTACCATCTTCTGGGATTCTCATGCATGTTTTCGATGTAGGAAGATGCCCTTGAACCTGGAGATTTGGGACCCATGGGATGGGTACCACGCAGTATTACTCTAAAGGGTCTGCGTTTGCTCACCCAACCTCACCAAACCTCTCAGCCCCAAGAGTGTCCACCCTTATGCCTCAATCAGCTGTGGGTCTAGATATGGTCAATCCAGGTGGCATCACAGCCCTTGAACGAATTTTGTAAGAATTTCTCTCTCTTTCACTGTCTTTGTTTCACGGGTTTTTAAAAGTAATGGATTTTTATAAAGGGGTTTAGCTGTTTTTTACTGCTGTGTTTATGCCGCTTTACACCCACTTGACTCACATACAGAGAGATATCAATACATAGGTTTTAAGATTCTTACTAGTCAGATATATTCTTGGGCGGTGAATAGGGGGTGTTGAGTCCAGATCACTGAGCAAAGAGTAGGTCTTGTCTATTACATATTGGGTTTATGGAACGGTCTCTGAGCTAATTTGAAACCCTTGTTTTATGCATCACCCCACCTCACCTTTCCCGTTAAGCAGCCATAGTGTGTTTTCTAAACGTGTGACTCTGTTCTGTTTTGTAATTCAATTCAAGGGTAGCGATTTTTACATTCCCTCTATAAGTGATATCTTATGATAAGTGTCTTTTTCTGTGTGACTTATTTCACTTAGAATCGTCGTACCTAAATCCACTCATCATGCTGCTACTAGCCTTATGACGTTGATTTCATGGCTGAGTGATATTCCATTGTACAAAAGGACCACAACTTCTTTATCCATTTTTCTCTTTCCTGGGATATTTAAGGTGTAACGAAGTGGAGGTTCTTGTCAACAGAGCAGCCCTAAACTTTGGGGTGCCTGTGCCTTGCTGATTTTTAGTTTTCCCAATTTATACGCCCGTGAGTGGAAGTGCCCTATGCTCTCTAAGCTGAGTGTTTTCGATGTTTCAGGACACACCGTACACTTCTGCAGAGTGGCTGTTGGCAATTTACATCCCGCCCATCAGCGTAGCAAGGCTCCCGTTTCTCCATGGCCTGTCCTGCATTTCTGGTTTTGACACTTTATTCAGCATGGCCCTTTTGACCGATGGGAAGCGAGACTTCTTTGTAGCGCTGATTTGCCTTTCCAGGTTGCTTGGTTGGCCAAAAAGGGCGTATGCGTTTTTTCCTGAATATATTCAGAAAAAAACGCTTACGCCCTTTTTGGCCAAGGGCATCATTGTCGAGGTTTTGCCGCTTTTCCCGTGCTTTAAAGGCGATTCGAATCTTCCTCCTGAAATCTGTTTCCTGCAATTCTGCCTTGCTTTCAAATCCTCTTTGTTGTCTTCCGTCAATATATTTGTGGACGAGAGTTATCATTTATAACTCTGCAGGTTTGTGAATTGCAGTTCCCCTGAGCTCCATTTTTCAACTCGCTTTCTTGGGAGCTGGCCGCAAAAGCGCAGGATTGCTTCAGGCCCTATTCTGGTCCCGGGCGGCAGGCTGAGCCTGTGGTTAATTCTTCTTCCTGATGGGAAAATAGAGTGACCTGTGTCTGTCCCCACACCTAGAGCTAGTGTCTCATTGGTTCCCCCTCTTCCCGTTCATCCTCAGGACAAATTGCAACCTGTACGGAACAGGAGGTTAAAGGTGCTGATTCTCCAAGGAGGGAGATTGCTAGTAAAGCGGCTGGAATGGCGAACCCGAGCACAAGGAGATGAGAAATGAGGTGCGTGTTAGAAACCTTTCCCGATCACACGGTGTACCATCTTCTGGGATTCTCATGCATGTTTTCGATGTAGGAAGATGCCCTTGAACCTGGAGATTTGGGACCCATGGGATGGGTACCACGCAGTATTACTCTAAAGGGTCTGCGTTTGCTCACCCAACCTCACCAAACCTCTCAGCCCCAAGAGTGTCCACCCTTATGCCTCAATCAGCTGTGGGTCTAGATATGGTCAATCCAGGTGGCATCACAGCCCTTGAACGAATTTTGTAAGAATTTCTCTCTCTTTCACTGTCTTTGTTTCACGGGTTTTTAAAAGTAATTGATTTTTATAAAGGGGTTTAGCTGTTTTTTACTGCTGTGTTTATGCCGCTTTACACCCACTTGACTCACATACAGAGAGATATCAATACATAGGTTTTAAGATTCTTACTAGTCAGATATATTCTTGGGCGGTGAATAGGGGGTTTTGAGTCCAGATCACTGAGCAAGGAGTAGGTCTTGTCTATTACATATTGGGTTTATGGAACGGTCTCTGAGCTAATTTGAAACCCTTGTTTTATGCATCACCCCACCTCACCTTTCCCGTTAAGCAGCCATAGTGAGTTTTCTAAACGTGTGACTCTGTTCTGTTTTGTAATTCAGTTCAAGGGTAACGATTTTTACATTCCCTCTATAAGTGATATCTTATGATAAGTGTCTTTTTCTGTGTGACTTATTTCACTTAGAATCGTCGTACCTAAATCCACTCATCATGCTGCTACTAGCCTTATGACGTTGATTTCATGGCTGAGTGATATTCCATTGTACAAAAGGACCACAACTTCTTTATCCATTTTTCTCTTTCCTGGGATATTTAAGGTGTAACGAAGTGGAGGTTCTTGTCAACAGAGCAGCCCTAAACTTTGGGGTGCCTGTGCCTTGCTGATTTTTAGTTTTCCCAATTTATACGCCCGTGAGTGGAAGTGCCCTATGCTCTCTAAGCTGAGTGTTTTCGATGTTTCAGGACACACCGTACACTTCGGCAGAGTGGCTGTTGGCAATTTACATCCCGCCCATCAGCGTAGCAAGGCTCCCGTTTCTCCATGGCCTGTCCTGCATTTCTGGTTTTGACACTTTATTCAGCATGGCCCTTTTGACCGATGGGAAGCGAGACTTCTTTGTAGCGCTGATTTGCCTTTCCAGGTTGCTTGGTTGGCCAAAAAGGGCGTATGCGTTTTTTCCTGAATATATTCAGGAAAAAACGCATACGCCCTTTTTGGCCAAGGGCATCATTGTCGAGGTTTTGCCGCTTTTCCCGTGCTTTAAAGGCGATTCGAATCTTCCTCCTGAAATCTGTTTCCTGCAATTCTGCCTTGCTTTCAAATCCTCTTTGTTGTCTTCCGTCAATATATTTGTGGACGAGAGTTATCATTTATAACTCTGCAGGTTTGTGAATTGCAGTTCCCCTGAGCTCCATTTTTCAACTCGCTTTCTTGGGAGCTGGCCGCAAAAGCGCAGGATTGCTTCAGGCCCTATTCTGGTCCCGGGCGGCAGGCTGAGCCTGTGGTTAATTCTTCTTCCTGATGGGAAAATAGAGTGACCTGTGTCTGTCCCCACACCTAGAGCTAGTGTCTCATTGGTTCCCCCTCTTCCCGTTCATCCTCAGGACAAATTGCAACCTGTACGGAACAGGAGGTTAAAGGTGCTGATTCTCCAAGGAGGGAGATTGCTAGTAAAGCGGCTGGAATGGCGAACCCGAGCACAAGGAGATGAGAAATGAGGTGCGTGTTAGAAACCTTTCCCGATCACACGGTGTACCATCTTCTGGGATTCTCATGCATGTTTTCGATGTAGGAAGATGCCCTTGAACCTGGAGATTTGGGACCCATGGGATGGGTACCACGCAGTATTACTCTAAAGGGTCTGCGTTTGCTCACCCAACCTCACCAAACCTCTCAGCCCCAAGAGTGTCCACCCTTATGCCTCAATCAGCTGTGGGTCTAGATATGGTCAATCCAGGTGGCATCACAGCCCTTGAACGAATTTTGTAAGAATTTCTCTCTCTTTCACTGTCTTTGTTTCACGGGTTTTTAAAAGTAATTGATTTTTATAAAGGGGTTTAGCTGTTTTTTACTGCTGTGTTTATGCCGCTTTACACCCACTTGACTCACATACAGAGAGATATCAATACATAGGTTTTAAGATTCTTACTAGTCAGATATATTCTTGGGCGGTGAATAGGGGGTTTTGAGTCCAGATCACTGAGCAAGGAGTAGGTCTTGTCTATTACATATTGGGTTTATGGAACGGTCTCTGAGCTAATTTGAAACCCTTGTTTTATGCATCACCCCACCTCACCTTTCCCGTTAAGCAGCCATAGTGAGTTTTCTAAACGTGTGACTCTGTTCTGTTTTGTAATTCAGTTCAAGGGTAACGATTTTTACATTCCCTCTATAAGTGATATCTTATGATAAGTGTCTTTTTCTGTGTGACTTATTTCACTTAGAATCGTCGTACCTAAATCCACTCATCATGCTGCTACTAGCCTTATGACGTTGATTTCATGGCTGAGTGATATTCCATTGTACAAAAGGACCACAACTTCTTTATCCATTTTTCTCTTTCCTGGGATATTTAAGGTGTAACGAAGTGGAGGTTCTTGTCAACAGAGCAGCCCTAAACTTTGGGGTGCCTGTGCCTTGCTGATTTTTAGTTTTCCCAATTTATACGCCCGTGAGTGGAAGTGCCCTATGCTCTCTAAGCTGAGTGTTTTCGATGTTTCAGGACACACCGTACACTTCGGCAGAGTGGCTGTTGGCAATTTACATCCCGCCCATCAGCGTAGCAAGGCTCCCGTTTCTCCATGGCCTGTCCTGCATTTCTGGTTTTGACACTTTATTCAGCATGGCCCTTTTGACCGATGGGAAGCGAGACTTCTTTGTAGCGCTGATTTGCCTTTCCAGGTTGCTTGGTTGGCCAAAAAGGGCGTATGCGTTTTTTCCTGAATATATTCAGGAAAAAACGCATACGCCCTTTTTGGCCAAGGGCATCATTGTCGAGGTTTTGCCGCTTTTCCCGTGCTTTAAAGGCGATTCGAATCTTCCTCCTGAAATCTGTTTCCTGCAATTCTGCCTTGCTTTCAAATCCTCTTTGTTGTCTTCCGTCAATATATTTGTGGACGAGAGTTATCATTTATAACTCTGCAGGTTTGTGAATTGCAGTTCCCCTGAGCTCCATTTTTCAACTCGCTTTCTTGGGAGCTGGCCGCAAAAGCGCAGGATTGCTTCAGGCCCTATTCTGGTCCCGGGCGGCAGGCTGAGCCTGTGGTTAATTCTTCTTCCTGATGGGAAAATAGAGTGACCTGTGTCTGTCCCCACACCTAGAGCTAGTGTCTCATTGGTTCCCCCTCTTCCCGTTCATCCTCAGGACAAATTGCAACCTGTACGGAACAGGAGGTTAAAGGTGCTGATTCTCCAAGGAGGGAGATTGCTAGTAAAGCGGCTGGAATGGCGAACCCGAGCACAAGGAGATGAGAAATGAGGTGCGTGTTAGAAACCTTTCCCGATCACACGGTGTACCATCTTCTGGGATTCTCATGCATGTTTTCGATGTAGGAAGATGCCCTTGAACCTGGAGATTTGGGACCCATGGGATGGGTACCACGCAGTATTACTCTAAAGGGTCTGCGTTTGCTCACCCAACCTCACCAAACCTCTCAGCCCCAAGAGTGTCCACCCTTATGCCTCAATCAGCTGTGGGTCTAGATATGGTCAATCCAGGTGGCATCACAGCCCTTGAACGAATTTTGTAAGAATTTCTCTCTCTTTCACTGTCTTTGTTTCACGGGTTTTTAAAAGTAATTGATTTTTATAAAGGGGTTTAGCTGTTTTTTACTGCTGTGTTTATGCCGCTTTACACCCACTTGACTCACATACAGAGAGATAGCAATACATAGGTTTTAAGATTCTTACTAGTCAGATATATTCTTGGGCGGTGAATAGGGGGTGTTGAGTCCAGATCACTGAGCAAGGAGTAGGTCTTGTCTATTACATATTGGGTTTATGGAACGGTCTCTGAGCTAATTTGAAACCCTTGTTTTATGCATCACCCCACCTCACCTTTCCCGTTAAGCAGCCATAGTGTGTTTTCTAAACGTGTGACTCTGTTCTGTTTTGTAATTCAGTTCAAGGGTAGCGATTTTTACATTCCCTCTATAAGTGATATCTTATGATAAGTGTCTTTTTCTGTGTGACTTATTTCACTTAGAATCGTCGTACCTAAATCCACTCATCATGCTGCTACTAGCCTTATGACGTTGATTTCATGGCTGAGTGATATTCCATTGTACAAAAGGACCACAACTTCTTTATCCATTTTTCTCTTTCCTGGGATATTTAAGGTGTAACGAAGTGGAGGTTCTTGTCAACAGAGCAGCCCTAAACTTTGGGGTGCCTGTGCCTTGCTGATTTTTAGTTTTCCCAATTTATACGCCCGTGAGTGGAAGTGCCCTATGCTCTCTAAGCTGAGTGTTTTCGATGTTTCAGGACACACCGTACACTTCTGCAGAGTGGCTGTTGGCAATTTACATCCCGCCCATCAGCGTAGCAAGGCTCCCGTTTCTCCATGGCCTGTCCTGCATTTCTGGTTTTGACACTTTATTCAGCATGGCCCTTTTGACCGATGGGAAGCGAGACTTCTTTGTAGCGCTGATTTGCCTTTCCAGGTTGCTTGGTTGGCCAAAAAGGGCGTATGCGTTTTTTCCTGAATATATTCAGGAAAAAACGCATACGCCCTTTTTGGCCAAGGGCATCATTGTCGAGGTTTTGCCGCTTTTCCCGTGCTTTAAAGGCGATTCGAATCTTCCTCCTGAAATCTGTTTCCTGCAATTCTGCCTTGCTTTCAAATCCTCTTTGTTGTCTTCCGTCAATATATTTGTGGACGAGAGTTATCATTTATAACTCTGCAGGTTTGTGAATTGCAGTTCCCCTGAGCTCCATTTTTCAACTCGCTTTCTTGGGAGCTGGCCGCAAAAGCGCAGGATTGCTTCAGGCCCTATTCTGGTCCCGGGCGGCAGGCTGAGCCTGTGGTTAATTCTTCTTCCTGATGGGAAAATAGAGTGACCTGTGTCTGTCCCCACACCTAGAGCTAGTGTCTCATTGGTTCCCCCTCTTCCCGTTCATCCTCAGGACAAATTGCAACCTGTACGGAACAGGAGGTTAAAGGTGCTGATTCTCCAAGGAGGGAGATTGCTAGTAAAGCGGCTGGAATGGCGAACCCGAGCACAAGGAGATGAGAAATGAGGTGCGTGTTAGAAACCTTTCCCGATCACACGGTGTACCATCTTCTGGGATTCTCATGCATGTTTTCGATGTAGGAAGATGCCCTTGAACCTGGAGATTTGGGACCCATGGGATGGGTACCACGCAGTATTACTCTAAAGGGTCTGCGTTTGCTCACCCAACCTCACCAAACCTCTCAGCCCCAAGAGTGTCCACCCTTATGCCTCAATCAGCTGTGGGTCTAGATATGGTCAATCCAGGTGGCATCACAGCCCTTGAACGAATTTTGTAAGAATTTCTCTCTCTTTCACTGTCTTTGTTTCACGGGTTTTTAAAAGTAATTGATTTTTATAAAGGGGTTTAGCTGTTTTTTACTGCTGTGTTTATGCCGCTTTACACCCACTTGACTCACATACAGAGAGATATCAATACATAGGTTTTAAGATTCTTACTAGTCAGATATATTCTTGGGCGGTGAATAGGGGGTTTTGAGTCCAGATCACTGAGCAAGGAGTAGGTCTTGTCTATTACATATTGGGTTTATGGAACGGTCTCTGAGCTAATTTGAAACCCTTGTTTTATGCATCACCCCACCTCACCTTTCCCGTTAAGCAGCCATAGTGTGTTTTCTAAACGTGTGACTCTGTTCTGTTTTGTAATTCAGTTCAAGGGTAGCGGTTTTACATTTCCTCTATAAGTGATATCTTATGATAAGTGTCGTTTTCTGTGTGGCTTATTTCACTTAGAATCGTCGTACCTAAATCCACTCATCATGCTGCTACTAGCCTTATGACGTTGATTTCATGGCTGAGTGATATTCCATTGTACAAAAGGACCACAACTTCTTTATCCATTTTTCTCTTTCCTGGGATATTTAAGGTGTAACGAAGTGGAGGTTCTTGTCAACAGAGCAGCCCTAAACTTTGGGGTGCCTGTGCCTTGCTGATTTTTAGTTTTCCCAATTTATACGCCCGTGAGAGGAAGTGCCCTATGCTCTCTAAGCTGAGTGTTTTCGATGTTTCAGGACACACCGTACACTTCTGCAGAGTGGCTGTTGGCAATTTACATCCCGCCCATCAGCGTAGCAAGGCTCCCGTTTCTCCATGGCCTGTCCTGCATTTCTGGGTTTGACACTTTATTCAGCGTGGCCTATTTGACCGATGGGAAGCGAGACTTCTTTGTAGCGCTGATTTGCCTTTCCAGGTTGCTTGGTTGGCCAAAAAGGGCGTATGCGTTTTTTCCTGAATATATTCAGGAAAAAACGCATACGCCTTTTTTGGCCAAGGGCATCATTGTCGAGGTTTTGCCGCTTTTCCCGTGCTTTAAAGGCGATTCGAATCTACCTCTTGAAATATGTTTCCTGCAATTCTGCCTTGCTTTCAAATCCTCTTCGTTGCCTACCCTCAATATATTTGAGGACGAGAGTTATCATTTATAACTCTGCAGGTCTGTGAATTGCAGTGCCCCTGAGCTCCATTTTTCAACTCGCTTTCTTGGGAGCTGGCTGCAAAAGCGCAGGATTGCTTCAGGCCCTATTCTGGTCCCGGGCGGCAGGCTGAGCCTGTGGTTAATTCTTCTTCCTGATGGGAAAATAGAGTGACCTGTGCCTGTCCCAACACCTAGAGCTAGTGTCTCATTGGTTCCCCCTCTTCCCGTTCATCCTCAGGACAAATTGCAACCTGTACGGAACAGGAGGTTAAAGGTGCTGATTCTCCAAGGAGGGAGATTGCTAGTAAAGCGGCTGGAATGGCGAACCCGAGCACAAGGAGATGAGAAATGAGGTGCGTGTTAGAAACCTTTCCCGATCACACGGTGTACCATCTTCTGGGATTCTCATGCATGTTTTCGATGTAGGAAGATGCCCTTGAACCTGGAGATTTGGGACCCATGGGATGGGTACCACGCAGTATTACTCTAAAGGGTCTGCGTTTGCTCACCCAACCTCACCAAACCTCTCAGCCCCAAGAGTGTCCACCCTTATGCCTCAATCAGCTGTGGGTCTAGATATGGTCAATCCAGGTGGCATCACAGCCCTTGAACGAATTTTGTAAGAATTTCTCTCTCTTTCACTGTCTTTGTTTCACGGGTTTTTAAAAGTAATTGATTTTTATAAAGGGGTTTAGCTGTTTTTTACTGCTGTGTTTATGCCGCTTTACACCCACTTGACTCACATACAGAGAGATATCAATACATAGGTTTTAAGATTCTTACTAGTCAGATATATTCTTGGGCGGTGAATAGGGGGTGTTGAGTCCAGATCACTGAGCAAGGAGTAGGTCTTGTCTATTACATATTGGGTTTATGGAACGGTCTCTGAGCTAATTTGAAACCCTTGTTTTATGCATCACCCCACCTCACCTTTCCCGTTAAGCAGCCATAGTGTGTTTTCTAAACGTGTGACTCTGTTCTGTTTTGTAATTCAGTTCAAGGGTAGCGATTTTTACATTCCCTCTATAAGTGATATCTTAGGATAAGTGTCTTTTTCTGTGTGACTTATTTCACTTAGAATCGTCGTACCTAAATCCACTCATCATGCTGCTACTAGCCTTATGACGTTGATTTCATGGCTGAGTGATATTCCATTGTACAAAAGGACCACAACTTCTTTATCCATTTTTCTCTTTCCTGGGATATTTAAGGTGTAACGAAGTGGAGGTTCTTGTCAACAGAGCAGCCCTAAACTTTGGGGTGCCTGTGCCTTGCTGATTTTTAGTTTTCCCAATTTATACGCCCGTGAGTGGAAGTGCCCTATGCTCTCTAAGCTGAGTGTTTTCGATGTTTCAGGACACACCGTACACTTCTGCAGAGTGGCTGTTGGCAATTTACATCCCGCCCATCAGCGTAGCAAGGCTCCCGTTTCTCCATGGCCTGTCCTGCATTTCTGGTTTTGACACTTTATTCAGCATGGCCCTTTTGACCGATGGGAAGCGAGACTTCTTTGTAGCGCTGATTTGCCTTTCCAGGTTGCTTGGTTGGCCAAAAAGGGCGTATGCGTTTTTTCCTGAATATATTCAGGAAAAAACGCATACGCCCTTTTTGGCCAAGGGCATCATTGTCGAGGTTTTGCCGCTTTTCCCGTGCTTTAAAGGCGATTCGAATCTTCCTCCTGAAATCTGTTTCCTGCAATTCTGCCTTGCTTTCAAATCCTCTTTGTTGTCTTCCGTCAATATATTTGTGGACGAGAGTTATCATTTATAACTCTGCAGGTTTGTGAATTGCAGTGCCCCTGAGCTCCATTTTTCAACTCGCTTTCTTGGGAGCTGGCCGCAAAAGCGCAGGATTGCTTCAGGCCCTATTCTGGTCCCGGGCGGCAGGCTGAGCCTGTGGTTAATTCTTCTTCCTGATGGGAAAATAGAGTGACCTGTGCCTGTCCCAACACCTAGAGCTAGTGTCTCATTGGTTCCCCCTCTTCCCGTTCATCCTCAGGACAAATTGCAACCTGTACGGAACAGGAGGTTAAAGGTGCTGATTCTCCAAGGAGGGAGATTGCTAGTAAAGCGGCTGGAATGGCGAACCCGAGCACAAGGAGATGAGAAATGAGGTGCGTGTTAGAAACCTTTCCCGATCACACGGTGTACCATCTTCTGGGATTCTCATGCATGTTTTCGATGTAGGAAGATGCCCTTGAACCTGGAGATTTGGGACCCATGGGATGGGTACCACGCAGTATTACTCTAAAGGGTCTGCGTTTGCTCACCCAACCTCACCAAACCTCTCAGCCCCAAGAGTGTCCACCCTTATGCCTCAATCAGCTGTGGGTCTAGATATGGTCAATCCAGGTGGCATCACAGCCCTTGAACGAATTTTGTAAGAATTTCTCTCTCTTTCACTGTCTTTGTTTCACGGGTTTTTAAAAGTAATTGATTTTTATAAAGGGGTTTAGCTGTTTTTTACTGCTGTGTTTATGCCGCTTTACACCCACTTGACTCACATACAGAGAGATATCAATACATAGGTTTTAAGATTCTTACTAGTCAGATATATTCTTGGGCGGTGAATAGGGGGTGTTGAGTCCAGATCACTGAGCAAGGAGTAGGTCTTGTCTATTACATATTGGGTTTATGGAACGGTCTCTGAGCTAATTTGAAACCCTTGTTTTATGCATCACCCCACCTCACCTTTCCCGTTAAGCAGCCATAGTGTGTTTTCTAAACGTGTGACTCTGTTCTGTTTTGTAATTCAGTTCAAGGGTAGCGATTTTTACATTCCCTCTATAAGTGATATCTTAGGATAAGTGTCTTTTTCTGTGTGACTTATTTCACTTAGAATCGTCGTACCTAAATCCACTCATCATGCTGCTACTAGCCTTATGACGTTGATTTCATGGCTGAGTGATATTCCATTGTACAAAAGGACCACAACTTCTTTATCCATTTTTCTCTTTCCTGGGATATTTAAGGTGTAACGAAGTGGAGGTTCTTGTCAACAGAGCAGCCCTAAACTTTGGGGTGCCTGTGCCTTGCTGATTTTTAGTTTTCCCAATTTATACGCCCGTGAGTGGAAGTGCCCTATGCTCTCTAAGCTGAGTGTTTTCGATGTTTCAGGACACACCGTACACTTCTGCAGAGTGGCTGTTGGCAATTTACATCCCGCCCATCAGCGTAGCAAGGCTCCCGTTTCTCCATGGCCTGTCCTGCATTTCTGGTTTTGACACTTTATTCAGCATGGCCCTTTTGACCGATGGGAAGCGAGACTTCTTTGTAGCGCTGATTTGCCTTTCCAGGTTGCTTGGTTGGCCAAAAAGGGCGTATGCGTTTTTTCCTGAATATATTCAGGAAAAAACGCATACGCCCTTTTTGGCCAAGGGCATCATTGTCGAGGTTTTGCCGCTTTTCCCGTGCTTTAAAGGC
This sequence comes from Balaenoptera borealis, assembly GCF_965194805.1. Classification (NCBI taxonomy): domain Eukaryota; kingdom Metazoa; phylum Chordata; class Mammalia; order Artiodactyla; family Balaenopteridae; genus Balaenoptera; species Balaenoptera borealis. The sequence continues at coordinate 283,041 of NW_028123744.1, read as the reverse complement.
GATTCGAATCTTCCTCCTGAAATCTGTTTCCTGCAATTCTGCCTTGCTTTCAAATCCTCTTTGTTGTCTTCCGTCAATATATTTGTGGACGAGAGTTATCATTTATAACTCTGCAGGTTTGTGAATTGCAGTGCCCCTGAGCTCCATTTTTCAACTCGCTTTCTTGGGAGCTGGCCGCAAAAGCGCAGGATTGCTTCAGGCCCTATTCTGGTCCCGGGCGGCAGGCTGAGCCTGTGGTTAATTCTTCTTCCTGATGGGAAAATAGAGTGACCTGTGCCTGTCCCCACACCTAGAGCTAGTGTCTCATTGGTTCCCCCTCTTCCCGTTCATCCTCAGGACAAATTGCAACCTGTACGGAACAGGAGGTTAAAGGTGCTGATTCTCCAAGGAGGGAGATTGCTAGTAAAGCGGCTGGAATGGCGAACCCGAGCACAAGGAGATGAGAAATGAGGTGCGTGTTAGAAACCTTTCCCGATCACACGGTGTACCATCTTCTGGGATTCTCATGCATGTTTTCGATGTAGGAAGATGCCCTTGAACCTGGAGATTTGGGACCCATGGGATGGGTACCACGCAGTATTACTCTAAAGGGTCTGCGTTTGCTCACCCAACCTCACCAAACCTCTCAGCCCCAAGAGTGTCCACCCTTATGCCTCAATCAGCTGTGGGTCTAGATATGGTCAATCCAGGTGGCATCACAGCCCTTGAACGAATTTTGTAAGAATTTCTCTCTCTTTCACTGTCTTTGTTTCACGGGTTTTTAAAAGTAATTGATTTTTATAAAGGGGTTTAGCTGTTTTTTACTGCTGTGTTTATGCCGCTTTACACCCACTTGACTCACATACAGAGAGATATCAATACATAGGTTTTAAGATTCTTACTAGTCAGATATATTCTTGGGCGGTGAATAGGGGGTTTTGAGTCCAGATCACTGAGCAAGGAGTAGGTCTTGTCTATTACATATTGGGTTTATGGAACGGTCTCTGAGCTAATTTGAAACCCTTGTTTTATGCATCACCCCACCTCACCTTTCCCGTTAAGCAGCCATAGTGTGTTTTCTAAACGTGTGACTCTGTTCTGTTTTGTAATTCAGTTCAAGGGTAGCGGTTTTACATTCCCTCTATAAGTGATATCTTATGATAAGTGTCGTTTTCTGTGTGGCTTATTTCACTTAGAATCGTCGTACCTAAATCCACTCATCATGCTGCTACTAGCCTTATGACGTTGATTTCATGGCTGAGTGATATTCCATTGTACAAAAGGACCACAACTTCTTTATCCATTTTTCTCTTTCCTGGGATATTTAAGGTGTAACGAAGTGGAGGTTCTTGTCAACAGAGCAGCCCTAAACTTTGGGGTGCCTGTGCCTTGCTGATTTTTAGTTTTCCCAATTTATACGCCCGTGAGAGGAAGTGCCCTATGCTCTCTAAGCTGAGTGTTTTCGATGTTTCAGGACACACCGTACACTTCTGCAGAGTGGCTGTTGGCAATTTACATCCCGCCCATCAGCGTAGCAAGGCTCCCGTTTCTCCATGGCCTGTCCTGCATTTCTGGGTTTGACACTTTATTCAGCGTGGCCTATTTGACCGATGGGAAGCGAGACTTCTTTGTAGCGCTGATTTGCCTTTCCAGGTTGCTTGGTTGGCCAAAAAGGGCGTATGCGTTTTTTCCTGAATATATTCAGGAAAAAACGCATACGCCCTTTTTGGCCAAGGGCATCATTGTCGAGGTTTTGCCGCTTTTCCCGTGCTTTAAAGGCGATTCGAATCTACCTCCTGAAATCTGTTTCCTGCAATTCTGCCTTGCTTTCAAATCCTCTTCGTTGCCTACCCTCAATATATTTGAGGACGAGAGTTATCATTTATAACTCTGCAGGTCTGTGAATTGCAGTGCCCCTGAGCTCCATTTTTCAACTCGCTTTCTTGGGAGCTGGCTGCAAAAGCGCAGGATTGCTTCAGGCCCTATTCTGGTCCCGGGCGGCAGGCTGAGCCTGTGGTTAATTCTTCTTCCTGATGGGAAAATAGAGTGACCTGTGCCTGTCCCCACACCTAGAGCTAGTGTCTCATTGGTTCCCCCTCTTCCCGTTCATCCTCAGGACAAATTGCAACCTGTACGGAACAGGAGGTTAAAGGTGCTGATTCTCCAAGGAGGGAGATTGCTAGTAAAGCGGCTGGAATGGCGAACCCGAGCACAAGGAGATGAGAAATGAGGTGCGTTTTAGAAACCTTTCCCGATCACACGGTGTACCATCTTCTGGGATTCTCATGCATGTTTTCGATGTAGGAAGATGCCCTTGAACCTGGAGATTTGGGACCCATGGGATGGGTACCACGCAGTATTACTCTAAAGGGTCTGCGTTTGCTCACCCAACCTCACCAAACCTCTCAGCCCCAAGAGTGTCCACCCTTATGCCTCAATCAGCTGTGGGTCTAGATATGGTCAATCCAGGTGGCATCACAGCCCTTGAACGAATTTTGTAAGAATTTCTCTCTCTTTCACTGTCTTTGTTTCACGGGTTTTTAAAAGTAATTGATTTTTATAAAGGGGTTTAGCTGTTTTTTACTGCTGTGTTTATGCCGCTTTACACCCACTTGACTCACATACAGAGAGATATCAATACATAGGTTTTAAGATTCTTACTAGTCAGATATATTCTTGGGCGGTGAATAGGGGGTTTTGAGTCCAGATCACTGAGCAAGGAGTAGGTCTTGTCTATTACATATTGGGTTTATGGAACGGTCTCTGAGCTAATTTGAAACCCTTGTTTTATGCATCACCCCACCTCACCTTTCCCGTTAAGCAGCCATAGTGTGTTTTCTAAACGTGTGACTCTGTTCTGTTTTGTAATTCAGTTCAAGGGTAGCGGTTTTACATTCCCTCTATAAGTGATATCTTATGATAAGTGTCGTTTTCTGTGTGGCTTATTTCACTTAGAATCGTCGTACCTAAATCCACTCATCATGCTGCTACTAGCCTTATGACGTTGATTTCATGGCTGAGTGATATTCCATTGTACAAAAGGACCACAACTTCTTTATCCATTTTTCTCTTTCCTGGGATATTTAAGGTGTAACGAAGTGGAGGTTCTTGTCAACAGAGCAGCCCTAAACTTTGGGGTGCCTGTGCCTTGCTGATTTTTAGTTTTCCCAATTTATACGCCCGTGAGAGGAAGTGCCCTATGCTCTCTAAGCTGAGTGTTTTCGATGTTTCAGGACACACCGTACACTTCTGCAGAGTGGCTGTTGGCAATTTACATCCCGCCCATCAGCGTAGCAAGGCTCCCGTTTCTCCATGGCCCGTCCTGCATTTCTGGTTTTGACACTTTATTCAGCATGGCCCTTTTGACCGATGGGAAGCGAGACTTCTTTGTAGCGCTGATTTGCCTTTCCAGGTTGCTTGGTTGGCCAAAAAGGGCGTATGCGTTTTTTCCTGAATATATTCAGGAAAAAACGCATACGCCCTTTTTGGCCAAGGGCATCATTGTCGAGGTTTTGCCGCTTTTCCCGTGCTTTAAAGGCGATTCGAATCTTCCTCCTGAAATCTGTTTCCTGCAATTCTGCCTTGCTTTCAAATCCTCTTTGTTGTCTTCCGTCAATATATTTGTGGACGAGAGTTATCATTTATAACTCTGCAGGTTTGTGAATTGCAGTGCCCCTGAGCTCCATTTTTCAACTCGCTTTCTTGGGAGCTGGCCGCAAAAGCGCAGGATTGCTTCAGGCCCTATTCTGGTCCCGGGCGGCAGGCTGAGCCTGTGGTTAATTCTTCTTCCTGATGGGAAAATAGAGTGACCTGTGCCTGTCCCAACACCTAGAGCTAGTGTCTCATTGGTTCCCCCTCTTCCCGTTCATCCTCAGGACAAATTGCAACCTGTACGGAACAGGAGGTTAAAGGTGCTGATTCTCCAAGGAGGGAGATTGCTAGTAAAGCGGCTGGAATGGCGAACCCGAGCACAAGGAGATGAGAAATGAGGTGCGTGTTAGAAACCTTTCCCGATCACACGGTGTACCATCTTCTGGGATTCTCATGCATGTTTTCGATGTAGGAAGATGCCCTTGAACCTGGAGATTTGGGACCCATGGGATGGGTACCACGCAGTATTACTCTAAAGGGTCTGCGTTTGCTCACCCAACCTCACCAAACCTCTCAGCCCCAAGATTGTCCACCCTTATGCCTCAATCAGCTGTGGGTCTAGATATGGTCAATCCAGGTGGCATCACAGCCCTTGAACGAATTTTGTAAGAATTTCTCTCTCTTTCACTGTCTTTGTTTCACGGGTTTTTAAAAGTAATTGATTTTTATAAAGGGGTTTAGCTGTTTTTTACTGCTGTGTTTATGCCGCTTTACACCCACTTGACTCACATACAGAGAGATATCAATACATAGGTTTTAAGATTCTTACTAGTCAGATATATTCTTGGGCGGTGAATAGGGGGTGTTGAGTCCAGATCACTGAGCAAGGAGTAGGTCTTGTCTATTACATATTGGGTTTATGGAACGGTCTCTGAGCTAATTTGAAACCCTTGTTTTATGCATCACCCCACCTCACCTTTCCCGTTAAGCAGCCATAGTGTGTTTTCTAAACGTGTGACTCTGTTCTGTTTTGTAATTCAGTTCAAGGGTAACGATTTTTACATTCCCTCTATAAGTGATATCTTATGATAAGTGTCTTTTTCTGTGTGACTTATTTCACTTAGAATCGTCGTACCTAAATCCACTCATCATGCTGCTACTAGCCTTATGACGTTGATTTCATGGCTGAGTGATATTCCATTGTACAAAAGGACCACAACTTCTTTATCCATTTTTCTCTTTCCTGGGATATTTAAGGTGTAACGAAGTGGAGGTTCTTGTCAACAGAGCAGCCCTAAACTTTGGGGTGCCTGTGCCTTGCTGATTTTTAGTTTTCCCAATTTATACGCCCGTGAGTGGAAGTGCCCTATGCTCTCTAAGCTGAGTGTTTTCGATGTTTCAGGACACACCGTACACTTCTGCAGAGTGGCTGTTGGCAATTTACATCCCGCCCATCAGCGTAGCAAGGCTCCCGTTTCTCCATGGCCTGTCCTGCATTTCTGGTTTTGACACTTTATTCAGCATGGCCCTTTTGACCGATGGGAAGCGAGACTTCTTTGTAGCGCTGATTTGCCTTTCCAGGTTGCTTGGTTGGCCAAAAAGGGCGTATGCGTTTTTTCCTGAATATATTCAGGAAAAAACGCATACGCCCTTTTTGGCCAAGGGCATCATTGTCGAGGTTTTGCCGCTTTTCCCGTGCTTTAAAGGCGATTCGAATCTTCCTCCTGAAATCTGTTTCCTGCAATTCTGCCTTGCTTTCAAATCCTCTTTGTTGTCTTCCGTCAATATATTTGTGGACGAGAGTTATCATTTATAACTCTGCAGGTTTGTGAATTGCAGTTCCCCTGAGCTCCATTTTTCAACTCGCTTTCTTGGGAGCTGGCCGCAAAAGCGCAGGATTGCTTCAGGCCCTATTCTGGTCCCGGGCGGCAGGCTGAGCCTGTGGTTAATTCTTCTTCCTGATGGGAAAATAGAGTGACCTGTGTCTGTCCCCACACCTAGAGCTAGTGTCTCATTGGTTCCCCCTCTTCCCGTTCATCCTCAGGACAAATTGCAACCTGTACGGAACAGGAGGTTAAAGGTGCTGATTCTCCAAGGAGGGAGATTGCTAGTAAAGCGGCTGGAATGGCGAACCCGAGCACAAGGAGATGAGAAATGAGGTGCGTGTTAGAAACCTTTCCCGATCACACGGTGTACCATCTTCTGGGATTCTCATGCATGTTTTCGATGTAGGAAGATGCCCTTGAACCTGGAGATTTGGGACCCATGGGATGGGTACCACGCAGTATTACTCTAAAGGGTCTGCGTTTGCTCACCCAACCTCACCAAACCTCTCAGCCCCAAGAGTGTCCACCCTTATGCCTCAATCAGCTGTGGGTCTAGATATGGTCAATCCAGGTGGCATCACAGCCCTTGAACGAATTTTGTAAGAATTTCTCTCTCTTTCACTGTCTTTGTTTCACGGGTTTTTAAAAGTAATTGATTTTTATAAAGGGGTTTAGCTGTTTTTTACTGCTGTGTTTATGCCGCTTTACACCCACTTGACTCACATACAGAGAGATATCAATACATAGGTTTTAAGATTCTTACTAGTCAGATATATTCTTGGGCGGTGAATAGGGGGTTTTGAGTCCAGATCACTGAGCAAGGAGTAGGTCTTGTCTATTACATATTGGGTTTATGGAACGGTCTCTGAGCTAATTTGAAACCCTTGTTTTATGCATCACCCCACCTCACCTTTCCCGTTAAGCAGCCATAGTGTGTTTTCTAAACGTGTGACTCTGTTCTGTTTTGTAATTCAGTTCAAGGGTAGCGGTTTTACATTTCCTCTATAAGTGATATCTTATGATAATTGTCGTTTTCTGTGTGGCTTATTTCACTTAGAATCGTCGTACCTAAATCCACTCATCATGCTGCTACTAGCCTTATGACGTTGATTTCATGGCTGAGTGATATTCCATTGTACAAAAGGACCACAACTTCTTTATCCATTTTTCTCTTTCCTGGGATATTTAAGGTGTAACGAAGTGGAGGTTCTTGTCAACAGAGCAGCCCTAAACTTTGGGGTGCCTGTGCCTTGCTGATTTTTAGTTTTCCCAATTTATACGCCCGTGAGTGGAAGTGCCCTATGCTCTCTAAGCTGAGTGTTTTCGATGTTTCAGGACACACCGTACACTTCGGCAGAGTGGCTGTTGGCAATTTACATCCCGCCCATCAGCGTAGCAAGGCTCCCGTTTCTCCATGGCCTGTCCTGCATTTCTGGTTTTGACACTTTATTCAGCATGGCCCTTTTGACCGATGGGAAGCGAGACTTCTTTGTAGCGCTGATTTGCCTTTCCAGGTTGCTTGGTTGGCCAAAAAGGGCGTATGCGTTTTTTCCTGAATATATTCAGGAAAAAACGCATACGCCCTTTTTGGCCAAGGGCATCATTGTCGAGGTTTTGCCGCTTTTCCCGTGCTTTAAAGGCGATTCGAATCTTCCTCCTGAAATCTGTTTCCTGCAATTCTGCCTTGCTTTCAAATCCTCTTTGTTGTCTTCCGTCAATATATTTGTGGACGAGAGTTATCATTTATAACTCTGCAGGTTTGTGAATTGCAGTGCCCCTGAGCTCCATTTTTCAACTCGCTTTCTTGGGAGCTGGCCGCAAAAGCGCAGGATTGCTTCAGGCCCTATTCTGGTCCCGGGCGGCAGGCTGAGCCTGTGGTTAATTCTTCTTCCTGATGGGAAAATAGAGTGACCTGTGCCTGTCCCAACACCTAGAGCTAGTGTCTCATTGGTTCCCCCTCTTCCCGTTCATCCTCAGGACAAATTGCAACCTGTACGGAACAGGAGGTTAAAGGTGCTGATTCTCCAAGGAGGGAGATTGCTAGTAAAGCGGCTGGAATGGCGAACCCGAGCACAAGGAGATGAGAAATGAGGTGCGTGTTAGAAACCTTTCCCGATCACACGGTGTACCATCTTCTGGGATTCTCATGCATGTTTTCGATGTAGGAAGATGCCCTTGAACCTGGAGATTTGGGACCCATGGGATGGGTACCACGCAGTATTACTCTAAAGGGTCTGCGTTTGCTCACCCAACCTCACCAAACCTCTCAGCCCCAAGAGTGTCCACCCTTATGCCTCAATCAGCTGTGGGTCTAGATATGGTCAATCCAGGTGGCATCACAGCCCTTGAACGAATTTTGTAAGAATTTCTCTCTCTTTCACTGTCTTTGTTTCACGGGTTTTTAAAAGTAATTGATTTTTATAAAGGGGTTTAGCTGTTTTTTACTGCTGTGTTTATGCCGCTTTACACCCACTTGACTCACATACAGAGAGATATCAATACATAGGTTTTAAGATTCTTACTAGTCAGATATATTCTTGGGCGGTGAATAGGGGGTGTTGAGTCCAGATCACTGAGCAAGGAGTAGGTCTTGTCTATTACATATTGGGTTTATGGAACGGTCTCTGAGCTAATTTGAAACCCTTGTTTTATGCATCACCCCACCTCACCTTTCCCGTTAAGCAGCCATAGTGTGTTTTCTAAACGTGTGACTCTGTTCTGTTTTGTAATTCAGTTCAAGGGTAGCGATTTTTACATTCCCTCTATAAGTGATATCTTATGATAAGTGTCTTTTTCTGTGTGACTTATTTCACTTAGAATCGTCGTACCTAAATCCACTCATCATGCTGCTACTAGCCTTATGACGTTGATTTCATGGCTGAGTGATATTCCATTGTACAAAAGGACCACAACTTCTTTATCCATTTTTCTCTTTCCTGGGATATTTAAGGTGTAACGAAGTGGAGGTTCTTGTCAACAGAGCAGCCCTAAACTTTGGGGTGCCTGTGCCTTGCTGATTTTTAGTTTTCCCAATTTATACGCCCGTGAGTGGAAGTGCCCTATGCTCTCTAAGCTGAGTGTTTTCGATGTTTCAGGACACACCGTACACTTCTGCAGAGTGGCTGTTGGCAATTTACATCCCGCCCATCAGCGTAGCAAGGCTCCCGTTTCTCCATGGCCTGTCCTGCATTTCTGGTTTTGACACTTTATTCAGCATGGCCCTTTTGACCGATGGGAAGCGAGACTTCTTTGTAGCGCTGATTTGCCTTTCCAGGTTGCTTGGTTGGCCAAAAAGGGCGTATGCGTTTTTTCCTGAATATATTCAGGAAAAAACGCATACGCCCTTTTTGGCCAAGGGCATCATTGTCGAGGTTTTGCCGCTTTTCCCGTGCTTTAAAGGCGATTCGAATCTTCCTCCTGAAATCTGTTTCCTGCAATTCTGCCTTGCTTTCAAATCCTCTTTGTTGTCTTCCGTCAATATATTTGTGGACGAGAGTTATCATTTATAACTCTGCAGGTTTGTGAATTGCAGTTCCCCTGAGCTCCATTTTTCAACTCGCTTTCTTGGGAGCTGGCCGCAAAAGCGCAGGATTGCTTCAGGCCCTATTCTGGTCCCGGGCGGCAGGCTGAGCCTGTGGTTAATTCTTCTTCCTGATGGGAAAATAGAGTGACCTGTGTCTGTCCCCACACCTAGAGCTAGTGTCTCATTGGTTCCCCCTCTTCCCGTTCATCCTCAGGACAAATTGCAACCTGTACGGAACAGGAGGTTAAAGGTGCTGATTCTCCAAGGAGGGAGATTGCTAGTAAAGCGGCTGGAATGGCGAACCCGAGCACAAGGAGATGAGAAATGAGGTGCGTGTTAGAAACCTTTCCCGATCACACGGTGTACCATCTTCTGGGATTCTCATGCATGTTTTCGATGTAGGAAGATGCCCTTGAACCTGGAGATTTGGGACCCATGGGATGGGTACCACGCAGTATTACTCTAAAGGGTCTGCGTTTGCTCACCCAACCTCACCAAACCTCTCAGCCCCAAGAGTGTCCACCCTTATGCCTCAATCAGCTGTGGGTCTAGATATGGTCAATCCAGGTGGCATCACAGCCCTTGAACGAATTTTGTAAGAATTTCTCTCTCTTTCACTGTCTTTGTTTCACGGGTTTTTAAAAGTAATTGATTTTTATAAAGGGGTTTAGCTGTTTTTTACTGCTGTGTTTATGCCGCTTTACACCCACTTGACTCACATACAGAGAGATATCAATACATAGGTTTTAAGATTCTTACTAGTCAGATATATTCTTGGGCGGTGAATAGGGGGTTTTGAGTCCAGATCACTGAGCAAGGAGTAGGTCTTGTCTATTACATATTGGGTTTATGGAACGGTCTCTGAGCTAATTTGAAACCCTTGTTTTATGCATCACCCCACCTCACCTTTCCCGTTAAGCAGCCATAGTGTGTTTTCTAAACGTGTGACTCTGTTCTGTTTTGTAATTCAGTTCAAGGGTAGCGGTTTTACATTTCCTCTATAAGTGATATCTTATGATAAGTGTCGTTTTCTGTGTGGCTTATTTCACTTAGAATCGTCGTACCTAAATCCACTCATCATGCTGCTACTAGCCTTATGACGTTGATTTCATGGCTGAGTGATATTCCATTGTACAAAAGGACCACAACTTCTTTATCCATTTTTCTCTTTCCTGGGATATTTAAGGTGTAACGAAGTGGAGGTTCTTGTCAACAGAGCAGCCCTAAACTTTGGGGTGCCTGTGCCTTGCTGATTTTTAGTTTTCCCAATTTATACGCCCGTGAGAGGAAGTGCCCTATGCTCTCTAAGCTGAGTGTTTTCGATGTTTCAGGACACACCGTACACTTCTGCAGAGTGGCTGTTGGCAATTTACATCCCGCCCATCAGCGTAGCAAGGCTCCCGTTTCTCCATGGCCTGTCCTGCATTTCTGGGTTTGACACTTTATTCAGCGTGGCCTATTTGACCGATGGGAAGCGAGACTTCTTTGTAGCGCTGATTTGCCTTTCCAGGTTGCTTGGTTGGCCAAAAAGGGCGTATGCGTTTTTTCCTGAATATATTCAGGAAAAAACGCATACGCCTTTTTTGGCCAAGGGCATCATTGTCGAGGTTTTGCCGCTTTTCCCGTGCTTTAAAGGCGATTCGAATCTACCTCTTGAAATATGTTTCCTGCAATTCTGCCTTGCTTTCAAATCCTCTTCGTTGCCTACCCTCAATATATTTGAGGACGAGAGTTATCATTTATAACTCTGCAGGTCTGTGAATTGCAGTGCCCCTGAGCTCCATTTTTCAACTCGCTTTCTTGGGAGCTGGCTGCAAAAGCGCAGGATTGCTTCAGGCCCTATTCTGGTCCCGGGCGGCAGGCTGAGCCTGTGGTTAATTCTTCTTCCTGATGGGAAAATAGAGTGACCTGTGCCTGTCCCAACACCTAGAGCTAGTGTCTCATTGGTTCCCCCTCTTCCCGTTCATCCTCAGGACAAATTGCAACCTGTACGGAACAGGAGGTTAAAGGTGCTGATTCTCCAAGGAGGGAGATTGCTAGTAAAGCGGCTGGAATGGCGAACCCGAGCACAAGGAGATGAGAAATGAGGTGCGTGTTAGAAACCTTTCCCGATCACACGGTGTACCATCTTCTGGGATTCTCATGCATGTTTTCGATGTAGGAAGATGCCCTTGAACCTGGAGATTTGGGACCCATGGGATGGGTACCACGCAGTATTACTCTAAAGGGTCTGCGTTTGCTCACCCAACCTCACCAAACCTCTCAGCCCCAAGAGTGTCCACCCTTATGCCTCAATCAGCTGTGGGTCTAGATATGGTCAATCCAGGTGGCATCACAGCCCTTGAACGAATTTTGTAAGAATTTCTCTCTCTTTCACTGTCTTTGTTTCACGGGTTTTTAAAAGTAATTGATTTTTATAAAGGGGTTTAGCTGTTTTTTACTGCTGTGTTTATGCCGCTTTACACCCACTTGACTCACATACAGAGAGATATCAATACATAGGTTTTAAGATTCTTACTAGTCAGATATATTCTTGGGCGGTGAATAGGGGGTGTTGAGTCCAGATCACTGAGCAAGGAGTAGGTCTTGTCTATTACATATTGGGTTTATGGAACGGTCTCTGAGCTAATTTGAAACCCTTGTTTTATGCATCACCCCACCTCACCTTTCCCGTTAAGCAGCCATAGTGTGTTTTCTAAACGTGTGACTCTGTTCTGTTTTGTAATTCAGTTCAAGGGTAGCGATTTTTACATTCCCTCTATAAGTGATATCTTAGGATAAGTGTCTTTTTCTGTGTGACTTATTTCACTTAGAATCGTCGTACCTAAATCCACTCATCATGCTGCTACTAGCCTTATGACGTTGATTTCATGGCTGAGTGATATTCCATTGTACAAAAGGACCACAACTTCTTTATCCATTTTTCTCTTTCCTGGGATATTTAAGGTGTAACGAAGTGGAGGTTCTTGTCAACAGAGCAGCCCTAAACTTTGGGGTGCCTGTGCCTTGCTGATTTTTAGTTTTCCCAATTTATACGCCCGTGAGTGGAAGTGCCCTATGCTCTCTAAGCTGAGTGTTTTCGATGTTTCAGGACACACCGTACACTTCTGCAGAGTGGCTGTTGGCAATTTACATCCCGCCCATCAGCGTAGCAAGGCTCCCGTTTCTCCATGGCCTGTCCTGCATTTCTGGTTTTGACACTTTATTCAGCATGGCCCTTTTGACCGATGGGAAGCGAGACTTCTTTGTAGCGCTGATTTGCCTTTCCAGGTTGCTTGGTTGGCCAAAAAGGGCGTATGCGTTTTTTCCTGAATATATTCAGGAAAAAACGCATACGCCCTTTTTGGCCAAGGGCATCATTGTCGAGGTTTTGCCGCTTTTCCCGTGCTTTAAAGGCGATTCGAATCTTCCTCCTGAAATCTGTTTCCTGCAATTCTGCCTTGCTTTCAAATCCTCTTTGTTGTCTTCCGTCAATATATTTGTGGACGAGAGTTATCATTTATAACTCTGCAGGTTTGTGAATTGCAGTGCCCCTGAGCTCCATTTTTCAACTCGCTTTCTTGGGAGCTGGCCGCAAAAGCGCAGGATTGCTTCAGGCCCTATTCTGGTCCCGGGCGGCAGGCTGAGCCTGTGGTTAATTCTTCTTCCTGATGGGAAAATAGAGTGACATGTGCCTGTCCCAACACCTAGAGCTAGTGTCTCATTGGTTCCCCCTCTTCCCGTTCATCCTCAGGACAAATTGCAACCTGTACGGAACAGGAGGTTAAAGGTGCTGATTCTCCAAGGAGGGAGATTGCTAGTAAAGCGGCTGGAATGGCGAACCCGAGCACAAGGAGATGAGAAATGAGGTGCGTGTTAGAAACCTTTCCCGATCACACGGTGTACCATCTTCTGGGATTCTCATGCATGTTTTCGATGTAGGAAGATGCCCTTGAACCTGGAGATTTGGGACCCATGGGATGGGTACCACGCAGTATTACTCTAAAGGGTCTGCGTTTGCTCACCCAACCTCACCAAACCTCTCAGCCCCAAGAGTGTCCACCCTTATGCCTCAATCAGCTGTGGGTCTAGATATGGTCAATCCAGGTGGCATCACAGCCCTTGAACGAATTTTGTAAGAATTTCTCTCTCTTTCACTGTCTTTGTTTCACGGGTTTTTAAAAGTAATTGATTTTTATAAAGGGGTTTAGCTGTTTTTTACTGCTGTGTTTATGCCGCTTTACACCCACTTGACTCACATACAGAGAGATATCAATACATAGGTTTTAAGATTCTTACTAGTCAGATATATTCTTGGGCGGTGAATAGGGGGTGTTGAGTCCAGATCACTGAGCAAGGAGTAGGTCTTGTCTATTACATATTGGGTTTATGGAACGGTCTCTGAGCTAATTTGAAACCCTTGTTTTATGCATCACCCCACCTCACCTTTCCCGTTAAGCAGCCATAGTGTGTTTTCTAAACGTGTGACTCTGTTCTGTTTTGTAATTCAGTTCAAGGGTAGCGATTTTTACATTCCCTCTATAAGTGATATCTTATGATAAGTGTCTTTTTCTGTGTGACTTATTTCACTTAGAATCGTCGTACCTAAATCCACTCATCATGCTGCTACTAGCCTTATGACGTTGATTTCATGGCTGAGTGATATTCCATTGTACAAAAGGACCACAACTTCTTTATCCATTTTTCTCTTTCCTGGGATATTTAAGGTGTAACGAAGTGGAGGTTCTTGTCAACAGAGCAGCCCTAAACTTTGGGGTGCCTGTGCCTTGCTGATTTTTAGTTTTCCCAATTTATACGCCCGTGAGTGGAAGTGCCCTATGCTCTCTAAGCTGAGTGTTTTCGATGTTTCAGGACACACCGTACACTTCTGCAGAGTGGCTGTTGGCAATTTACATCCCGCCCATCAGCGTAGCAAGGCTCCCGTTTCTCCATGGCCTGTCCTGCATTTCTGGTTTTGACACTTTATTCAGCATGGCCCTTTTGACCGATGGGAAGCGAGACTTCTTTGTAGCGCTGATTTGCCTTTCCAGGTTGCTTGGTTGGCCAAAAAGGGCGTATGCGTTTTTTCCTGAATATATTCAGGAAAAAACGCATACGCCCTTTTTGGCCAAGGGCATCATTGTCGAGGTTTTGCCGCTTTTCCCGTGCTTTAAAGGCGATTCGAATCTTCCTCCTGAAATCTGTTTCCTGCAATTCTGCCTTGCTTTCAAATCCTCTTTGTTGTCTTCCGTCAATATATTTGTGGACGAGAGTTATCATTTATAACTCTGCAGGTTTGTGAATTGCAGTTCCCCTGAGCTCCATTTTTCAACTCGCTTTCTTGGGAGCTGGCCGCAAAAGCGCAGGATTGCTTCAGGCCCTATTCTGGTCCCGGGCGGCAGGCTGAGCCTGTGGTTAATTCTTCTTCCTGATGGGAAAATAGAGTGACCTGTGTCTGTCCCCACACCTAGAGCTAGTGTCTCATTGGTTCCCCCTCTTCCCGTTCATCCTCAGGACAAATTGCAACCTGTACGGAACAGGAGGTTAAAGGTGCTGATTCTCCAAGGAGGGAGATTGCTAGTAAAGCGGCTGGAATGGCGAACCCGAGCACAAGGAGATGAGAAATGAGGTGCGTGTTAGAAACCTTTCCCGATCACACGGTGTACCATCTTCTGGGATTCTCATGCATGTTTTCGATGTAGGAAGATGCCCTTGAACCTGGAGATTTGGGACCCATGGGATGGGTACCACGCAGTATTACTCTAAAGGGTCTGCGTTTGCTCACCCAACCTCACCAAACCTCTCAGCCCCAAGAGTGTCCACCCTTATGCCTCAATCAGCTGTGGGTCTAGATATGGTCAATCCAGGTGGCATCACAGCCCTTGAACGAATTTTGTAAGAATTTCTCTCTCTTTCACTGTCTTTGTTTCACGGGTTTTTAAAAGTAATTGATTTTTATAAAGGGGTTTAGCTGTTTTTTACTGCTGTGTTTATGCCGCTTTACACCCACTTGACTCACATACAGAGAGATATCAATACATAGGTTTTAAGATTCTTACTAGTCAGATATATTCTTGGGCGGTGAATAGGGGGTTTTGAGTCCAGATCACTGAGCAAGGAGTAGGTCTTGTCTATTACATATTGGGTTTATGGAACGGTCTCTGAGCTAATTTGAAACCCTTGTTTTATGCATCACCCCACCTCACCTTTCCCGTTAAGCAGCCATAGTGTGTTTTCTAAACGTGTGACTCTGTTCTGTTTTGTAATTCAGTTCAAGGGTAGCGGTTTTACATTTCCTCTATAAGTGATATCTTATGATAAGTGTCGTTTTCTGTGTGGCTTATTTCACTTAGAATCGTCGTACCTAAATCCACTCATCATGCTGCTACTAGCCTTATGACGTTGATTTCATGGCTGAGTGATATTCCATTGTACAAAAGGACCACAACTTCTTTATCCATTTTTCTCTTTCCTGGGATATTTAAGGTGTAACGAAGTGGAGGTTCTTGTCAACAGAGCAGCCCTAAACTTTGGGGTGCCTGTGCCTTGCTGATTTTTAGTTTTCCCAATTTATACGCCCGTGAGAGGAAGTGCCCTATGCTCTCTAAGCTGAGTGTTTTCGATGTTTCAGGACACACCGTACACTTCTGCAGAGTGGCTGTTGGCAATTTACATCCCGCCCATCAGCGTAGCAAGGCTCCCGTTTCTCCATGGCCTGTCCTGCATTTCTGGGTTTGACACTTTATTCAGCGTGGCCTATTTGACCGATGGGAAGCGAGACTTCTTTGTAGCGCTGATTTGCCTTTCCAGGTTGCTTGGTTGGCCAAAAAGGGCGTATGCGTTTTTTCCTGAATATATTCAGGAAAAAACGCATACGCCTTTTTTGGCCAAGGGCATCATTGTCGAGGTTTTGCCGCTTTTCCCGTGCTTTAAAGGCGATTCGAATCTACCTCTTGAAATATGTTTCCTGCAATTCTGCCTTGCTTTCAAATCCTCTTCGTTGCCTACCCTCAATATATTTGAGGACGAGAGTTATCATTTATAACTCTGCAGGTCTGTGAATTGCAGTGCCCCTGAGCTCCATTTTTCAACTCGCTTTCTTGGGAGCTGGCTGCAAAAGCGCAGGATTGCTTCAGGCCCTATTCTGGTCCCGGGCGGCAGGCTGAGCCTGTGGTTAATTCTTCTTCCTGATGGGAAAATAGAGTGACCTGTGCCTGTCCCAACACCTAGAGCTAGTGTCTCATTGGTTCCCCCTCTTCCCGTTCATCCTCAGGACAAATTGCAACCTGTACGGAACAGGAGGTTAAAGGTGCTGATTCTCCAAGGAGGGAGATTGCTAGTAAAGCGGCTGGAATGGCGAACCCGAGCACAAGGAGATGAGAAATGAGGTGCGTGTTAGAAACCTTTCCCGATCACACGGTGTACCATCTTCTGGGATTCTCATGCATGTTTTCGATGTAGGAAGATGCCCTTGAACCTGGAGATTTGGGACCCATGGGATGGGTACCACGCAGTATTACTCTAAAGGGTCTGCGTTTGCTCACCCAACCTCACCAAACCTCTCAGCCCCAAGAGTGTCCACCCTTATGCCTCAATCAGCTGTGGGTCTAGATATGGTCAATCCAGGTGGCATCACAGCCCTTGAACGAATTTTGTAAGAATTTCTCTCTCTTTCACTGTCTTTGTTTCACGGGTTTTTAAAAGTAATTGATTTTTATAAAGGGGTTTAGCTGTTTTTTACTGCTGTGTTTATGCCGCTTTACACCCACTTGACTCACATACAGAGAGATATCAATACATAGGTTTTAAGATTCTTACTAGTCAGATATATTCTTGGGCGGTGAATAGGGGGTGTTGAGTCCAGATCACTGAGCAAGGAGTAGGTCTTGTCTATTACATATTGGGTTTATGGAACGGTCTCTGAGCTAATTTGAAACCCTTGTTTTATGCATCACCCCACCTCACCTTTCCCGTTAAGCAGCCATAGTGTGTTTTCTAAACGTGTGACTCTGTTCTGTTTTGTAATTCAGTTCAAGGGTAGCGATTTTTACATTCCCTCTATAAGTGATATCTTAGGATAAGTGTCTTTTTCTGTGTGACTTATTTCACTTAGAATCGTCGTACCTAAATCCACTCATCATGCTGCTACTAGCCTTATGACGTTGATTTCATGGCTGAGTGATATTCCATTGTACAAAAGGACCACAACTTCTTTATCCATTTTTCTCTTTCCTGGGATATTTAAGGTGTAACGAAGTGGAGGTTCTTGTCAACAGAGCAGCCCTAAACTTTGGGGTGCCTGTGCCTTGCTGATTTTTAGTTTTCCCAATTTATACGCCCGTGAGTGGAAGTGCCCTATGCTCTCTAAGCTGAGTGTTTTCGATGTTTCAGGACACACCGTACACTTCTGCAGAGTGGCTGTTGGCAATTTACATCCCGCCCATCAGCGTAGCAAGGCTCCCGTTTCTCCATGGCCTGTCCTGCATTTCTGGTTTTGACACTTTATTCAGCATGGCCCTTTTGACCGATGGGAAGCGAGACTTCTTTGTAGCGCTGATTTGCCTTTCCAGGTTGCTTGGTTGGCCAAAAAGGGCGTATGCGTTTTTTCCTGAATATATTCAGGAAAAAACGCATACGCCCTTTTTGGCCAAGGGCATCATTGTCGAGGTTTTGCCGCTTTTCCCGTGCTTTAAAGGCGATTCGAATCTTCCTCCTGAAATCTGTTTCCTGCAATTCTGCCTTGCTTTCAAATCCTCTTTGTTGTCTTCCGTCAATATATTTGTGGACGAGAGTTATCATTTATAACTCTGCAGGTTTGTGAATTGCAGTGCCCCTGAGCTCCATTTTTCAACTCGCTTTCTTGGGAGCTGGCCGCAAAAGCGCAGGATTGCTTCAGGCCCTATTCTGGTCCCGGGCGGCAGGCTGAGCCTGTGGTTAATTCTTCTTCCTGATGGGAAAATAGAGTGACCTGTGCCTGTCCCAACACCTAGAGCTAGTGTCTCATTGGTTCCCCCTCTTCCCGTTCATCCTCAGGACAAATTGCAACCTGTACGGAACAGGAGGTTAAAGGTGCTGATTCTCCAAGGAGGGAGATTGCTAGTAAAGCGGCTGGAATGGCGAACCCGAGCACAAGGAGATGAGAAATGAGGTGCGTGTTAGAAACCTTTCCCGATCACACGGTGTACCATCTTCTGGGATTCTCATGCATGTTTTCGATGTAGGAAGATGCCCTTGAACCTGGAGATTTGGGACCCATGGGATGGGTACCACGCAGTATTACTCTAAAGGGTCTGCGTTTGCTCACCCAACCTCACCAAACCTCTCAGCCCCAAGAGTGTCCACCCTTATGCCTCAATCAGCTGTGGGTCTAGATATGGTCAATCCAGGTGGCATCACAGCCCTTGAACGAATTTTGTAAGAATTTCTCTCTCTTTCACTGTCTTTGTTTCACGGGTTTTTAAAAGTAATTGATTTTTATAAAGGGGTTTAGCTGTTTTTTACTGCTGTGTTTATGCCGCTTTACACCCACTTGACTCACATACAGAGAGATATCAATACATAGGTTTTAAGATTCTTACTAGTCAGATATATTCTTGGGCGGTGAATAGGGGGTGTTGAGTCCAGATCACTGAGCAAGGAGTAGGTCTTGTCTATTACATATTGGGTTTATGGAACGGTCTCTGAGCTAATTTGAAACCCTTGTTTTATGCATCACCCCACCTCACCTTTCCCGTTAAGCAGCCATAGTGTGTTTTCTAAACGTGTGACTCTGTTCTGTTTTGTAATTCAGTTCAAGGGTAGCGATTTTTACATTCCCTCTATAAGTGATATCTTATGATAAGTGTCTTTTTCTGTGTGACTTATTTCACTTAGAATCGTCGTACCTAAATCCACTCATCATGCTGCTACTAGCCTTATGACGTTGATTTCATGGCTGAGTGATATTCCATTGTACAAAAGGACCACAACTTCTTTATCCATTTTTCTCTTTCCTGGGATATTTAAGGTGTAACGAAGTGGAGGTTCTTGTCAACAGAGCAGCCCTAAACTTTGGGGTGCCTGTGCCTTGCTGATTTTTAGTTTTCCCAATTTATACGCCCGTGAGTGGAAGTGCCCTATGCTCTCTAAGCTGAGTGTTTTCGATGTTTCAGGACACACCGTACACTTCTGCAGAGTGGCTGTTGGCAATTTACATCCCGCCCATCAGCGTAGCAAGGCTCCCGTTTCTCCATGGCCTGTCCTGCATTTCTGGTTTTGACACTTTATTCAGCATGGCCCTTTTGACCGATGGGAAGCGAGACTTCTTTGTAGCGCTGATTTGCCTTTCCAGGTTGCTTGGTTGGCCAAAAAGGGCGTATGCGTTTTTTCCTGAATATATTCAGGAAAAAACGCATACGCCCTTTTTGGCCAAGGGCATCATTGTCGAGGTTTTGCCGCTTTTCCCGTGCTTTAAAGGCGATTCGAATCTTCCTCCTGAAATCTGTTTCCTGCAATTCTGCCTTGCTTTCAAATCCTCTTTGTTGTCTTCCGTCAATATATTTGTGGACGAGAGTTATCATTTATAACTCTGCAGGTTTGTGAATTGCAGTTCCCCTGAGCTCCATTTTTCAACTCGCTTTCTTGGGAGCTGGCCGCAAAAGCGCAGGATTGCTTCAGGCCCTATTCTGGTCCCGGGCGGCAGGCTGAGCCTGTGGTTAATTCTTCTTCCTGATGGGAAAATAGAGTGACCTGTGTCTGTCCCCACACCTAGAGCTAGTGTCTCATTGGTTCCCCCTCTTCCCGTTCATCCTCAGGACAAATTGCAACCTGTACGGAACAGGAGGTTAAAGGTGCTGATTCTCCAAGGAGGGAGATTGCTAGTAAAGCGGCTGGAATGGCGAACCCGAGCACAAGGAGATGAGAAATGAGGTGCGTGTTAGAAACCTTTCCCGATCACACGGTGTACCATCTTCTGGGATTCTCATGCATGTTTTCGATGTAGGAAGATGCCCTTGAACCTGGAGATTTGGGACCCATGGGATGGGTACCACGCAGTATTACTCTAAAGGGTCTGCGTTTGCTCACCCAACCTCACCAAACCTCTCAGCCCCAAGAGTGTCCACCCTTATGCCTCAATCAGCTGTGGGTCTAGATATGGTCAATCCAGGTGGCATCACAGCCCTTGAACGAATTTTGTAAGAATTTCTCTCTCTTTCACTGTCTTTGTTTCACGGGTTTTTAAAAGTAATTGATTTTTATAAAGGGGTTTAGCTGTTTTTTACTGCTGTGTTTATGCCGCTTTACACCCACTTGACTCACATACAGAGAGATATCAATACATAGGTTTTAAGATTCTTACTAGTCAGATATATTCTTGGGCGGTGAATAGGGGGTTTTGAGTCCAGATCACTGAGCAAGGAGTAGGTCTTGTCTATTACATATTGGGTTTATGGAACGGTCTCTGAGCTAATTTGAAACCCTTGTTTTATGCATCACCCCACCTCACCTTTCCCGTTAAGCAGCCATAGTGAGTTTTCTAAACGTGTGACTCTGTTCTGTTTTGTAATTCAGTTCAAGGGTAGCGGTTTTACATTCCCTCTATAAGTGATATCTTATGATAAGTGTCGTTTTCTGTGTGGCTTATTTCACTTAGAATCGTCGTACCTAAATCCACTCATCATGCTGCTACTAGCCTTATGACGTTGATTTCATGGCTGAGTGATATTCCATTGTACAAAAGGACCACAACTTCTTTATCCATTTTTCTCTTTCCTGGGATATTTAAGGTGTAACGAAGTGGAGGTTCTTGTCAACAGAGCAGCCCTAAACTTTGGGGTGCCTGTGCCTTGCTGATTTTTAGTTTTCCCAATTTATACGCCCGTGAGAGGAAGTGCCCTATGCTCTCTAAGCTGAGTGTTTTCGATGTTTCAGGACACACCGTACACTTCTGCAGAGTGGCTGTTGGCAATTTACATCCCGCCCATCAGCGTAGCAAGGCTCCCGTTTCTCCATGGCCCGTCCTGCATTTCTGGTTTTGACACTTTATTCAGCATGGCCCTTTTGACCGATGGGAAGCGAGACTTCTTTGTAGCGCTGATTTGCCTTTCCAGGTTGCTTGGTTGGCCAAAAAGGGCGTATGCGTTTTTTCCTGAATATATTCAGGAAAAAACGCATACGCCCTTTTTGGCCAAGGGCATCATTGTCGAGGTTTTGCCGCTTTTCCCGTGCTTTAAAGGCGATTCGAATCTTCCTCCTGAAATCTGTTTCCTGCAATTCTGCCTTGCTTTCAAATCCTCTTTGTTGTCTTCCGTCAATATATTTGTGGACGAGAGTTATCATTTATAACTCTGCAGGTTTGTGAATTGCAGTGCCCCTGAGCTCCATTTTTCAACTCGCTTTCTTGGGAGCTGGCCGCAAAAGCGCAGGATTGCTTCAGGCCCTATTCTGGTCCCGGGCGGCAGGCTGAGCCTGTGGTTAATTCTTCTTCCTGATGGGAAAATAGAGTGACCTGTGCCTGTCCCAACACCTAGAGCTAGTGTCTCATTGGTTCCCCCTCTTCCCGTT
Source organism: Balaenoptera borealis (assembly GCF_965194805.1). Taxonomy (NCBI): domain Eukaryota; kingdom Metazoa; phylum Chordata; class Mammalia; order Artiodactyla; family Balaenopteridae; genus Balaenoptera; species Balaenoptera borealis. The sequence goes on along the minus strand of NW_028123744.1, from coordinate 261,600 downwards.
CATCCTCAGGACAAATTGCAACCTGTACGGAACAGGAGGTTAAAGGTGCTGATTCTCCAAGGAGGGAGATTGCTAGTAAAGCGGCTGGAATGGCGAACCCGAGCACAAGGAGATGAGAAATGAGGTGCGTGTTAGAAACCTTTCCCGATCACACGGTGTACCATCTTCTGGGATTCTCATGCATGTTTTCGATGTAGGAAGATGCCCTTGAACCTGGAGATTTGGGACCCATGGGATGGGTACCACGCAGTATTACTCTAAAGGGTCTGCGTTTGCTCACCCAACCTCACCAAACCTCTCAGCCCCAAGAGTGTCCACCCTTATGCCTCAATCAGCTGTGGGTCTAGATATGGTCAATCCAGGTGGCATCACAGCCCTTGAACGAATTTTGTAAGAATTTCTCTCTCTTTCACTGTCTTTGTTTCACGGGTTTTTAAAAGTAATTGATTTTTATAAAGGGGTTTAGCTGTTTTTTACTGCTGTGTTTATGCCGCTTTACACCCACTTGACTCACATACAGAGAGATATCAATACATAGGTTTTAAGATTCTTACTAGTCAGATATATTCTTGGGCGGTGAATAGGGGGTGTTGAGTCCAGATCACTGAGCAAAGAGTAGGTCTTGTCTATTACATATTGGGTTTATGGAACGGTCTCTGAGCTAATTTGAAACCCTTGTTTTATGCATCACCCCACCTCACCTTTCCCGTTAAGCAGCCATAGTGTGTTTTCTAAACGTGTGACTCTGTTCTGTTTTGTAATTCAGTTCAAGGGTAGCGATTTTTACATTCCCTCTATAAGTGATATCTTATGATAAGTGTCTTTTTCTGTGTGACTTATTTCACTTAGAATCGTCGTACCTAAATCCACTCATCATGCTGCTACTAGCCTTATGACGTTGATTTCATGGCTGAGTGATATTCCATTGTACAAAAGGACCACAACTTCTTTATCCATTTTTCTCTTTCCTGGGATATTTAAGGTGTAACGAAGTGGAGGTTCTTGTCAACAGAGCAGCCCTAAACTTTGGGGTGCCTGTGCCTTGCTGATTTTTAGTTTTCCCAATTTATACGCCCGTGAGTGGAAGTGCCCTATGCTCTCTAAGCTGAGTGTTTTCGATGTTTCAGGACACACCGTACACTTCTGCAGAGTGGCTGTTGGCAATTTACATCCCGCCCATCAGCGTAGCAAGGCTCCCGTTTCTCCATGGCCTGTCCTGCATTTCTGGTTTTGACACTTTATTCAGCATGGCCCTTTTGACCGATGGGAAGCGAGACTTCTTTGTAGCGCTGATTTGCCTTTCCAGGTTGCTTGGTTGGCCAAAAAGGGCGTATGCGTTTTTTCCTGAATATATTCAGAAAAAAACGCTTACGCCCTTTTTGGCCAAGGGCATCATTGTCGAGGTTTTGCCGCTTTTCCCGTGCTTTAAAGGCGATTCGAATCTTCCTCCTGAAATCTGTTTCCTGCAATTCTGCCTTGCTTTCAAATCCTCTTTGTTGTCTTCCGTCAATATATTTGTGGACGAGAGTTATCATTTATAACTCTGCAGGTTTGTGAATTGCAGTTCCCCTGAGCTCCATTTTTCAACTCGCTTTCTTGGGAGCTGGCCGCAAAAGCGCAGGATTGCTTCAGGCCCTATTCTGGTCCCGGGCGGCAGGCTGAGCCTGTGGTTAATTCTTCTTCCTGATGGGAAAATAGAGTGACCTGTGTCTGTCCCCACACCTAGAGCTAGTGTCTCATTGGTTCCCCCTCTTCCCGTTCATCCTCAGGACAAATTGCAACCTGTACGGAACAGGAGGTTAAAGGTGCTGATTCTCCAAGGAGGGAGATTGCTAGTAAAGCGGCTGGAATGGCGAACCCGAGCACAAGGAGATGAGAAATGAGGTGCGTGTTAGAAACCTTTCCCGATCACACGGTGTACCATCTTCTGGGATTCTCATGCATGTTTTCGATGTAGGAAGATGCCCTTGAACCTGGAGATTTGGGACCCATGGGATGGGTACCACGCAGTATTACTCTAAAGGGTCTGCGTTTGCTCACCCAACCTCACCAAACCTCTCAGCCCCAAGAGTGTCCACCCTTATGCCTCAATCAGCTGTGGGTCTAGATATGGTCAATCCAGGTGGCATCACAGCCCTTGAACGAATTTTGTAAGAATTTCTCTCTCTTTCACTGTCTTTGTTTCACGGGTTTTTAAAAGTAATTGATTTTTATAAAGGGGTTTAGCTGTTTTTTACTGCTGTGTTTATGCCGCTTTACACCCACTTGACTCACATACAGAGAGATATCAATACATAGGTTTTAAGATTCTTACTAGTCAGATATATTCTTGGGCGGTGAATAGGGGGTTTTGAGTCCAGATCACTGAGCAAGGAGTAGGTCTTGTCTATTACATATTGGGTTTATGGAACGGTCTCTGAGCTAATTTGAAACCCTTGTTTTATGCATCACCCCACCTCACCTTTCCCGTTAAGCAGCCATAGTGAGTTTTCTAAACGTGTGACTCTGTTCTGTTTTGTAATTCAGTTCAAGGGTAACGATTTTTACATTCCCTCTATAAGTGATATCTTATGATAAGTGTCTTTTTCTGTGTGACTTATTTCACTTAGAATCGTCGTACCTAAATCCACTCATCATGCTGCTACTAGCCTTATGACGTTGATTTCATGGCTGAGTGATATTCCATTGTACAAAAGGACCACAACTTCTTTATCCATTTTTCTCTTTCCTGGGATATTTAAGGTGTAACGAAGTGGAGGTTCTTGTCAACAGAGCAGCCCTAAACTTTGGGGTGCCTGTGCCTTGCTGATTTTTAGTTTTCCCAATTTATATGCCCGTGAGTGGAAGTGCCCTATGCTCTCTAAGCTGAGTGTTTTCGATGTTTCAGGACACACCGTACACTTCGGCAGAGTGGCTGTTGGCAATTTACATCCCGCCCATCAGCGTAGCAAGGCTCCCGTTTCTCCATGGCCTGTCCTGCATTTCTGGTTTTGACACTTTATTCAGCATGGCCCTTTTGACCGATGGGAAGCGAGACTTCTTTGTAGCGCTGATTTGCCTTTCCAGGTTGCTTGGTTGGCCAAAAAGGGCGTATGCGTTTTTTCCTGAATATATTCAGGAAAAAACGCATACGCCCTTTTTGGCCAAGGGCATCATTGTCGAGGTTTTGCCGCTTTTCCCGTGCTTTAAAGGCGATTCGAATCTTCCTCCTGAAATCTGTTTCCTGCAATTCTGCCTTGCTTTCAAATCCTCTTTGTTGTCTTCCGTCAATATATTTGTGGACGAGAGTTATCATTTATAACTCTGCAGGTTTGTGAATTGCAGTTCCCCTGAGCTCCATTTTTCAACTCGCTTTCTTGGGAGCTGGCCGCAAAAGCGCAGGATTGCTTCAGGCCCTATTCTGGTCCCGGGCGGCAGGCTGAGCCTGTGGTTAATTCTTCTTCCTGATGGGAAAATAGAGTGACCTGTGTCTGTCCCCACACCTAGAGCTAGTGTCTCATTGGTTCCCCCTCTTCCCGTTCATCCTCAGGACAAATTGCAACCTGTACGGAACAGGAGGTTAAAGGTGCTGATTCTCCAAGGAGGGAGATTGCTAGTAAAGCGGCTGGAATGGCGAACCCGAGCACAAGGAGATGAGAAATGAGGTGCGTGTTAGAAACCTTTCCCGATCACACGGTGTACCATCTTCTGGGATTCTCATGCATGTTTTCGATGTAGGAAGATGCCCTTGAACCTGGAGATTTGGGACCCATGGGATGGGTACCACGCAGTATTACTCTAAAGGGTCTGCGTTTGCTCACCCAACCTCACCAAACCTCTCAGCCCCAAGAGTGTCCACCCTTATGCCTCAATCAGCTGTGGGTCTAGATATGGTCAATCCAGGTGGCATCACAGCCCTTGAACGAATTTTGTAAGAATTTCTCTCTCTTTCACTGTCTTTGTTTCACGGGTTTTTAAAAGTAATTGATTTTTATAAAGGGGTTTAGCTGTTTTTTACTGCTGTGTTTATGCCGCTTTACACCCACTTGACTCACATACAGAGAGATATCAATACATAGGTTTTAAGATTCTTACTAGTCAGATATATTCTTGGGCGGTGAATAGGGGGTTTTGAGTCCAGATCACTGAGCAAGGAGTAGGTCTTGTCTATTACATATTGGGTTTATGGAACGGTCTCTGAGCTAATTTGAAACCCTTGTTTTATGCATCACCCCACCTCACCTTTCCCGTTAAGCAGCCATAGTGTGTTTTCTAAACGTGTGACTCTGTTCTGTTTTGTAATTCAGTTCAAGGGTAGCGGTTTTACATTCCCTCTATAAGTGATATCTTATGATAAGTGTCGTTTTCTGTGTGGCTTATTTCACTTAGAATCGTCGTACCTAAATCCACTCATCATGCTGCTACTAGCCTTATGACGTTGATTTCATGGCTGAGTGATATTCCATTGTACAAAAGGACCACAACTTCTTTATCCATTTTTCTCTTTCCTGGGATATTTAAGGTGTAACGAAGTGGAGGTTCTTGTCAACAGAGCAGCCCTAAACTTTGGGGTGCCTGTGCCTTGCTGATTTTTAGTTTTCCCAATTTATACGCCCGTGAGAGGAAGTGCCCTATGCTCTCTAAGCTGAGTGTTTTCGATGTTTCAGGACACACCGTACACTTCTGCAGAGTGGCTGTTGGCAATTTACATCCCGCCCATCAGCGTAGCAAGGCTCCCGTTTCTCCATGGCCCGTCCTGCATTTCTGGTTTTGACACTTTATTCAGCATGGCCCTTTTGACCGATGGGAAGCGAGACTTCTTTGTAGCGCTGATTTGCCTTTCCAGGTTGCTTGGTTGGCCAAAAAGGGCGTATGCGTTTTTTCCTGAATATATTCAGGAAAAAACGCATACGCCCTTTTTGGCCAAGGGCATCATTGTCGAGGTTTTGCCGCTTTTCCCGTGCTTTAAAGGCGATTCGAATCTTCCTCCTGAAATCTGTTTCCTGCAATTCTGCCTTGCTTTCAAATCCTCTTTGTTGTCTTCCGTCAATATATTTGTGGACGAGAGTTATCATTTATAACTCTGCAGGTTTGTGAATTGCAGTGCCCCTGAGCTCCATTTTTCAACTCGCTTTCTTGGGAGCTGGCCGCAAAAGCGCAGGATTGCTTCAGGCCCTATTCTGGTCCCGGGCGGCAGGCTGAGCCTGTGGTTAATTCTTCTTCCTGATGGGAAAATAGAGTGACCTGTGCCTGTCCCAACACCTAGAGCTAGTGTCTCATTGGTTCCCCCTCTTCCCGTTCATCCTCAGGACAAATTGCAACCTGTACGGAACAGGAGGTTAAAGGTGCTGATTCTCCAAGGAGGGAGATTGCTAGTAAAGCGGCTGGAATGGCGAACCCGAGCACAAGGAGATGAGAAATGAGGTGCGTGTTAGAAACCTTTCCCGATCACACGGTGTACCATCTTCTGGGATTCTCATGCATGTTTTCGATGTAGGAAGATGCCCTTGAACCTGGAGATTTGGGACCCATGGGATGGGTACCACGCAGTATTACTCTAAAGGGTCTGCGTTTGCTCACCCAACCTCACCAAACCTCTCAGCCCCAAGAGTGTCCACCCTTATGCCTCAATCAGCTGTGGGTCTAGATATGGTCAATCCAGGTGGCATCACAGCCCTTGAACGAATTTTGTAAGAATTTCTCTCTCTTTCACTGTCTTTGTTTCACGGGTTTTTAAAAGTAATTGATTTTTATAAAGGGGTTTAGCTGTTTTTTACTGCTGTGTTTATGCCGCTTTACACCCACTTGACTCACATACAGAGAGATATCAATACATAGGTTTTAAGATTCTTACTAGTCAGATATATTCTTGGGCGGTGAATAGGGGGTGTTGAGTCCAGATCACTGAGCAAGGAGTAGGTCTTGTCTATTACATATTGGGTTTATGGAACGGTCTCTGAGCTAATTTGAAACCCTTGTTTTATGCATCACCCCACCTCACCTTTCCCGTTAAGCAGCCATAGTGTGTTTTCTAAACGTGTGACTCTGTTCTGTTTTGTAATTCAGTTCAAGGGTAACGATTTTTACATTCCCTCTATAAGTGATATCTTATGATAAGTGTCTTTTTCTGTGTGACTTATTTCACTTAGAATCATCGTACCTAAATCCACTCATCATGCTGCTACTAGCCTTATGACGTTGATTTCATGGCTGAGTGATATTCCATTGTACAAAAGGACCACAACTTCTTTATCCATTTTTCTCTTTCCTGGGATATTTAAGGTGTAACGAAGTGGAGGTTCTTGTCAACAGAGCAGCCCTAAACTTTGGGGTGCCTGTGCCTTGCTGATTTTTAGTTTTCCCAATTTATACGCCCGTGAGTGGAAGTGCCCTATGCTCTCTAAGCTGAGTGTTTTCGATGTTTCAGGACACACCGTACACTTCTGCAGAGTGGCTGTTGGCAATTTACATCCCGCCCATCAGCGTAGCAAGGCTCCCGTTTCTCCATGGCCTGTCCTGCATTTCTGGTTTTGACACTTTATTCAGCATGGCCCTTTTGACCGATGGGAAGCGAGACTTCTTTGTAGCGCTGATTTGCCTTTCCAGGTTGCTTGGTTGGCCAAAAAGGGCGTATGCGTTTTTTCCTGAATATATTCAGAAAAAAACGCTTACGCCCTTTTTGGCCAAGGGCATCATTGTCGAGGTTTTGCCGCTTTTCCCGTGCTTTAAAGGCGATTCGAATCTTCCTCCTGAAATCTGTTTCCTGCAATTCTGCCTTGCTTTCAAATCCTCTTTGTTGTCTTCCGTCAATATATTTGTGGACGAGAGTTATCATTTATAACTCTGCAGGTTTGTGAATTGCAGTTCCCCTGAGCTCCATTTTTCAACTCGCTTTCTTGGGAGCTGGCCGCAAAAGCGCAGGATTGCTTCAGGCCCTATTCTGGTCCCGGGCGGCAGGCTGAGCCTGTGGTTAATTCTTCTTCCTGATGGGAAAATAGAGTGACCTGTGTCTGTCCCCACACCTAGAGCTAGTGTCTCATTGGTTCCCCCTCTTCCCGTTCATCCTCAGGACAAATTGCAACCTGTACGGAACAGGAGGTTAAAGGTGCTGATTCTCCAAGGAGGGAGATTGCTAGTAAAGTGGCTGGAATGGCGAACCCGAGCACAAGGAGATGAGAAATGAGGTGCGTGTTAGAAACCTTTCCCGATCACACGGTGTACCATCTTCTGGGATTCTCATGCATGTTTTCGATGTAGGAAGATGCCCTTGAACCTGGAGATTTGGGACCCATGGGATGGGTACCACGCAGTATTACTCTAAAGGGTCTGCGTTTGCTCACCCAACCTCACCAAACCTCTCAGCCCCAAGAGTGTCCACCCTTATGCCTCAATCAGCTGTGGGTCTAGATATGGTCAATCCAGGTGGCATCACAGCCCTTGAACGAATTTTGTAAGAATTTCTCTCTCTTTCACTGTCTTTGTTTCACGGGTTTTTAAAAGTAATTGATTTTTATAAAGGGGTTTAGCTGTTTTTTACTGCTGTGTTTATGCCGCTTTACACCCACTTGACTCACATACAGAGAGATATCAATACATAGGTTTTAAGATTCTTACTAGTCAGATATATTCTTGGGCGGTGAATAGGGGGTTTTGAGTCCAGATCACTGAGCAAGGAGTAGGTCTTGTCTATTACATATTGGGTTTATGGAACGGTCTCTGAGCTAATTTGAAACCCTTGTTTTATGCATCACCCCACCTCACCTTTCCCGTTAAGCAGCCATAGTGTGTTTTCTAAACGTGTGACTCTGTTCTGTTTTGTAATTCAGTTCAAGGGTAGCGGTTTTACATTCCCTCTATAAGTGATATCTTATGATAAGTGTCGTTTTCTGTGTGGCTTATTTCACTTAGAATCGTCGTACCTAAATCCACTCATCATGCTGCTACTAGCCTTATGACGTTGATTTCATGGCTGAGTGATATTCCATTGTACAAAAGGACCACAACTTCTTTATCCATTTTTCTCTTTCCTGGGATATTTAAGGTGTAACGAAGTGGAGGTTCTTGTCAACAGAGCAGCCCTAAACTTTGGGGTGCCTGTGCCTTGCTGATTTTTAGTTTTCCCAATTTATACGCCCGTGAGAGGAAGTGCCCTATGCTCTCTAAGCTGAGTGTTTTCGATGTTTCAGGACACACCGTACACTTCTGCAGAGTGGCTGTTGGCAATTTACATCCCGCCCATCAGCGTAGCAAGGCTCCCGTTTCTCCATGGCCCGTCCTGCATTTCTGGTTTTGACACTTTATTCAGCATGGCCCTTTTGACCGATGGGAAGCGAGACTTCTTTGTAGCGCTGATTTGCCTTTCCAGGTTGCTTGGTTGGCCAAAAAGGGCGTATGCGTTTTTTCCTGAATATATTCAGGAAAAAACGCATACGCCCTTTTTGGCCAAGGGCATCATTGTCGAGGTTTTGCCGCTTTTCCCGTGCTTTAAAGGCGATTCGAATCTTCCTCCTGAAATCTGTTTCCTGCAATTCTGCCTTGCTTTCAAATCCTCTTTGTTGTCTTCCGTCAATATATTTGTGGACGAGAGTTATCATTTATAACTCTGCAGGTTTGTGAATTGCAGTGCCCCTGAGCTCCATTTTTCAACTCGCTTTCTTGGGAGCTGGCCGCAAAAGCGCAGGATTGCTTCAGGCCCTATTCTGGTCCCGGGCGGCAGGCTGAGCCTGTGGTTAATTCTTCTTCCTGATGGGAAAATAGAGTGACCTGTGCCTGTCCCAACACCTAGAGCTAGTGTCTCATTGGTTCCCCCTCTTCCCGTTCATCCTCAGGACAAATTGCAACCTGTACGGAACAGGAGGTTAAAGGTGCTGATTCTCCAAGGAGGGAGATTGCTAGTAAAGCGGCTGGAATGGCGAACCCGAGCACAAGGAGATGAGAAATGAGGTGCGTGTTAGAAACCTTTCCCGATCACACGGTGTACCATCTTCTGGGATTCTCATGCATGTTTTCGATGTAGGAAGATGCCCTTGAACCTGGAGATTTGGGACCCATGGGATGGGTACCACGCAGTATTACTCTAAAGGGTCTGCGTTTGCTCACCCAACCTCACCAAACCTCTCAGCCCCAAGAGTGTCCACCCTTATGCCTCAATCAGCTGTGGGTCTAGATATGGTCAATCCAGGTGGCATCACAGCCCTTGAACGAATTTTGTAAGAATTTCTCTCTCTTTCACTGTCTTTGTTTCACGGGTTTTTAAAAGTAATTGATTTTTATAAAGGGGTTTAGCTGTTTTTTACTGCTGTGTTTATGCCGCTTTACACCCACTTGACTCACATACAGAGAGATATCAATACATAGGTTTTAAGATTCTTACTAGTCAGATATATTCTTGGGCGGTGAATAGGGGGTGTTGAGTCCAGATCACTGAGCAAAGAGTAGGTCTTGTCTATTACATATTGGGTTTATGGAACGGTCTCTGAGCTAATTTGAAACCCTTGTTTTATGCATCACCCCACCTCACCTTTCCCGTTAAGCAGCCATAGTGTGTTTTCTAAACGTGTGACTCTGTTCTGTTTTGTAATTCAGTTCAAGGGTAGCGATTTTTACATTCCCTCTATAAGTGATATCTTATGATAAGTGTCTTTTTCTGTGTGACTTATTTCACTTAGAATCGTCGTACCTAAATCCACTCATCATGCTGCTACTAGCCTTATGACGTTGATTTCATGGCTGAGTGATATTCCATTGTACAAAAGGACCACAACTTCTTTATCCATTTTTCTCTTTCCTGGGATATTTAAGGTGTAACGAAGTGGAGGTTCTTGTCAACAGAGCAGCCCTAAACTTTGGGGTGCCTGTGCCTTGCTGATTTTTAGTTTTCCCAATTTATACGCCCGTGAGTGGAAGTGCCCTATGCTCTCTAAGCTGAGTGTTTTCGATGTTTCAGGACACACCGTACACTTCTGCAGAGTGGCTGTTGGCAATTTACATCCCGCCCATCAGCGTAGCAAGGCTCCCGTTTCTCCATGGCCTGTCCTGCATTTCTGGTTTTGACACTTTATTCAGCATGGCCCTTTTGACCGATGGGAAGCGAGACTTCTTTGTAGCGCTGATTTGCCTTTCCAGGTTGCTTGGTTGGCCAAAAAGGGCGTATGCGTTTTTTCCTGAATATATTCAGGAAAAAACGCATACGCCCTTTTTGGCCAAGGGCATCATTGTCGAGGTTTTGCCGCTTTTCCCGTGCTTTAAAGGCGATTCGAATCTTCCTCCTGAAATCTGTTTCCTGCAATTCTGCCTTGCTTTCAAATCCTCTTTGTTGTCTTCCGTCAATATATTTGTGGACGAGAGTTATCATTTATAACTCTGCAGGTTTGTGAATTGCAGTGCCCCTGAGCTCCATTTTTCAACTCGCTTTCTTGGGAGCTGGCCGCAAAAGCGCAGGATTGCTTCAGGCCCTATTCTGGTCCCGGGCGGCAGGCTGAGCCTGTGGTTAATTCTTCTTCCTGATGGGAAAATAGAGTGACCTGTGCCTGTCCCCACACCTAGAGCTAGTGTCTCATTGGTTCCCCCTCTTCCCGTTCATCCTCAGGACAAATTGCAACCTGTACGGAACAGGAGGTTAAAGGTGCTGATTCTCCAAGGAGGGAGATTGCTAGTAAAGCGGCTGGAATGGCGAACCCGAGCACAAGGAGATGAGAAATGAGGTGCGTGTTAGAAACCTTTCCCGATCACACGGTGTACCATCTTCTGGGATTCTCATGCATGTTTTCGATGTAGGAAGATGCCCTTGAACCTGGAGATTTGGGACCCATGGGATGGGTACCACGCAGTATTACTCTAAAGGGTCTGCGTTTGCTCACCCAACCTCACCAAACCTCTCAGCCCCAAGAGTGTCCACCCTTATGCCTCAATCAGCTGTGGGTCTAGATATGGTCAATCCAGGTGGCATCACAGCCCTTGAACGAATTTTGTAAGAATTTCTCTCTCTTTCACTGTCTTTGTTTCACGGGTTTTTAAAAGTAATTGATTTTTATAAAGGGGTTTAGCTGTTTTTTACTGCTGTGTTTATGCCGCTTTACACCCACTTGACTCACATACAGAGAGATATCAATACATAGGTTTTAAGATTCTTACTAGTCAGATATATTCTTGGGCGCTGAATAGGGGGTTTTGAGTCCAGATCACTGAGCAAGGAGTAGGTCTTGTCTATTACATATTGGGTTTATGGAACGGTCTCTGAGCTAATTTGAAACCCTTGTTTTATGCATCACCCCACCTCACCTTTCCCGTTAAGCAGCCATAGTGTGTTTTCTAAACGTGTGACTCTGTTCTGTTTTGTAATTCAGTTCAAGGGTAGCGGTTTTACATTCCCTCTATAAGTGATATCTTATGATAAGTGTCGTTTTCTGTGTGGCTTATTTCACTTAGAATCGTCGTACCTAAATCCACTCATCATGCTGCTACTAGCCTTATGACGTTGATTTCATGGCTGAGTGATATTCCATTGTACAAAAGGACCACAACTTCTTTATCCATTTTTCTCTTTCCTGGGATATTTAAGGTGTAACGAAGTGGAGGTTCTTGTCAACAGAGCAGCCCTAAACTTTGGGGTGCCTGTGCCTTGCTGATTTTTAGTTTTCCCAATTTATACGCCCGTGAGAGGAAGTGCCCTATGCTCTCTAAGCTGAGTGTTTTCGATGTTTCAGGACACACCGTACACTTCTGCAGAGTGGCTGTTGGCAATTTACATCCCGCCCATCAGCGTAGCAAGGCTCCCGTTTCTCCATGGCCTGTCCTGCATTTCTGGGTTTGACACTTTATTCAGCGTGGCCTATTTGACCGATGGGAAGCGAGACTTCTTTGTAGCGCTGATTTGCCTTTCCAGGTTGCTTGGTTGGCCAAAAAGGGCGTATGCGTTTTTTCCTGAATATATTCAGGAAAAAACGCATACGCCCTTTTTGGCCAAGGGCATCATTGTCGAGGTTTTGCCGCTTTTCCCGTGCTTTAAAGGCGATTCGAATCTACCTCCTGAAATCTGTTTCCTGCAATTCTGCCTTGCTTTCAAATCCTCTTCGTTGCCTACCCTCAATATATTTGAGGACGAGAGTTATCATTTATAACTCTGCAGGTCTGTGAATTGCAGTGCCCCTGAGCTCCATTTTTCAACTCGCTTTCTTGGGAGCTGGCTGCAAAAGCGCAGGATTGCTTCAGGCCCTATTCTGGTCCCGGGCGGCAGGCTGAGCCTGTGGTTAATTCTTCTTCCTGATGGGAAAATAGAGTGACCTGTGCCTGTCCCCACACCTAGAGCTAGTGTCTCATTGGTTCCCCCTCTTCCCGTTCATCCTCAGGACAAATTGCAACCTGTACGGAACAGGAGGTTAAAGGTGCTGATTCTCCAAGGAGGGAGATTGCTAGTAAAGCGGCTGGAATGGCGAACCCGAGCACAAGGAGATGAGAAATGAGGTGCGTGTTAGAAACCTTTCCCGATCACACGGTGTACCATCTTCTGGGATTCTCATGCATGTTTTCGATGTAGGAAGATGCCCTTGAACCTGGAGATTTGGGACCCATGGGATGGGTACCACGCAGTATTACTCTAAAGGGTCTGCGTTTGCTCACCCAACCTCACCAAACCTCTCAGCCCCAAGAGTGTCCACCCTTATGCCTCAATCAGCTGTGGGTCTAGATATGGTCAATCCAGGTGGCATCACAGCCCTTGAACGAATTTTGTAAGAATTTCTCTCTCTTTCACTGTCTTTGTTTCACGGGTTTTTAAAAGTAATTGATTTTTATAAAGGGGTTTAGCTGTTTTTTACTGCTGTGTTTATGCCGCTTTACACCCACTTGACTCACATACAGAGAGATATCAATACATAGGTTTTAAGATTCTTACTAGTCAGATATATTCTTGGGCGGTGAATAGGGGGTTTTGAGTCCAGATCACTGAGCAAGGAGTAGGTCTTGTCTATTACATATTGGGTTTATGGAACGGTCTCTGAGCTAATTTGAAACCCTTGTTTTATGCATCACCCCACCTCACCTTTCCCGTTAAGCAGCCATAGTGAGTTTTCTAAACGTGTGACTCTGTTCTGTTTTGTAATTCAGTTCAAGGGTAGCGGTTTTACATTCCCTCTATAAGTGATATCTTATGATAAGTGTCGTTTTCTGTGTGGCTTATTTCACTTAGAATCGTCGTACCTAAATCCACTCATCATGCTGCTACTAGCCTTATGACGTTGATTTCATGGCTGAGTGATATTCCATTGTACAAAAGGACCACAACTTCTTTATCCATTTTTCTCTTTCCTGGGATATTTAAGGTGTAACGAAGTGGAGGTTCTTGTCAACAGAGCAGCCCTAAACTTTGGGGTGCCTGTGCCTTGCTGATTTTTAGTTTTCCCAATTTATACGCCCGTGAGAGGAAGTGCCCTATGCTCTCTAAGCTGAGTGTTTTCGATGTTTCAGGACACACCGTACACTTCTGCAGAGTGGCTGTTGGCAATTTACATCCCGCCCATCAGCGTAGCAAGGCTCCCGTTTCTCCATGGCCCGTCCTGCATTTCTGGTTTTGACACTTTATTCAGCATGGCCCTTTTGACCGATGGGAAGCGAGACTTCTTTGTAGCGCTGATTTGCCTTTCCAGGTTGCTTGGTTGGCCAAAAAGGGCGTATGCGTTTTTTCCTGAATATATTCAGGAAAAAACGCATACGCCCTTTTTGGCCAAGGGCATCATTGTCGAGGTTTTGCCGCTTTTCCCGTGCTTTAAAGGCGATTCGAATCTTCCTCCTGAAATCTGTTTCCTGCAATTCTGCCTTGCTTTCAAATCCTCTTTGTTGTCTTCCGTCAATATATTTGTGGACGAGAGTTATCATTTATAACTCTGCAGGTTTGTGAATTGCAGTGCCCCTGAGCTCCATTTTTCAACTCGCTTTCTTGGGAGCTGGCCGCAAAAGCGCAGGATTGCTTCAGGCCCTATTCTGGTCCCGGGCGGCAGGCTGAGCCTGTGGTTAATTCTTCTTCCTGATGGGAAAATAGAGTGACCTGTGCCTGTCCCAACACCTAGAGCTAGTGTCTCATTGGTTCCCCCTCTTCCCGTTCATCCTCAGGACAAATTGCAACCTGTACGGAACAGGAGGTTAAAGGTGCTGATTCTCCAAGGAGGGAGATTGCTAGTAAAGCGGCTGGAATGGCGAACCCGAGCACAAGGAGATGAGAAATGAGGTGCGTGTTAGAAACCTTTCCCGATCACACGGTGTACCATCTTCTGGGATTCTCATGCATGTTTTCGATGTAGGAAGATGCCCTTGAACCTGGAGATTTGGGACCCATGGGATGGGTACCACGCAGTATTACTCTAAAGGGTCTGCGTTTGCTCACCCAACCTCACCAAACCTCTCAGCCCCAAGAGTGTCCACCCTTATGCCTCAATCAGCTGTGGGTCTAGATATGGTCAATCCAGGTGGCATCACAGCCCTTGAACGAATTTTGTAAGAATTTCTCTCTCTTTCACTGTCTTTGTTTCACGGGTTTTTAAAAGTAATTGATTTTTATAAAGGGGTTTAGCTGTTTTTTACTGCTGTGTTTATGCCGCTTTACACCCACTTGACTCACATACAGAGAGATATCAATACATAGGTTTTAAGATTCTTACTAGTCAGATATATTCTTGGGCGGTGAATAGGGGGTGTTGAGTCCAGATCACTGAGCAAGGAGTAGGTCTTGTCTATTACATATTGGGTTTATGGAACGGTCTCTGAGCTAATTTGAAACCCTTGTTTTATGCATCACCCCACCTCACCTTTCCCGTTAAGCAGCCATAGTGTGTTTTCTAAACGTGTGACTCTGTTCTGTTTTGTAATTCAGTTCAAGGGTAACGATTTTTACATTCCCTCTATAAGTGATATCTTATGATAAGTGTCTTTTTCTGTGTGACTTATTTCACTTAGAATCGTCGTACCTAAATCCACTCATCATGCTGCTACTAGCCTTATGACGTTGATTTCATGGCTGAGTGATATTCCATTGTACAAAAGGACCACAACTTCTTTATCCATTTTTCTCTTTCCTGGGATATTTAAGGTGTAACGAAGTGGAGGTTCTTGTCAACAGAGCAGCCCTAAACTTTGGGGTGCCTGTGCCTTGCTGATTTTTAGTTTTCCCAATTTATACGCCCGTGAGTGGAAGTGCCCTATGCTCTCTAAGCTGAGTGTTTTCGATGTTTCAGGACACACCGTACACTTCTGCAGAGTGGCTGTTGGCAATTTACATCCCGCCCATCAGCGTAGCAAGGCTCCCGTTTCTCCATGGCCTGTCCTGCATTTCTGGTTTTGACACTTTATTCAGCATGGCCCTTTTGACCGATGGGAAGCGAGACTTCTTTGTAGCGCTGATTTGCCTTTCCAGGTTGCTTGGTTGGCCAAAAAGGGCGTATGCGTTTTTTCCTGAATATATTCAGGAAAAAACGCATACGCCCTTTTTGGCCAAGGGCATCATTGTCGAGGTTTTGCCGCTTTTCCCGTGCTTTAAAGGCGATTCGAATCTTCCTCCTGAAATCTGTTTCCTGCAATTCTGCCTTGCTTTCAAATCCTCTTTGTTGTCTTCCGTCAATATATTTGTGGACGAGAGTTATCATTTATAACTCTGCAGGTTTGTGAATTGCAGTTCCCCTGAGCTCCATTTTTCAACTCGCTTTCTTGGGAGCTGGCCGCAAAAGCGCAGGATTGCTTCAGGCCCTATTCTGGTCCCGGGCGGCAGGCTGAGCCTGTGGTTAATTCTTCTTCCTGATGGGAAAATAGAGTGACCTGTGTCTGTCCCCACACCTAGAGCTAGTGTCTCATTGGTTCCCCCTCTTCCCGTTCATCCTCAGGACAAATTGCAACCTGTACGGAACAGGAGGTTAAAGGTGCTGATTCTCCAAGGAGGGAGATTGCTAGTAAAGCGGCTGGAATGGCGAACCCGAGCACAAGGAGATGAGAAATGAGGTGCGTGTTAGAAACCTTTCCCGATCACACGGTGTACCATCTTCTGGGATTCTCATGCATGTTTTCGATGTAGGAAGATGCCCTTGAACCTGGAGATTTGGGACCCATGGGATGGGTACCACGCAGTATTACTCTAAAGGGTCTGCGTTTGCTCACCCAACCTCACCAAACCTCTCAGCCCCAAGAGTGTCCACCCTTATGCCTCAATCAGCTGTGGGTCTAGATATGGTCAATCCAGGTGGCATCACAGCCCTTGAACGAATTTTGTAAGAATTTCTCTCTCTTTCACTGTCTTTGTTTCACGGGTTTTTAAAAGTAATTGATTTTTATAAAGGGGTTTAGCTGTTTTTTACTGCTGTGTTTATGCCGCTTTACACCCACTTGACTCACATACAGAGAGATATCAATACATAGGTTTTAAGATTCTTACTAGTCAGATATATTCTTGGGCGGTGAATAGGGGGTGTTGAGTCCAGATCACTGAGCAAGGAGTAGGTCTTGTCTATTACATATTGGGTTTATGGAACGGTCTCTGAGCTAATTTGAAACCCTTGTTTTATGCATCACCCCACCTCACCTTTCCCGTTAAGCAGCCATAGTGTGTTTTCTAAACGTGTGACTCTGTTCTGTTTTGTAATTCAGTTCAAGGGTAGCGGTTTTACATTCCCTCTATAAGTGATATCTTATGATAAGTGTCGTTTTCTGTGTGGCTTATTTCACTTAGAATCGTCGTACCTAAATCCACTCATCATGCTGCTACTAGCCTTATGACGTTGATTTCATGGCTGAGTGATATTCCATTGTACAAAAGGACCACAACTTCTTTATCCATTTTTCTCTTTCCTGGGATATTTAAGGTGTAACGAAGTGGAGGTTCTTGTCAACAGAGCAGCCCTAAACTTTGGGGTGCCTGTGCCTTGCTGATTTTTAGTTTTCCCAATTTATACGCCCGTGAGAGGAAGTGCCCTATGCTCTCTAAGCTGAGTGTTTTCGATGTTTCAGGACACACCGTACACTTCTGCAGAGTGGCTGTTGGCAATTTACATCCCGCCCATCAGCGTAGCAAGGCTCCCGTTTCTCCATGGCCCGTCCTGCATTTCTGGTTTTGACACTTTATTCAGCATGGCCCTTTTGACCGATGGGAAGCGAGACTTCTTTGTAGCGCTGATTTGCCTTTCCAGGTTGCTTGGTTGGCCAAAAAGGGCGTATGCGTTTTTTCCTGAATATATTCAGGAAAAAACGCATACGCCCTTTTTGGCCAAGGGCATCATTGTCGAGGTTTTGCCGCTTTTCCCGTGCTTTAAAGGCGATTCGAATCTTCCTCCTGAAATCTGTTTCCTGCAATTCTGCCTTGCTTTCAAATCCTCTTTGTTGTCTTCCGTCAATATATTTGTGGACGAGAGTTATCATTTATAACTCTGCAGGTTTGTGAATTGCAGTTCCCCTGAGCTCCATTTTTCAACTCGCTTTCTTGGGAGCTGGCCGCAAAAGCGCAGGATTGCTTCAGGCCCTATTCTGGTCCCGGGCGGCAGGCTGAGCCTGTGGTTAATTCTTCTTCCTGATGGGAAAATAGAGTGACCTGTGCCTGTCCCAACACCTAGAGCTAGTGTCTCATTGGTTCCCCCTCTTCCCGTTCATCCTCAGGACAAATTGCAACCTGTACGGAACAGGAGGTTAAAGGTGCTGATTCTCCAAGGAGGGAGATTGCTAGTAAAGCGGCTGGAATGGCGAACCCAAGCACAAGGAGATGAGAAATGAGGTGCGTGTTAGAAACCTTTCCCGATCACACGGTGTACCATCTTCTGGGATTCTCATGCATGTTTTCGATGTAGGAAGATGCCCTTGAACCTGGAGATTTGGGACCCATGGGATGGGTACCACGCAGAATTACTCTAAAGGGTCTGCGTTTGCTCACCCAACCTCACCAAACCTCTCAGCCCCAAGAGTGTCCACCCTTATGCCTCAATCAGCTGTGGGTCTAGATATGGTCAATCCAGGTGGCATCACAGCCCTTGAACGAATTTTGTAAGAATTTCTCTCTCTTTCACTGTCTTTGTTTCACGGGTTTTTAAAAGTAATGGATTTTTATAAAGGGGTTTAGCTGTTTTTTACTGCTGTGTTTATGCCGCTTTACACCCACTTGACTCACATACAGAGAGATATCAATACATAGGTTTTAAGATTCTTACTAGTCAGATATATTCTTGGGCGGTGAATAGGGGGTGTTGAGTCCAGATCACTGAGCAAAGAGTAGGTCTTGTCTATTACATATTGGGTTTATGGAACGGTCTCTGAGCTAATTTGAAACCCTTGTTTTATGCATCACCCCACCTCACCTTTCCCGTTAAGCAGCCATAGTGTGTTTTCTAAACGTGTGACTCTGTTCTGTTTTGTAATTCAGTTCAAGGGTAGCGATTTTTACATTCCCTCTATAAGTGATATCTTATGATAAGTGTCTTTTTCTGTGTGACTTATTTCACTTAGAATCGTCGTACCTAAATCCACTCATCATGCTGCTACTAGCCTTATGACGTTGATTTCATGGCTGAGTGATATTCCATTGTACAAAAGGACCACAACTTCTTTATCCATTTTTCTCTTTCCTGGGATATTTAAGGTGTAACGAAGTGGAGGTTCTTGTCAACAGAGCAGCCCTAAACTTTGGGGTGCCTGTGCCTTGCTGATTTTTAGTTTTCCCAATTTATACGCCCGTGAGTGGAAGTGCCCTATGCTCTCTAAGCTGAGTGTTTTCGATGTTTCAGGACACACCGTACACTTCTGCAGAGTGGCTGTTGGCAATTTACATCCCGCCCATCAGCGTAGCAAGGCTCCCGTTTCTCCATGGCCTGTCCTGCATTTCTGGTTTTGACACTTTATTCAGCATGGCCCTTTTGACCGATGGGAAGCGAGACTTCTTTGTAGCGCTGATTTGCCTTTCCAGGTTGCTTGGTTGGCCAAAAAGGGCGTATGAGTTTTTTCCTGAATATATTCAGGAAAAAACGCATACGCCCTTTTTGGCCAAGGGCATCATTGTCGAGGTTTTGCCGCTTTTCCCGTGCTTTAAAGGCGATTCGAATCTTCCTCCTGAAATCTGTTTCCTGCAATTCTGCCTTGCTTTCAAATCCTCTTTGTTGTCTTCCGTCAATATATTTGTGGACGAGAGTTATCATTTATAACTCTGCAGGTTTGTGAATTGCAGTTCCCCTGAGCTCCATTTTTCAACTCGCTTTCTTGGGAGCTGGCCGCAAAAGCGCAGGATTGCTTCAGGCCCTATTCTGGTCCCGGGCGGCAGGCTGAGCCTGTGGTTAATTCTTCTTCCTGATGGGAAAATAGAGTGACCTGTGCCTGTCCCCAAACCTAGAGCTAGTGTCTCATTGGTTCCCCCTCTTCCCGTTCATCCTCAGGACAAATTGCAACCTGTACGGAACAGGAGGTTAAAGGTGCTGATTCTCCAAGGAGGGAGATTGCTAGTAAAGCAGCTGGAATGGCGAACCCGAGCACAAGGAGATGAGAAATGAGGTGCGTGTTAGAAACCTTTCCCGATCACACGGTGTACCATCTTCTGGGATTCTCATGCATGTTTTCGATGTAGGAAGATGCCCTTGAACCTGGAGATTTGGGACCCATGGGATGGGTACCACGCAGTATTACTCTAAAGGGTCTGCGTTTGCTCACCCAACCTCACCAAACCTCTCAGCCCCAAGAGTGTCCACCCTTATGCCTCAATCAGCTGTGGGTCTAGATATGGTCAATCCAGGTGGCATCACAGCCCTTGAACGAATTTTGTAAGAATTTCTCTCTCTTTCACTGTCTTTGTTTCACGGGTTTTTAAAAGTAATTGATTTTTATAAAGGGGTTTAGCTGTTTTTTACTGCTGTGTTTATGCCGCTTTACACCCACTTGACTCACATACAGAGAGATATCAATACATAGGTTTTAAGATTCTTACTAGTCAGATATATTCTTGGGCGGTGAATAGGGGGTTTTGAGTCCAGATCACTGAGCAAGGAGTAGGTCTTGTCTATTACATATTGGGTTTATGGAACGGTCTCTGAGCTAATTTGAAACCCTTGTTTTATGCATCACCCCACCTCACCTTTCCCGTTAAGCAGCCATAGTGTGTTTTCTAAACGTGTGACTCTGTTCTGTTTTGTAATTCAGTTCAAGGGTAGCGGTTTTACATTCCCTCTATAAGTGATATCTTATGATAAGTGTCGTTTTCTGTGTGGCTTATTTCACTTAGAATCGTCGTACCTAAATCCACTCATCATGCTGCTACTAGCCTTATGACGTTGATTTCATGGCTGAGTGATATTCCATTGTACAAAAGGACCACAACTTCTTTATCCATTTTTCTCTTTCCTGGGATATTTAAGGTGTAACGAAGTGGAGGTTCTTGTCAACAGAGCAGCCCTAAACTTTGGGGTGCCTGTGCCTTGCTGATTTTTAGTTTTCCCAATTTATACGCCCGTGAGAGGAAGTGCCCTATGCTCTCTAAGCTGAGTGTTTTCGATGTTTCAGGACACACCGTACACTTCTGCAGAGTGGCTGTTGGCAATTTACATCCCGCCCATCAGCGTAGCAAGGCTCCCGTTTCTCCATGGCCTGTCCTGCATTTCTGGGTTTGACACTTTATTCAGCGTGGCCTATTTGACCGATGGGAAGCGAGACTTCTTTGTAGCGCTGATTTGCCTTTCCAGGTTGCTTGGTTGGCCAAAAAGGGCGTATGCGTTTTTTCCTGAATATATTCAGGAAAAAACGCATACGCCCTTTTTGGCCAAGGGCATCATTGTCGAGGTTTTGCCGCTTTTCCCGTGCTTTAAAGGCGATTCGAATCTACCTCCTGAAATCTGTTTCCTGCAATTCTGCCTTGCTTTCAAATCCTCTTCATTGCCTACCCTCAATATATTTGAGGACGAGAGTTATCATTTATGACTCTGCAGGTCTGTGAATTGCAGTGCCCCTGAGCTCCATTTTTCAACTCGCTTTCTTGGGAGCTGGCTGCAAAAGCGCAGGATTGCTTCAGGCCCTATTCTGGTCCCGGGCGGCAGGCTGAGCCTGTGGTTAATTCTTCTTCCTGATGGGAAAATAGAGTGACCTGTGCCTGTCCCCACACCTAGAGCTAGTGTCTCATTGGTTCCCCCTCTTCCCGTTCATCCTCAGGACAAATTGCAACCTGTACGGAACAGGAGGTTAAAGGTGCTGATTCTCCAAGGAGGGAGATTGCTAGTAAAGCGGCTGGAATGGCGAACCCGAGCACAAGGAGATGAGAAATGAGGTGCGTTTTAGAAACCTTTCCCGATCACACGGTGTACCATCTTCTGGGATTCTCATGCATGTTTTCGATGTAGGAAGATGCCCTTGAACCTGGAGATTTGGGACCCATGGGATGGGTACCACGCAGTATTACTCTAAAGGGTCTGCGTTTGCTCACCCAACCTCACCAAACCTCTCAGCCCCAAGAGTGTCCACCCTTATGCCTCAATCAGCTGTGGGTCTAGATATGGTCAATCCAGGTGGCATCACAGCCCTTGAACGAATTTTGTAAGAATTTCTCTCTCTTTCACTGTCTTTGTTTCACGGGTTTTTAAAAGTAATTGATTTTTATAAAGGGGTTTAGCTGTTTTTTACTGCTGTGTTTATGCCGCTTTACACCCACTTGACTCACATACAGAGAGATATCAATACATAGGTTTTAAGATTCTTACTAGTCAGATATATTCTTGGGCGGTGAATAGGGGGTTTTGAGTCCAGATCACTGAGCAAGGAGTAGGTCTTGTCTATTACATATTGGGTTTATGGAACGGTCTCTGAGCTAATTTGAAACCCTTGTTTTATGCATCACCCCACCTCACCTTTCCCGTTAAGCAGCCATAGTGAGTTTTCTAAACGTGTGACTCTGTTCTGTTTTGTAATTCAGTTCAAGGGTAGCGGTTTTACATTCCCTCTATAAGTGATATCTTATGATAAGTGTCGTTTTCTGTGTGGCTTATTTCACTTAGAATCGTCGTACCTAAATCCACTCATCATGCTGCTACTAGCCTTATGACGTTGATTTCATGGCTGAGTGATATTCCATTGTACAAAAGGACCACAACTTCTTTATCCATTTTTCTCTTTCCTGGGATATTTAAGGTGTAACGAAGTGGAGGTTCTTGTCAACAGAGCAGCCCTAAACTTTGGGGTGCCTGTGCCTTGCTGATTTTTAGTTTTCCCAATTTATACGCCCGTGAGAGGAAGTGCCCTATGCTCTCTAAGCTGAGTGTTTTCGATGTTTCAGGACACACCGTACACTTCTGCAGAGTGGCTGTTGGCAATTTACATCCCGCCCATCAGCGTAGCAAGGCTCCCGTTTCTCCATGGCCCGTCCTGCATTTCTGGTTTTGACACTTTATTCAGCATGGCCCTTTTGACCGATGGGAAGCGAGACTTCTTTGTAGCGCTGATTTGCCTTTCCAGGTTGCTTGGTTGGCCAAAAAGGGCGTATGCGTTTTTTCCTGAATATATTCAGGAAAAAACGCATACGCCCTTTTTGGCCAAGGGCATCATTGTCGAGGTTTTGCCGCTTTTCCCGTGCTTTAAAGGCGATTCGAATCTTCCTCCTGAAATCTGTTTCCTGCAATTCTGCCTTGCTTTCAAATCCTCTTTGTTGTCTTCCGTCAATATATTTGTGGACGAGAGTTATCATTTATAACTCTGCAGGTTTGTGAATTGCAGTGCCCCTGAGCTCCATTTTTCAACTCGCTTTCTTGGGAGCTGGCCGCAAAAGCGCAGGATTGCTTCAGGCCCTATTCTGGTCCCGGGCGGCAGGCTGAGCCTGTGGTTAATTCTTCTTCCTGATGGGAAAATAGAGTGACCTGTGCCTGTCCCAACACCTAGAGCTAGTGTCTCATTGGTTCCCCCTCTTCCCGTTCATCCTCAGGACAAATTGCAACCTGTACGGAACAGGAGGTTAAAGGTGCTGATTCTCCAAGGAGGGAGATTGCTAGTAAAGCGGCTGGAATGGCGAACCCGAGCACAAGGAGATGAGAAATGAGGTGCGTGTTAGAAACCTTTCCCGATCACACGGTGTACCATCTTCTGGGATTCTCATGCATGTTTTCGATGTAGGAAGATGCCCTTGAACCTGGAGATTTGGGACCCATGGGATGGGTACCACGCAGTATTACTCTAAAGGGTCTGCGTTTGCTCACCCAACCTCACCAAACCTCTCAGCCCCAAGAGTGTCCACCCTTATGCCTCAATCAGCTGTGGGTCTAGATATGGTCAATCCAGGTGGCATCACAGCCCTTGAACGAATTTTGTAAGAATTTCTCTCTCTTTCACTGTCTTTGTTTCACGGGTTTTTAAAAGTAATGGATTTTTATAAAGGGGTTTAGCTGTTTTTTACTGCTGTGTTTATGCCGCTTTACACCCACTTGACTCACATACAGAGAGATATCAATACATAGGTTTTAAGATTCTTACTAGTCAGATATATTCTTGGGCGGTGAATAGGGGGTGTTGAGTCCAGATCACTGAGCAAGGAGTAGGTCTTGTCTATTACATATTGGGTTTATGGAACGGTCTCTGAGCTAATTTGAAACCCTTGTTTTATGCATCACCCCACCTCACCTTTCCCGTTAAGCAGCCATAGTGTGTTTTCTAAACGTGTGACTCTGTTCTGTTTTGTAATTCAGTTCAAGGGTAACGATTTTTACATTCCCTCTATAAGTGATATCTTATGATAAGTGTCTTTTTCTGTGTGACTTATTTCACTTAGAATCGTCGTACCTAAATCCACTCATCATGCTGCTACTAGCCTTATGACGTTGATTTCATGGCTGAGTGATATTCCATTGTACAAAAGGACCACAACTTCTTTATCCATTTTTCTCTTTCCTGGGATATTTAAGGTGTAACGAAGTGGAGGTTCTTGTCAACAGAGCAGCCCTAAACTTTGGGGTGCCTGTGCCTTGCTGATTTTTAGTTTTCCCAATTTATACGCCCGTGAGTGGAAGTGCCCTATGCTGTCTAAGCTGAGTGTTTTCGATGTTTCAGGACACACCGTACACTTCTGCAGAGTGGCTGTTGGCAATTTACATCCCGCCCATCAGCGTAGCAAGGCTCCCGTTTCTCCATGGCCTGTCCTGCATTTCTGGTTTTGACACTTTATTCAGCATGGCCCTTTTGACCGATGGGAAGCGAGACTTCTTTGTAGCGCTGATTTGCCTTTCCAGGTTGCTTGGTTGGCCAAAAAGGGCGTATGCGTTTTTTCCTGAATATATTCAGGAAAAAACGCATACGCCCTTTTTGGCCAAGGGCATCATTGTCGAGGTTTTGCCGCTTTTCCCGTGCTTTAAAGGCGATTCGAATCTTCCTCCTGAAATC
Organism: Balaenoptera borealis; assembly: GCF_965194805.1. Classification (NCBI taxonomy): domain Eukaryota; kingdom Metazoa; phylum Chordata; class Mammalia; order Artiodactyla; family Balaenopteridae; genus Balaenoptera; species Balaenoptera borealis. The sequence continues at coordinate 237,270 of NW_028123744.1, read as the reverse complement.
TGTTTCCTGCAATTCTGCCTTGCTTTCAAATCCTCTTTGTTGTCTTCCGTCAATATATTTGTGGACGAGAGTTATCATTTATAACTCTGCAGGTTTGTGAATTGCAGTGCCCCTGAGCTCCATTTTTCAACTCGCTTTCTTGGGAGCTGGCCGCAAAAGCGCAGGATTGCTTCAGGCCCTATTCTGGTCCCGGGCGGCAGGCTGAGCCTGTGGTTAATTCTTCTTCCTGATGGGAAAATAGAGTGACCTGTGCCTGTCCCAACACCTAGAGCTAGTGTCTCATTGGTTCCCCCTCTTCCCGTTCATCCTCAGGACAAATTGCAACCTGTACGGAACAGGAGGTTAAAGGTGCTGATTCTCCAAGGAGGGAGATTGCTAGTAAAGCGGCTGGAATGGCGAACCCGAGCACAAGGAGATGAGAAATGAGGTGCGTGTTAGAAACCTTTCCCGATCACACGGTGTACCATCTTCTGGGATTCTCATGCATGTTTTCGATGTAGGAAGATGCCCTTGAACCTGGAGATTTGGGACCCATGGGATGGGTACCACGCAGTATTACTCTAAAGGGTCTGCGTTTGCTCACCCAACCTCACCAAACCTCTCAGCCCCAAGAGTGTCCACCCTTATGCCTCAATCAGCTGTGGGTCTAGATATGGTCAATCCAGGTGGCATCACAGCCCTTGAACGAATTTTGTAAGAATTTCTCTCTCTTTCACTGTCTTTGTTTCACGGGTTTTTAAAAGTAATGGATTTTTATAAAGGGGTTTAGCTGTTTTTTACTGCTGTGTTTATGCCGCTTTACACCCACTTGACTCACATACAGAGAGATATCAATACATAGGTTTTAAGATTCTTACTAGTCAGATATATTCTTGGGCGGTGAATAGGGGGTGTTGAGTCCAGATCACTGAGCAAAGAGTAGGTCTTGTCTATTACATATTGGGTTTATGGAACGGTCTCTGAGCTAATTTGAAACCCTTGTTTTATGCATCACCCCACCTCACCTTTCCCGTTAAGCAGCCATAGTGTGTTTTCTAAACGTGTGACTCTGTTCTGTTTTGTAATTCAGTTCAAGGGTAGCGATTTTTACATTCCCTCTATAAGTGATATCTTATGATAAGTGTCTTTTTCTGTGTGACTTATTTCACTTAGAATCGTCGTACCTAAATCCACTCATCATGCTGCTACTAGCCTTATGACGTTGATTTCATGGCTGAGTGATATTCCATTGTACAAAAGGACCACAACTTCTTTATCCATTTTTCTCTTTCCTGGGATATTTAAGGTGTAACGAAGTGGAGGTTCTTGTCAACAGAGCAGCCCTAAACTTTGGGGTGCCTGTGCCTTGCTGATTTTTAGTTTTCCCAATTTATACGCCCGTGAGTGGAAGTGCCCTATGCTCTCTAAGCTGAGTGTTTTCGATGTTTCAGGACACACCGTACACTTCTGCAGAGTGGCTGTTGGCAATTTACATCCCGCCCATCAGCGTAGCAAGGCTCCCGTTTCTCCATGGCCTGTCCTGCATTTCTGGTTTTGACACTTTATTCAGCATGGCCCTTTTGACCGATGGGAAGCGAGACTTCTTTGTAGCGCTGATTTGCCTTTCCAGGTTGCTTGGTTGGCCAAAAAGGGCGTATGCGTTTTTTCCTGAATATATTCAGAAAAAAACGCTTACGCCCTTTTTGGCCAAGGGCATCATTGTCGAGGTTTTGCCGCTTTTCCCGTGCTTTAAAGGCGATTCGAATCTTCCTCCTGAAATCTGTTTCCTGCAATTCTGCCTTGCTTTCAAATCCTCTTTGTTGTCTTCCGTCAATATATTTGTGGACGAGAGTTATCATTTATAACTCTGCAGGTTTGTGAATTGCAGTTCCCCTGAGCTCCATTTTTCAACTCGCTTTCTTGGGAGCTGGCCGCAAAAGCGCAGGATTGCTTCAGGCCCTATTCTGGTCCCGGGCGGCAGGCTGAGCCTGTGGTTAATTCTTCTTCCTGATGGGAAAATAGAGTGACCTGTGTCTGTCCCCACACCTAGAGCTAGTGTCTCATTGGTTCCCCCTCTTCCCGTTCATCCTCAGGACAAATTGCAACCTGTACGGAACAGGAGGTTAAAGGTGCTGATTCTCCAAGGAGGGAGATTGCTAGTAAAGCGGCTGGAATGGCGAACCCGAGCACAAGGAGATGAGAAATGAGGTGCGTGTTAGAAACCTTTCCCGATCACACGGTGTACCATCTTCTGGGATTCTCATGCATGTTTTCGATGTAGGAAGATGCCCTTGAACCTGGAGATTTGGGACCCATGGGATGGGTACCACGCAGTATTACTCTAAAGGGTCTGCGTTTGCTCACCCAACCTCACCAAACCTCTCAGCCCCAAGAGTGTCCACCCTTATGCCTCAATCAGCTGTGGGTCTAGATATGGTCAATCCAGGTGGCATCACAGCCCTTGAACGAATTTTGTAAGAATTTCTCTCTCTTTCACTGTCTTTGTTTCACGGGTTTTTAAAAGTAATTGATTTTTATAAAGGGGTTTAGCTGTTTTTTACTGCTGTGTTTATGCCGCTTTACACCCACTTGACTCACATACAGAGAGATATCAATACATAGGTTTTAAGATTCTTACTAGTCAGATATATTCTTGGGCGGTGAATAGGGGGTTTTGAGTCCAGATCACTGAGCAAGGAGTAGGTCTTGTCTATTACATATTGGGTTTATGGAACGGTCTCTGAGCTAATTTGAAACCCTTGTTTTATGCATCACCCCACCTCACCTTTCCCGTTAAGCAGCCATAGTGAGTTTTCTAAACGTGTGACTCTGTTCTGTTTTGTAATTCAGTTCAAGGGTAGCGGTTTTACATTCCCTCTATAAGTGATATCTTATGATAAGTGTCGTTTTCTGTGTGGCTTATTTCACTTAGAATCGTCGTACCTAAATCCACTCATCATGCTGCTACTAGCCTTATGACGTTGATTTCATGGCTGAGTGATATTCCATTGTACAAAAGGACCACAACTTCTTTATCCATTTTTCTCTTTCCTGGGATATTTAAGGTGTAACGAAGTGGAGGTTCTTGTCAACAGAGCAGCCCTAAACTTTGGGGTGCCTGTGCCTTGCTGATTTTTAGTTTTCCCAATTTATACGCCCGTGAGAGGAAGTGCCCTATGCTCTCTAAGCTGAGTGTTTTCGATGTTTCAGGACACACCGTACACTTCTGCAGAGTGGCTGTTGGCAATTTACATCCCGCCCATCAGCGTAGCAAGGCTCCCGTTTCTCCATGGCCCGTCCTGCATTTCTGGTTTTGACACTTTATTCAGCATGGCCCTTTTGACCGATGGGAAGCGAGACTTCTTTGTAGCGCTGATTTGCCTTTCCAGGTTGCTTGGTTGGCCAAAAAGGGCGTATGCGTTTTTTCCTGAATATATTCAGGAAAAAACGCATACGCCCTTTTTGGCCAAGGGCATCATTGTCGAGGTTTTGCCGCTTTTCCCGTGCTTTAAAGGCGATTCGAATCTTCCTCCTGAAATCTGTTTCCTGCAATTCTGCCTTGCTTTCAAATCCTCTTTGTTGTCTTCCGTCAATATATTTGTGGACGAGAGTTATCATTTATAACTCTGCAGGTTTGTGAATTGCAGTGCCCCTGAGCTCCATTTTTCAACTCGCTTTCTTGGGAGCTGGCCGCAAAAGCGCAGGATTGCTTCAGGCCCTATTCTGGTCCCGGGCGGCAGGCTGAGCCTGTGGTTAATTCTTCTTCCTGATGGGAAAATAGAGTGACCTGTGCCTGTCCCAACACCTAGAGCTAGTGTCTCATTGGTTCCCCCTCTTCCCGTTCATCCTCAGGACAAATTGCAACCTGTACGGAACAGGAGGTTAAAGGTGCTGATTCTCCAAGGAGGGAGATTGCTAGTAAAGCGGCTGGAATGGCGAACCCGAGCACAAGGAGATGAGAAATGAGGTGCGTGTTAGAAACCTTTCCCGATCACACGGTGTACCATCTTCTGGGATTCTCATGCATGTTTTCGATGTAGGAAGATGCCCTTGAACCTGGAGATTTGGGACCCATGGGATGGGTACCACGCAGTATTACTCTAAAGGGTCTGCGTTTGCTCACCCAACCTCACCAAACCTCTCAGCCCCAAGAGTGTCCACCCTTATGCCTCAATCAGCTGTGGGTCTAGATATGGTCAATCCAGGTGGCATCACAGCCCTTGAACGAATTTTGTAAGAATTTCTCTCTCTTTCACTGTATTTGTTTCACGGGTTTTTAAAAGTAATGGATTTTTATAAAGGGGTTTAGCTGTTTTTTACTGCTGTGTTTATGCCGCTTTACACCCACTTGACTCACATACAGAGAGATATCAATACATAGGTTTTAAGATTCTTACTAGTCAGATATATTCTTGGGCGGTGAATAGGGGGTGTTGAGTCCAGATCACTGAGCAAGGAGTAGGTCTTGTCTATTACATATTGGGTTTATGGAACGGTCTCTGAGCTAATTTGAAACCCTTGTTTTATGCATCACCCCACCTCACCTTTCCCGTTAAGCAGCCATAGTGTGTTTTCTAAACGTGTGACTCTGTTCTGTTTTGTAATTCAGTTCAAGGGTAACGATTTTTACATTCCCTCTATAAGTGATATCTTATGATAAGTGTCTTTTTCTGTGTGACTTATTTCACTTAGAATCGTCGTACCTAAATCCACTCATCATGCTGCTACTAGCCTTATGACGTTGATTTCATGGCTGAGTGATATTCCATTGTACAAAAGGACCACAACTTCTTTATCCATTTTTCTCTTTCCTGGGATATTTAAGGTGTAACGAAGTGGAGGTTCTTGTCAACAGAGCAGCCCTAAACTTTGGGGTGCCTGTGCCTTGCTGATTTTTAGTTTTCCCAATTTATACGCCCGTGAGTGGAAGTGCCCTATGCTCTCTAAGCTGAGTGTTTTCGATGTTTCAGGACACACCGTACACTTCTGCAGAGTGGCTGTTGGCAATTTACATCCCGCCCATCAGCGTAGCAAGGCTCCCGTTTCTCCATGGCCTGTCCTGCATTTCTGGTTTTGACACTTTATTCAGCATGGCCCTTTTGACCGATGGGAAGCGAGACTTCTTTGTAGCGCTGATTTGCCTTTCCAGGTTGCTTGGTTGGCCAAAAAGGGCGTATGCGTTTTTTCCTGAATATATTCAGGAAAAAACGCATACGCCCTTTTTGGCCAAGGGCATCATTGTCGAGGTTTTGCCGCTTTTCCCGTGCTTTAAAGGCGATTCGAATCTTCCTCCTGAAATCTGTTTCCTGCAATTCTGCCTTGCTTTCAAATCCTCTTTGTTGTCTTCCGTCAATATATTTGTGGACGAGAGTTATCATTTATAACTCTGCAGGTTTGTGAATTGCAGTTCCCCTGAGCTCCATTTTTCAACTCGCTTTCTTGGGAGCTGGCCGCAAAAGCGCAGGATTGCTTCAGGCCCTATTCTGGTCCCGGGCGGCAGGCTGAGCCTGTGGTTAATTCTTCTTCCTGATGGGAAAATAGAGTGACCTGTGTCTGTCCCCACACCTAGAGCTAGTGTCTCATTGGTTCCCCCTCTTCCCGTTCATCCTCAGGACAAATTGCAACCTGTACGGAACAGGAGGTTAAAGGTGCTGATTCTCCAAGGAGGGAGATTGCTAGTAAAGCGGCTGGAATGGCGAACCCGAGCACAAGGAGATGAGAAATGAGGTGCGTGTTAGAAACCTTTCCCGATCACACGGTGTACCATCTTCTGGGATTCTCATGCATGTTTTCGATGTAGGAAGATGCCCTTGAACCTGGAGATTTGGGACCCATGGGATGGGTACCACGCAGTATTACTCTAAAGGGTCTGCGTTTGCTCACCCAACCTCACCAAACCTCTCAGCCCCAAGAGTGTCCACCCTTATGCCTCAATCAGCTGTGGGTCTAGATATGGTCAATCCAGGTGGCATCACAGCCCTTGAACGAATTTTGTAAGAATTTCTCTCTCTTTCACTGTCTTTGTTTCACGGGTTTTTAAAAGTAATTGATTTTTATAAAGGGGTTTAGCTGTTTTTTACTGCTGTGTTTATGCCGCTTTACACCCACTTGACTCACATACAGAGAGATATCAATACATAGGTTTTAAGATTCTTACTAGTCAGATATATTCTTGGGCGGTGAATAGGGGGTTTTGAGTCCAGATCACTGAGCAAGGAGTAGGTCTTGTCTATTACATATTGGGTTTATGGAACGGTCTCTGAGCTAATTTGAAACCCTTGTTTTATGCATCACCCCACCTCACCTTTCCCGTTAAGCAGCCATAGTGAGTTTTCTAAACGTGTGACTCTGTTCTGTTTTGTAATTCAGTTCAAGGGTAGCGGTTTTACATTCCCTCTATAAGTGATATCTTATGATAAGTGTCGTTTTCTGTGTGGCTTATTTCACTTAGAATCGTCGTACCTAAATCCACTCATCATGCTGCTACTAGCCTTATGACGTTGATTTCATGGCTGAGTGATATTCCATTGTACAAAAGGACCACAACTTCTTTATCCATTTTTCTCTTTCCTGGGATATTTAAGGTGTAACGAAGTGGAGGTTCTTGTCAACAGAGCAGCCCTAAACTTTGGGGTGCCTGTGCCTTGCTGATTTTTAGTTTTCCCAATTTATACGCCCGTGAGAGGAAGTGCCCTATGCTCTCTAAGCTGAGTGTTTTCGATGTTTCAGGACACACCGTACACTTCTGCAGAGTGGCTGTTGGCAATTTACATCCCGCCCATCAGCGTAGCAAGGCTCCCGTTTCTCCATGGCCCGTCCTGCATTTCTGGTTTTGACACTTTATTCAGCATGGCCCTTTTGACCGATGGGAAGCGAGACTTCTTTGTAGCGCTGATTTGCCTTTCCAGGTTGCTTGGTTGGCCAAAAAGGGCGTATGCGTTTTTTCCTGAATATATTCAGGAAAAAACGCATACGCCCTTTTTGGCCAAGGGCATCATTGTCGAGGTTTTGCCGCTTTTCCCGTGCTTTAAAGGCGATTCGAATCTTCCTCCTGAAATCTGTTTCCTGCAATTCTGCCTTGCTTTCAAATCCTCTTTGTTGTCTTCCGTCAATATATTTGTGGACGAGAGTTATCATTTATAACTCTGCAGGTTTGTGAATTGCAGTGCCCCTGAGCTCCATTTTTCAACTCGCTTTCTTGGGAGCTGGCCGCAAAAGCGCAGGATTGCTTCAGGCCCTATTCTGGTCCCGGGCGGCAGGCTGAGCCTGTGGTTAATTCTTCTTCCTGATGGGAAAATAGAGTGACCTGTGCCTGTCCCAACACCTAGAGCTAGTGTCTCATTGGTTCCCCCTCTTCCCGTTCATCCTCAGGACAAATTGCAACCTGTACGGAACAGGAGGTTAAAGGTGCTGATTCTCCAAGGAGGGAGATTGCTAGTAAAGCGGCTGGAATGGCGAACCCGAGCACAAGGAGATGAGAAATGAGGTGCGTGTTAGAAACCTTTCCCGATCACACGGTGTACCATCTTCTGGGATTCTCATGCATGTTTTCGATGTAGGAAGATGCCCTTGAACCTGGAGATTTGGGACCCATGGGATGGGTACCACGCAGTATTACTCTAAAGGGTCTGCGTTTGCTCACCCAACCTCACCAAACCTCTCAGCCCCAAGAGTGTCCACCCTTATGCCTCAATCAGCTGTGGGTCTAGATATGGTCAATCCAGGTGGCATCACAGCCCTTGAACGAATTTTGTAAGAATTTCTCTCTCTTTCACTGTCTTTGTTTCACGGGTTTTTAAAAGTAATTGATTTTTATAAAGGGGTTTAGCTGTTTTTTACTGCTGTGTTTATGCCGCTTTACACCCACTTGACTCACATACAGAGAGATATCAATACATAGGTTTTAAGATTCTTACTAGTCAGATATATTCTTGGGCGGTGAATAGGGGGTGTTGAGTCCAGATCACTGAGCAAGGAGTAGGTCTTGTCTATTACATATTGGGTTTATGGAACGGTCTCTGAGCTAATTTGAAACCCTTGTTTTATGCATCACCCCACCTCACCTTTCCCGTTAAGCAGCCATAGTGTGTTTTCTAAACGTGTGACTCTGTTCTGTTTTGTAATTCAGTTCAAGGGTAACGATTTTTACATTCCCTCTATAAGTGATATCTTATGATAAGTGTCTTTTTCTGTGTGACTTATTTCACTTAGAATCGTCGTACCTAAATCCACTCATCATGCTGCTACTAGCCTTATGACGTTGATTTCATGGCTGAGTGATATTCCATTGTACAAAAGGACCACAACTTCTTTATCCATTTTTCTCTTTCCTGGGATATTTAAGGTGTAACGAAGTGGAGGTTCTTGTCAACAGAGCAGCCCTAAACTTTGGGGTGCCTGTGCCTTGCTGATTTTTAGTTTTCCCAATTTATACGCCCGTGAGAGGAAGTGCCCTATGCTCTCTAAGCTGAGTGTTTTCGATGTTTCAGGACACACCGTACACTTCTGCAGAGTGGCTGTTGGCAATTTACATCCCGCCCATCAGCGTAGCAAGGCTCCCGTTTCTCCATGGCCTGTCCTGCATTTCTGGGTTTGACACTTTATTCAGCGTGGCCTATTTGACCGATGGGAAGCGAGACTTCTTTGTAGCGCTGATTTGCCTTTCCAGGTTGCTTGGTTGGCCAAAAAGGGCGTATGCGTTTTTTCCTGAATATATTCAGGAAAAAACGCATACGCCCTTTTTGGCCAAGGGCATCATTGTCGAGGTTTTGCCGCTTTTCCCGTGCTTTAAAGGCGATTCGAATCTTCCTCCTGAAATCTGTTTCCTGCAATTCTGCCTTGCTTTCAAATCCTCTTCATTGCCTACCCTCAATATATTTGAGGACGAGAGTTATCATTTATGACTCTGCAGGTCTGTGAATTGCAGTTCCCCTGAGCTCCATTTTTCAACTCGCTTTCTTGGGAGCTGGCCGCAAAAGCGCAGGATTGCTTCAGGCCCTATTCTGGTCCCGGGCGGCAGGCTGAGCCTGTGGTTAATTCTTCTTCCTGATGGGAAAATAGAGTGACCTGTGTCTGTCCCCACACCTAGAGCTAGTGTCTCATTGGTTCCCCCTCTTCCCGTTCATCCTCAGGACAAATTGCAACCTGTACGGAACAGGAGGTTAAAGGTGCTGATTCTCCAAGGAGGGAGATTGCTAGTAAAGCGGCTGGAATGGCGAACCCGAGCACAAGGAGATGAGAAATGAGGTGCGTGTTAGAAACCTTTCCCGATCACACGGTGTACCATCTTCTGGGATTCTCATGCATGTTTTCGATGTAGGAAGATGCCCTTGAACCTGGAGATTTGGGACCCATGGGATGGGTACCACGCAGTATTACTCTAAAGGGTCTGCGTTTGCTCACCCAACCTCACCAAACCTCTCAGCCCCAAGAGTGTCCACCCTTATGCCTCAATCAGCTGTGGGTCTAGATATGGTCAATCCAGGTGGCATCACAGCCCTTGAACGAATTTTGTAAGAATTTCTCTCTCTTTCACTGTCTTTGTTTCACGGGTTTTTAAAAGTAATTGATTTTTATAAAGGGGTTTAGCTGTTTTTTACTGCTGTGTTTATGCCGCTTTACACCCACTTGACTCACATACAGAGAGATATCAATACATAGGTTTTAAGATTCTTACTAGTCAGATATATTCTTGGGCGGTGAATAGGGGGTTTTGAGTCCAGATCACTGAGCAAGGAGTAGGTCTTGTCTATTACATATTGGGTTTATGGAACGGTCTCTGAGCTAATTTGAAACCCTTGTTTTATGCATCACCCCACCTCACCTTTCCCGTTAAGCAGCCATAGTGAGTTTTCTAAACGTGTGACTCTGTTCTGTTTTGTAATTCAGTTCAAGGGTAGCGGTTTTACATTCCCTCTATAAGTGATATCTTATGATAAGTGTCGTTTTCTGTGTGGCTTATTTCACTTAGAATCGTCGTACCTAAATCCACTCATCATGCTGCTACTAGCCTTATGACGTTGATTTCATGGCTGAGTGATATTCCATTGTACAAAAGGACCACAACTTCTTTATCCATTTTTCTCTTTCCTGGGATATTTAAGGTGTAACGAAGTGGAGGTTCTTGTCAACAGAGCAGCCCTAAACTTTGGGGTGCCTGTGCCTTGCTGATTTTTAGTTTTCCCAATTTATACGCCCGTGAGAGGAAGTGCCCTATGCTCTCTAAGCTGAGTGTTTTCGATGTTTCAGGACACACCGTACACTTCTGCAGAGTGGCTGTTGGCAATTTACATCCCGCCCATCAGCGTAGCAAGGCTCCCGTTTCTCCATGGCCCGTCCTGCATTTCTGGTTTTGACACTTTATTCAGCATGGCCCTTTTGACCGATGGGAAGCGAGACTTCTTTGTAGCGCTGATTTGCCTTTCCAGGTTGCTTGGTTGGCCAAAAAGGGCGTATGCGTTTTTTCCTGAATATATTCAGGAAAAAACGCATACGCCCTTTTTGGCCAAGGGCATCATTGTCGAGGTTTTGCCGCTTTTCCCGTGCTTTAAAGGCGATTCGAATCTTCCTCCTGAAATCTGTTTCCTGCAATTCTGCCTTGCTTTCAAATCCTCTTTGTTGTCTTCCGTCAATATATTTGTGGACGAGAGTTATCATTTATAACTCTGCAGGTTTGTGAATTGCAGTGCCCCTGAGCTCCATTTTTCAACTCGCTTTCTTGGGAGCTGGCCGCAAAAGCGCAGGATTGCTTCAGGCCCTATTCTGGTCCCGGGCGGCAGGCTGAGCCTGTGGTTAATTCTTCTTCCTGATGGGAAAATAGAGTGACCTGTGCCTGTCCCAACACCTAGAGCTAGTGTCTCATTGGTTCCCCCTCTTCCCGTTCATCCTCAGGACAAATTGCAACCTGTACGGAACAGGAGGTTAAAGGTGCTGATTCTCCAAGGAGGGAGATTGCTAGTAAAGCGGCTGGAATGGCGAACCCGAGCACAAGGAGATGAGAAATGAGGTGCGTGTTAGAAACCTTTCCCGATCACACGGTGTACCATCTTCTGGGATTCTCATGCATGTTTTCGATGTAGGAAGATGCCCTTGAACCTGGAGATTTGGGACCCATGGGATGGGTACCACGCAGTATTACTCTAAAGGGTCTGCGTTTGCTCACCCAACCTCACCAAACCTCTCAGCCCCAAGAGTGTCCACCCTTATGCCTCAATCAGCTGTGGGTCTAGATATGGTCAATCCAGGTGGCATCACAGCCCTTGAACGAATTTTGTAAGAATTTCTCTCTCTTTCACTGTCTTTGTTTCACGGGTTTTTAAAAGTAATTGATTTTTATAAAGGGGTTTAGCTGTTTTTTACTGCTGTGTTTATGCCGCTTTACACCCACTTGACTCACATACAGAGAGATATCAATACATAGGTTTTAAGATTCTTACTAGTCAGATATATTCTTGGGCGGTGAATAGGGGGTGTTGAGTCCAGATCACTGAGCAAGGAGTAGGTCTTGTCTATTACATATTGGGTTTATGGAACGGTCTCTGAGCTAATTTGAAACCCTTGTTTTATGCATCACCCCACCTCACCTTTCCCGTTAAGCAGCCATAGTGTGTTTTCTAAACGTGTGACTCTGTTCTGTTTTGTAATTCAGTTCAAGGGTAACGATTTTTACATTCCCTCTATAAGTGATATCTTATGATAAGTGTCTTTTTCTGTGTGACTTATTTCACTTAGAATCGTCGTACCTAAATCCACTCATCATGCTGCTACTAGCCTTATGACGTTGATTTCATGGCTGAGTGATATTCCATTGTACAAAAGGACCACAACTTCTTTATCCATTTTTCTCTTTCCTGGGATATTTAAGGTGTAACGAAGTGGAGGTTCTTGTCAACAGAGCAGCCCTAAACTTTGGGGTGCCTGTGCCTTGCTGATTTTTAGTTTTCCCAATTTATACGCCCGTGAGTGGAAGTGCCCTATGCTCTCTAAGCTGAGTGTTTTCGATGTTTCAGGACACACCGTACACTTCTGCAGAGTGGCTGTTGGCAATTTACATCCCGCCCATCAGCGTAGCAAGGCTCCCGTTTCTCCATGGCCTGTCCTGCATTTCTGGTTTTGACACTTTATTCAGCATGGCCCTTTTGACCGATGGGAAGCGAGACTTCTTTGTAGCGCTGATTTGCCTTTCCAGGTTGCTTGGTTGGCCAAAAAGGGCGTATGCGTTTTTTCCTGAATATATTCAGGAAAAAACGCATACGCCCTTTTTGGCCAAGGGCATCATTGTCGAGGTTTTGCCGCTTTTCCCGTGCTTTAAAGGCGATTCGAATCTTCCTCCTGAAATCTGTTTCCTGCAATTCTGCCTTGCTTTCAAATCCTCTTTGTTGTCTTCCGTCAATATATTTGTGGACGAGAGTTATCATTTATAACTCTGCAGGTTTGTGAATTGCAGTTCCCCTGAGCTCCATTTTTCAACTCGCTTTCTTGGGAGCTGGCCGCAAAAGCGCAGGATTGCTTCAGGCCCTATTCTGGTCCCGGGCGGCAGGCTGAGCCTGTGGTTAATTCTTCTTCCTGATGGGAAAATAGAGTGACCTGTGTCTGTCCCCACACCTAGAGCTAGTGTCTCATTGGTTCCCCCTCTTCCCGTTCATCCTCAGGACAAATTGCAACCTGTACGGAACAGGAGGTTAAAGGTGCTGATTCTCCAAGGAGGGAGATTGCTAGTAAAGCGGCTGGAATGGCGAACCCGAGCACAAGGAGATGAGAAATGAGGTGCGTGTTAGAAACCTTTCCCGATCACACGGTGTACCATCTTCTGGGATTCTCATGCATGTTTTCGATGTAGGAAGATGCCCTTGAACCTGGAGATTTGGGACCCATGGGATGGGTACCACGCAGTATTACTCTAAAGGGTCTGCGTTTGCTCACCCAACCTCACCAAACCTCTCAGCCCCAAGAGTGTCCACCCTTATGCCTCAATCAGCTGTGGGTCTAGATATGGTCAATCCAGGTGGCATCACAGCCCTTGAACGAATTTTGTAAGAATTTCTCTCTCTTTCACTGTCTTTGTTTCACGGGTTTTTAAAAGTAATTGATTTTTATAAAGGGGTTTAGCTGTTTTTTACTGCTGTGTTTATGCCGCTTTACACCCACTTGACTCACATACAGAGAGATATCAATACATAGGTTTTAAGATTCTTACTAGTCAGATATATTCTTGGGCGGTGAATAGGGGGTTTTGAGTCCAGATCACTGAGCAAGGAGTAGGTCTTGTCTATTACATATTGGGTTTATGGAACGGTCTCTGAGCTAATTTGAAACCCTTGTTTTATGCATCACCCCACCTCACCTTTCCCGTTAAGCAGCCATAGTGAGTTTTCTAAACGTGTGACTCTGTTCTGTTTTGTAATTCAGTTCAAGGGTAGCGGTTTTACATTCCCTCTATAAGTGATATCTTATGATAAGTGTCGTTTTCTGTGTGGCTTATTTCACTTAGAATCGTCGTACCTAAATCCACTCATCATGCTGCTACTAGCCTTATGACGTTGATTTCATGGCTGAGTGATATTCCATTGTACAAAAGGACCACAACTTCTTTATCCATTTTTCTCTTTCCTGGGATATTTAAGGTGTAACGAAGTGGAGGTTCTTGTCAACAGAGCAGCCCTAAACTTTGGGGTGCCTGTGCCTTGCTGATTTTTAGTTTTCCCAATTTATACGCCCGTGAGAGGAAGTGCCCTATGCTCTCTAAGCTGAGTGTTTTCGATGTTTCAGGACACACCGTACACTTCTGCAGAGTGGCTGTTGGCAATTTACATCCCGCCCATCAGCGTAGCAAGGCTCCCGTTTCTCCATGGCCCGTCCTGCATTTCTGGTTTTGACACTTTATTCAGCATGGCCCTTTTGACCGATGGGAAGCGAGACTTCTTTGTAGCGCTGATTTGCCTTTCCAGGTTGCTTGGTTGGCCAAAAAGGGCGTATGCGTTTTTTCCTGAATATATTCAGGAAAAAACGCATACGCCCTTTTTGGCCAAGGGCATCATTGTCGAGGTTTTGCCGCTTTTCCCGTGCTTTAAAGGCGATTCGAATCTTCCTCCTGAAATCTGTTTCCTGCAATTCTGCCTTGCTTTCAAATCCTCTTTGTTGTCTTCCGTCAATATATTTGTGGACGAGAGTTATCATTTATAACTCTGCAGGTTTGTGAATTGCAGTGCCCCTGAGCTCCATTTTTCAACTCGCTTTCTTGGGAGCTGGCCGCAAAAGCGCAGGATTGCTTCAGGCCCTATTCTGGTCCCGGGCGGCAGGCTGAGCCTGTGGTTAATTCTTCTTCCTGATGGGAAAATAGAGTGACCTGTGCCTGTCCCAACACCTAGAGCTAGTGTCTCATTGGTTCCCCCTCTTCCCGTTCATCCTCAGGACAAATTGCAACCTGTACGGAACAGGAGGTTAAAGGTGCTGATTCTCCAAGGAGGGAGATTGCTAGTAAAGCGGCTGGAATGGCGAACCCGAGCACAAGGAGATGAGAAATGAGGTGCGTGTTAGAAACCTTTCCCGATCACACGGTGTACCATCTTCTGGGATTCTCATGCATGTTTTCGATGTAGGAAGATGCCCTTGAACCTGGAGATTTGGGACCCATGGGATGGGTACCACGCAGTATTACTCTAAAGGGTCTGCGTTTGCTCACCCAACCTCACCAAACCTCTCAGCCCCAAGAGTGTCCACCCTTATGCCTCAATCAGCTGTGGGTCTAGATATGGTCAATCCAGGTGGCATCACAGCCCTTGAACGAATTTTGTAAGAATTTCTCTCTCTTTCACTGTCTTTGTTTCACGGGTTTTTAAAAGTAATTGATTTTTATAAAGGGGTTTAGCTGTTTTTTACTGCTGTGTTTATGCCGCTTTACACCCACTTGACTCACATACAGAGAGATATCAATACATAGGTTTTAAGATTCTTACTAGTCAGATATATTCTTGGGCGGTGAATAGGGGGTGTTGAGTCCAGATCACTGAGCAAGGAGTAGGTCTTGTCTATTACATATTGGGTTTATGGAACGGTCTCTGAGCTAATTTGAAACCCTTGTTTTATGCATCACCCCACCTCACCTTTCCCGTTAAGCAGCCATAGTGTGTTTTCTAAACGTGTGACTCTGTTCTGTTTTGTAATTCAGTTCAAGGGTAACGATTTTTACATTCCCTCTATAAGTGATATCTTATGATAAGTGTCTTTTTCTGTGTGACTTATTTCACTTAGAATCGTCGTACCTAAATCCACTCATCATGCTGCTACTAGCCTTATGACGTTGATTTCATGGCTGAGTGATATTCCATTGTACAAAAGGACCACAACTTCTTTATCCATTTTTCTCTTTCCTGGGATATTTAAGGTGTAACGAAGTGGAGGTTCTTGTCAACAGAGCAGCCCTAAACTTTGGGGTGCCTGTGCCTTGCTGATTTTTAGTTTTCCCAATTTATACGCCCGTGAGTGGAAGTGCCCTATGCTCTCTAAGCTGAGTGTTTTCGATGTTTCAGGACACACTGTACACTTCTGCAGAGTGGCTGTTGGCAATTTACTTCCCGCCCATCAGCGTAGCAAGGCTCCCGTTTCTCCATGGCCTGTCCTGCATTTCTGGTTTTGACACTTTATTCAGCATGGCCCTTTTGACCGATGGGAAGCGAGACTTCTTTGTAGCGCTGATTTGCCTTTCCAGGTTGCTTGGTTGGCCAAAAAGGGCGTATGCGTTTTTTCCTGAATATATTCAGAAAAAAACGCTTACGCCCTTTTTGGCCAAGGGCATCATTGTCGAGGTTTTGCCGCTTTTCCCGTGCTTTAAAGGCGATTCGAATCTTCCTCCTGAAATCTGTTTCCTGCAATTCTGCCTTGCTTTCAAATCCTCTTTGTTGTCTTCCGTCAATATATTTGTGGACGAGAGTTATCATTTATAACTCTGCAGGTTTGTGAATTGCAGTTCCCCTGAGCTCCATTTTTCAACTCGCTTTCTTGGGAGCTGGCCGCAAAAGCGCAGGATTGCTTCAGGCCCTATTCTGGTCCCGGGCGGCAGGCTGAGCCTGTGGTTAATTCTTCTTCCTGATGGGAAAATAGAGTGACCTGTGTCTGTCCCCACACCTAGAGCTAGTGTCTCATTGGTTCCCCCTCTTCCCGTTCATCCTCAGGACAAATTGCAACCTGTACGGAACAGGAGGTTAAAGGTGCTGATTCTCCAAGGAGGGAGATTGCTAGTAAAGTGGCTGGAATGGCGAACCCGAGCACAAGGAGATGAGAAATGAGGTGCGTGTTAGAAACCTTTCCCGATCACACGGTGTACCATCTTCTGGGATTCTCATGCATGTTTTCGATGTAGGAAGATGCCCTTGAACCTGGAGATTTGGGACCCATGGGATGGGTACCACGCAGTATTACTCTAAAGGGTCTGCGTTTGCTCACCCAACCTCACCAAACCTCTCAGCCCCAAGAGTGTCCACCCTTATGCCTCAATCAGCTGTGGGTCTAGATATGGTCAATCCAGGTGGCATCACAGCCCTTGAACGAATTTTGTAAGAATTTCTCTCTCTTTCACTGTCTTTGTTTCACGGGTTTTTAAAAGTAATTGATTTTTATAAAGGGGTTTAGCTGTTTTTTACTGCTGTGTTTATGCCGCTTTACACCCACTTGACTCACATACAGAGAGATATCAATACATAGGTTTTAAGATTCTTACTAGTCAGATATATTCTTGGGCGGTGAATAGGGGGTTTTGAGTCCAGATCACTGAGCAAGGAGTAGGTCTTGTCTATTACATATTGGGTTTATGGAACGGTCTCTGAGCTAATTTGAAACCCTTGTTTTATGCATCACCCCACCTCACCTTTCCCGTTAAGCAGCCATAGTGTGTTTTCTAAACGTGTGACTCTGTTCTGTTTTGTAATTCAGTTCAAGGGTAGCGGTTTTACATTCCCTCTATAAGTGATATCTTATGATAAGTGTCGTTTTCTGTGTGGCTTATTTCACTTAGAATCGTCGTACCTAAATCCACTCATCATGCTGCTACTAGCCTTATGACGTTGATTTCATGGCTGAGTGATATTCCATTGTACAAAAGGACCACAACTTCTTTATCCATTTTTCTCTTTCCTGGGATATTTAAGGTGTAACGAAGTGGAGGTTCTTGTCAACAGAGCAGCCCTAAACTTTGGGGTGCCTGTGCCTTGCTGATTTTTAGTTTTCCCAATTTATACGCCCGTGAGAGGAAGTGCCCTATGCTCTCTAAGCTGAGTGTTTTCGATGTTTCAGGACACACCGTACACTTCTGCAGAGTGGCTGTTGGCAATTTACATCCCGCCCATCAGCGTAGCAAGGCTCCCGTTTCTCCATGGCCCGTCCTGCATTTCTGGTTTTGACACTTTATTCAGCATGGCCCTTTTGACCGATGGGAAGCGAGACTTCTTTGTAGCGCTGATTTGCCTTTCCAGGTTGCTTGGTTGGCCAAAAAGGGCGTATGCGTTTTTTCCTGAATATATTCAGGAAAAAACGCATACGCCCTTTTTGGCCAAGGGCATCATTGTCGAGGTTTTGCCGCTTTTCCCGTGCTTTAAAGGCGATTCGAATCTACCTCCTGAAATCTGTTTCCTGCAATTCTGCCTTGCTTTCAAATCCTCTTCGTTGTCTTCCGTCAATATATTTGTGGACGAGAGTTATCATTTATAACTCTGCAGGTTTGTGAATTGCAGTGCCCCTGAGCTCCATTTTTCAACTCGCTTTCTTGGGAGCTGGCCGCAAAAGCGCAGGATTGCTTCAGGCCCTATTCTGGTCCCGGGCGGCAGGCTGAGCCTGTGGTTAATTCTTCTTCCTGATGGGAAAATAGAGTGACCTGTGCCTGTCCCCACACCTAGAGCTAGTGTCTCATTGGTTCCCCCTCTTCCCGTTCATCCTCAGGACAAATTGCAACCTGTACGGAACAGGAGGTTAAAGGTGCTGATTCTCCAAGGAGGGAGATTGCTAGTAAAGCGGCTGGAATGGCGAACCCGAGCACAAGGAGATGAGAAATGAGGTGCGTTTTAGAAACCTTTCCCGATCACACGGTGTACCATCTTCTGGGTTTCTCATGCACGTTTTCGAAGTAGGAAGATGCCCTTGAACCTGGAGATTTGGGACCCATGGGATGGGTACCACGCAGTATTACTCTAAAGGGTCTGCGTTTGCTCACCCAACCTCACCAAACCTCTCAGCCCCAAGAGTGTCCACCCTTATGTCTCAATCAGCTGTGGGTCTAGATATGGTCAATCCAGGTGGCATCACAGCCCCTGAACGAATTTAGTAAGAATTTCTCTATCTTTCACTGTCTTTGTTTCACGGGTTTTTAAAAGTGATTGATTTTTATAAAGGGGTTTAGCTGCTTTTCACTGCTGTGTTTATGCCGCTTTACACCCACTTGACTCACTTACAGAGAGATATCAATACATAGGTTTTAAGATTCTTACTAGTCAGATATATTCTTGGGCGGTGAATAGGGGGTGTTGAGTCCAGTTCACTGAGCAAGGAGTAGGTCGTGTCTACTACATATTGGGTTTATGGAACGGTCTCTGAGCTAATTTGAAACCCTTGTTTTATGCATCACCCCACCTCACCTTTCCCGTTAAGCAGCCATAGTGTGTTTTCTAAACGTGCGACTCTGTTCTGTTTTGTAATTCAGTTCAAGGGTAGCGGGTTTTACATTCCCTCTATAAGTGATATCTTATGATAAGTGTCTTTTTCTGTGTGACTTATTTCACTTAGAATCGTCGTACCTAAATCCACTCATCATGTTGCTACTAGCCTTATGACGTTGATTTCATGGCTGAGTGATATTCCATTGTACATAAGGACCACAACTTCTTTATCCATTTTTCTCTTTCCTGGGATATTTAAGGTGTAACGAAGTGGAGGTTCTTGTCAACAGAGCAGCCCTAAACTTTGGGGTGCCTGTGTCTTGCTGATTTTTAGTTTTCCCAATTTATACGCCCGTGACTGGAAGTGCCCTATGCTCTCTAAGCTGAGTTTTTTCGATGTTTCAGGACACACCGGATACTTCTCCAGAGTGGCTGTTGGCAATTTACATCCCGCCCATCAGCGTAGCAAGGCTCCCGTTTCTCCATGGCCTGTCCTGCATTTCTGGGTTTGACACTTTATTCAGCGTGGCCTATTTGACCGATGGGAAGCGAGACTTCTTTGTAGCGCTGATTTGCCTTTCCAGGTTGCTTGGTTGGCCCAAAAGGGCGTATGCGTTTTTCCCTGAATATATTCAGGGAAAAACGCATACGCCCTTTTTGGCCAAGGGCATCATTGTCGAGGTTTTGCCGCTTTTCCCGTGCTTTAAAGGCGATTCGAATCTACCTCCTGAAATCTGTTTCCTGCAATTCTGCCTTGCTTTCAAATCCTCTTCGTTGTCTTCCGTCAATATATTTGTGGACGAGAGTTATCATTTATAACTCTGCAGGTTTGTGAATTGCAGTGCCCCTGAGCTCCATTTTTCAACTCGCTTTCTTGGGAGCTGGCCGCAAAAGCGCAGGATTACTTCAGGCCCTATTTTGGTCCCGGGCGGCAGGCTGAGCCTGTGGTTAATTCTTCTTCCTGATGGGAAAATAGAGTGACCTGTGCCTTTCCCCACACCTAGAGCTAGTGTCTCATTGGTTCCCCCTCTTCCCGTTCATCCTCAGGACAAATTGCAACCTGTACGGAACAGGAGGTTAAAGGTGCTGATTTTCCAAGGAGGGTGATTGCTAGTAAAGCGGCTGGAATGGCGAACCCGAGCACAAGGAGATGAGAAATGAGGTGCGTTTTAGAAACCTTTCCCGATCACACGGTGTACCATCTTCTGGGTTTCTCATGCACGTTTTCGAAATAGGAAGATGCCCTTGAACCTGGAGATTTGGGACCCATGGGATGGGTACCACGCAGTATTACTCTAAAGGGTCTGCGTTTGCTCACCCAACCTCACCAAACCTCTCAGCCCCAAGAGTGTCCACCCTTATGTCTCAATCAGCTGTGGGTCTAGATATGGTCAATCCAGGTGGCATCACAGCCCCTGAACGAATTTAGTAAGAATTTCTCTATCTTTCACTGTCTTTGTTTCACGGGTTTTTAAAAGTGATTGATTTTTATAAAGGGGTTTAGCTGCTTTTCACTGCTGTGTTTATGCCGCTTTACACCCACTTGACTCACTTACAGAGACATATCAATACATAGGTTTTAAGATTCTTACTAGTCAGATATATTCTTGGGCGGTGAATAGGGGGTGTTGAGTCCAGTTCACTGAGCAAGGAGTAGGTCGTGTCTACTACATATTGGGTTTATGGAACGGTCTCTGAGCTAATTTGAAACCCTTGTTTTATGCATCACCCCACCTCACCTTTCCCGTTAAGCAGCCATAGTGTGTTTTCTAAACGTGCGACTCTGTTCTGTTTTGTAATTCAGTTCAAGGGTAGCGGTTTTTACATTCCCTCTATAAGTGATATCTTATGATAAGTGTCTTTTTCTGTGTGACTTATTTCACTTAGAATCGTCGTACCTAAATCCACTCATCATGTTGCTACTAGCCTTATGACGTTGATTTCATGGCTGAGTGATATTCCATTGTACATAAGGACCACAACTTCTTTATCCATTTTTCTCTTTCCTGGGATATTTAAGGTGTAACGAAGTGGAGGTTCTTGTCAACAGAGCAGCCCTAAACTTTGGGGTGCCTGTGTCTTGCTGATTTTTAGTTTTCCCAATTTATACGCCCGTGAGAGGAAGTGCCCTATGCTCTCTAAGCTGAGTGTTTTCGATGTTTCAGGACACACCGTACACTTCTGCAGAGTGGCTGTTGGCAATTTACATCCCGCCCATCAACGTAGCAAGGCTCCCGTTTCTCCATGGCCCGTCCTGCATTTCTGGTTTTGACACTTTATTCAGCATGGCCCTTTTGACCGATGGGAAGCGAGACTTCTTTGTAGCGCTGATTGGCCTTTCCAGGTTGCATGGTTGGCCAAAAAGGGCGTATGCGTTTTTTCCTGAATATATTCAGGAAAAAACGCATACGCCCTTTTTGGCCAAGGGCATCATTGTCGAGGTTTTGCCGCTTTTCCCGTGCTTTAAAGGCGATTCGAATCTACCTCCTGAAATCTGTTTCCTGCAATTCTGCCTTGCTTTCAAATCCTCTTCGTTGTCTTCCGTCAATATATTTGTGGACGAGAGTTATCATTTATAACTCTGCAGGTTTGTGAATTGCAGTGCCCCTGAGCTCCATTTTTCAACTCGCTTTCTTGGCAGCTGGCCGCAAAAGCGCAGGATTGCTTCAGGCCCTATTCTGGTCCCGGGCGGCAGGCTGAGCCTGTGGTTAATTCTTCTTCCTGATGGGAAAATAGAGTGACCTGTGCCTGTCCCCACACCTAGAGCTAGTGTCTCATTGGTTCCCCCTCTTCCCGTTCATCCTCAGGACAAATTGCAACCTGTACGGAACAGGAGGTTAAAGGTGCTGATTCTCCAAGGAGGGAGATTGCTAGTAAAGCGGCTGGAATGGCGAACCCGAGCACAAGGAGATGAGAAATGAGCTGCGTGTTAGAAACCTTTCCCGATCACACGGTGTACCATCTTCTGGGTTTCTCATGCACGTTTTCGAAGTAGGAAGATGCCCTTGAACCTGGAGATTTGGGACCCATGGGATGGGTACCACGCAGTATTACTCTAAAGGGTCTGCGTTTGCTCACCCAACCTCACCAAAACTCTCAGCCCCAAGAGTGTCCACCCTTATGTCTCAATCAGCTGTGGGTCTAGATATGGTCAATCCAGGTGGCATCACAGCCCCTGAACGAATTTAGTAAGAATTTCTCTATCTTTCACTGTCTTTGTTTCACGGGTTTTTAAAAGTGATTGATTTTTATAAAGGGGTTTAGCTGCTTTTCACTGCTGTGTTTATGCCGCTTTACACCCACTTGACTCACATACAGAGAGATATCAATACATAGGTTTTAAGATTCTTACTAGTCAGATATATTCTTGGGCGCTGAATAGGGGGTGTTGAGTCCAGATCACTGAGCAAGGAGTAGGTCTTGTCTATTACATATTGGGTTTATGGAACGGTCTCTGAGCTAATTTGAAACCCTTGTTTTATGCATCACCCCACCTCACCTTTCCCGTTAAGCAGCCATAGTGTGTTTTCTAAACGTGCGACTCTGTTCTGTTTTGTAATTCAGTTCAAGGGTAGCGGTTTTACATTCCCTCTATAAGTGATATCTTATGATAAGTGTCTTTTTCTGTGTGACTTATTTCACTTAGAATCGTCGTACCTAAATCCACTCATCATGCTGCTACTAGCCTTATGACGTTGATTTCATGGCTGAGTGATATTCCATTGTACAAAAGGACCACAACTTCTTTATCCATTTTTCTCTTTCCTGGGATATTTAAGGTGTAACGAAGTGGAGGTTCTTGTCAACAGAGCAGCCCTAAACTTTGGGGTGCCTGTGCCTTGCTGATTTTTAGTTTTCCCAATTTATACGCCCGTGAGAGGAAGTGCCCTATGCTCTCTAAGCTGAGTGTTTTCGATGTTTCAGGACACACCGGACACTTCTGCAGAGTGGCTGTTGGCAATTTACATCCCGCCCATCAGCGTAGCAAGGCTCCCGTTTCTCCATGGCCTGTCCTGCATTTCTGGGTTTGACACTTTATTCAGCGTGGCCTATTTGACCGATGGGAAGCGAGACTTCTTTGTAGCGCTGATTTGCCTTTCCAGGTTGCTTGGTTGGCCAAAAAGGGCGTATGCGTTTTTTCCTGAATATATTCAGGAAAAAACGCATACGCCCTTTTTGGCCAAGGGCATCATTGTCGAGGTTTTGCCGCTTTTCCCGTGCTTTAAAGGCGATTCGAATCTACCTCCTGAAATCTGTTTCCTGCAATTCTGCCTTGCTTTCAAATCCTCTTCGTTGCCTACCCTCAATATATTTGAGGACGAGAGTTATCATTTATAACTCTGCAGGTCTGTGAATTGCAGTGCCCCTGAGCTCCATTTTTCAACTCGCTTTCTTGGGAGCTGGCCGCAAAAGCGCAGGATTGCTTCAGGCCCTATTCTGGTCCCGGGCGGCAGGCTGAGCCTGTGGTTAATTCTTCTTCCTGATGGGAAAATAGAGTGACCTGTGCCTGTCCCCACACCTAGAGCTAGTGTCTCATTGGTTCCCCCTCTTCCCGTTCATCCTCAGGACAAATTGCAACCTGTACGGAACAGGAGGTTAAAGGTGCTGATTCTCCAAGGAGGGAGATTGCTAGTAAAGCGGCTGGAATGGCGAACCCGAGCACAAGGAGATGAGAAATGAGGTGCGTTTTAGAAACCTTTCCCGGTCACACGGTGTACCATCTTCTGGGATTCTCATGCATGTTTTCGATGTAGGAAGATGCCCTTGAACCTGGAGATTTGGGACCCATGGGATGGGTACCACGCAGTATTACTCTAAAGGGTCTGCGTTTGCTCACCCAACCTCACCAAACCTCTCAGCCCCAAGAGTGTCCACCCTTATGCCTCAATCAGCTGTGGGTCTAGATATGGTCAATCCAGGTGGCATCACAGCCCCTGAACGAATTTTGTAAGAATTTCTCTCTCTTTCACTGTCTTTGTTTCACGGGTTTTTAAAAGTAATTGATTTTTATAAAGGGGTTTAGCTGTTTTTCACTGCTGTGTTTATGCCGCTTTACACCCACTTGACTCACATACAGAGAGATATCAATACATAGGTTTTAAGATTCTTACTAGTCAGATATATTCTTGGGCGGTGAATAGGGGGTTTTGAGTCCAGATCACTGAGCAAGGAGTAGGTCTTGTCTATTACATATTGGGTTTATGGAACGGTCTCTGAGCTAATTTGAAACCCTTGTTTTATGCATCACCCCACCTCACCTTTCCCGTTAAGCAGCCATAGTGTGTTTTCTAAACGTGTGACTCTGTTCTGTTTTGTAATTCAGTTCAAGGGTAGCGGTTTTACATTCCCTCTATAAGTGATATCTTATGATAAGTGTCGTTTTCTGTGTGGCTTATTTCACTTAGAATCGTCGTACCTAAATCCACTCATCATGCTGCTACTAGCCTTATGACGTTGATTTCATGGCTGAGTGATATTCCATTGTACAAAAGGACCACAACTTCTTTATCCATTTTTCTCTTTCCTGGGATATTTAAGGTGTAACGAAGTGGAGGTTCTTGTCAACAGAGCAGCCCTAAACTTTGGGGTGCCTGTGCCTTGCTGATTTTTAGTTTTCCCAATTTATACGCCCGTGAGAGGAAGTGCCCTATGCTCTCTAAGCTGAGTGTTTTCGATGTTTCAGGACACACCGTACACTTCTGCAGAGTGGCTGTTGGCAATTTACATCCCGCCCATCAGCGTAGCAAGGCTCCCGTTTCTCCATGGCCTGTCCTGCATTTCTGGTTTTGACACTTTATTCAGCATGGCCCTTTTGACCGATGGGAAGCGAGACTTCTTTGTAGCGCTGATTTGCCTTTCCAGGTTGCTTGGTTGGCCAAAAAGGGCGTATGCGTTTTTTCCTGAATATATTCAGGAAAAAACGCATACGCCCTTTTTGGCCAAGGGCATCATTGTCGAGGTTTTGCCGCTTTTCCCGTGCTTTAAAGGCGATTCGAATCTTCCTCCTGAAATCTGTTTCCTGCAATTCTGCCTTGCTTTCAAATCCTCTTCGTTGTCTTCCGTCAATATATTTGTGGACGAGAGTTATCATTTATAACTCTGCAGGTTTGTGAATTGCAGTGCCCCTGAGCTCCATTTTTCAACTCGCTTTCTTGGGAGCTGGCCGCAAAAGCGCAGGATTGCTTCAGGCCCTATTCTGGTCCCGGGCGGCAGGCTGAGCCTGTGGTTAATTCTTCTTCCTGATGGGAAAATAGAGTGACCTGTGCCTGTCCCAACACCTAAAGCTAGTGTCTCATTGGTTCCCCCTCTTCCCGTTCATCCTCAGGACAAATTGCAACCTGTACGGAACAGGAGGTTAAAGGTGCTGATTCTCCAAGGAGGGTGATTGCTAGTAAAGCGGCTGGAATGGCGAACCCGAGCACAAGGAGATGAGAAATGAGGTGCGTTTTAGAAACCTTTCCCGATCACACGGTGTCCCATCTTCTGGGATTCTCATGCACGTTTTCGATGTAGGAAGATGCCCTTGAACCTGGAGATTTGGGACCCATGGGATGGGTACCACGCAGTATTACTCTAAAGGGTCTGCGTTTGCTCACCCAACCTCACCAAACCTCTCAGCCCCAAGAGTGTCCACCCTTATGCCTCAATCAGCTGTGGGTCTAGATATGGTCAATCCAGGTGGCATCACAGCCCTTGAACGAATTTTGTAAGAATTTCTCTCTCTTTCACTGTCTTTGTTTCACGGGTTTTTAAAAGTAATTGATTTTTATAAAGGGGTTTAGCTGTTTTTTACTGCTGTGTTTATGCCACTTTACACCCACTTGACTCACATACAGAGAGATATCAATACATAGGTTTTAAGATTCTTACTAGTCAGATATATTCTTGGGCGGTGAATAGGGGGTGTTGAGTCCAGTTCAGTGAGCAAGGAGTAGGTCGTGTCTACTACATATTGGGTTTATGGAACGGTATCTGAGCTAATTTGAAACCCTTGTTTTATGCATCACCCCACCTCACCTTTCCCGTTAAGCAGCCATAGTGTGTTTTCTAAACGTGCGACTCTGTTCTGTTTTGTAATTCAGTTCAAGGGTAGCGGTTTTTACATTCCCTCTATAAGTGATATCTTATGATAAGTGTCTTTTTCTGTGTGACTTATTTCACTTAGAATCGTCGTACCTAAATCCACTCATCATGTTGCTACTAGCCTTATGACGTTGATTTCATGGCTGAGTGATATTCCATTGTACATAAGGACCACAACTTCTTTATCCATTTTTCTCTTTCCTGGGATATTTAAGGTGTAACGAAGTGGAGGTTCTTGTCAACAGAGCAGCCCTAAACTTTGGGGTGCCTGTGTCTTGCTGATTTTTAGTTTTCCCAATTTATACGCCCATGAGTGGAAGTGCCCTATGCTCTCTAAGCTGAGTTTTTTCGATGTTTCAGGACACACCGGACACTTCTCCAGAGTGGCTGTTGGCAATTTACATCCCGCCCATCAGCGTAGCAAGGCTCCCGTTTCTCCATGGCCCGTCCTGCATTTCTGGGTTTGACACTTTATTCAGCGTGGCCTATTTGACCGATGGGAAGCGAGACCTCTTTGTAGCGCTGATTTGCCTTTCCAGGTTGCTTGGTTGGCCAAAAAGGGCGTATGCGTTTTTCCCTGAATATATTCAGGAAAAAACGCATACGCCCTTTTTGGCCAAGGGCATCATTGTCGAGGTTTTGCCGCTTTTCCCGTGCTTTAAGGGCGATTCGAATCTACCTCCTGAAATCTGATTCCTGCAATTCTGCCTTGCTTTCAAATCCTCTTCGTTGTCTTCAGTCAATATATTTGTGGACGAGAGTTATCATTTATAACTCTGCAGGTTTGTGAATTGCAGTGCCCCTGAGCTCCATTTTTCAACTCGCTTTCTTGGGAGCTGGCCGCAAAAGCGCAGGATTACTTCAGGCCCTATTCTGGTCCCGCGCGGCAGGCTGAGCCTGTGGTTAATTCTTCTTCCTGATGGGAAAATAGAGTGACCTGTGCCTGTCCCAACACCTAGAGCTAGTGTCTCATTGGTTCCCCCTCTTCCCGTTCATCCTCAGGACAAATTGCAACCTGTACGGAACAGGAGGTTAAAGGTGCTGATTCTCCAAGGAGGGAGATTGCTAGTAAAGCGGCTGGAATGGCGAACCCGAGCACAAGGAGATGAGAAATGAGGTGCGTTTTAGAAACCTTTCCCGATCACACGGTGTACCATCTTCTGGGTTTCTCATGCACGTTTTCGATGTAGGAAGATGCCCTTGAACCTGGAGATTTGGGACCCATGGGATGGGTACCACGCAGTATTACTCTAAAGGGTCTGCGTTTGCTCACCCAACCTCACCAAACCTCTCAGCCCCAAGAGTGTCCACCCTTATGTCTCAATCAGCTGTGGGTCTAGATATGGTCAATCCAGGTGGCATCACAGCCCCTGAACGTATTTAGTAAGAATTTCTCTATCTTTCACTGTCTTTGTTTCACGGGTTTTTAAAAGTGATTGATTTTTATAAAGGGGTTTAGCTGCTTTTCACTGCTGTGTTTATGCCGCTTTACACCCACTTGACTCACTTACAGAGAGGTATCAATACATAGGTTTTAAGATTCTTACTAGTCAGATATATTCTTGGGCGGTGAATAGGGGGTGTTGAGTCCAGTTCACTGAGCAAGGAGTAGGTCGTGTCTACTACATATTGGGTTTATGGAACGGTATCTGAGCTAATTTGAAACCCTTGTTTTATGCATCACCCCACCTCACCTTTCTCGTTAAGCAGCCATAGTGTGTTTTCTAAACGTGCGACTCTGTTCTGTTTTGTAATTCAGTTCAAGGGTAGCGGTTTTTACATTCCCTCTATAAGTGATATCTTATGATAAGTGTCTTTTTCTGTGTGACTTATTTCACTTAGAATCGTCGTACCTAAATCCACTCATCATGTTGCTACTAGCCTTATGACGTTGATTTCATGGCTGAGTGATATTCCATTGTACATAAGGACCACAACTTCTTTATCCATTTTTCTCTTTCCTGGGATATTTAAGGTGTAACGAAGTGGAGGTTCTTGTCAACAGAGCAGCCCTAAACTTTGGGGTGCCTGTGTCTTGCTGATTTTTAGTTTTCCCAATTTATACGCCCATGACTGGAAGTGCCCTATGCTCTCTAAGCTGAGTTTTTTCGATGTTTCAGGACACACCGGACACTTCTCCAGAGTGGCTGTTGGCAATTTACATCCCGCCCATCAGCGTAGCAAGGCTCCCGTTTCTCCATGGCCTGTCCTGCATTTCTGGGTTTGACACTTTATTCAGCGTGGCCTATTTGACCGATGGGAAGCGAGACTTCTTTGTAGCGCTGATTTGCCTTTCCAGGTTGCTTGGTTGGCCCAAAAGGGCGTATGCGTTTTTCCCTGAATATATTCAGGGAAAAACGCATACGCCCTTTTTGGCCAAGGGCATCATTGTCGAGGTTTTGCCGCTTTTCCCGTGCTTTAAAGGCGATTCGAATCTACCTCCTGAAATCTGTTTCCTGCAATTCTGCCTTGCTTTCAAATCCTCTTCGTTGTCTTCCGTCAATATATTTGTGGACGAGAGTTATCATTTATAACTCTGCAGGTTTGTGAATTGCAGTGCCCCTGAGCTCCATTTTTCAACTCGCTTTCTTGGGAGCTGGCCGCAAAAGCGCAGGATTACTTCAGGCCCTATTTTGGTCCCGGGCGGCAGGCTGAGCCTGTGGTTAATTCTTCTTCCTGATGGGAAAATAGAGTGACCTGTGCCTTTCCCCACACCTAGAGCTAGTGTCTCATTGGTTCCCCCTCTTCCCGTTCATCCTCAGGACAAATTGCAACCTGTACGGAACAGGAGGTTAAAGGTGCTGATTTTCCAAGGAGGGTGATTGCTAGTAAAGCGGCTGGAATGGCGAACCCGAGCACAAGGAGATGAGAAATGAGGTGCGTTTTAGAAACCTTTCCCGATCACACGGTGTACCATCTTCTGGGTTTCTCATGCACGTTTTCGAAATAGGAAGATGCCCTTGAACCTGGAGATTTGGGACCCATGGGATGGGTACCACGCAGTATTACTCTAAAGGGTCTGCGTTTGCTCACCCAACCTCACCAAACCTCTCAGCCCCAAGAGTGTCCACCCTTATGTCTCAATCAGCTGTGGGTCTAGATATGGTCAATCCAGGTGGCATCACAGCCCCTGAACGAATTTAGTAAGAATTTCTCTATCTTTCACTGTCTTTGTTTCACGGGTTTTTAAAAGTGATTGATTTTTATAAAGGGGTTTAGCTGCTTTTCACTGCTGTGTTTATGCCGCTTTACACCCACTTGACTCACTTACAGAGACATATCAATACATAGGTTTTAAGATTCTTACTAGTCAGATATATTCTTGGGCGGTGAATAGGGGGTGTTGAGTCCAGTTCACTGAGCAAGGAGTAGGTCGTGTCTACTACATATTGGGTTTATGGAACGGTCTCTGAGCTAATTTGAAACCCTTGTTTTATGCATCACCCCACCTCACCTTTCCCGTTAAGCAGCCATAGTGTGTTTTCTAAACGTGCGACTCTGTTCTGTTTTGTAATTCAGTTCAAGGGTAGCGGTTTTTACATTCCCTCTATAAGTGATATCTTATGATAAGTGTCTTTTTCTGTGTGACTTATTTCACTTAGAATCGTCGTACCTAAATCCACTCATCATGTTGCTACTAGCCTTATGACGTTGATTTCATGGCTGAGTGATATTCCATTGTACATAAGGACCACAACTTCTTTATCCATTTTTCTCTTTCCTGGGATATTTAAGGTGTAACGAAGTGGAGGTTCTTGTCAACAGAGCAGCCCTAAACTTTGGGGTGCCTGTGTCTTGCTGATTTTTAGTTTTCCCAATTTATACGCCCGTGAGAGGAAGTGCCCTATGCTCTCTAAGCTGAGTGTTTTCGATGTTTCAGGACACACCGTACACTTCTGCAGAGTGGCTGTTGGCAATTTACATCCCGCCCATCAGCGTAGCAAGGCTCCCGTTTCTCCATGGCCCGTCCTGCATTTCTGGTTTTGACACTTTATTCAGCATGGCCCTTTTGACCGATGGGAAGCGAGACTTCTTTGTAGCGCTGATTTGCCTTTCCAGGTTGCTTGGTTGGCCAAAAAGGGCGTATGCGTTTTTTCCTGAATATATTCAGGAAAAAACGCATACGCCCTTTTTGGCCAAGGGCATCATTGTCGAGGTTTTGCCGCTTTTCCCGTGCTTTAAAGGCGATTCGAATCTACCTCCTGAAATCTGTTTCCTGCAATTCTGCCTTGCTTTCAAATCCTCTTCGTTGTCTTCCGTCAATATATTTGTGGACGAGAGTTATCATTTATAACTCTGCAGGTTTGTGAATTGCAGTGCCCCTGAGCTCCATTTTTCAACTCGCTTTCTTGGCAGCTGGCCGCAAAAGCGCAGGATTACTTCAGGCCCTATTCTGGTCCCGGGCGGCAGGCTGAGCCTGTGGTTAATTCTTCTTCCTGATGGGAAAATAGAGTGACCTGTGCCTGTCCCCACACCTAGAGCTAGTGTCTCATTGGTTCCCCCTCTTCCCGTTCATCCTCAGGACAAATTGCAACCTGTACGGAACAGGAGGTTAAAGGTGCTGATTCTCCAAGGAGGGAGATTGCTAGTAAAGCGGCTGGAATGGCGAACCCGAGCACAAGGAGATGAGAAATGAGCTGCGTTTTAGAAACCTTTCCCGATCACACGGTGTACCATCTTCTGGGTTTCTCATGCACGTTTTCGAAGTAGGAAGATGCCCTTGAACCTGGAGATTTGGGACCCATGGGATGGGTACCACGCAGTATTACTCTAAAGGGTCTGCGTTTGCTCACCCAACCTCACCAAACCTCTCAGCCCCAAGAGTGTCCACCCTTATGTCTCAATCAGCTGTGGGTCTAGATATGGTCAATCCAGGTGGCATCACAGCCCCTGAACGAATTTAGTAAGAATTTCTCTATCTTTCACTGTCTTTGTTTCACGGGTTTTTAAAAGTGATTGATTTTTATAAAGGGGTTTAGCTGCTTTTCACTGCTGTGTTTATGCCGCTTTACACCCACTTGACTCACTTACAGAGAGATATCAATACATAGGTTTTAAGATTCTTACTAGTCAGATATATTCTTGGGCGGTGAATAGGGGGTGTTGAGTCCAGTTCACTGAGCAAGGAGTAGGTCGTGTCTACTACATATTGGGTTTATGGAACGGTCTCTGAGCTAATTTGAAACCCTTGTTTTATGCATCACCCCACCTCACCTTTCCCGTTAAGCAGCCATAGTGTGTTTTCTAAACGTGCGACTCTGTTCTGTTTTGTAATTCAGTTCAAGGGTAGCGGTTTTTACATTCCCTCTATAAGTGATATCTTATGATAAGTGTCTTTTTCTGTGTGACTTATTTCACTTAGAATCGTCGTACCTAAATCCACTCATCATGTTGCTACTAGCCTTATGACGTTGATTTCATGGCTGAGTGATATTCCATTGTACATAAGGACCACAACTTCTTTATCCATTTTTCTCTTTCCTGGGATATTTAAGGTGTAACGAAGTGGAGGTTCTTGTCAACAGAGCAGCCCTAAACTTTGGGGTGCCTGTGTCTTGCTGATTTTTAGTTTTCCCAATTTATACGCCCATGACTGGAAGTGCCCTATGCTCTCTAAGCTGAGTTTTTTCGATGTTTCAGGACACACCGGACACTTCTCCAGAGTGGCTGTTGGCAATTTACATCCCGCCCATCAGCGTAGCAAGGCTCCCGTTTCTCCATGGCCTGTCCTGCATTTCTGGGTTTGACACTTTATTCAGCGTGGCCTATTTGACCGATGGGAAGCGAGACTTCTTTGTAGCGCTGATTTGCCTTTCCAGGTTGCTTGGTTGGCCCAAAAGGGCGTATGCGTTTTTCCCTGAATATATTCAGGGAAAAACGCATACGCCCTTTTTGGCCAAGGGCATCATTGTCGAGGTTTTGCCGCT
Organism: Balaenoptera borealis; assembly: GCF_965194805.1. Classification (NCBI taxonomy): domain Eukaryota; kingdom Metazoa; phylum Chordata; class Mammalia; order Artiodactyla; family Balaenopteridae; genus Balaenoptera; species Balaenoptera borealis. Next base: position 205,640 of record NW_028123744.1, on the reverse strand, counting down.
TTTCCCGTGCTTTAAAGGCGATTCGAATCTACCTCCTGAAATCTGTTTCCTGCAATTCTGCCTTGCTTTCAAATCCTCTTCGTTGTCTTCCGTCAATATATTTGTGGACGAGAGTTATCATTTATAACTCTGCAGGTTTGTGAATTGCAGTGCCCCTGAGCTCCATTTTTCAACTCGCTTTCTTGGCAGCTGGCCGCAAAAGCGCAGGATTACTTCAGGCCCTATTTTGGTCCCGGGCGGCAGGCTGAGCCTGTGGTTAATTCTTCTTCCTGATGGGAAAATAGAGTGACCTGTGCCTTTCCCCACACCTAGAGCTAGTGTCTCATTGGTTCCCCCTCTTCCCGTTCATCCTCAGGACAAATTGCAACCTGTACGGAACAGGAGGTTAAAGGTGCTGATTTTCCAAGGAGGGTGATTGCTAGTAAAGCGGCTAGAATGGCGAACCCGAGCACAAGGAGATGAGAAATGAGGTGCGTTTTAGAAACCTTTCCCGATCACACGGTGTACCATCTTCTGGGTTTCTCATGCACGTTTTCGAAATAGGAAGATGCCCTTGAACCTGGAGATTTGGGACCCATGGGATGGGTACCACGCAGTATTACTCTAAAGGGTCTGCGTTTGCTCACCCAACCTCACCAAACCTCTCAGCCCCAAGAGTGTCCACCCTTATGTCTCAATCAGCTGTGGGTCTAGATATGGTCAATCCAGGTGGCATCACAGCCCCTGAACGAATTTAGTAAGAATTTCTCTATCTTTCACTGTCTTTGTTTCACGGGTTTTTAAAAGTGATTGATTTTTATAAAGGGGTTTAGCTGATTTTCACTGCTGTGTTTATGCCGCTTTACACCCACTTGACTCACTTACAGAGACATATCAATACATAGGTTTTAAGATTCTTACTAGTCAGATATATTCTTGGGCGGTGAATAGGGGGTGTTGAGTCCAGTTCACTGAGCAAGGAGTAGGTCGTGTCTACTACATATTGGGTTTATGGAACGGTCTCTGAGCTAATTTGAAACCCTTGTTTTATGCATCACCCCACCTCACCTTTCCCGTTAAGCAGCCATAGTGTGTTTTCTAAACGTGCGACTCTGTTCTGTTTTGTAATTCAGTTCAAGGGTAGCGGTTTTTACATTCCCTCTATAAGTGATATCTTATGATAAGTGTCTTTTTCTGTGTGACTTATTTCACTTAGAATCGTCGTACCTAAATCCACTCATCATGTTGCTACTAGCCTTATGACGTTGATTTCATGGCTGAGTGATATTCCATTGTACATAAGGACCACAACTTCTTTATCCATTTTTCTCTTTCCTGGGATATTTAAGGTGTAACGAAGTGGAGGTTCTTGTCAACAGAGCAGCCCTAAACTTTGGGGTGCCTGTGTCTTGCTGATTTTTAGTTTTCCCAATTTATACGCCCGTGAGAGGAAGTGCCCTATGCTCTCTAAGCTGAGTGTTTTCGATGTTTCAGGACACACCGTACACTTCTGCAGAGTGGCTGTTGGCAATTTACATCCCGCCCATCAGCGTAGCAAGGCTCCCGTTTCTCCATGGCCCGTCCTGCATTTCTGGTTTTGACACTTTATTCAGCATGGCCCTTTTGACCGATGGGAAGCGAGACTTCTTTGTAGCGCTGATTTGCCTTTCCAGGTTGCTTGGTTGGCCAAAAAGGGCGTATGCGTTTTTTCCTGAATATATTCAGGAAAAAACGCATACGCCCTTTTTGGCCAAGGGCATCATTGTCGAGGTTTTGCCGCTTTTCCCGTGCTTTAAAGGCGATTCGAATCTACCTCCTGAAATCTGTTTCCTGCAATTCTGCCTTGCTTTCAAATCCTCTTCGTTGTCTTCCGTCAATATATTTGTGGACGAGAGTTATCATTTATAACTCTGCAGGTTTGTGAATTGCAGTGCCCCTGAGCTCCATTTTTCAACTCGCTTTCTTGGCAGCTGGCCGCAAAAGCGCAGGATTACTTCAGGCCCTATTCTGGTCCCGGGCGGCAGGCTGAGCCTGTGGTTAATTCTTCTTCCTGATGGGAAAATAGAGTGACCTGTGCCTGTCCCCACACCTAGAGCTAGTGTCTCATTGGTTCCCCCTCTTCCCGTTCATCCTCAGGACAAATTGCAACCTGTACGGAACAGGAGGTTAAAGGTGCTGATTCTCCAAGGAGGGAGATTGCTAGTAAAGCGGCTGGAATGGCGAACCCGAGCACAAGGAGATGAGAAATGAGCTGCGTTTTAGAAACCTTTCCCGATCACACGGTGTACCATCTTCTGGGTTTCTCATGCACGTTTTCGAAGTAGGAAGATGCCCTTGAACCTGGAGATTTGGGACCCATGGGATGGGTACCACGCAGTATTACTCTAAAGGGTCTGCGTTTGCTCACCCAACCTCACCAAACCTCTCAGCCCCAAGAGTGTCCACCCTTATGTCTCAATCAGCTGTGGGTCTAGATATGGTCAATCCAGGTGGCATCACAGCCCCTGAACGAATTTAGTAAGAATTTCTCTATCTTTCACTGTCTTTGTTTCACGGGTTTTTAAAAGTGATTGATTTTTATAAAGGGGTTTAGCTGCTTTTCACTGCTGTGTTTATGCCGCTTTACACCCACTTGACTCACTTACAGAGAGATATCAATACATAGGTTTTAAGATTCTTACTAGTCAGATATATTCTTGGGCGGTGAATAGGGGGTGTTGAGTCCAGTTCACTGAGCAAGGAGTAGGTCGTGTCTACTACATATTGGGTTTATGGAACGGTCTCTGAGCTAATTTGAAACCCTTGTTTTATGCATCACCCCACCTCACCTTTCCCGTTAAGCAGCCATAGTGTGTTTTCTAAACGTGCGACTCTGTTCTGTTTTGTAATTCAGTTCAAGGGTAGCGGGTTTTACATTCCCTCTATAAGTGATATCTTATGATAAGTGTCTTTTTCTGTGTGACTTATTTCACTTAGAATCGTCGTACCTAAATCCACTCATCATGTTGCTACTAGCCTTATGACGTTGATTTCATGGCTGAGTGATATTCCATTGTACATAAGGACCACAACTTCTTTATCCATTTTTCTCTTTCCTGGGATATTTAAGGTGTAACGAAGTGGAGGTTCTTGTCAACAGAGCAGCCCTAAACTTTGGGGTGCCTGTGTCTTGCTGATTTTTAGTTTTCCCAATTTATACGCCCATGACTGGAAGTGCCCTATGCTCTCTAAGCTGAGTTTTTTCGATGTTTCAGGACACACCGGACACTTCTCCAGAGTGGCTGTTGGCAATTTACATCCCGCCCATCAGCGTAGCAAGGCTCCCGTTTCTCCATGGCCTGTCCTGCATTTCTGGGTTTGACACTTTATTCAGCGTGGCCTATTTGACCGATGGGAAGCGAGACTTCTTTGTAGCGCTGATTTGCCTTTCCAGGTTGCTTGGTTGGCCCAAAAGGGCGTATGCGTTTTTCCCTGAATATATTCAGGGAAAAACGCATACGCCCTTTTTGGCCAAGGGCATCATTGTCGAGGTTTTGCCGCTTTTCCCGTGCTTTAAAGGCGATTCGAATCTACCTCCTGAAATCTGTTTCCTGCAATTCTGCCTTGCTTTCAAATCCTCTTCGTTGTCTTCCGTCAATATATTTGTGGACGAGAGTTATCATTTATAACTCTGCAGGTTTGTGAATTGCAGTGCCCCTGAGCTCCATTTTTCAACTCGCTTTCTTGGGAGCTGGCCGCAAAAGCGCAGGATTACTTCAGGCCCTATTTTGGTCCCGGGCGGCAGGCTGAGCCTGTGGTTAATTCTTCTTCCTGATGGGAAAATAGAGTGACCTGTGCCTTTCCCCACACCTAGAGCTAGTGTCTCATTGGTTCCCCCTCTTCCCGTTCATCCTCAGGACAAATTGCAACCTGTACGGAACAGGAGGTTAAAGGTGCTGATTTTCCAAGGAGGGTGATTGCTAGTAAAGCGGCTGGAATGGCGAACCCGAGCACAAGGAGATGAGAAATGAGGTGCGTTTTAGAAACCTTTCCCGATCACACGGTGTACCATCTTCTGGGTTTCTCATGCACGTTTTCGAAATAGGAAGATGCCCTTGAACCTGGAGATTTGGGACCCATGGGATGGGTACCACGCAGTATTACTCTAAAGGGTCTGCGTTTGCTCACCCAACCTCACCAAACCTCTCAGCCCCAAGAGTGTCCACCCTTATGTCTCAATCAGCTGTGGGTCTAGATATGGTCAATCCAGGTGGCATCACAGCCCCTGAACGAATTTAGTAAGAATTTCTCTATCTTTCACTGTCTTTGTTTCACGGGTTTTTAAAAGTGATTGATTTTTATAAAGGGGTTTAGCTGCTTTTCACTGCTGTGTTTATGCCGCTTTACACCCACTTGACTCACTTACAGAGACATATCAATACATAGGTTTTAAGATTCTTACTAGTCAGATATATTCTTGGGCGGTGAATAGGGGGTGTTGAGTCCAGTTCACTGAGCAAGGAGTAGGTCGTGTCTACTACATATTGGGTTTATGGAACGGTCTCTGAGCTAATTTGAAACCCTTGTTTTATGCATCACCCCACCTCACCTTTCCCGTTAAGCAGCCATAGTGTGTTTTCTAAACGTGCGACTCTGTTCTGTTTTGTAATTCAGTTCAAGGGTAGCGGTTTTTACATTCCCTCTATAAGTGATATCTTATGATAAGTGTCTTTTTCTGTGTGACTTATTTCACTTAGAATCGTCGTACCTAAATCCACTCATCATGTTGCTACTAGCCTTATGACGTTGATTTCATGGCTGAGTGATATTCCATTGTACATAAGGACCACAACTTCTTTATCCATTTTTCTCTTTCCTGGGATATTTAAGGTGTAACGAAGTGGAGGTTCTTGTCAACAGAGCAGCCCTAAACTTTGGGGTGCCTGTGTCTTGCTGATTTTTAGTTTTCCCAATTTATACGCCCGTGAGAGGAAGTGCCCTATGCTCTCTAAGCTGAGTGTTTTCGATGTTTCAGGACACACCGTACACTTCTGCAGAGTGGCTGTTGGCAATTTACATCCCGCCCATCAGCGTAGCAAGGCTCCCGTTTCTCCATGGCCCGTCCTGCATTTCTGGTTTTGACACTTTATTCAGCATGGCCCTTTTGACCGATGGGAAGCGAGACTTCTTTGTAGCGCTGATTTGCCTTTCCAGGTTGCTTGGTTGGCCAAAAAGGGCGTATGCGTTTTTTCCTGAATATATTCAGGAAAAAACGCATACGCCCTTTTTGGCCAAGGGCATCATTGTCGAGGTTTTGCCGCTTTTCCCGTGCTTTAAAGGCGATTCGAATCTACCTCCTGAAATCTGTTTCCTGCAATTCTGCCTTGCTTTCAAATCCTCTTCGTTGTCTTCCGTCAATATATTTGTGGACGAGAGTTATCATTTATAACTCTGCAGGTTTGTGAATTGCAGTGCCCCTGAGCTCCATTTTTCAACTCGCTTTCTTGGCAGCTGGCCGCAAAAGCGCAGGATTACTTCAGGCCCTATTCTGGTCCCGGGCGGCAGGCTGAGCCTGTGGTTAATTCTTCTTCCTGATGGGAAAATAGAGTGACCTGTGCCTGTCCCCACACCTAGAGCTAGTGTCTCATTGGTTCCCCCTCTTCCCGTTCATCCTCAGGACAAATTGCAACCTGTACGGAACAGGAGGTTAAAGGTGCTGATTCTCCAAGGAGGGAGATTGCTAGTAAAGCGGCTGGAATGGCGAACCCGAGCACAAGGAGATGAGAAATGAGCTGCGTTTTAGAAACCTTTCCCGATCACACGGTGTACCATCTTCTGGGTTTCTCATGCACGTTTTCGAAGTAGGAAGATGCCCTTGAACCTGGAGATTTGGGACCCATGGGATGGGTACCACGCAGTATTACTCTAAAGGGTCTGCGTTTGCTCACCCAACCTCACCAAACCTCTCAGCCCCAAGAGTGTCCACCCTTATGTCTCAATCAGCTGTGGGTCTAGATATGGTCAATCCAGGTGGCATCACAGCCCCTGAACGAATTTAGTAAGAATTTCTCTATCTTTCACTGTCTTTGTTTCACGGGTTTTTAAAAGTGATTGATTTTTATAAAGGGGTTTAGCTGCTTTTCACTGCTGTGTTTATGCCGCTTTACACCCACTTGACTCACTTACAGAGAGATATCAATACATAGGTTTTAAGATTCTTACTAGTCAGATATATTCTTGGGCGGTGAATAGGGGGTGTTGAGTCCAGTTCACTGAGCAAGGAGTAGGTCGTGTCTACTACATATTGGGTTTATGGAACGGTCTCTGAGCTAATTTGAAACCCTTGTTTTATGCATCACCCCACCTCACCTTTCCCGTTAAGCAGCCATAGTGTGTTTTCTAAACGTGCGACTCTGTTCTGTTTTGTAATTCAGTTCAAGGGTAGCGGGTTTTACATTCCCTCTATAAGTGATATCTTATGATAAGTGTCTTTTTCTGTGTGACTTATTTCACTTAGAATCGTCGTACCTAAATCCACTCATCATGTTGCTACTAGCCTTATGACGTTGATTTCATGGCTGAGTGATATTCCATTGTACATAAGGACCACAACTTCTTTATCCATTTTTCTCTTTCCTGGGATATTTAAGGTGTAACGAAGTGGAGGTTCTTGTCAACAGAGCAGCCCTAAACTTTGGGGTGCCTGTGTCTTGCTGATTTTTAGTTTTCCCAATTTATACGCCCGTGAGAGGAAGTGCCCTATGCTCTCTAAGCTGAGTGTTTTCGATGTTTCAGGACACACCGTACACTTCTGCAGAGTGGCTGTTGGCAATTTACATCCCGCCCATCAGCGTAGCAAGGCTCCCGTTTCTCCATGGCCCGTCCTGCATTTCTGGTTTTGACACTTTATTCAGCATGGCCCTTTTGACCGATGGGAAGCGAGACTTCTTTGTAGCGCTGATTTGCCTTTCCAGGTTGCTTGGTTGGCCAAAAAGGGCGTATGCGTTTTTTCCTGAATATATTCAGGAAAAAACGCATACGCCCTTTTTGGCCAAGGGCATCATTGTCGAGGTTTTGCCGCTTTTCCCGTGCTTTAAAGGCGATTCGAATCTACCTCCTGAAATCTGTTTCCTGCAATTCTGCCTTGCTTTCAAATCCTCTTCGTTGTCTTCCGTCAATATATTTGTGGACGAGAGTTATCATTTATAACTCTGCAGGTTTGTGAATTGCAGTGCCCCTGAGCTCCATTTTTCAACTCGCTTTCTTGGCAGCTGGCCGCAAAAGCGCAGGATTACTTCAGGCCCTATTCTGGTCCCGGGCGGCAGGCTGAGCCTGTGGTTAATTCTTCTTCCTGATGGGAAAATAGAGTGACCTGTGCCTGTCCCCACACCTAGAGCTAGTGTCTCATTGGTTCCCCCTCTTCCCGTTCATCCTCAGGACAAATTGCAACCTGTACGGAACAGGAGGTTAAAGGTGCTGATTCTCCAAGGAGGGAGATTGCTAGTAAAGCGGCTGGAATGGCGAACCCGAGCACAAGGAGATGAGAAATGAGCTGCGTTTTAGAAACCTTTCCCGATCACACGGTGTACCATCTTCTGGGTTTCTCATGCACGTTTTCGAAGTAGGAAGATGCCCTTGAACCTGGAGATTTGGGACCCATGGGATGGGTACCACGCAGTATTACTCTAAAGGGTCTGCGTTTGCTCACCCAACCTCACCAAACCTCTCAGCCCCAAGAGTGTCCACCCTTATGTCTCAATCAGCTGTGGGTCTAGATATGGTCAATCCAGGTGGCATCACAGCCCCTGAACGAATTTAGTAAGAATTTCTCTATCTTTCACTGTCTTTGTTTCACGGGTTTTTAAAAGTGATTGATTTTTATAAAGGGGTTTAGCTGCTTTTCACTGCTGTGTTTATGCCGCTTTACACCCACTTGACTCACTTACAGAGAGATATCAATACATAGGTTTTAAGATTCTTACTAGTCAGATATATTCTTGGGCGGTGAATAGGGGGTGTTGAGTCCAGTTCACTGAGCAAGGAGTAGGTCGTGTCTACTACATATTGGGTTTATGGAACGGTCTCTGAGCTAATTTGAAACCCTTGTTTTATGCATCACCCCACCTCACCTTTCCCGTTAAGCAGCCATAGTGTGTTTTCTAAACGTGCGACTCTGTTCTGTTTTGTAATTCAGTTCAAGGGTAGCGGGTTTTACATTCCCTCTATAAGTGATATCTTATGATAAGTGTCTTTTTCTGTGTGACTTATTTCACTTAGAATCGTCGTACCTAAATCCACTCATCATGTTGCTACTAGCCTTATGACGTTGATTTCATGGCTGAGTGATATTCCATTGTACATAAGGACCACAACTTCTTTATCCATTTTTCTCTTTCCTGGGATATTTAAGGTGTAACGAAGTGGAGGTTCTTGTCAACAGAGCAGCCCTAAACTTTGGGGTGCCTGTGTCTTGCTGATTTTTAGTTTTCCCAATTTATACGCCCATGACTGGAAGTGCCCTATGCTCTCTAAGCTGAGTTTTTTCGATGTTTCAGGACACACCGGACACTTCTCCAGAGTGGCTGTTGGCAATTTACATCCCGCCCATCAGCGTAGCAAGGCTCCCGTTTCTCCATGGCCTGTCCTGCATTTCTGGGTTTGACACTTTATTCAGCGTGGCCTATTTGACCGATGGGAAGCGAGACTTCTTTGTAGCGCTGATTTGCCTTTCCAGGTTGCTTGGTTGGCCCAAAAGGGCGTATGCGTTTTTCCCTGAATATATTCAGGGAAAAACGCATACGCCCTTTTTGGCCAAGGGCATCATTGTCGAGGTTTTGCCGCTTTTCCCGTGCTTTAAAGGCGATTCGAATCTACCTCCTGAAATCTGTTTCCTGCAATTCTGCCTTGCTTTCAAATCCTCTTCGTTGTCTTCCGTCAATATATTTGTGGACGAGAGTTATCATTTATAACTCTGCAGGTTTGTGAATTGCAGTGCCCCTGAGCTCCATTTTTCAACTCGCTTTCTTGGGAGCTGGCCGCAAAAGCGCAGGATTACTTCAGGCCCTATTTTGGTCCCGGGCGGCAGGCTGAGCCTGTGGTTAATTCTTCTTCCTGATGGGAAAATAGAGTGACCTGTGCCTTTCCCCACACCTAGAGCTAGTGTCTCATTGGTTCCCCCTCTTCCCGTTCATCCTCAGGACAAATTGCAACCTGTACGGAACAGGAGGTTAAAGGTGCTGATTTTCCAAGGAGGGTGATTGCTAGTAAAGCGGCTGGAATGGCGAACCCGAGCACAAGGAGATGAGAAATGAGGTGCGTTTTAGAAACCTTTCCCGATCACACGGTGTACCATCTTCTGGGTTTCTCATGCACGTTTTCGAAATAGGAAGATGCCCTTGAACCTGGAGATTTGGGACCCATGGGATGGGTACCACGCAGTATTACTCTAAAGGGTCTGCGTTTGCTCACCCAACCTCACCAAACCTCTCAGCCCCAAGAGTGTCCACCCTTATGTCTCAATCAGCTGTGGGTCTAGATATGGTCAATCCAGGTGGCATCACAGCCCCTGAACGAATTTAGTAAGAATTTCTCTATCTTTCACTGTCTTTGTTTCACGGGTTTTTAAAAGTGATTGATTTTTATAAAGGGGTTTAGCTGCTTTTCACTGCTGTGTTTATGCCGCTTTACACCCACTTGACTCACTTACAGAGACATATCAATACATAGGTTTTAAGATTCTTACTAGTCAGATATATTCTTGGGCGGTGAATAGGGGGTGTTGAGTCCAGTTCACTGAGCAAGGAGTAGGTCGTGTCTACTACATATTGGGTTTATGGAACGGTCTCTGAGCTAATTTGAAACCCTTGTTTTATGCATCACCCCACCTCACCTTTCCCGTTAAGCAGCCATAGTGTGTTTTCTAAACGTGCGACTCTGTTCTGTTTTGTAATTCAGTTCAAGGGTAGCGGTTTTTACATTCCCTCTATAAGTGATATCTTATGATAAGTGTCTTTTTCTGTGTGACTTATTTCACTTAGAATCGTCGTACCTAAATCCACTCATCATGTTGCTACTAGCCTTATGACGTTGATTTCATGGCTGAGTGATATTCCATTGTACATAAGGACCACAACTTCTTTATCCATTTTTCTCTTTCCTGGGATATTTAAGGTGTAACGAAGTGGAGGTTCTTGTCAACAGAGCAGCCCTAAACTTTGGGGTGCCTGTGTCTTGCTGATTTTTAGTTTTCCCAATTTATACGCCCGTGAGAGGAAGTGCCCTATGCTCTCTAAGCTGAGTGTTTTCGATGTTTCAGGACACACCGTACACTTCTGCAGAGTGGCTGTTGGCAATTTACATCCCGCCCATCAGCGTAGCAAGGCTCCCGTTTCTCCATGGCCCGTCCTGCATTTCTGGTTTTGACACTTTATTCAGCATGGCCCTTTTGACCGATGGGAAGCGAGACTTCTTTGTAGCGCTGATTTGCCTTTCCAGGTTGCTTGGTTGGCCAAAAAGGGCGTATGCGTTTTTTCCTGAATATATTCAGGAAAAAACGCATACGCCCTTTTTGGCCAAGGGCATCATTGTCGAGGTTTTGCCGCTTTTCCCGTGCTTTAAAGGCGATTCGAATCTACCTCCTGAAATCTGTTTCCTGCAATTCTGCCTTGCTTTCAAATCCTCTTCGTTGTCTTCCGTCAATATATTTGTGGACGAGAGTTATCATTTATAACTCTGCAGGTTTGTGAATTGCAGTGCCCCTGAGCTCCATTTTTCAACTCGCTTTCTTGGCAGCTGGCCGCAAAAGCGCAGGATTACTTCAGGCCCTATTCTGGTCCCGGGCGGCAGGCTGAGCCTGTGGTTAATTCTTCTTCCTGATGGGAAAATAGAGTGACCTGTGCCTGTCCCCACACCTAGAGCTAGTGTCTCATTGGTTCCCCCTCTTCCCGTTCATCCTCAGGACAAATTGCAACCTGTACGGAACAGGAGGTTAAAGGTGCTGATTCTCCAAGGAGGGAGATTGCTAGTAAAGCGGCTGGAATGGCGAACCCGAGCACAAGGAGATGAGAAATGAGCTGCGTTTTAGAAACCTTTCCCGATCACACGGTGTACCATCTTCTGGGTTTCTCATGCACGTTTTCGAAGTAGGAAGATGCCCTTGAACCTGGAGATTTGGGACCCATGGGATGGGTACCACGCAGTATTACTCTAAAGGGTCTGCGTTTGCTCACCCAACCTCACCAAACCTCTCAGCCCCAAGAGTGTCCACCCTTATGTCTCAATCAGCTGTGGGTCTAGATATGGTCAATCCAGGTGGCATCACAGCCCCTGAACGAATTTAGTAAGAATTTCTCTATCTTTCACTGTCTTTGTTTCACGGGTTTTTAAAAGTGATTGATTTTTATAAAGGGGTTTAGCTGCTTTTCACTGCTGTGTTTATGCCGCTTTACACCCACTTGACTCACTTACAGAGAGATATCAATACATAGGTTTTAAGATTCTTACTAGTCAGATATATTCTTGGGCGGTGAATAGGGGGTGTTGAGTCCAGTTCACTGAGCAAGGAGTAGGTCGTGTCTACTACATATTGGGTTTATGGAACGGTCTCTGAGCTAATTTGAAACCCTTGTTTTATGCATCACCCCACCTCACCTTTCCCGTTAAGCAGCCATAGTGTGTTTTCTAAACGTGCGACTCTGTTCTGTTTTGTAATTCAGTTCAAGGGTAGCGGGTTTTACATTCCCTCTATAAGTGATATCTTATGATAAGTGTCTTTTTCTGTGTGACTTATTTCACTTAGAATCGTCGTACCTAAATCCACTCATCATGTTGCTACTAGCCTTATGACGTTGATTTCATGGCTGAGTGATATTCCATTGTACATAAGGACCACAACTTCTTTATCCATTTTTCTCTTTCCTGGGATATTTAAGGTGTAACGAAGTGGAGGTTCTTGTCAACAGAGCAGCCCTAAACTTTGGGGTGCCTGTGTCTTGCTGATTTTTAGTTTTCCCAATTTATACGCCCATGACTGGAAGTGCCCTATGCTCTCTAAGCTGAGTTTTTTCGATGTTTCAGGACACACCGGACACTTCTCCAGAGTGGCTGTTGGCAATTTACATCCCGCCCATCAGCGTAGCAAGGCTCCCGTTTCTCCATGGCCTGTCCTGCATTTCTGGGTTTGACACTTTATTCAGCGTGGCCTATTTGACCGATGGGAAGCGAGACTTCTTTGTAGCGCTGATTTGCCTTTCCAGGTTGCTTGGTTGGCCCAAAAGGGCGTATGCGTTTTTCCCTGAATATATTCAGGGAAAAACGCATACGCCCTTTTTGGCCAAGGGCATCATTGTCGAGGTTTTGCCGCTTTTCCCGTGCTTTAAAGGCGATTCGAATCTACCTCCTGAAATCTGTTTCCTGCAATTCTGCCTTGCTTTCAAATCCTCTTCGTTGTCTTCCGTCAATATATTTGTGGACGAGAGTTATCATTTATAACTCTGCAGGTTTGTGAATTGCAGTGCCCCTGAGCTCCATTTTTCAACTCGCTTTCTTGGGAGCTGGCCGCAAAAGCGCAGGATTACTTCAGGCCCTATTTTGGTCCCGGGCGGCAGGCTGAGCCTGTGGTTAATTCTTCTTCCTGATGGGAAAATAGAGTGACCTGTGCCTTTCCCCACACCTAGAGCTAGTGTCTCATTGGTTCCCCCTCTTCCCGTTCATCCTCAGGACAAATTGCAACCTGTACGGAACAGGAGGTTAAAGGTGCTGATTTTCCAAGGAGGGTGATTGCTAGTAAAGCGGCTGGAATGGCGAACCCGAGCACAAGGAGATGAGAAATGAGGTGCGTTTTAGAAACCTTTCCCGATCACACGGTGTACCATCTTCTGGGTTTCTCATGCACGTTTTCGAAATAGGAAGATGCCCTTGAACCTGGAGATTTGGGACCCATGGGATGGGTACCACGCAGTATTACTCTAAAGGGTCTGCGTTTGCTCACCCAACCTCACCAAACCTCTCAGCCCCAAGAGTGTCCACCCTTATGTCTCAATCAGCTGTGGGTCTAGATATGGTCAATCCAGGTGGCATCACAGCCCCTGAACGAATTTAGTAAGAATTTCTCTATCTTTCACTGTCTTTGTTTCACGGGTTTTTAAAAGTGATTGATTTTTATAAAGGGGTTTAGCTGCTTTTCACTGCTGTGTTTATGCCGCTTTACACCCACTTGACTCACTTACAGAGACATATCAATACATAGGTTTTAAGATTCTTACTAGTCAGATATATTCTTGGGCGGTGAATAGGGGGTGTTGAGTCCAGTTCACTGAGCAAGGAGTAGGTCGTGTCTACTACATATTGGGTTTATGGAACGGTCTCTGAGCTAATTTGAAACCCTTGTTTTATGCATCACCCCACCTCACCTTTCCCGTTAAGCAGCCATAGTGTGTTTTCTAAACGTGCGACTCTGTTCTGTTTTGTAATTCAGTTCAAGGGTAGCGGTTTTTACATTCCCTCTATAAGTGATATCTTATGATAAGTGTCTTTTTCTGTGTGACTTATTTCACTTAGAATCGTCGTACCTAAATCCACTCATCATGTTGCTACTAGCCTTATGACGTTGATTTCATGGCTGAGTGATATTCCATTGTACATAAGGACCACAACTTCTTTATCCATTTTTCTCTTTCCTGGGATATTTAAGGTGTAACGAAGTGGAGGTTCTTGTCAACAGAGCAGCCCTAAACTTTGGGGTGCCTGTGTCTTGCTGATTTTTAGTTTTCCCAATTTATACGCCCGTGAGAGGAAGTGCCCTATGCTCTCTAAGCTGAGTGTTTTCGATGTTTCAGGACACACCGTACACTTCTGCAGAGTGGCTGTTGGCAATTTACATCCCGCCCATCAGCGTAGCAAGGCTCCCGTTTCTCCATGGCCCGTCCTGCATTTCTGGTTTTGACACTTTATTCAGCATGGCCCTTTTGACCGATGGGAAGCGAGACTTCTTTGTAGCGCTGATTTGCCTTTCCAGGTTGCTTGGTTGGCCAAAAAGGGCGTATGCGTTTTTTCCTGAATATATTCAGGAAAAAACGCATACGCCCTTTTTGGCCAAGGGCATCATTGTCGAGGTTTTGCCGCTTTTCCCGTGCTTTAAAGGCGATTCGAATCTACCTCCTGAAATCTGTTTCCTGCAATTCTGCCTTGCTTTCAAATCCTCTTCGTTGTCTTCCGTCAATATATTTGTGGACGAGAGTTATCATTTATAACTCTGCAGGTTTGTGAATTGCAGTGCCCCTGAGCTCCATTTTTCAACTCGCTTTCTTGGCAGCTGGCCGCAAAAGCGCAGGATTACTTCAGGCCCTATTCTGGTCCCGGGCGGCAGGCTGAGCCTGTGGTTAATTCTTCTTCCTGATGGGAAAATAGAGTGACCTGTGCCTGTCCCCACACCTAGAGCTAGTGTCTCATTGGTTCCCCCTCTTCCCGTTCATCCTCAGGACAAATTGCAACCTGTACGGAACAGGAGGTTAAAGGTGCTGATTCTCCAAGGAGGGAGATTGCTAGTAAAGCGGCTGGAATGGCGAACCCGAGCACAAGGAGATGAGAAATGAGCTGCGTTTTAGAAACCTTTCCCGATCACACGGTGTACCATCTTCTGGGTTTCTCATGCACGTTTTCGAAGTAGGAAGATGCCCTTGAACCTGGAGATTTGGGACCCATGGGATGGGTACCACGCAGTATTACTCTAAAGGGTCTGCGTTTGCTCACCCAACCTCACCAAACCTCTCAGCCCCAAGAGTGTCCACCCTTATGTCTCAATCAGCTGTGGGTCTAGATATGGTCAATCCAGGTGGCATCACAGCCCCTGAACGAATTTAGTAAGAATTTCTCTATCTTTCACTGTCTTTGTTTCACGGGTTTTTAAAAGTGATTGATTTTTATAAAGGGGTTTAGCTGCTTTTCACTGCTGTGTTTATGCCGCTTTACACCCACTTGACTCACTTACAGAGAGATATCAATACATAGGTTTTAAGATTCTTACTAGTCAGATATATTCTTGGGCGGTGAATAGGGGGTGTTGAGTCCAGTTCACTGAGCAAGGAGTAGGTCGTGTCTACTACATATTGGGTTTATGGAACGGTCTCTGAGCTAATTTGAAACCCTTGTTTTATGCATCACCCCACCTCACCTTTCCCGTTAAGCAGCCATAGTGTGTTTTCTAAACGTGCGACTCTGTTCTGTTTTGTAATTCAGTTCAAGGGTAGCGGGTTTTACATTCCCTCTATAAGTGATATCTTATGATAAGTGTCTTTTTCTGTGTGACTTATTTCACTTAGAATCGTCGTACCTAAATCCACTCATCATGTTGCTACTAGCCTTATGACGTTGATTTCATGGCTGAGTGATATTCCATTGTACATAAGGACCACAACTTCTTTATCCATTTTTCTCTTTCCTGGGATATTTAAGGTGTAACGAAGTGGAGGTTCTTGTCAACAGAGCAGCCCTAAACTTTGGGGTGCCTGTGTCTTGCTGATTTTTAGTTTTCCCAATTTATACGCCCATGACTGGAAGTGCCCTATGCTCTCTAAGCTGAGTTTTTTCGATGTTTCAGGACACACCGGACACTTCTCCAGAGTGGCTGTTGGCAATTTACATCCCGCCCATCAGCGTAGCAAGGCTCCCGTTTCTCCATGGCCTGTCCTGCATTTCTGGGTTTGACACTTTATTCAGCGTGGCCTATTTGACCGATGGGAAGCGAGACTTCTTTGTAGCGCTGATTTGCCTTTCCAGGTTGCTTGGTTGGCCCAAAAGGGCGTATGCGTTTTTCCCTGAATATATTCAGGGAAAAACGCATACGCCCTTTTTGGCCAAGGGCATCATTGTCGAGGTTTTGCCGCTTTTCCCGTGCTTTAAAGGCGATTCGAATCTACCTCCTGAAATCTGTTTCCTGCAATTCTGCCTTGCTTTCAAATCCTCTTCGTTGTCTTCCGTCAATATATTTGTGGACGAGAGTTATCATTTATAACTCTGCAGGTTTGTGAATTGCAGTGCCCCTGAGCTCCATTTTTCAACTCGCTTTCTTGGGAGCTGGCCGCAAAAGCGCAGGATTACTTCAGGCCCTATTTTGGTCCCGGGCGGCAGGCTGAGCCTGTGGTTAATTCTTCTTCCTGATGGGAAAATAGAGTGACCTGTGCCTTTCCCCACACCTAGAGCTAGTGTCTCATTGGTTCCCCCTCTTCCCGTTCATCCTCAGGACAAATTGCAACCTGTACGGAACAGGAGGTTAAAGGTGCTGATTTTCCAAGGAGGGTGATTGCTAGTAAAGCGGCTGGAATGGCGAACCCGAGCACAAGGAGATGAGAAATGAGGTGCGTTTTAGAAACCTTTCCCGATCACACGGTGTACCATCTTCTGGGTTTCTCATGCACGTTTTCGAAATAGGAAGATGCCCTTGAACCTGGAGATTTGGGACCCATGGGATGGGTACCACGCAGTATTACTCTAAAGGGTCTGCGTTTGCTCACCCAACCTCACCAAACCTCTCAGCCCCAAGAGTGTCCACCCTTATGTCTCAATCAGCTGTGGGTCTAGATATGGTCAATCCAGGTGGCATCACAGCCCCTGAACGAATTTAGTAAGAATTTCTCTATCTTTCACTGTCTTTGTTTCACGGGTTTTTAAAAGTGATTGATTTTTATAAAGGGGTTTAGCTGCTTTTCACTGCTGTGTTTATGCCGCTTTACACCCACTTGACTCACTTACAGAGACATATCAATACATAGGTTTTAAGATTCTTACTAGTCAGATATATTCTTGGGCGGTGAATAGGGGGTGTTGAGTCCAGTTCACTGAGCAAGGAGTAGGTCGTGTCTACTACATATTGGGTTTATGGAACGGTCTCTGAGCTAATTTGAAACCCTTGTTTTATGCATCACCCCACCTCACCTTTCCCGTTAAGCAGCCATAGTGTGTTTTCTAAACGTGCGACTCTGTTCTGTTTTGTAATTCAGTTCAAGGGTAGCGGTTTTTACATTCCCTCTATAAGTGATATCTTATGATAAGTGTCTTTTTCTGTGTGACTTATTTCACTTAGAATCGTCGTACCTAAATCCACTCATCATGTTGCTACTAGCCTTATGACGTTGATTTCATGGCTGAGTGATATTCCATTGTACATAAGGACCACAACTTCTTTATCCATTTTTCTCTTTCCTGGGATATTTAAGGTGTAACGAAGTGGAGGTTCTTGTCAACAGAGCAGCCCTAAACTTTGGGGTGCCTGTGTCTTGCTGATTTTTAGTTTTCCCAATTTATACGCCCGTGAGAGGAAGTGCCCTATGCTCTCTAAGCTGAGTGTTTTCGATGTTTCAGGACACACCGTACACTTCTGCAGAGTGGCTGTTGGCAATTTACATCCCGCCCATCAGCGTAGCAAGGCTCCCGTTTCTCCATGGCCCGTCCTGCATTTCTGGTTTTGACACTTTATTCAGCATGGCCCTTTTGACCGATGGGAAGCGAGACTTCTTTGTAGCGCTGATTTGCCTTTCCAGGTTGCTTGGTTGGCCAAAAAGGGCGTATGCGTTTTTTCCTGAATATATTCAGGAAAAAACGCATACGCCCTTTTTGGCCAAGGGCATCATTGTCGAGGTTTTGCCGCTTTTCCCGTGCTTTAAAGGCGATTCGAATCTACCTCCTGAAATCTGTTTCCTGCAATTCTGCCTTGCTTTCAAATCCTCTTCGTTGTCTTCCGTCAATATATTTGTGGACGAGAGTTATCATTTATAACTCTGCAGGTTTGTGAATTGCAGTGCCCCTGAGCTCCATTTTTCAACTCGCTTTCTTGGCAGCTGGCCGCAAAAGCGCAGGATTACTTCAGGCCCTATTCTGGTCCCGGGCGGCAGGCTGAGCCTGTGGTTAATTCTTCTTCCTGATGGGAAAATAGAGTGACCTGTGCCTGTCCCCACACCTAGAGCTAGTGTCTCATTGGTTCCCCCTCTTCCCGTTCATCCTCAGGACAAATTGCAACCTGTACGGAACAGGAGGTTAAAGGTGCTGATTCTCAAAGGAGGGAGATTGCTAGTAAAGCGGCTGGAATGGCGAACCCGAGCACAAGGAGATGAGAAATGAGCTGCGTTTTAGAAACCTTTCCCGATCACACGGTGTACCATCTTCTGGGTTTCTCATGCACGTTTTCGAAGTAGGAAGATGCCCTTGAACCTGGAGATTTGGGACCCATGGGATGGGTACCACGCAGTATTACTCTAAAGGGTCTGCGTTTGCTCACCCAACCTCACCAAACCTCTCAGCCCCAAGAGTGTCCACCCTTATGTCTCAATCAGCTGTGGGTCTAGATATGGTCAATCCAGGTGGCATCACAGCCCCTGAACGAATTTAGTAAGAATTTCTCTATCTTTCACTGTCTTTGTTTCACGGGTTTTTAAAAGTGATTGATTTTTATAAAGGGGTTTAGCTGCTTTTCACTGCTGTGTTTATGCCGCTTTACACCCACTTGACTCACTTACAGAGAGATATCAATACATAGGTTTTAAGATTCTTACTAGTCAGATATATTCTTGGGCGGTGAATAGGGGGTGTTGAGTCCAGTTCACTGAGCAAGGAGTAGGTCGTGTCTACTACATATTGGGTTTATGGAACGGTCTCTGAGCTAATTTGAAACCCTTGTTTTATGCATCACCCCACCTCACCTTTCCCGTTAAGCAGCCATAGTGTGTTTTCTAAACGTGCGACTCTGTTCTGTTTTGTAATTCAGTTCAAGGGTAGCGGGTTTTACATTCCCTCTATAAGTGATATCTTATGATAAGTGTCTTTTTCTGTGTGACTTATTTCACTTAGAATCGTCGTACCTAAATCCACTCATCATGTTGCTACTAGCCTTATGACGTTGATTTCATGGCTGAGTGATATTCCATTGTACATAAGGACCACAACTTCTTTATCCATTTTTCTCTTTCCTGGGATATTTAAGGTGTAACGAAGTGGAGGTTCTTGTCAACAGAGCAGCCCTAAACTTTGGGGTGCCTGTGTCTTGCTGATTTTTAGTTTTCCCAATTTATACGCCCATGACTGGAAGTGCCCTATGCTCTCTAAGCTGAGTTTTTTCGATGTTTCAGGACACACCGGACACTTCTCCAGAGTGGCTGTTGGCAATTTACATCCCGCCCATCAGCGTAGCAAGGCTCCCGTTTCTCCATGGCCTGTCCTGCATTTCTGGGTTTGACACTTTATTCAGCGTGGCCTATTTGACCGATGGGAAGCGAGACTTCTTTGTAGCGCTGATTTGCCTTTCCAGGTTGCTTGGTTGGCCCAAAAGGGCGTATGCGTTTTTCCCTGAATATATTCAGGGAAAAACGCATACGCCCTTTTTGGCCAAGGGCATCATTGTCGAGGTTTTGCCGCTTTTCCCGTGCTTTAAAGGCGATTCGAATCTACCTCCTGAAATCTGTTTCCTGCAATTCTGCCTTGCTTTCAAATCCTCTTCGTTGTCTTCCGTCAATATATTTGTGGACGAGAGTTATCATTTATAACTCTGCAGGTTTGTGAATTGCAGTGCCCCTGAGCTCCATTTTTCAACTCGCTTTCTTGGGAGCTGGCCGCAAAAGCGCAGGATTACTTCAGGCCCTATTTTGGTCCCGGGCGGCAGGCTGAGCCTGTGGTTAATTCTTCTTCCTGATGGGAAAATAGAGTGACCTGTGCCTTTCCCCACACCTAGAGCTAGTGTCTCATTGGTTCCCCCTCTTCCCGTTCATCCTCAGGACAAATTGCAACCTGTACGGAACAGGAGGTTAAAGGTGCTGATTTTCCAAGGAGGGTGATTGCTAGTAAAGCGGCTGGAATGGCGAACCCGAGCACAAGGAGATGAGAAATGAGGTGCGTTTTAGAAACCTTTCCCGATCACACGGTGTACCATCTTCTGGGTTTCTCATGCACGTTTTCGAAATAGGAAGATGCCCTTGAACCTGGAGATTTGGGACCCATGGGATGGGTACCACGCAGTATTACTCTAAAGGGTCTGCGTTTGCTCACCCAACCTCACCAAACCTCTCAGCCCCAAGAGTGTCCACCCTTATGTCTCAATCAGCTGTGGGTCTAGATATGGTCAATCCAGGTGGCATCACAGCCCCTGAACGAATTTAGTAAGAATTTCTCTATCTTTCACTGTCTTTGTTTCACGGGTTTTTAAAAGTGATTGATTTTTATAAAGGGGTTTAGCTGCTTTTCACTGCTGTGTTTATGCCGCTTTACACCCACTTGACTCACTTACAGAGACATATCAATACATAGGTTTTAAGATTCTTACTAGTCAGATATATTCTTGGGCGGTGAATAGGGGGTGTTGAGTCCAGTTCACTGAGCAAGGAGTAGGTCGTGTCTACTACATATTGGGTTTATGGAACGGTCTCTGAGCTAATTTGAAACCCTTGTTTTATGCATCACCCCACCTCACCTTTCCCGTTAAGCAGCCATAGTGTGTTTTCTAAACGTGCGACTCTGTTCTGTTTTGTAATTCAGTTCAAGGGTAGCGGTTTTTACATTCCCTCTATAAGTGATATCTTATGATAAGTGTCTTTTTCTGTGTGACTTATTTCACTTAGAATCGTCGTACCTAAATCCACTCATCATGTTGCTACTAGCCTTATGACGTTGATTTCATGGCTGAGTGATATTCCATTGTACATAAGGACCACAACTTCTTTATCCATTTTTCTCTTTCCTGGGATATTTAAGGTGTAACGAAGTGGAGGTTCTTGTCAACAGAGCAGCCCTAAACTTTGGGGTGCCTGTGTCTTGCTGATTTTTAGTTTTCCCAATTTATACGCCCGTGAGAGGAAGTGCCCTATGCTCTCTAAGCTGAGTGTTTTCGATGTTTCAGGACACACCGTACACTTCTGCAGAGTGGCTGTTGGCAATTTACATCCCGCCCATCAGCGTAGCAAGGCTCCCGTTTCTCCATGGCCCGTCCTGCATTTCTGGTTTTGACACTTTATTCAGCATGGCCCTTTTGACCGATGGGAAGCGAGACTTCTTTGTAGCGCTGATTTGCCTTTCCAGGTTGCTTGGTTGGCCAAAAAGGGCGTATGCGTTTTTTCCTGAATATATTCAGGAAAAAACGCATACGCCCTTTTTGGCCAAGGGCATCATTGTCGAGGTTTTGCCGCTTTTCCCGTGCTTTAAAGGCGATTCGAATCTACCTCCTGAAATCTGTTTCCTGCAATTCTGCCTTGCTTTCAAATCCTCTTCGTTGTCTTCCGTCAATATATTTGTGGACGAGAGTTATCATTTATAACTCTGCAGGTTTGTGAATTGCAGTGCCCCTGAGCTCCATTTTTCAACTCGCTTACTTGGCAGCTGGCCGCAAAAGCGCAGGATTACTTCAGGCCCTATTCTGGTCCCGGGCGGCAGGCTGAGCCTGTGGTTAATTCTTCTTCCTGATGGGAAAATAGAGTGACCTGTGCCTGTCCCCACACCTAGAGCTAGTGTCTCATTGGTTCCCCCTCTTCCCGTTCATCCTCAGGACAAATTGCAACCTGTACGGAACAGGAGGTTAAAGGTGCTGATTCTCCAAGGAGGGAGATTGCTAGTAAAGCGGCTGGAATGGCGAACCCGAGCACAAGGAGATGAGAAATGAGCTGCGTTTTAGAAACCTTTCCCGATCACACGGTGTACCATCTTCTGGGTTTCTCATGCACGTTTTCGAAGTAGGAAGATGCCCTTGAACCTGGAGATTTGGGACCCATGGGATGGGTACCACGCAGTATTACTCTAAAGGGTCTGCGTTTGCTCACCCAACCTCACCAAACCTCTCAGCCCCAAGAGTGTCCACCCTTATGTCTCAATCATCTGTGGGTCTAGATATGGTCAATCCAGGTGGCATCACAGCCCCTGAACGAATTTAGTAAGAATTTCTCTATCTTTCACTGTCTTTGTTTCACGGGTTTTTAAAAGTGATTGATTTTTATAAAGGGGTTTAGCTGCTTTTCACTGCTGTGTTTATGCCGCTTTACACCCACTTGACTCACTTACAGAGAGATATCAATACATAGGTTTTAAGATTCTTACTAGTCAGATATATTCTTGGGCGGTGAATAGGGGGTGTTGAGTCCAGTTCACTGAGCAAGGAGTAGGTCGTGTCTACTACATATTGGGTTTATGGAACGGTCTCTGAGCTAATTTGAAACCCTTGTTTTATGCATCACCCCACCTCACCTTTCCCGTTAAGCAGCCATAGTGTGTTTTCTAAACGTGCGACTCTGTTCTGTTTTGTAATTCAGTTCAAGGGTAGCGGGTTTTACATTCCCTCTATAAGTGATATCTTATGATAAGTGTCTTTTTCTGTGTGACTTATTTCACTTAGAATCGTCGTACCTAAATCCACTCATCATGTTGCTACTAGCCTTATGACGTTGATTTCATGGCTGAGTGATATTCCATTGTACATAAGGACCACAACTTCTTTATCCATTTTTCTCTTTCCTGGGATATTTAAGGTGTAACGAAGTGGAGGTTCTTGTCAACAGAGCAGCCCTAAACTTTGGGGTGCCTGTGTCTTGCTGATTTTTAGTTTTCCCAATTTATACGCCCATGACTGGAAGTGCCCTATGCTCTCTAAGCTGAGTTTTTTCGATGTTTCAGGACACACCGGACACTTCTCCAGAGTGGCTGTTGGCAATTTACATCGCGCCCATCAGCGTAGCAAGGCTCCCGTTTCTCCATGGCCTGTCCTGCATTTCTGGGTTTGACACTTTATTCAGCGTGGCCTATTTGACCGATGGGAAGCGAGACTTCTTTGTAGCGCTGATTTGCCTTTCCAGGTTGCTTGGTTGGCCCAAAAGGGCGTATGCGTTTTTCCCTGAATATATTCAGGGAAAAACGCATACGCCCTTTTTGGCCAAGGGCATCATTGTCGAGGTTTTGCCGCTTTTCCCGTGCTTTAAAGGCGATTCGAATCTACCTCCTGAAATCTGTTTCCTGCAATTCTGCCTTGCTTTCAAATCCTCTTCGTTGTCTTCCGTCAATATATTTGTGGACGAGAGTTATCATTTATAACTCTGCAGGTTTGTGAATTGCAGTGCCCCTGAGCTCCATTTTTCAACTCGCTTTCTTGGGAGCTGGCCGCAAAAGCGCAGGATTACTTCAGGCCCTATTTTGGTCCCGGGCGGCAGGCTGAGCCTGTGGTTAATTCTTCTTCCTGATGGGAAAATAGAGTGACCTGTGCCTTTCCCCACACCTAGAGCTAGTGTCTCATTGGTTCCCCCTCTTCCCGTTCATCCTCAGGACAAATTGCAACCTGTACGGAACAGGAGGTTAAAGGTGCTGATTTTCCAAGGAGGGTGATTGCTAGTAAAGCGGCTGGAATGGCGAACCCGAGCACAAGGAGATGAGAAATGAGGTGCGTTTTAGAAACCTTTCCCGATCACACGGTGTACCATCTTCTGGGTTTCTCATGCACGTTTTCGAAATAGGAAGATGCCCTTGAACCTGGAGATTTGGGACCCATGGGATGGGTACCACGCAGTATTACTCTAAAGGGTCTGCGTTTGCTCACCCAACCTCACCAAACCTCTCAGCCCCAAGAGTGTCCACCCTTATGTCTCAATCAGCTGTGGGTCTAGATATGGTCAATCCAGGTGGCATCACAGCCCCTGAACGAATTTAGTAAGAATTTCTCTATCTTTCACTGTCTTTGTTTCACGGGTTTTTAAAAGTGATTGATTTTTATAAAGGGGTTTAGCTGCTTTTCACTGCTGTGTTTATGCCGCTTTACACCCACTTGACTCACTTACAGAGACATATCAATACATAGGTTTTAAGATTCTTACTAGTCAGATATATTCTTGGGCGGTGAATAGGGGGTGTTGAGTCCAGTTCACTGAGCAAGGAGTAGGTCGTGTCTACTACATATTGGGTTTATGGAACGGTCTCTGAGCTAATTTGAAACCCTTGTTTTATGCATCACCCCACCTCACCTTTCCCGTTAAGCAGCCATAGTGTGTTTTCTAAACGTGCGACTCTGTTCTGTTTTGTAATTCAGTTCAAGGGTAGCGGTTTTTACATTCCCTCTATAAGTGATATCTTATGATAAGTGTCTTTTTCTGTGTGACTTATTTCACTTAGAATCGTCGTACCTAAATCCACTCATCATGTTGCTACTAGCCTTATGACGTTGATTTCATGGCTGAGTGATATTCCATTGTACATAAGGACCACAACTTCTTTATCCATTTTTCTCTTTCCTGGGATATTTAAGGTGTAACGAAGTGGAGGTTCTTGTCAACAGAGCAGCCCTAAACTTTGGGGTGCCTGTGTCTTGCTGATTTTTAGTTTTCCCAATTTATACGCCCGTGAGAGGAAGTGCCCTATGCTCTCTAAGCTGAGTTTTTTCGATGTTTCAGGACACACCGGACACTTCTCCAGAGTGGCTGTTGGCAATTTACATCCCGCCCATCAGCGTAGCAAGGCTCCCGTTTCTCCATGGCCTGTCCTGCATTTCTGGGTTTGACACTTTATTCAGCGTGGCCTATTTGACCGATGGGAAGCGAGACTTCTTTGTAGCGCTGATTTGCCTTTCCAGGTTGCTTGGTTGGCCCAAAAGGGCGTATGCGTTTTTCCCTGAATATATTCAGGGAAAAACGCATACGCCCTTTTTGGCCAAGGGCATCATTGTCGAGGTTTTGCCGCTTTTCCCGTGCTTTAAAGGCGATTCGAATCTACCTCCTGAAATCTGTTTCCTGCAATTCTGCCTTGCTTTCAAATCCTCTTCGTTGTCTTCCGTCAATATATTTGTGGACGAGAGTTATCATTTATAACTCTGCAGGTTTGTGAATTGCAGTGCCCCTGAGCTCCATTTTTCAACTCGCTTTCTTGGGAGCTGGCCGCAAAAGCGCAGGATTACTTCAGGCCCTATTTTGGTCCCGGGCGGCAGGCTGAGCCTGTGGTTAATTCTTCTTCCTGATGGGAAAATAGAGTGACCTGTGCCTTTCCCCACACCTAGAGCTAGTGTCTCATTGGTTCCCCCTCTTCCCGTTCATCCTCAGGACAAATTGCAACCTGTACGGAACAGGAGGTTAAAGGTGCTGATTTTCCAAGGAGGGTGATTGCTAGTAAAGCGGCTGGAATGGCGAACCCGAGCACAAGGAGATGAGAAATGAGCTGCGTTTTAGAAACCTTTCCCGATCACACGGTGTACCATCTTCTGGGGTTCTCATGCACGTTTTCGAAATAGGAAGATGCCCTTGAACCTGGAGATTTGGGACCCATGGGATGGGTACCACGCAGTATTACTCTAAAGGGTCTGCGTTTGCTCACCCAACCTCACCAAACCTCTCAGCCCCAAGAGTGTCCACCCTTATGTCTCAATCAGCTGTGGGTCTAGATATGGTCAATCCAGGTGGCATCACAGCCCCTGAACGAATTTAGTAAGAATTTCTCTATCTTTCACTGTCTTTGTTTCACGGGTTTTTAAAAGTGATTGATTTTTATAAAGGGGTTTAGCTGCTTTTCACTGCTGTGTTTATGCCGCTTTACACCCACTTGACTCACTTACAGAGACATATCAATACATAGGTTTTAAGATTCTTACTAGTCAGATATATTCTTGGGCGGTGAATAGGGGGTGTTGAGTCCAGTTCACTGAGCAAGGAGTAGGTCGTGTCTACTACATATTGGGTTTATGGAACGGTCTCTGAGCTAATTTGAAACCCTTGTTTTATGCATCACCCCACCTCACCTTTCCCGTTAAGCAGCCATAGTGTGTTTTCTAAACGTGCGACTCTGTTCTGTTTTGTAATTCAGTTCAAGGGTAGCGGTTTTTACATTCCCTCTATAAGTGATATCTTATGATAAGTGTCTTTTTCTGTGTGACTTATTTCACTTAGAATCGTCGTACCTAAATCCACTCATCATGTTGCTACTAGCCTTATGACGTTGATTTCATGGCTGAGTGATATTCCATTGTACATAAGGACCACAACTTCTTTATCCATTTTTCTCTTTCCTGGGATATTTAAGGTGTAACGAAGTGGAGGTTCTTGTCAACAGAGCAGCCCTAAACTTTGGGGTGCCTGTGTCTTGCTGATTTTTAGTTTTCCCAATTTATACGCCCGTGAGAGGAAGTGCCCTATGCTCTCTAAGCTGAGTGTTTTCGATGTTTCAGGACACACCGTACACTTCTGCAGAGTGGCTGTTGGCAATTTACATCCCGCCCATCAGCGTAGCAAGGCTCCCGTTTCTCCATGGCCCGTCCTGCATTTCTGGTTTTGACACTTTATTCAGCATGGCCCTTTTGACCGATGGGAAGCGAGACTTCTTTGTAGCGCTGATTTGCCTTTCCAGGTTGCTTGGTTGGCCAAAAAGGGCGTATGCGTTTTTTCCTGAATATATTCAGGAAAAAACGCATACGCCCTTTTTGGCCAAGGGCATCATTGTCGAGGTTTTGCCGCTTTTCCCGTGCTTTAAAGGCGATTCGAATCTTCCTCCTGAAATCTGTTTCCTGCAATTCTGCCTTGCTTTCAAATCCTCTTTGTTGTCTTCCGTCAATATATTTGTGGACGAGAGTTATCATTTATAACTCTGCAGGTTTGTGAATTGCAGTGCCCCTGAGCTCCATTTTTCAACTCGCTTTCTTGGGAGCTGGCCGCAAAAGCGCAGGATTGCTTCAGGCCCTATTCTGGTCCCGGGCGGCAGGCTGAGCCTGTGGTTAATTCTTCTTCCTGATGGGAAAATAGAGTGACCTGTGCCTGTCCCAACACCTAGAGCTAGTGTCTCATTGGTTCCCCCTCTTCCCGTTCATCCTCAGGACAAATTGCAACCTGTACGGAACAGGAGGTTAAAGGTGCTGATTCTCCAAGGAGGGAGATTGCTAGTAAAGCGGCTGGAATGGCGAACCCGAGCACAAGGAGATGAGAAATGAGGTGCGTGTTAGAAACCTTTCCCGATCACACGGTGTACCATCTTCTGGGATTCTCATGCATGTTTTCGATGTAGGAAGATGCCCTTGAACCTGGAGATTTGGGACCCATGGGATGGGTACCACGCAGTATTACTCTAAAGGGTCTGCGTTTGCTCACCCAACCTCACCAAACCTCTCAGCCCCAAGAGTGTCCACCCTTATGCCTCAATCAGCTGTGGGTCTAGATATGGTCAATCCAGGTGGCATCACAGCCCTTGAACGAATTTTGTAAGAATTTCTCTCTCTTTCACTGTCTTTGTTTCACGGGTTTTTAAAAGTAATTGATTTTTATAAAGGGGTTTAGCTGTTTTTTACTGCTGTGTTTATGCCGCTTTACACCCACTTGACTCACATACAGAGAGATATCAATACATAGGTTTTAAGATTCTTACTAGTCAGATATATTCTTGGGCGGTGAATAGGGGGTGTTGAGTCCAGATCACTGAGCAAGGAGTAGGTCTTGTCTATTACATATTGGGTTTATGGAACGGTCTCTGAGCTAATTTGAAACCCTTGTTTTATGCATCACCCCACCTCACCTTTCCCGTTAAGCAGCCATAGTGTGTTTTCTAAACGTGTGACTCTGTTCTGTTTTGTAATTCAGTTCAAGGGTAGCGATTTTTACATTCCCTCTATAAGTGATATCTTATGATAAGTGTCTTTTTCTGTGTGACTTATTTCACTTAGAATAGTCGTACCTAAATCCACTCATCATGCTGCTACTAGCCTTATGACGTTGATTTCATGGCTGAGTGATATTCCATTGTACAAAAGGACCACAACTTCTTTATCCATTTTTCTCTTTCCTGGGATATTTAAGGTGTAACGAAGTGGAGGTTCTTGTCAACAGAGCAGCCCTAAACTTTGGGGTGCCTGTGCCTTGCTGATTTTTAGTTTTCCCAATTTATACGCCCGTGAGAGGAAGTGCCCTATGCTCTCTAAGCTGAGTGTTTTCGATGTTTCAGGACACACCGTACACTTCTGCAGAGTGGCTGTTGGCAATTTACATCCCGCCCATCAGCGTAGCAAGGCTCCCGTTTCTCCATGGCCTGTCCTGCATTTCTGGTTTTGACACTTTATTCAGCATGGCCCTTTTGACCGATGGGAAGCGAGACTTCTTTGTAGCGCTGATTTGCCTTTCCAGGTTGCTTGGTTGGCCAAAAAGGGCGTATGCGTTTTTTCCTGAATATATTCAGGAAAAAACGCATACGCCCTTTTTGGCCAAGGGCATCATTGTCGAGGTTTTGCCGCTTTTCCCGTGCTTTAAAGGCGATTCGAATCTTCCTCCTGAAATCTGTTTCCTGCAATTCTGCCTTGCTTTCAAATCCTCTTTGTTGTCTTCCGTCAATATATTTGTGGACGAGAGTTATCATTTATAACTCTGCAGGTTTGTGAATTGCAGTTCCCCTGAGCTCCATTTTTCAACTCGCTTTCTTGGGAGCTGGCCGCAAAAGCGCAGGATTGCTTCAGGCCCTATTCTGGTCCCGGGCGGCAGGCTGAGCCTGTGGTTAATTCTTCTTCCTGATGGGAAAATAGAGTGACCTGTGCCTGTCCCCACACCTAGAGCTAGTGTCTCATTGGTTCCCCCTCTTCCCGTTCATCCTCAGGACAAATTGCAACCTGTACGGAACAGGAGGTTAAAGGTGCTGATTCTCCAAGGAGGGAGATTGCTAGTAAAGCGGCTGGAATGGCGAACCCGAGCACAAGGAGATGAGAAATGAGGTGCGTGTTAGAAACCTTTCCCGATCACACGGTGTACCATCTTCTGGGATTCTCATGCATGTTTTCGATGTAGGAAGATGCCCTTGAACCTGGAGATTTGGGACCCATGGGATGGGTACCACGCAGTATTACTCTAAAGGGTCTGCGTTTGCTCACCCAACCTCACCAAACCTCTCAGCCCCAAGAGTGTCCACCCTTATGCCTCAATCAGCTGTGGGTCTAGATATGGTCAATCCAGGTGGCATCACAGCCCTTGAACGAATTTTGTAAGAATTTCTCTCTCTTTCACTGTCTTTGTTTCACGGGTTTTTAAAAGTAATTGATTTTTATAAAGGGGTTTAGCTGTTTTTTACTGCTGTGTTTATGCCGCTTTACACCCACTTGACTCACATACAGAGAGATATCAATACATAGGTTTTAAGATTCTTACTAGTCAGATATATTCTTGGGCGGTGAATAGGGGGTTTTGAGTCCAGATCACTGAGCAAGGAGTAGGTCTTGTCTATTACATATTGGGTTTATGGAACGGTCTCTGAGCTAATTTGAAACCCTTGTTTTATGCATCACCCCACCTCACCTTTCCCGTTAAGCAGCCATAGTGTGTTTTCTAAACGTGTGACTCTGTTCTGTTTTGTAATTCAGTTCAAGGGTAGCGGTTTTACATTCCCTCTATAAGTGATATCTTATGATAAGTGTCGTTTTCTGTGTGGCTTATTTCACTTAGAATCGTCGTACCTAAATCCACTCATCATGCTGCTACTAGCCTTATGACGTTGATTTCATGGCTGAGTGATATTCCATTGTACAAAAGGACCACAACTTCTTTATCCATTTTTCTCTTTCCTGGGATATTTAAGGTGTAACGAAGTGGAGGTTCTTGTCAACAGAGCAGCCCTAAACTTTGGGGTGCCTGTGCCTTGCTGATTTTTAGTTTTCCCAATTTATACGCCCGTGAGAGGAAGTGCCCTATGCTCTCTAAGCTGAGTGTTTTCGATGTTTCAGGACACACCGTACACTTCTGCAGAGTGGCTGTTGGCAATTTACATCCCGCCCATCAGCGTAGCAAGGCTCCCGTTTCTCCATGGCCTGTCCTGCATTTCTGGGTTTGACACTTTATTCAGCGTGGCCTATTTGACCGATGGGAAGCGAGACCTCTTTGTAGCGCTGATTTGCCTTTCCAGGTTGCTTGGTTGGCCAAAAAGGGCGTATGTGTTTTTCCCTGAATATATTCAGGAAAAAACGCATACGCCCTTTTTGGCCAAGGGCATCATTGTCGAGGTTTTGCCGCTTTTCCCGTGCTTTAAGGGCGATTCGAATCTACCTCCTGAAATCTGATTCCTGCAATTCTGCCTTGCTTTCAAATCCTCTTCGTTGTCTTCCGTCAATATATTTGTGGACGAGAGTTATCATTTATAACTCTGCAGGTTTGTGAATTGCAGTGCCCCTGAGCTCCATTTTTCAACTCGCTTTCTTGGGAGCTGGCCGCAAAAGCGCAGGATTACTTCAGGCCCTATTCTGGTCCCGGGCGGCAGGCTGAGCCTGTGGTTAATTCTTCTTCCTGATGGGAAAATAGAGTGACCTGTGCCTGTCCCAACACCTAGAGCTAGTGTCTCATTGGTTCCCCCTCTTCCCGTTCATCCTCAGGACAAATTGCAACCTGTACGGAACAGGAGGTTAAAGGTGCTGATTCTCCAAGGAGGGAGATTGCTAGTAAAGCGGCTGGAATGGCGAACCCGAGCACAAGGAGATGAGAAATGAGGTGCGTTTTAGAAACCTTTCCCGATCACACGGTGTACCATCTTCTGGGTTTCTCATGCACGTTTTCGAAGTAGGAAGATGCCCTTGAACCTGGAGATTTGGGACCCATGGGATGGGTACCACGCAGTATTACTCTAAAGGGTCTGCGTTTGCTCACCCAACCTCACCAAACCTCTCAGCCCCAAGAGTGTCCACCCTTATGTCTCAATCAGCTGTGGGTCTAGATATGGTCAATCCAGGTGGCATCACAGCCCCTGAACGAATTTAGTAAGAATTTCTCTATCTTTCACTGTCTTTGTTTCACGGGTTTTTAAAAGTGATTGATTTTTATAAAGGGGTTTAGCTGCTTTTCACTGCTGTGTTTATGCCGCTTTACACCCACTTGACTCACTTACAGAGAGGTATCAATACATAGGTTTTAAGATTCTTACTAGTCAGATATATTCTTGGGCGGTGAATAGGGGGTGTTGAGTCCAGTTCAGTGAGCAAGGAGTAGGTCGTGTCTACTACATATTGGGTTTATGGAACGGTATCTGAGCTAATTTGAAACCCTTGTTTTATGCATCACCCCACCTCACCTTTCCCGTTAAGCAGCCATAGTGTGTTTTCTAAACGTGCGACTCTGTTCTGTTTTGTAATTCAGTTCAAGGGTAGCGGTTTTTACATTCCCTCTATAAGTGATATCTTATGATAAGTGTCTTTTTCTGTGTGACTTATTTCACTTAGAATCGTCGTACCTAAATCCACTCATCATGTTGCTACTAGCCTTATGACGTTGATTTCATGGCTGAGTGATATTCCATTGTACATAAGGACCACAACTTCTTTATCCATTTTTCTCTTTCCTGGGATATTTAAGGTGTAACGAAGTGGAGGTTCTTGTCAACAGAGCAGCCCTAAACTTTGGGGTGCCTGTGTCTTGCTGATTTTTAGTTTTCCCAATTTATACGCCCATGACTGGAAGTGCCCTATGCTCTCTAAGCTGAGTTTTTTCGATGTTTCAGGACACACCGGACACTTCTCCAGAGTGGCTGTTGGCAATTTACATCCCGCCCATCAGCGTAGCAAGGCTCCCGTTTCTCCATGGCCTGTCCTGCATTTCTGGGTTTGACACTTTATTCAGCGTGGCCTATTTGACCGATGGGAAGCGAGACTTCTTTGTAGCGCTGATTTGCCTTTCCAGGTTGCTCGGTTGGCCAAAAAGGGCGTATGCGTTTTTTCCTGAATATATTCAGGAAAAAACGCATACGCCCTTTTTGGCCAAGGGCATCATTGTCGAGGTTTTGCCGCTTTTCCCGTGCTTTAAAGGCGATTCGAATCTACCTC
The DNA here is from genome assembly GCF_965194805.1 of Balaenoptera borealis. NCBI lineage: Eukaryota > Metazoa > Chordata > Mammalia > Artiodactyla > Balaenopteridae > Balaenoptera > Balaenoptera borealis. The sequence goes on along the minus strand of NW_028123744.1, from coordinate 173,926 downwards.
CTGAAATCTGTTTCCTGCAATTCTGCCTTGCTTTCAAATCCTCTTCGTTGTCTTCCGTCAATATATTTGTGGACGAGAGTTATCATTTATAACTCTGCAGGTTTGTGAATTGCAGTGCCCCTGAGCTCCATTTTTCAACTCGCTTTCTTGGGAGCTGGCCGCAAAAGCGCAGGATTGCTTCAGGCCCTATTCTGGTCCCGGGCGGCAGGCTGAGCCTGTGGTTAATTCTTCTTCCTGATGGGAAAATAGAGTGACCTGTGCCTGTCCCCACACCTAGAGCTAGTGTCTCATTGGTTCCCCCTCTTCCCGTTCATCCTCAGGACAAATTGCAACCTGTACGGAACAGGAGGTTAAAGGTGCTGATTCTCCAAGGAGGGAGATTGCTAGTAAAGCGGCTGGAATGGCGAACCCGAGCACAAGGAGATGAGAAATGAGGTGCGTTTTAGAAACCTTTCCCGATCACACGGTGTACCATCTTCTGGGTTTCTCATGCACGTTTTCGAAGTAGGAAGATGCCCTTGAACCTGGAGATTTGGGACCCATGGGATGGGTACCACGCAGTATTACTCTAAAGGGTCTGCGTTTGCTCACCCAACCTCACCAAACCTCTCAGCCCCAAGAGTGTCCACCCTTATGTCTCAATCAGCTGTGGGTCTAGATATGGTCAATCCAGGTGGCATCACAGCCCCTGAACGAATTTAGTAAGAATTTCTCTATCTTTCACTGTCTTTGTTTCACGGGTTTTTAAAAGTGATTGATTTTTATAAAGGGGTTTAGCTGCTTTTCACTGCTGTGTTTATGCCGCTTTACACCCACTTGACTCACTTACAGAGAGATATCAATACATAGGTTTTAAGATTCTTACTAGTCAGATATATTCTTGGGCGGTGAATAGGGGGTGTTGAGTCCAGTTCACTGAGGAAGGAGTAGGTCGTGTCTACTACATATTGGGTTTATGGAACGGTCTCTGAGCTAATTTGAAACCCTTGTTTTATGCATCACCCCACCTCACCTTTCCCGTTAAGCAGCCATAGTGTGTTTTCTAAACGTGCGACTCTGTTCTGTTTTGTAATTCAGTTCAAGGGTAGCGGTTTTTACATTCCCTCTATAAGTGATATCTTATGATAAGTGTCTTTTTCTGTGTGACTTATTTCACTTAGAATCGTCGTACCTAAATCCACTCATCATGTTGCTACTAGCCTTATGACGTTGATTTCATGGCTGAGTGATATTCCATTGTACATAAGGACCACAACTTCTTTATCCATTTTTCTCTTTCCTGGGATATTTAAGGTGTAACGAAGTGGAGGTTCTTGTCAACAGAGCAGCCCTAAACTTTGGGGTGCCTGTGTCTTGCTGATTTTTAGTTTTCCCAATTTATACGCCCATGACTGGAAGTGCCCTATGCTCTCTAAGCTGAGTTTTTTCGATGTTTCAGGACACACCGGACACTTCTCCAGAGTGGCTGTTGGCAATTTACATCCCGCCCATCAGCGTAGCAAGGCTCCCGTTTCTCCATGGCCTGTCCTGCATTTCTGGGTTTGACACTTTATTCAGCGTGGCCTATTTGACCGATGGGAAGCGAGACCTCTTTGTAGCGCTGATTTGCCTTTCCAGGTTGCTTGGTTGGCCAAAAAGGGCGTATGCGTTTTTCCCTGAATATATTCAGGAAAAAACGCATACGCCCTTTTTGGCCAAGGGCATCATTGTCGAGGTTTTGCCGCTTTTCCCGTGCTTTAAGGGCGATTCGAATCTACCTCCTGAAATCTGTTTCCTGCAATTCTGCCTTGCTTTCAAATCCTCTTCGTTGTCTTCAGTCAATATATTTGTGGACGAGAGTTATCATTTATAACTCTGCAGGTTTGTGAATTGCAGTGCCCCTGAGCTCCATTTTTCAACTCGCTTTCTTGGGAGCTGGCCGCAAAAGCGCAGGATTACTTCAGGCCCTATTCTGGTCCCGGGCGGCAGGCTGAGCCTGTGGTTAATTCTTCTTCCTGATGGGAAAATAGAGTGACCTGTGCCTGTCCCCACACCTAGAGCTAGTGTCCAATTGGTTCCCCCTCTTCCCGTTCATCCTCAGGACAAATTGCAACCTGTACGGAACAGGAGGTTAAAGGTGCTGATTCTCCAAGGAGGGAGATTGCTAGTAAAGAGGCTGGAATGGCGAACCCGAGCACAAGGAGATGAGAAATGAGGTGCGTTTTAGAAACCTTTCCCGATCACACGGTGTACCATCTTCTGGGTTTCTCATGCACGTTTTCGAAGTAGGAAGATGCCCTTGAACCTGGAGATTTGGGACCCATGGGATGGGTACCACGCAGTATTACTCTAAAGGGTCTGCGTTTGCTCACCCAACCTCACCAAACCTCTCAGCCCCAAGAGTGTCCACCCTTATGTCTCAATCAGCTGTGGGTCTAGATATGGTCAATCCAGGTGGCATCACAGCCCTTGAACGAATTTTGTAAGAATTTCTCTATCTTTCACTGTCTTTGTTTCACGGGTTTTTAAAAGTGATTGATTTTTATAAAGGGGTTTAGCTGCTTTTCACTGCTGTGTTTATGCCGCTTTACACCCACTTGACTCACTTACAGAGAGATATCAATACATAGGTTTTAAGATTCTTACTAGTCAGATATATTCTTGGGCGGTGAATAGGGGGTGTTGAGTCCAGTTCACTGAGCAAGGAGTAGGTCGTGTCTACTACATATTGGGTTTATGGAACGGTCTCTGAGGTAATTTGAAACCCTTGTTTTATGCATCACCCCACCTCACCTTTCCCGTTAAGCAGCCATAGTGTGTTTTCTAAACGTGCGACTCTGTTCTGTTTTGTAATTCAGTTCAAGGGTAGCGGTTTTTACATTCCCTCTATAAGTGATATCTTATGATAAGTGTCTTTTTCTGTGTGACTTATTTCACTTAGAATCGTCGTACCTAAATCCACTCATCATGTTGCTACTAGCCTTATGACGTTGATTTCATGGCTGAGTGATATTCCATTGTACATAAGGACCACAACTTCTTTATCCATTTTTCTCTTTCCTGGGATATTTAAGGTGTAACGAAGTGGAGGTTCTTGTCAACAGAGCAGCCCTAAACTTTGGGGTGCCTGTGTCTTGCTGATTTTTAGTTTTCCCAATTTATACGCCCATGACTGGAAGTGCCCTATGCTCTCTAAGCTGAGTTTTTTCGATGTTTCAGGACACACCGGACACTTCTCCAGAGTGGCTGTTGGCAATTTACATCCCGCCCATCAGCGTAGCAAGGCTCCCGTTTCTCCATGGCCTGTCCTGCATTTCTGGGTTTGACACTTTATTCAGCGTGGCCTATTTGACCGATGGGAAGCGAGACCTCTTTGTAGCGCTGATTTGCCTTTCCAGGTTGCTTGGTTGGCCAAAAAGGGCGTATGCGTTTTTCCCTGAATATATTCAGGAAAAAACGCATACGCCCTTTTTGGCCAAGGGCATCATTGTCGAGGTTTTGCCGCTTTTCCCGTGCTTTAAGGGCGATTCGAATCTACCTCCTGAAATCTGTTTCCTGCAATTCTGCCTTGCTTTCAAATCCTCTTCGTTGTCTTCAGTCAATATATTTGTGGACGAGAGTTATCATTTATAACTCTGCAGGTTTGTGAATTGCAGTGCCCCTGAGCTCCATTTTTCAACTCGCTTTCTTGGGAGCTGGCCGCAAAAGCGCAGGATTACTTCAGGCCCTATTCTGGTCCCGGGCGGCAGGCTGAGCCTGTGGTTAATTCTTCTTCCTGATGGGAAAATAGAGTGACCTGTGCCTGTCCCCACACCTAGAGCTAGTGTCCAATTGGTTCCCCCTCTTCCCATTCATCCTCAGGACAAATTGCAACCTGTACGGAACAGGAGGTTAAAGGTGCTGATTCTCCAAGGAGGGAGATTGCTAGTAAAGAGGCTGGAATGGCGAACCCGAGCACAAGGAGATGAGAAATGAGGTGCGTTTTAGAAACCTTTCCCGATCACACGGTGTACCATCTTCTGGGTTTCTCATGCACGTTTTCGAAGTAGGAAGATGCCCTTGAACCTGGAGATTTGGGACCCATGGGATGGGTACCACGCAGTATTACTCTAAAGGGTCTGCGTTTGCTCACCCAACCTCACCAAACCTCTCAGCCCCAAGAGTGTCCACCCTTATGTCTCAATCAGCTGTGGGTCTAGATATGGTCAATCCAGGTGGCATCACAGCCCCTGAACGAATTTAGTAAGAATTTCTCTATCTTTCACTGTCTTTGTTTCACGGGTTTTTAAAAGTGATTGATTTTTATAAAGGGGTTTAGCTGCTTTTCACTGCTGTGTTTATGCCGCTTTACACCCACTTGACTCACTTACAGAGAGATATCAATACATAGGTTTTAAGATTCTTACTAGTCAGATATATTCTTGGGCGGTGAATAGGGGGTGTTGAGTCCAGTTCACTGAGCAAGGAGTAGGTCGTGTCTACTACATATTGGGTTTATGGAACGGTCTCTGAGCTAATTTGAAACCCTTGTTTTATGCATCACCCCACCTCACCTTTCCCGTTAAGCAGCCATAGTGTGTTTTCTAAACGTGCGACTCTGTTCTGTTTTGTAATTCAGTTCAAGGGTAGCGGTTTTTACATTCCCTCTATAAGTGATATCTTATGATAAGTGTCTTTTTCTGTGTGACTTATTTCACTTAGAATCGTCGTACCTAAATCCACTCATCATGTTGCTACTAGCCTTATGACGTTGATTTCATGGCTGAGTGATATTCCATTGTACATAAGGACCACAACTTCTTTATCCATTTTTCTCTTTCCTGGGATATTTAAGGTGTAACGAAGTGGAGGTTCTTGTCAACAGAGCAGCCCTAAACTTTGGGGTGCCTGTGTCTTGCTGATTTTTAGTTTTCCCAATTTATACGCCCATGACTGGAAGTGCCCTATGCTCTCTAAGCTGAGTTTTTTCGATGTTTCAGGACACACCGGACACTTCTCCAGAGTGGCTGTTGGCAATTTACATCCCGCCCATCAGCGTAGCAAGGCTCCCGTTTCTCCATGGCCTGTCCTGCATTTCTGGGTTTGACACTTTATTCAGCGTGGCCTATTTGACCGATGGGAAGCGAGACTTCTTTGTAGCGCTGATTTGCCTTTCCAGGTTGCTTGGTTGGCCCAAAAGGGCGTATGCGTTTTTCCCTGAATATATTCAGGGAAAAACGCATACGCCCTTTTTGGCCAAGGGCATCATTGTCGAGGTTTTGCCGCTTTTCCCGTGCTTTAAAGGCGATTCGAATCTACCTCCTGAAATCTGTTTCCTGCAATTCTGCCTTGCTTTCAAATCCTCTTCGTTGTCTTCCGTCAATATATTTGTGGACGAGAGTTATCATTTATAACTCTGCAGGTTTGTGAATTGCAGTGCCCCTGAGCTCCATTTTTCAACTCGCTTTCTTGGGAGCTGGCCGCAAAAGCGCAGGATTACTTCAGGCCCTATTTTGGTCCCGGGCGGCAGGCTGAGTCTGTGGTTAATTCTTCTTCCTGATGGGAAAATAGAGTGACCTGTGCCTTTCCCCACACCTAGAGCTAGTGTCTCATTGGTTCCCCCTCTTCCCGTTCATCCTCAGGACAAATTGCAACCTGTACGGAACAGGAGGTTAAAGGTGCTGATTTTCCAAGGAGGGTGATTGCTAGTAAAGCGGCTGGAATGGCGAACCCGAGCACAAGGAGATGAGAAATGAGGTGCGTTTTAGAAACCTTTCCCGATCACACGGTGTACCATCTTCTGGGTTTCTCATGCACGTTTTCGAAATAGGAAGATGCCCTTGAACCTGGAGATTTGGGACCCATGGGATGGGTACCACGCAGTATTACTCTAAAGGGTCTGCGTTTGCTCACCCAACCTCACCAAACCTCTCAGCCCCAAGAGTGTCCACCCTTATGTCTCAATCAGCTGTGGGTCTAGATATGGTCAATCCAGGTGGCATCACAGCCCCTGAACGAATTTAGTAAGAATTTCTCTATCTTTCACTGTCTTTGTTTCACGGGTTTTTAAAAGTGATTGATTTTTATAAAGGGGTTTAGCTGCTTTTCACTGCTGTGTTTATGCCGCTTTACACCCACTTGACTCACTTACAGAGACATATCAATACATAGGTTTTAAGATTCTTACTAGTCAGATATATTCTTGGGCGGTGAATAGGGGGTGTTGAGTCCAGTTCACTGAGCAAGGAGTAGGTCGTGTCTACTACATATTGGGTTTATGGAACGGTCTCTGAGCTAATTTGAAACCCTTGTTTTATGCATCACCCCACCTCACCTTTCCCGTTAAGCAGCCATAGTGTGTTTTCTAAACGTGCGACTCTGTTCTGTTTTGTAATTCAGTTCAAGGGTAGCGGTTTTTACATTCCCTCTATAAGTGATATCTTATGATAAGTGTCTTTTTCTGTGTGACTTATTTCACTTAGAATCGTCGTACCTAAATCCACTCATCATGCTGCTACTAGCCTTATGACGTTGATTTCATGGCTGAGTGATATTCCATTGTACATAAGGACCACAACTTCTTTATCCATTTTTCTCTTTCCTGGGATATTTAAGGTGTAACGAAGTGGAGGTTCTTGTCAACAGAGCAGCCCTCAACTTTGGGGTGCCTGTGTCTTGCTGATTTTTAGTTTTCCCAATTTATACGCCCATGAGTGGAAGTGCCCTATGCTTTCTAAGCTGAGTTTTTTCGATGTTTCAGGACACACCAGACACTTCTCCAGAGTGGCTGTTGGCAATTTACATCCCGCCCATCAGCGTAGCAAGGCTCCCGTTTCTCCATGGCCTGTCCTGCATTTCTGGGTTTGACACTTTATTCAGCGTGGCCTATTTGACCGATGGGAAGCGAGACTGCTTTGTAGCGCTGATTTGCCTTTCCAGGTTGCTTGGTTGGCCAAAAAGGGCGTATGCGTTTTTTCCTGAATATATTCAGGAAAAAACGCATACGCCCTTTTTGGCCAAGGGCATCATTGTCGAGGTTTTGCCGCTTTTCCCGTGCTTTAAAGGCGATTCGAATCTACCTCCTGAAATCTGTTTCCTGCAATTCTGCCTTGCTTTCAAATCCTCTTCGTTGCCTACCCTCAATATATTTGAGGACGAGAGTTATCATTTATAACTCTGCAGGTTTGTGAATTGCAGTGCCCCTGAGCTCCATTTTTCAACTCGCTTTCTTGGGAGCTGGCCGCAAAAGCGCAGGATTGCTTCAGGCCCTATTCTGGTCCCGGGCGGCAGGCTGAGCCTGTGGTTAATTCTTCTTCCTGATGGGAAAATAGAGTGACCTGTGCCTGTCCCAACACCTAAAGCTAGTGTCTCATTGGTTCCCCCTCTTCCCGTTCATCCTCAGGACAAATTGCAACCTGTACGGAACAGGAGGTTAAAGGTGCTGATTCTCCAAGGAGGGAGATTGCTAGTAAAGCGGCTGGAATGGCGAACCCGAGCACAAGGAGATGAGAAATGAGGTGCGTTTTAGAAACCTTTCCCGATCACACGGTGTACCATCTTCTGGGTTTCTCATGCACGTTTTCGAAGTAGGAAGATGCCCTTGAACCTGGAGATTTGGGACCCATGGGATGGGTACCACGCAGTATTACTCTAAAGGGTCTGCGTTTGCTCACCCAACCTCACCAAACCTCTCAGCCCCAAGAGTGTCCACCCTTATGTCTCAATCAGCTGTGGGTCTAGATATGGTCAATCCAGGTGGCATCACAGCCCCTGAACGAATTTAGTAAGAATTTCTCTATCTTTCACTGTCTTTGTTTCACGGGTTTTTAAAAGTGATTGATTTTTATAAAGGGGTTTAGCTGCTTTTCACTGCTGTGTTTATGCCGCTTTACACCCACTTGACTCACTTACAGAGACATATCAATACATAGGTTTTAAGATTCTTACTAGTCAGATATATTCTTGGGCGGTGAATAGGGGGTGTTGAGTCCAGTTCACTGAGCAAGGAGTAGGTCGTGTCTACTACATATTGGGTTTATGGAACGGTATCTGAGCTAATTTGAAACCCTTGTTTTATGCATCACCCCACCTCACCTTTCCCGTTAAGCAGCCATAGTGTGTTTTCTAAACGTGCGACTCTGTTCTGTTTTGTAATTCAGTTCAAGGGTAGCGGTTTTTACATTCCCTCTATAAGTGATATCTTATGATAAGTGTCTTTTTCTGTGTGACTTATTTCACTTAGAATCGTCGTACCTAAATCCACTCATCATGCTGCTACTAGCCTTATGACGTTGATTTCATGGCTGAGTGATATTCCATTGTACATAAGGACCACAACTTCTTTATCCATTTTTCTCTTTCCTGGGATATTTAAGGTGTAACGAAGTGGAGGTTCTTGTCAACAGAGCAGCCCTCAACTTTGGGGTGCCTGTGTCTTGCTGATTTTTAGTTTTCCCAATTTATACGCCCATGACTGGAAGTGCCCTATACTCTCTAAGCTGAGTTTTTTCGATGTTTCAGGACACACCGGACACTTCTCCAGAGTGGCTGTTGGCAATTTACATCCCGCCCATCAGCGTAGCAAGGCTCCCGTTTCTCCATGGCCTGTCCTGCATTTCTGGGTTTGACACTTTATTCAGCGTGGCCTATTTGACCGATGGGAAGCGAGACTTCTTTGTAGCGCTGATTTGCCTTTCCAGGTTGCTTGGTTGGCCAAAAAGGGCGTATGTGTTTTTTCCTGAATATATTCAGGAAAAAACGCATACGCCCTTTTTGGCCAAGGGCATCATTGTCGAGGTTTTGCCGCTTTTCCCGTGCTTTAAAGGCGATTCGAATCTACCTCCTGAAATCTGTTTCCTGCAATTCTGCCTTGCTTTCAAATCCTCTTCGTTGTCTTCCGTCAATATATTTGTGGACGAGAGTTATCATTTATAACTCTGCAGGTTTGTGAATTGCAGTGCCCCTGAGCTCCATTTTTCAACTCGCTTTCTTGGGAGCTGGCCGCAAAAGCGCAGGATTACTTCAGGCCCTATTTTGGTCCCGGGCGGCAGGCTGAGCCTGTGGTTAATTCTTCTTCCTGATGGGAAAATAGAGTGACCTGTGCCTTTCCCCACACCTAGAGCTAGTGTCTCATTGGTTCCCCCTCTTCCCGTTCATCCTCAGGACAAATTGCAACCTGTACGGAACAGGAGGTTAAAGGTGCTGATTTTCCAAGGAGGGTGATTGCTAGTAAAGCGGCTGGAATGGCGAACCCGAGCACAAGGAGATGAGAAATGAGGTGCGTTTTAGAAACCTTTCCCGATCACACGGTGTACCATCTTCTGGGTTTCTCATGCACGTTTTCGAAATAGGAAGATGCCCTTGAACCTGGAGATTTGGGACCCATGGGATGGGTACCACGCAGTATTACTCTAAAGGGTCTGCGTTTGCTCACCCAACCTCACCAAACCTCTCAGCCCCAAGAGTGTCCACCCTTATGTCTCAATCAGCTGTGGGTCTAGATATGGTCAATCCAGGTGGCATCACAGCCCCTGAACGAATTTAGTAAGAATTTCTCTATCTTTCACTGTCTTTGTTTCACGGGTTTTTAAAAGTGATTGATTTTTATAAAGGGGTTTAGCTGCTTTTCACTGCTGTGTTTATGCCGCTTTACACCCACTTGACTCACTTACAGAGACATATCAATACATAGGTTTTAAGATTCTTACTAGTCAGATATATTCTTGGGCGGTGAATAGGGGGTGTTGAGTCCAGTTCACTGAGCAAGGAGTACGTCGTGTCTACTACATATTGGGTTTATGGAACGGTCTCTGAGCTAATTTGAAACCCTTGTTTTATGCATCACCCCACCTCACCTTTCCCGTTAAGCAGCCATAGTGTGTTTTCTAAACGTGCGACTCTGTTCTGTTTTGTAATTCAGTTCAAGGGTAGCGGTTTTTACATTCCCTCTATAAGTGATATCTTATGATAAGTGTCTTTTTCTGTGTGACTTATTTCACTTAGAATCGTCGTACCTAAATCCACTCATCATGCTGCTACTAGCCTTATGACGTTGATTTCATGGCTGAGTGATATTCCATTGTACATAAGGACCACAACTTCTTTATCCATTTTTCTCTTTCCTGGGATATTTAAGGTGTAACGAAGTGGAGGTTCTTGTCAACAGAGCAGCCCTCAACTTTGGGGTGCCTGTGTCTTGCTGATTTTTAGTTTTCCCAATTTATACGCCCATGAGTGGAAGTGCCCTATGCTCTCTAAGCTGAGTTTTTTCGATGTTTCAGGACACACCAGACACTTCTCCAGAGTGGCTGTTGGCAATTTACATCCCGCCCATCAGCGTAGCAAGGCTCCCGTTTCTCCATGGCCTGTCCTGCATTTCTGGGTTTGACACTTTATTCAGCGTGGCCTATTTGACCGATGGGAAGCGAGACTTCTTTGTAGCGCTGATTTGCCTTTCCAGGTTGCTTGGTTGGCCAAAAAGGGCGTATGCGTTTTTCCCTGAATATATTCAGGGAAAAACGCATACGCACTTTTTGGCCAAGGGCATCATTGTCGAGGTTTTGCCGCTTTTCCCGTGCTTTAAAGGCGATTCGAATCTACCTCCTGAAATCTGTTTCCTGCAATTCTGCCTTGCTTTCAAATCCTCTTCGTTGTCTTCCGTCAATATATTTGTGGACGAGAGTTATCATTTATAACTCTGCAGGTTTGTGAATTGCAGTGCCCCTGAGCTCCATTTTTCAACTCGCTTTCTTGGGAGCTGGCCGCAAAAGCGCAGGATTACTTCAGGCCCTATTTTGGTCCCGGGCGGCAGGCTGAGCCTGTGGTTAATTCTTCTTCCTGATGGGAAAATAGAGTGACCTGTGCCTTTCCCCACACCTAGAGCTAGTGTCTCATTGGTTCCCCCTCTTCCCGTTCATCCTCAGGACAAATTGCAACCTGTACGGAACAGGAGGTTAAAGGTGCTGATTTTCCAAGGAGGGTGATTGCTAGTAAAGCGGCTGGAATGGCGAACCCGAGCACAAGGAGATGAGAAATGAGGTGCGTTTTAGAAACCTTTCCCGATCACACGGTGTACCATCTTCTGGGTTTCTCATGCACGTTTTCGAAATAGGAAGATGCCCTTGAACCTGGAGATTTGGGACCCATGGGATGGGTACCACGCAGTATTACTCTAAAGGGTCTGCGTTTGCTCACCCAACCTCACCAAACCTCTCAGCCCCAAGAGTGTCCACCCTTATGTCTCAATCAGCTGTGGGTCTAGATATGGTCAATCCAGGTGGCATCACAGCCCCTGAACGAATTTAGTAAGAATTTCTCTATCTTTCACTGTCTTTGTTTCACGGGTTTTTAAAAGTGATTGATTTTTATAAAGGGGTTTAGCTGCTTTTCACTGCTGTGTTTATGCCGCTTTACACCCACTTGACTCACTTACAGAGACATATCAATACATAGGTTTTAAGATTCTTACTAGTCAGATATATTCTTGGGCGGTGAATAGGGGGTGTTGAGTCCAGTTCACTGAGCAAGGAGTACGTCGTGTCTACTACATATTGGGTTTATGGAACGGTCTCTGAGCTAATTTGAAACCCTTGTTTTATGCATCACCCCACCTCACCTTTCCCGTTAAGCAGCCATAGTGTGTTTTCTAAACGTGCGACTCTGTTCTGTTTTGTAATTCAGTTCAAGGGTAGCGGGTTTTACATTCCCTCTATAAGTGATATCTTATGATAAGTGTCTTTTTCTGTGTGACTTATTTCACTTAGAATCGTCGTACCTAAATCCACTCATCATGCTGCTACTAGCCTTATGACGTTGATTTCATGGCTGAGTGATATTCCATTGTACATAAGGACCACAACTTCTTTATCCATTTTTCTCTTTCCTGGGATATTTAAGGTGTAACGAAGTGGAGGTTCTTGTCAACAGAGCAGCCCTCAACTTTGGGGTGCCTGTGTCTTGCTGATTTTTAGTTTTCCCAATTTATACGCCCATGAGTGGAAGTGCCCTATGCTCTCTAAGCTGAGTTTTTTCGATGTTTCAGGACACACCAGACACTTCTCCAGAGTGGCTGTTGGCAATTTACATCCCGCCCATCAGCGTAGCAAGGCTCCCGTTTCTCCATGGCCTGTCCTGCATTTCTGGGTTTGACACTTTATTCAGCGTGGCCTATTTGACCGATGGGAAGCGAGACTTCTTTGTAGCGCTGATTTGCCTTTCCAGGTTGCTTGGTTGGCCAAAAAGGGCGTATGCGTTTTTCCCTGAATATATTCAGGGAAAAACGCATACGCACTTTTTGGCCAAGGGCATCATTGTCGAGGTTTTGCCGCTTTTCCCGTGCTTTAAAGGCGATTCGAATCTACCTCCTGAAATCTGTTTCCTGCAATTCTGCCTTGCTTTCAAATCCTCTTCGTTGTCTTCCGTCAATATATTTGTGGACGAGAGTTATCATTTATAACTCTGCAGGTTTGTGAATTGCAGTGCCCCTGAGCTCCATTTTTCAACTCGCTTTCTTGGGAGCTGGCCGCAAAAGCGCAGGATTACTTCAGGCCCTATTTTGGTCCTGGGCGGCAGGCTGAGCCTGCGGTTAATTCTTCTTCCTGATGGGAAAATAGAGTGACCTGTGCCTTTCCCCACACCTAGAGCTAGTGTCTCATTGGTTCCCCCTCTTCCCGTTCATCCTCAGGACAAATTGCAACCTGTACGGAACAGGAGGTTAAAGGTGCTGATTTTCCAAGGAGGGTGATTGCTAGTAAAGCGGCTGGAATGGCGAACCCGAGCACAAGGAGATGAGAAATGAGGTGCGTTTTAGAAACCTTTCCCGATCACACGGTGTACCATCTTCTGGGTTTCTCATGCACGTTTTCGAAATAGGAAGATGCCCTTGAACCTGGAGATTTGGGACCCATGGGATGGGTACCACGCAGTATTACTCTAAAGGGTCTGCGTTTGCTCACCCAACCTCACCAAACCTCTCAGCCCCAAGAGTGTCCACCCTTATGTCTCAATCAGCTGTGGGTCTAGATATGGTCAATCCAGGTGGCATCACAGCCCCTGAACGAATTTAGTAAGAATTTCTCTATCTTTCACTGTCTTTGTTTCACGGGTTTTTAAAAGTGATTGATTTTTATAAAGGGGTTTAGCTGCTTTTCACTGCTGTGTTTATGCCCCTTTACACCCACTTGACTCACTTACAGAGACATATCAATACATAGGTTTTAAGATTCTTACTAGTCAGATATATTCTTGGGCGGTGGATAGGGGGTGTTGAGTCCAGTTCACTGAGCAAGGAGTAGGTCGTGTCTACTACATATTGGGTTTATGGAACGGTCTCTGAGCTAATTTGAAACCCTTGTTTTATGCATCACCCCACCTCACCTTTCCCGTTAAGCAGCCATAGTGTGTTTTCTAAACGTGCGACTCTGTTCTGTTTTGTAATTCAGTTCAAGGGTAGCGGTTTTTACATTCCCTCTATAAGTGATATCTTATGATAAGTGTCTTTTTCTGTGTGACTTATTTCACTTAGAATCGTCGTACCTAAATCCACTCATCATGCTGCTACTAGCCTTATGACGTTGATTTCATGGCTGAGTGATATTCCATTGTACATAAGGACCACAACTTCTTTATCCATTTTTCTCTTTCCTGGGATATTTAAGGTGTAACGAAGTGGAGGTTCTTGTCAACAGAGCAGCCCTAAACTTTGGGGTGCCTGTGTCTTGCTGATTTTTAGTTTTCCCAATTTATACGCCCATGACTGGAAGTGCCCTATGCTCTCTAAGCTGAGTTTTTTCGATGTTTCAGGACACACCGGACACTTCTCCAGAGTGGCTGTTGGCAATTTACATCCCGCCCATCAGCGTAGCAAGGCTCCCGTTTCTCCATGGCCTGTCCTGCATTTCTGGGTTTGACACTTTATTCAGCGTGGCCTATTTGACCGATGGGAAGCGAGACCTCTTTGTAGCGCTGATTTGCCTTTCCAGGTTGCTTGGTTGGCCAAAAAGGGCGTATGCGTTTTTCCCTGAATATATTCAGGAAAAAACGCATACGCCCTTTTTGGCCAAGGGCATCATTGTCGAGGTTTTGCCGCTTTTCCCGTGCTTTAAGGGCGATTCGAATCTACCTCCTGAAATCTGTTTCCTGCAATTCTGCCTTGCTTTCAAATCCTCTTCGTTGTCTTCAGTCAATATATTTGTGGACGAGAGTTATCATTTATAACTCTGCAGGTTTGTGAATTGCAGTGCCCCTGAGCTCCATTTTTCAACTCGCTTTCTTGGGAGCTGGCCGCAAAAGCGCAGGATTACTTCAGGCCCTATTCTGGTCCCGGGCGGCAGGCTGAGCCTGTGGTTAATTCTTCTTCCTGATGGGAAAATAGAGTGACCTGTGCCTGTCCCCACACCTAGAGCTAGTGTCCAATTGGTTCCCCCTCTTCCCGTTCATCCTCAGGACAAATTGCAACCTGTACGGAACAGGAGGTTAAAGGTGCTGATTCTCCAAGGAGGGAGATTGCTAGTAAAGAGGCTGGAATGCCGAACCCGAGCACAAGGAGATGAGAAATGAGGTGCGTTTTAGAAACCTTTCCCGATCACACGGTGTACCATCTTCTGGGTTTCTCATGCACGTTTTCGAAGTAGGAAGATGCCCTTGAACCTGGAGATTTGGGACCCATGGGATGGGTACCACGCAGTATTACTCTAAAGGGTCTGCGTTTGCTCACCCAACCTCACCAAACCTCTCAGCCCCAAGAGTGTCCACCCTTATGTCTCAATCAGCTGTGGGTCTAGATATGGTCAATCCAGGTGGCATCACAGCCCCTGAACGAATTTAGTAAGAATTTCTCTATCTTTCACTGTCTTTGTTTCACGGGTTTTTAAAAGTGATTGATTTTTATAAAGGGGTTTAGCTGCTTTTCACTGCTGTGTTTATGCCGCTTTACACCCACTTGACTCACTTACAGAGAGATATCAATACATAGGTTTTAAGATTCTTACTAGTCAGATATATTCTTGGGCGGTGAATAGGGGGTGTTGAGTCCAGTTCACTGAGCAAGGAGTAGGTCGTGTCTACTACATATTGGGTTTATGGAACGGTCTCTGAGCTAATTTGAAACCCTTGTTTTATGCATCACCCCACCTCACCTTTCCCGTTAAGCAGCCATAGTGTGTTTTCTAAACGTGCGACTCTGTTCTGTTTTGTAATTCAGTTCAAGGGTAGCGGTTTTTACATTCCCTCTATAAGTGATATCTTATGATAAGTGTCTTTTTCTGTGTGACTTATTTCACTTAGAATCGTCGTACCTAAATCCACTCATCATGTTGCTACTAGCCTTATGACGTTGATTTCATGGCTGAGTGATATTCCATTGTACATAAGGACCACAACTTCTTTATCCATTTTTCTCTTTCCTGGGATATTTAAGGTGTAACGAAGTGGAGGTTCTTGTCAACAGAGCAGCCCTAAACTTTGGGGTGCCTGTGTCTTGCTGATTTTTAGTTTTCCCAATTTATACGCCCATGACTGGAAGTGCCCTATGCTCTCTAAGCTGAGTTTTTTCGATGTTTCAGGACACACCGGACACTTCTCCAGAGTGGCTGTTGGCAATTTACATCCCGCCCATCAGCGTAGCAAGGCTCCCGTTTCTCCATGGCCTGTCCTGCATTTCTGGGTTTGACACTTTATTCAGCGTGGCCTATTTGACCGATGGGAAGCGAGACCTCTTTGTAGCGCTGATTTGCCTTTCCAGGTTGCTTGGTTGGCCAAAAAGGGCGTATGCGTTTTTCCCTGAATATATTCAGGAAAAAACGCATACGCCCTTTTTGGCCAAGGGCATCATTGTCGAGGTTTTGCCGCTTTTCCCGTGCTTTAAGGGCGATTCGAATCTACCTCCTGAAATCTGTTTCCTGCAATTCTGCCTTGCTTTCAAATCCTCTTCGTTGTCTTCAGTCAATATATTTGTGGACGAGAGTTATCATTTATAACTCTGCAGGTTTGTGAATTGCAGTGCCCCTGAGCTCCATTTTTCAACTCGCTTTCTTGGGAGCTGGCCGCAAAAGCGCAGGATTACTTCAGGCCCTATTCTGGTCCCGGGCGGCAGGCTGAGCCTGTGGTTAATTCTTCTTCCTGATGGGAAAATAGAGTGACCTGTGCCTGTCCCCACACCTAGAGCTAGTGTCCAATTGGTTCCCCCTCTTCCCGTTCATCCTCAGGACAAATTGCAACCTGTACGGAACAGGAGGTTAAAGGTGCTGATTCTCCAAGGAGGGAGATTGCTAGTAAAGAGGCTGGAATGGCGAACCCGAGCACAAGGAGATGAGAAATGAGGTGCGTTTTAGAAACCTTTCCCGATCACACGGTGTACCATCTTCTGGGTTTCTCATGCACGTTTTCGAAGTAGGAAGATGCCCTTGAACCTGGAGATTTGGGACCCATGGGATGGGTACCACGCAGTATTACTCTAAAGGGTCTGCGTTTGCTCACCCAACCTCACCAAACCTCTCAGCCCCAAGAGTGTCCACCCTTATGTCTCAATCAGCTGTGGGTCTAGATATGGTCAATCCAGGTGGCATCACAGCCCCTGAACGAATTTAGTAAGAATTTCTCTATCTTTCACTGTCTTTGTTTCACGGGTTTTTAAAAGTGATTGATTTTTATAAAGGGGTTTAGCTGCTTTTCACTGCTGTGTTTATGCCGCTTTACACCCACTTGACTCACTTACAGAGAGATATCAATACATAGGTTTTAAGATTCTTACTAGTCAGATATATTCTTGGGCGGTGAATAGGGGGTGTTGAGTCCAGTTCACTGAGCAAGGAGTAGGTCGTGTCTACTACATATTGGGTTTATGGAACGGTCTCTGAGCTAATTTGAAACCCTTGTTTTATGCATCACCCCACCTCACCTTTCCCGTTAAGCAGCCATAGTGTGTTTTCTAAACGTGCGACTCTGTTCTGTTTTGTAATTCAGTTCAAGGGTAGCGGTTTTTACATTCCCTCTATAAGTGATATCTTATGATAAGTGTCTTTTTCTGTGTGACTTATTTCACTTAGAATCGTCGTACCTAAATCCACTCATCATGTTGCTACTAGCCTTATGACGTTGATTTCATGGCTGAGTGATATTCCATTGTACATAAGGACCACAACTTCTTTATCCATTTTTCTCTTTCCTGGGATATTTAAGGTGTAACGAAGTGGAGGTTCTTGTCAACAGAGCAGCCCTAAACTTTGGGGTGCCTGTGTCTTGCTGATTTTTAGTTTTCCCAATTTATACGCCCATGACTGGAAGTGCCCTATGCTCTCTAAGCTGAGTTTTTTCGATGTTTCAGGACACACCGGACACTTCTCCAGAGTGGCTGTTGGCAATTTACATCCCGCCCATCAGCGTAGCAAGGCTCCCGTTTCTCCATGGCCTGTCCTGCATTTCTGGGTTTGACACTTTATTCAGCGTGGCCTATTTGACCGATGGGAAGCGAGACTTCTTTGTAGCGCTGATTTGCCTTTCCAGGTTGCTTGGTTGGCCCAAAAGGGCGTATGCGTTTTTCCCTGAATATATTCAGGGAAAAACGCATACGCCCTTTTTGGCCAAGGGCATCATTGTCGAGGTTTTGCCGCTTTTCCCGTGCTTTAAAGGCGATTCGAATCTACCTCCTGAAATCTGTTTCCTGCAATTCTGCCTTGCTTTCAAATCCTCTTCGTTGTCTTCCGTCAATATATTTGTGGACGAGAGTTATCATTTATAACTCTGCAGGTTTGTGAATTGCAGTGCCCCTGAGCTCCATTTTTCAACTCGCTTTCTTGGGAGCTGGCCGCAAAAGCGCAGGATTACTTCAGGCCCTATTTTGGTCCCGGGCGGCAGGCTGAGTCTGTGGTTAATTCTTCTTCCTGATGGGAAAATAGAGTGACCTGTGCCTTTCCCCACACCTAGAGCTAGTGTCTCATTGGTTCCCCCTCTTCCCGTTCATCCTCAGGACAAATTGCAACCTGTACGGAACAGGAGGTTAAAGGTGCTGATTTTCCAAGGAGGGTGATTGCTAGTAAAGCGGCTGGAATGGCGAACCCGAGCACAAGGAGATGAGAAATGAGGTGCGTTTTAGAAACCTTTCCCGATCACACGGTGTACCATCTTCTGGGTTTCTCATGCACGTTTTCGAAATAGGAAGATGCCCTTGAACCTGGAGATTTGGGACCCATGGGATGGGTACCACGCAGTATTACTCTAAAGGGTCTGCGTTTGCTCACCCAACCTCACCAAACCTCTCAGCCCCAAGAGTGTCCACCCTTATGTCTCAATCAGCTGTGGGTCTAGATATGGTCAATCCAGGTGGCATCACAGCCCCTGAACGAATTTAGTAAGAATTTCTCTATCTTTCACTGTCTTTGTTTCACGGGTTTTTAAAAGTGATTGATTTTTATAAAGGGGTTTAGCTGCTTTTCACTGCTGTGTTTATGCCGCTTTACACCCACTTGACTCACTTACAGAGAGATATCAATACATAGGTTTTAAGATTCTTACTAGTCAGATATATTCTTGGGCGGTGAATAGGGGGTGTTGAGTCCAGTTCACTGAGCAAGGAGTAGGTCGTGTCTACTACATATTGGGTTTATGGAACGGTCTCTGAGCTAATTTGAAACCCTTGTTTTATGCATCACCCCACCTCACCTTTCCCGTTAAGCAGCCATAGTGTGTTTTCTAAACGTGCGACTCTGTTCTGTTTTGTAATTCAGTTCAAGGGTAGCGGTTTTTACATTCCCTCTATAAGTGATATCTTATGATAAGTGTCTTTTTCTGTGTGACTTATTTCACTTAGAATCGTCGTACCTAAATCCACTCATCATGCTGCTACTAGCCTTATGACGTTGATTTCATGGCTGAGTGATATTCCATTGTACATAAGGACCACAACTTCTTTATCCATTTTTCTCTTTCCTGGGATATTTAAGGTGTAACGAAGTGGAGGTTCTTGTCAACAGAGCAGCCCTCAACTTTGGGGTGCCTGTGTCTTGCTGATTTTTAGTTTTCCCAATTTATACGCCCATGAGTGGAAGTGCCCTATGCTTTCTAAGCTGAGTTTTTTCGATGTTTCAGGACACACCAGACACTTCTCCAGAGTGGCTGTTGGCAATTTACATCCCGCCCATCAGCGTAGCAAGGCTCCCGTTTCTCCATGGCCTGTCCTGCATTTCTGGGTTTGACACTTTATTCAGCGTGGCCTATTTGACCGATGGGAAGCGAGACTTCTTTGTAGCGCTGATTTGCCTTTCCAGGTTGCTTGGTTGGCCAAAAAGGGCGTATGCGTTTTTTCCTGAATATATTCAGGAAAAAACGCATACGCCCTTTTTGGCCAAGGGCATCATTGTCGAGGTTTTGCCGCTTTTCCCGTGCTTTAAAGGCGATTCGAATCTACCTCCTGAAATCTGTTTCCTGCAATTCTGCCTTGCTTTCAAATCCTCTTCGTTGCCTACCCTCAATATATTTGAGGACGAGAGTTATCATTTATAACTCTGCAGGTTTGTGAATTGCAGTGCCCCTGAGCTCCATTTTTCAACTCGCTTTCTTGGGAGCTGGCCGCAAAAGCGCAGGATTGCTTCAGGCCCTATTCTGGTCCCGGGCGGCAGGCTGAGCCTGTGGTTAATTCTTCTTCCTGATGGGAAAATAGAGTGACCTGTGCCTGTCCCAACACCTAAAGCTAGTGTCTCATTGGTTCCCCCTCTTCCCGTTCATCCTCAGGACAAATTGCAACCTGTACGGAACAGGAGGTTAAAGGTGCTGATTCTCCAAGGAGGGAGATTGCTAGTAAAGCGGCTGGAATGGCGAACCCGAGCACAAGGAGATGAGAAATGAGGTGCGTTTTAGAAACCTTTCCCGATCACACGGTGTACCATCTTCTGGGTTTCTCATGCACGTTTTCGAAGTAGGAAGATGCCCTTGAACCTGGAGATTTGGGACCCATGGGATGGGTACCACGCAGTATTACTCTAAAGGGTCTGCGTTTGCTCACCCAACCTCACCAAACCTCTCAGCCCCAAGAGTGTCCACCCTTATGTCTCAATCAGCTGTGGGTCTAGATATGGTCAATCCAGGTGGCATCACAGCCCCTGAACGAATTTAGTAAGAATTTCTCTATCTTTCACTGTCTTTGTTTCACGGGTTTTTAAAAGTGATTGATTTTTATAAAGGGGTTTAGCTGCTTTTCACTGCTGTGTTTATGCCGCTTTACACCCACTTGACTCACTTACAGAGACATATCAATACATAGGTTTTAAGATTCTTACTAGTCAGATATATTCTTGGGCGGTGAATAGGGGGTGTTGAGTCCAGTTCACTGAGCAAGGAGTAGGTCGTGTCTACTACATATTGGGTTTATGGAACGGTCTCTGAGCTAATTTGAAACCCTTGTTTTATGCATCACCCCACCTCACCTTTCCCGTTAAGCAGCCATAGTGTGTTTTCTAAACGTGCGACTCTGTTCTGTTTTGTAATTCAGTTCAAGGGTAGCGGTTTTTACATTCCCTCTATAAGTGATATCTTATGATAAGTGTCTTTTTCTGTGTGACTTATTTCACTTAGAATCGTCGTACCTAAATCCACTCATCATGCTGCTACTAGCCTTATGACGTTGATTTCATGGCTGAGTGATATTCCATTGTACATAAGGACCACAACTTCTTTATCCATTTTTCTCTTTCCTGGGATATTTAAGGTGTAACGAAGTGGAGGTTCTTGTCAACAGAGCAGCCCTCAACTTTGGGGTGCCTGTGTCTTGCTGATTTTTAGTTTTCCCAATTTATACGCCCATGAGTGGAAGTGCCCTATGCTTTCTAAGCTGAGTTTTTTCGATGTTTCAGGACACACCGGACACTTCTCCAGAGTGGCTGTTGGCAATTTACATCCCGCCCATCAGCGTAGCAAGGCTCCCGTTTCTCCATGGCCTGTCCTGCATTTCTGGGTTTGACACTTTATTCAGCGTGGCCTATTTGACCGATGGGAAGCGAGACTTCTTTGTAGCGCTGATTTGCCTTTCCAGGTTGCTTGGTTGGCCAAAAAGGGCGTATGTGTTTTTTCCTGAATATATTCAGGAAAAAACGCATACGCCCTTTTTGGCCAAGGGCATCATTGTCGAGGTTTTGCCGCTTTTCCCGTGCTTTAAAGGCGATTCGAATCTACCTCCTGAAATCTGTTTCCTGCAATTCTGCCTTGCTTTCAAATCCTCTTCGTTGTCTTCCGTCAATATATTTGTGGACGAGAGTTATCATTTATAACTCTGCAGGTTTGTGAATTGCAGTGCCCCTGAGCTCCATTTTTCAACTCGCTTTCTTGGGAGCTGGCCGCAAAAGCGCAGGATTACTTCAGGCCCTATTTTGGTCCCGGGCGGCAGGCTGAGCCTGTGGTTAATTCTTCTTCCTGATGGGAAAATAGAGTGACCTGTGCCTTTCCCCACACCTAGAGCTAGTGTCTCATTGGTTCCCCCTCTTCCCGTTCATCCTCAGGACAAATTGCAACCTGTACGGAACAGGAGGTTAAAGGTGCTGATTTTCCAAGGAGGGTGATTGCTAGTAAAGCGGCTGGAATGGCGAACCCGAGCACAAGGAGATGAGAAATGAGGTGCGTTTTAGAAACCTTTCCCGATCACACGGTGTACCATCTTCTGGGTTTCTCATGCACGTTTTCGAAATAGGAAGATGCCCTTGAACCTGGAGATTTGGGACCCATGGGATGGGTACCACGCAGTATTACTCTAAAGGGTCTGCGTTTGCTCACCCAACCTCACCAAACCTCTCAGCCCCAAGAGTGTCCACCCTTATGTCTCAATCAGCTGTGGGTCTAGATATGGTCAATCCAGGTGGCATCACAGCCCCTGAACGAATTTAGTAAGAATTTCTCTATCTTTCACTGTCTTTGTTTCACGGGTTTTTAAAAGTGATTGATTTTTATAAAGGGGTTTAGCTGCTTTTCACTGCTGTGTTTATGCCGCTTTACACCCACTTGACTCACTTACAGAGACATATCAATACATAGGTTTTAAGATTCTTACTAGTCAGATATATTCTTGGGCGGTGAATAGGGGGTGTTGAGTCCAGTTCACTGAGCAAGGAGTACGTCGTGTCTACTACATATTGGGTTTATGGAACGGTCTCTGAGCTAATTTGAAACCCTTGTTTTATGCATCACCCCACCTCACCTTTCCCGTTAAGCAGCCATAGTGTGTTTTCTAAACGTGCGACTCTGTTCTGTTTTGTAATTCAGTTCAAGGGTAGCGGTTTTTACATTCCCTCTATAAGTGATATCTTATGATAAGTGTCTTTTTCTGTGTGACTTATTTCACTTAGAATCGTCGTACCTAAATCCACTCATCATGCTGCTACTAGCCTTATGACGTTGATTTCATGGCTGAGTGATATTCCATTGTACATAAGGACCACAACTTCTTTATCCATTTTTCTCTTTCCTGGGATATTTAAGGTGTAACGAAGTGGAGGTTCTTGTCAACAGAGCAGCCCTCAACTTTGGGGTGCCTGTGTCTTGCTGATTTTTAGTTTTCCCAATTTATACGCCCATGAGTGGAAGTGCCCTATGCTCTCTAAGCTGAGTTTTTTCGATGTTTCAGGACACACCAGACACTTCTCCAGAGTGGCTGTTGGCAATTTACATCCCGCCCATCAGCGTAGCAAGGCTCCCGTTTCTCCATGGCCTGTCCTGCATTTCTGGGTTTGACACTTTATTCAGCGTGGCCTATTTGACCGATGGGAAGCGAGACTTCTTTGTAGCGCTGATTTGCCTTTCCAGGTTGCTTGGTTGGCCAAAAAGGGCGTATGCGTTTTTCCCTGAATATATTCAGGGAAAAACGCATACGCACTTTTTGGCCAAGGGCATCATTGTCGAGGTTTTGCCGCTTTTCCCGTGCTTTAAAGGCGATTCGAATCTACCTCCTGAAATCTGTTTCCTGCAATTCTGCCTTGCTTTCAAATCCTCTTCGTTGTCTTCCGTCAATATATTTGTGGACGAGAGTTATCATTTATAACTCTGCAGGTTTGTGAATTGCAGTGCCCCTGAGCTCCATTTTTCAACTCGCTTTCTTGGGAGCTGGCCGCAAAAGCGCAGGATTACTTCAGGCCCTATTTTGGTCCCGGGCGGCAGGCTGAGCCTGTGGTTAATTCTTCTTCCTGATGGGAAAATAGAGTGACCTGTGCCTTTCCCCACACCTAGAGCTAGTGTCTCATTGGTTCCCCCTCTTCCCGTTCATCCTCAGGACAAATTGCAACCTGTACGGAACAGGAGGTTAAAGGTGCTGATTTTCCAAGGAGGGTGATTGCTAGTAAAGCGGCTGGAATGGCGAACCCGAGCACAAGGAGATGAGAAATGAGGTGCGTTTTAGAAACCTTTCCCGATCACACGGTGTACCATCTTCTGGGTTTCTCATGCACGTTTTCGAAATAGGAAGATGCCCTTGAACCTGGAGATTTGGGACCCATGGGATGGGTACCACGCAGTGTTACTCTAAAGGGTCTGCGTTTGCTCACCCAACCTCACCAAACCTCTCAGCCCCAAGAGTGTCCACCCTTATGTCTCAATCAGCTGTGGGTCTAGATATGGTCAATCCAGGTGGCATCACAGCCCCTGAACGAATTTAGTAAGAATTTCTCTATCTTTCACTGTCTTTGTTTCACGGGTTTTTAAAAGTGATTGATTTTTATAAAGGGGTTTAGCTGCTTTTCACTGCTGTGTTTATGCCGCTTTACACCCACTTGACTCACTTACAGAGACATATCAATACATAGGTTTTAAGATTCTTACTAGTCAGATATATTCTTGGGCGGTGAATAGGGGGTGTTGAGTCCAGTTCACTGAGCAAGGAGTACGTCGTGTCTACTACATATTGGGTTTATGGAACGGTCTCTGAGCTAATTTGAAACCCTTGTTTTATGCATCACCCCACCTCACCTTTCCCGTTAAGCAGCCATAGTGTGTTTTCTAAACGTGCGACTCTGTTCTGTTTTGTAATTCAGTTCAAGGGTAGCGGGTTTTACATTCCCTCTATAAGTGATATCTTATGATAAGTGTCTTTTTCTGTGTGACTTATTTCACTTAGAATCGTCGTACCTAAATCCACTCATCATGCTGCTACTAGCCTTATGACGTTGATTTCATGGCTGAGTGATATTCCATTGTACATAAGGACCACAACTTCTTTATCCATTTTTCTCTTTCCTGGGATATTTAAGGTGTAACGAAGTGGAGGTTCTTGTCAACAGAGCAGCCCTCAACTTTGGGGTGCCTGTGTCTTGCTGATTTTTAGTTTTCCCAATTTATACGCCCATGAGTGGAAGTGCCCTATGCTCTCTAAGCTGAGTTTTTTCGATGTTTCAGGACACACCAGACACTTCTCCAGAGTGGCTGTTGGCAATTTACATCCCGCCCATCAGCGTAGCAAGGCTCCCGTTTCTCCATGGCCTGTCCTGCATTTCTGGGTTTGACACTTTATTCAGCGTGGCCTATTTGACCGATGGGAAGCGAGACTTCTTTGTAGCGCTGATTTGCCTTTCCAGGTTGCTTGGTTGGCCAAAAAGGGCGTATGCGTTTTTCCCTGAATATATTCAGGGAAAAACGCATACGCACTTTTTGGCCAAGGGCATCATTGTCGAGGTTTTGCCGCTTTTCCCGTGCTTTAAAGGCGATTCGAATCTACCTCCTGAAATCTGTTTCCTGCAATTCTGCCTTGCTTTCAAATCCTCTTCGTTGTCTTCCGTCAATATATTTGTGGACGAGAGTTATCATTTATAACTCTGCAGGTTTGTGAATTGCAGTGCCCCTGAGCTCCATTTTTCAACTCGCTTTCTTGGGAGCTGGCCGCAAAAGCGCAGGATTACTTCAGGCCCTATTTTGGTCCTGGGCGGCAGGCTGAGCCTGCGGTTAATTCTTCTTCCTGATGGGAAAATAGAGTGACCTGTGCCTTTCCCCACACCTAGAGCTAGTGTCTCATTGGTTCCCCCTCTTCCCGTTCATCCTCAGGACAAATTGCAACCTGTACGGAACAGGAGGTTAAAGGTGCTGATTTTCCAAGGAGGGTGATTGCTAGTAAAGCGGCTGGAATGGCGAACCCAAGCACAAGGAGATGAGAAATGAGGTGCGTTTTAGAAACCTTTCCCGATCACACGGTGTACCATCTTCTGGGTTTCTCATGCACGTTTTCGAAATAGGAAGATGCCCTTGAACCTGGAGATTTGGGACCCATGGGATGGGTACCACGCAGTATTACTCTAAAGGGTCTGCGTTTGCTCACCCAACCTCACCAAACCTCTCAGCCCCAAGAGTGTCCACCCTTATGTCTCAATCAGCTGTGGGTCTAGATATGGTCAATCCAGGTGGCATCACAGCCCCTGAACGAATTTAGTAAGAATTTCTCTATCTTTCACTGTCTTTGTTTCACGGGTTTTTAAAAGTGATTGATTTTTATAAAGGGGTTTAGCTGCTTTTCACTGCTGTGTTTATGCCCCTTTACACCCACTTGACTCACTTACAGAGACATATCAATACATAGGTTTTAAGATTCTTACTAGTCAGATATATTCTTGGGCGGTGGATAGGGGGTGTTGAGTCCAGTTCACTGAGCAAGGAGTAGGTCGTGTCTACTACATATTGGGTTTATGGAACGGTCTCTGAGCTAATTTGAAACCCTTGTTTTATGCATCACCCCACCTCACCTTTCCCGTTAAGCAGCCATAGTGTGTTTTCTAAACGTGCGACTCTGTTCTGTTTTGTAATTCAGTTCAAGGGTAGCGGTTTTTACATTCCCTCTATAAGTGATATCTTATGATAAGTGTCTTTTTCTGTGTGACTTATTTCACTTAGAATCGTCGTACCTAAATCCACTCATCATGCTGCTACTAGCCTTATGACGTTGATTTCATGGCTGAGTGATATTCCATTGTACATAAGGACCACAACTTCTTTATCCATTTTTCTCTTTCCTGGGATATTTAAGGTGTAACGAAGTGGAGGTTCTTGTCAACAGAGCAGCCCTCAACTTTGGGGTGCCTGTGTCTTGCTGATTTTTAGTTTTCCCAATTTATACGCCCATGAGTGGAAGTGCCCTATGCTCTCTAAGCTGAGTTTTTTCGATGTTTCAGGACACACCAGACACTTCTCCAGAGTGGCTGTTGGCAATTTACATCCCGCCCATCAGCGTAGCAAGGCTCCCGTTTCTCCATGGCCTGTCCTGCATTTCTGGGTTTGACACTTTATTCAGCGTGGCCTATTTGACCGATGGGAAGCGAGACTTCTTTGTAGCGCTGATTTGCCTTTCCAGGTTGCTTGGTTGGCCAAAAAGGGCGTATGCGTTTTTCCCTGAATATATTCAGGGAAAAACGCATACGCACTTTTTGGCCAAGGGCATCATTGTCGAGGTTTTGCCGCTTTTCCCGTGCTTTAAAGGCGATTCGAATCTACCTCCTGAAATCTGTTTCCTGCAATTCTGCCTTGCTTTCAAATCCTCTTCGTTGTCTTCCGTCAATATATTTGTGGACGAGAGTTATCATTTATAACTCTGCAGGTTTGTGAATTGCAGTGCCCCTGAGCTCCATTTTTCAACTCGCTTTCTTGGGAGCTGGCCGCAAAAGCGCAGGATTACTTCAGGCCCTATTTTGGTCCCGGGCGGCAGGCTGAGCCTGTGGTTAATTCTTCTTCCTGATGGGAAAATAGAGTGACCTGTGCCTTTCCCCACACCTAGAGCTAGTGTCTCATTGGTTCCCCCTCTTCCCGTTCATCCTCAGGACAAATTGCAACCTGTACGGAACAGGAGGTTAAAGGTGCTGATTTTCCAAGGAGGGTGATTGCTAGTAAAGCGGCTGGAATGGCGAACCCGAGCACAAGGAGATGAGAAATGAGGTGCGTTTTAGAAACCTTTCCCGATCACACGGTGTACCATCTTCTGGGTTTCTCATGCACGTTTTCGAAATAGGAAGATGCCCTTGAACCTGGAGATTTGGGACCCATGGGATGGGTACCACGCAGTATTACTCTAAAGGGTCTGCGTTTGCTCACCCAACCTCACCAAACCTCTCAGCCCCAAGAGTGTCCACCCTTATGTCTCAATCAGCTGTGGGTCTAGATATGGTCAATCCAGGTGGCATCACAGCCCCTGAACGAATTTAGTAAGAATTTCTCTATCTTTCACTGTCTTTGTTTCACGGGTTTTTAAAAGTGATTGATTTTTATAAAGGGGTTTAGCTGCTTTTCACTGCTGTGTTTATGCCGCTTTACACCCACTTGACTCACTTACAGAGACATATCAATACATAGGTTTTAAGATTCTTACTAGTCAGATATATTCTTGGGCGGTGAATAGGGGGTGTTGAGTCCAGTTCACTGAGCAAGGAGTACGTCGTGTCTACTACATATTGGGTTTATGGAACGGTCTCTGAGCTAATTTGAAACCCTTGTTTTATGCATCACCCCACCTCACCTTTCCCGTTAAGCAGCCATAGTGTGTTTTCTAAACGTGCGACTCTGTTCTGTTTTGTAATTCAGTTCAAGGGTAGCGGGTTTTACATTCCCTCTATAAGTGATATCTTATGATAAGTGTCTTTTTCTGTGTGACTTATTTCACTTAGAATCGTCGTACCTAAATCCACTCATCATGCTGCTACTAGCCTTATGACGTTGATTTCATGGCTGAGTGATATTCCATTGTACATAAGGACCACAACTTCTTTATCCATTTTTCTCTTTCCTGGGATATTTAAGGTGTAACGAAGTGGAGGTTCTTGTCAACAGAGCAGCCCTCAACTTTGGGGTGCCTGTGTCTTGCTGATTTTTAGTTTTCCCAATTTATACGCCCATGAGTGGAAGTGCCCTATGCTCTCTAAGCTGAGTTTTTTCGATGTTTCAGGACACACCAGACACTTCTCCAGAGTGGCTGTTGGCAATTTACATCCCGCCCATCAGCGTAGCAAGGCTCCCGTTTCTCCATGGCCTGTCCTGCATTTCTGGGTTTGACACTTTATTCAGCGTGGCCTATTTGACCGATGGGAAGCGAGACTTCTTTGTAGCGCTGATTTGCCTTTCCAGGTTGCTTGGTTGGCCAAAAAGGGCGTATGCGTTTTTCCCTGAATATATTCAGGGAAAAACGCATACGCACTTTTTGGCCAAGGGCATCATTGTCGAGGTTTTGCCGCTTTTCCCGTGCTTTAAAGGCGATTCGAATCTACCTCCTGAAATCTGTTTCCTGCAATTCTGCCTTGCTTTCAAATCCTCTTCGTTGTCTTCCGTCAATATATTTGTGGACGAGAGTTATCATTTATAACTCTGCAGGTTTGTGAATTGCAGTGCCCCTGAGCTCCATTTTTCAACTCGCTTTCTTGGGAGCTGGCCGCAAAAGCGCAGGATTACTTCAGGCCCTATTTTGGTCCTGGGCGGCAGGCTGAGCCTGCGGTTAATTCTTCTTCCTGATGGGAAAATAGAGTGACCTGTGCCTTTCCCCACACCTAGAGCTAGTGTCTCATTGGTTCCCCCTCTTCCCGTTCATCCTCAGGACAAATTGCAACCTGTACGGAACAGGAGGTTAAAGGTGCTGATTTTCCAAGGAGGGTGATTGCTAGTAAAGCGGCTGGAATGGCGAACCCAAGCACAAGGAGATGAGAAATGAGGTGCGTTTTAGAAACCTTTCCCGATCACACGGTGTACCATCTTCTGGGTTTCTCATGCACGTTTTCGAAATAGGAAGATGCCCTTGAACCTGGAGATTTGGGACCCATGGGATGGGTACCACGCAGTATTACTCTAAAGGGTCTGCGTTTGCTCACCCAACCTCACCAAACCTCTCAGCCCCAAGAGTGTCCACCCTTATGTCTCAATCAGCTGTGGGTCTAGATATGGTCAATCCAGGTGGCATCACAGCCCCTGAACGAATTTAGTAAGAATTTCTCTATCTTTCACTGTCTTTGTTTCACGGGTTTTTAAAAGTGATTGATTTTTATAAAGGGGTTTAGCTGCTTTTCACTGCTGTGTTTATGCCCCTTTACACCCACTTGACTCACTTACAGAGACATATCAATACATAGGTTTTAAGATTCTTACTAGTCAGATATATTCTTGGGCGGTGGATAGGGGGTGTTGAGTCCAGTTCACTGAGCAAGGAGTAGGTCGTGTCTACTACATATTGGGTTTATGGAACGGTCTCTGAGCTAATTTGAAACCCTTGTTTTATGCATCACCCCACCTCACCTTTCCCGTTAAGCAGCCATAGTGTGTTTTCTAAACGTGCGACTCTGTTCTGTTTTGTAATTCAGTTCAAGGGTAGCGGTTTTTACATTCCCTCTATAAGTGATATCTTATGATAAGTGTCTTTTTCTGTGTGACTTATTTCACTTAGAATCGTCGTACCTAAATCCACTCATCATGCTGCTACTAGCCTTATGACGTTGATTTCATGGCTGAGTGATATTCCATTGTACATAAGGACCACAACTTCTTTATCCATTTTTCTCTTTCCTGGGATATTTAAGGTGTAACGAAGTGGAGGTTCTTGTCAACAGAGCAGCCCTAAACTTTGGGGTGCCTGTGTCTTGCTGATTTTTAGTTTTCCCAATTTATACGCCCATGAGTGGAAGTGCCCTATGCTCTCTAAGCTGAGTTTTTTCGATGTTTCAGGACACACCAGACACTTCTCCAGAGTGGCTGTTGGCAATTTACATCCCGCCCATCAGCGTAGCAAGGCTCCCGTTTCTCCATGGCCTGTCCTGCATTTCTGGGTTTGACACTTTATTCAGCGTGGCCTATTTGACCGATGGGAAGCGAGACTTCTTTGTAGCGCTGATTTGCCTTTCCAGGTTGCTTGGTTGGCCAAAAAGGGCGTATGCGTTTTTTCCTGAATATATTCAGGAAAAAACGCATACGCCCTTTTTGGCCAAGGGCATCATTGTCGAGGTTTTGCCGCTTTTCCCGTGCTTTAAAGGCGATTCGAATCTACCTCCTGAAATCTGTTTCCTGCAATTCTGCCTTGCTTTCAAATCCTCTTCGTTGCCTACCCTCAATATATTTGAGGACGAGAGTTATCATTTATAACTCTGCAGGTTTGTGAATTGCAGTGCCCCTGAGCTCCATTTTTCAACTCGCTTTCTTGGGAGCTGGCCGCAAAAGCGCAGGATTGCTTCAGGCCCTATTCTGGTCCCGGGCGGCAGGCTGAGCCTGTGGTTAATTCTTCTTCCTGATGGGAAAATAGAGTGACCTGTGCCTGTCCCAACACCTAAAGCTAGTGTCTCATTGGTTCCCCCTCTTCCCGTTCATCCTCAGGACAAATTGCAACCTGTACGGAACAGGAGGTTAAAGGTGCTGATTCTCCAAGGAGGGAGATTGCTAATAAAGCGGCTGGAATGGCGAACCCGAGCACAAGGAGATGAGAAATGAGGTGCGTTTTAGAAACCTTTCCCGATCACACGGTGTACCATCTTCTGGGTTTCTCATGCACGTTTTCGAAGTAGGAAGATGCCCTTGAACCTGGAGATTTGGGACCCATGGGATGGGTACCACGCAGTATTACTCTAAAGGGTCTGCGTTTGCTCACCCAACCTCACCAAACCTCTCAGCCCCAAGAGTGTCCACCCTTATGTCTCAATCAGCTGTGGGTCTAGATATGGTCAATCCAGGTGGCATCACAGCCCCTGAACGAATTTAGTAAGAATTTCTCTATCTTTCACTGTCTTTGTTTCACGGGTTTTTAAAAGTGATTGATTTTTATAAAGGGGTTTAGCTGCTTTTCACTGCTGTGTTTATGCCGCTTTACACCCACTTGACTCACTTACAGAGAGATATCAATACATAGGTTTTAAGATTCTTACTAGTCAGATATATTCTTGGGCGGTGAATAGGGGGTGTTGAGTCCAGTTCACTGAGCAAGGAGTAGGTCGTGTCTACTACATATTGGGTTTATGGAACGGTATCTGAGCTAATTTGAAACCCTTGTTTTATGCATCACCCCACCTCACCTTTCCCGTTAAGCAGCCATAGTGTGTTTTCTAAACGTGCGACACTGTTCTGTTTTGTAATTCAGTTCAAGGGTAGCGGTTTTTACATTCCCTCTATAAGTGATATCTTATGATAAGTGTCTTTTTCTGTGTGACTTATTTCACTTAGAATCGTCGTACCTAAATCCACTCATCATGCTGCTACTAGCCTTATGACGTTGATTTCATGGCTGAGTGATATTCCATTGTACATAAGGACCACAACTTCTTTATCCATTTTTCTCTTTCCTGGGATATTTAAGGTGTAACGAAGTGGAGGTTCTTGTCAACAGAGCAGCCCTAAACTTTGGGGTGCCTGTGTCTTGCTGATTTTTAGTTTTCCCAATTTATACGCCCATGACTGAAAGTGCCCTATGGTCTCTAAGCTGAGTTTTTTCAATGTTTCAGGACACACCGTACACTTCTCCAGAGTGGCTGTTGGCAATTTACATCCCGCCCATCAGCGTAGCAAGGCTCCCGTTTCTCCATGGCCTGTCCTGCATTTCTGGGTTTGACACTTTATTCAGCGTGGCCTATTTGACCGATGGGAAGTGAGACTTCTTTGTAGCGCTGATTTCCCTTTCCAGGTTGCTTGGTTGGCCAAAAAGGGCGTATGCGTTTTTTCCTGAATATATTCAGGAAAAAACGCATACGCCCTTTTTGGCCAAGGGCATCATTGTCGAGGTTTTGCCGCTTTTCCCGTGCTTTAAAGGCGATTCGAATCTACCTCCTGAAATCTGTTTCCTGCAATTCTGCCTTGCTTTCAAATCCTCTTCGTTGTCTTCCGTCAATATATTTGTGGACGAGAGTTATCATTTATAACTCTGCAGGTTTGTGAATTGCAGTGCCCCTGAGCTCCATTTTTCAACTCACTTTCTCGGGAGCTGGCCGCAAAAGCGCAGGATTAATTCAGGCCCTATTCTGGTCCCGGGCGGAAGGCTGAGCCTGTGGTTAATTCTTCTTCCTGATGGGAAAATAGAGTGACCTGTGCCTGTCCCCACACCTAGAGCTAGTGTCTCATTGGTTCCCCCTCTTCCCGTTCATCCTCAGGACAAATTGCAACCTGTACGGAACAGGAGGTTAAAGGTGCTGATTCTCCAAGGAGGGTGATTGCTAGTAAAGCGGCTGTAATGGCGAACCCGAACACAAGGAGATGAGAAATGAGGTGCGTTTTAGAAACCTTTCCCGATCACACGGTGTACCATCTTCTGGGTTTCTCATGCATGTTTTCGATGTAGGAAGATGCCCTTGAACCAGAATTTGGGACCCATGGGATGGGTACCACGCAGTATTACTCTAAAGGTTCTGCGTTTGCTCACCCAACCTCACCAAACCTCTCAGCCCCAAGAGTGTCCACCCTTATGTCTCAATCAGCTGTGGGTCTAGATATGGTCAATCCAGGTGGCATCACAGCCCCTGAACGAATTTAGTAAGAATTTCTCTAACTTTCACTGTCTTTGTTTCACGGGTTTTTAAAAGTAATTGATTTTTATAAAGGGGTTTAGCTGCTTTTCACTGCTGTGTTTATGCCGCTTTACACCCACTTGACTCACTTACAGAGAGATATCAATACATAGGTTTTAAGATTCTTACTAGTCAGATATATTCTTGGGCGGTGAATAGGGGGTGTTGAGTCCAGTTCACTGAGCAAGGAGTAGGTCGTGTCTACTACATATTGGGTTTATGGAACGGTATCTGAGCTAATTTGAAACCCTTGTTTTATGCATCACCCCACCTCACCTTTCCCGTTAAGCAGCCATAGTGTGTTTTCTAAACGTGCGACTCTGTTCTGTTTTGTAATTCAGTTCAAGGGTAGCGGTTTTTACATTCCCTCTATAAGTGATATCTTATGATAAGTGTCTTTTTCTGTGTGACTTATTTCACTTAGAATCGTCGTACCTAAATCCACTCATCATGCTGCTACTAGCCTTATGACGTTGATTTCATGGCTGAGTGATATTCCATTGTACATAAGGACCACAACTTCTTTATCCATTTTTCTCTTTCCTGGGATATTTAAGGTGTAACGAAGTGGAGGTTCTTGTCAACAGAGCAGCCCTAAACTTTGGGGTGCCTGTGTCTTGCTGATTTTTAGTTTTCCCAATTTATACGCCCCTGACTGAAAGTGCCCTATGCTCTCTAAGCTGAGTTTTTTCAATGTTTCAGGACACACCGTACACTTCTCCAGAGTGGCTGTTGGCAATTTACATCCCGCCCATCAGCGTAGCAAGGCTCCCGTTTCTCCATGGCCTGTCCTGCATTTCTGGGTTTGACACTTTATTCAGCGTGGCCTATTTGACCGATGGGAAGTGAGACTTCTTTGTAGCGCTGATTTGCCTTTCCAGGTTGCTTGGTTGGCCAAAAAGGGCGTATGCGTTTTTTCCTGAATATATTCAGGAAAAAACGCATACGCCCTTTTTGGCCAAGGGCATCATTGTCGAGGTTTTGCCGCTTTTCCCGTGCTTTAAAGGCGATTCGAATCTACCTCCTGAAATCTGTTTCCTGCAATTCTGCCTTGCTTTCAAATCCTCTTCGTTGTCTTCCGTCAATATATTTGTGGACGAGAGTTATCATTTATAACTCTGCAGGTTTGTGAATTGCAGTGCCCCTGAGCTCCATTTTTCAACTCGCTTTCTCGGGAGCTGGCCGCAAAAGCGCAGGATTACTTCAGGCCCTATTCTGGTCCCGGGCGGAAGGCTGAGCCTGTGGTTAATTCTTCTTCCTGATGGGAAAATAGAGTGACCTGTGCCTGTCCCCACACCTAGAGCTAGTGTCTCATTGGTTCCCCCTCTTCCCGTTCATCCTCAGGACAAATTGCAACCTGTACGGAACAGGAGGTTAAAGGTGCTGATTCTCCAAGGAGGGTGATTGCTAGTAAAACGGCTGTAATGGCGAACCCGAACACAAGGAGATGAGAAATGAGGTGCGTTTTAGAAACCTTTCCCGATCACACAGTGTACCATCTTCTGGGTTTCTCATGCATGTTTTCGATGTAGGAAGATGCCCTTGAACCAGAATTTGGGACCCATGGGACGGGTACCACGCAGTATTACTCTAAAGGTTCTGCGTTTGCTCACCCAACCTCACCAAACCTCTCAGCCCCAAGAGTGTCCACCCTTATGTCTCAATCAGCTGTGGGTCTAGATATGATTAATCCAGGTGGCATCACAGCCCCTGAACGAATTTAGTAGGAATTTCTCTATCTTTCACTGTCTTTGTTTCACGGGTTTTTAAAAGTGATTGATTTTCATAAAGGGGTTTAGCTGCTTTTCACTGCTGTGTTTATGCCGCTTTACACCCACTTGACTCACTTACAGAGAGATATCAATACATAGGTTTTAAGATTCTTACTAGTCAGATATAATCTTGGGCGGTGAATAGGTGGTGTTGAGTCCAGTTCACTGAGCAAGGAGTACGTCGTGTCTATTACATATTGGGTTTATGGAACGGTATCTGAGCTAATTTGAAACCCTTGTTTTATGCATCACCCCACCTCACCTTTCCCTTTAAGCAGCCATAGTGTGTTTTCTAAACGTGTGACTCTGTTCTGTTTTGTAATTCAGTTCAAGGGTAGCGGTTTTTACATTCCCTCTATAAGTGATATCTTATGATAAGTGTCTTTTTCTGTGTGACTTATTTCACTTAGAATCGTCATACCTAAATTCACTCATCATGCTGCTACTAGCCTTATGACGTTGATTTCATGGCTGAGTGATATCCCATTGTACATAAGGACTACAACTTCTTTATCCATTTTTCTGTTTCTTGGGATATTTACGTTGCAACGAAGTGGAGGTTCTTGTCAACAGAGCAGCCCTAAATTTTGGGGTGCCTGTGTCTTGCTGATTTTTAGTTTTCCCAATTTATACGCCCATGAGTGGAAGTGCCCTATGCTCTCTAAGCTGAGTTTTTTCGATGTTTCAGGACACACCGTACACTTCTCCAGAGTGGCGGTTCGCAATTTACATCCCGCCCATCAGCGTAGCAAGGCTCCCGTTTCTCCATGGCCTCTTCTGCATTTCTGGTTTTGACACTTTATTCAGCATGGCCCTTTTGACCGAAGGGAAGCGAGACTTCTTTGTAGCGCTGATTTGCCTTTCCAGGTTGCTTGGTTGGCCAAAAAGGGCGTATGCGTTTTTTCCTGAATATATTCAGGAAAAAACGCATACGCCCTTTTTGGCCAAGGGCATCATTGTCGAGGTTTTGCCGCTTTTCCCGTGCTTTAAAGGCGATTCGAATCTACCTCCTGAAATCTGTTTCCTGCAATTTTGCCTTGCTTTTAAATCCTCTTCGTTGTCTTCCATCAATATATTTGTGGACGAGAGTTATCATTCATAACTCTGCAGGTTTGTGAATTGCAGTGCCCCTGAGCTCCATTTTTCAACTCGCTTTCTTGGGAGCTGGCCGCAAAAGCGCAGGATTGCTTTAGGCCCTATTCTGGTTCCGGGCGGAAGGCTGAGCCTGTGGTTAATTCTTCTTCCTGATGGGAAAATAGAGTGACCTGTGCCTGTCCCAACACCTAAAGCTAGTGTCTCATTGGTTCCCCCTCTTCCCGTTCATCCTCAGGACAAATTGCAACCTGTACGGAACAGGAGGTTAAAGGTGCTGATTCTCCAAGGAGGGAGATTGCTAGTAAAGCGGCTGGAATGGCGAACCCGAGCACAAGGAGATGAGAAATGAGGTGCATTTTAGAAACCTTTCCCGATCACACGGTGTACCATCTTCTGGGTTTCTCATGCACGTTTTCGAAGTAGGAAGATGCCCTTGAACCTGGAGATTTGGGACCCATGGGATGGGAACCACGCAGTTTTACTTTA
Organism: Balaenoptera borealis; assembly: GCF_965194805.1. Lineage (NCBI taxonomy): Eukaryota > Metazoa > Chordata > Mammalia > Artiodactyla > Balaenopteridae > Balaenoptera > Balaenoptera borealis. Next base: position 138,159 of record NW_028123744.1, on the reverse strand, counting down.
AAGGGTCTGCGTTTGCTCACCCAACCTCACCAAACCTCTCAGCCCCAAGAGTGTCCACCCTTATGTCTCAATCAGCTGTGGGTCTAGATATGGTCAATCCAGGTGGCATCACAGCCCCTGAACGAATTTAGTAAGAATTTCTCTATCTTTCACTGTCTTTGTTTCACGGGTTTTTAATAGTGATGGATTTTTATAAAGGGGTTTAGCTGCTTTTCACTGCAGTGTTTATGCCTCTTTACACCCACTTGACTCACTTACAGTGAGATATCAATACATAGGTTTTAAGATTCTTACTAGTCAGATATAATCTTGGGCGGTGAATAGGTGGTGTTGAGTCCAGTTCACTGAGCAAGGAGTACGTCGTGTCTATTACATATTGGGTTTATGGAACGGTATCTGAGCTAATTTGAAACCCTTGTTTTATGCATCACCCCACCTCACCTTTCCCATTAAGCAGCCATAGTGTGTTTTCTAAACGTGTGACTCTGTTCTGTTTTGTAATTCAGTTCAAGGGTAGCGGTTTTTACATTCCCTCTATAAGTGATATCTTATGATAAGTGTCTTTTTCTGTGTGACTTATTTCACTTAGAATCGTCATACCTAAATTCACTCATCATGCTGCTACTAGCCTTATGACGTTGATTTCATGGCTGAGTGATATCCCATTGTACATAAGGACTACAACTTCTTTATCCATTTTTCTCTTTGTTGGGATATTTACGTTGCAACGAAGTGGAGGTTCTTGTCAACAGAGCAGCCCTAAATTTTGGGGTGCCTGTGTCTTGCTGATTTTTAGTTTTCCCAATTTATACGCCCATGAGTGGAAGTGCCCTATGCTCTCTAAGCTGAGTTTTTTCGATGTTTCAGGACACACCGTACACTTCTCCAGAGTGGCGGTTCGCAATTTACATCCCGCCCATCAGCGTAGCAAGGCTCCCGTTTCTCCATGGCCTGTCCTGCATTTCTGGTTTTGACACTTTATTCAGCATGGCCCTTTTGACCGATGGGAAGCGAGACTTCTTTGTAGCGCTGATTTGCCTTTCCAGGTTGCTTGGTTGGCCAAAAAGGGCGTATGCGTTTTTTCCTGAATATATTCAGGAAAAAACGCATACGCCCTTTTTGGCCAAGGGCATCATTGTCGAGGTTTTGCCGCTTTTCCCGTGCTTTAAAGGCGATTCCAATCTACCTCCTGAAATCTGTTTCCTGCAATTCTGCCTTGCTTTCAAATCCTCTTTGTTGTCTTCCATCAATATATTTGTGGACGAGAATTATCATTTATAACTCTGCAGGTTTGTGAATTGCAGTGCCCCTGAGCTCCATTTTTCAACTCGCTTTCTTGGGAGCTGGCCGCAAAAGCGCAGGATTGCTTTAGGCCCTATTCTAGTTCCGGCCGGAAGGCTGAGCCTGTGGTTAATTCTTCTTTCTGATGGGAAAATAGAGTGACCTGTGCCTGTCCCAACACCTAGAGCTAGTGTCTCATTGGTTCCCCCTCTTCCCGTTCATCCTCAGGACAAATTGCAACCTGTACGGAACAGGAGGTTAAAGGTGCTGATTCTCCAAGGAGGGAGATTGCTAGTAAAGCGGCTGGAATGGCGAACCCGAGCACAAGGAGATGAGAAATGAGGTGCGTTTTAGAAACCTTTCCCGATCACACGGTGTACCATCTTCTGCGTTTCTCATGCACGTTTTCGAAGTAGGAAGATGCCCTTGAACCTGGAATTTTGGGACCCCTGGGATGGGAACCACGCAGTATTCCTTTAAAGGGTCTGCGTTTGCTCACCCAACCTCACCAAACCTCTCAGCCCCAAGAGTGTCCACCCTTATGTCTCAATCAGCTGTGGGTCTAGATATGGTCAATCCAGGTGGCATCACAGCCCCTGAACGAATTTAGTAAGAATTTCTCTATCTTTCACTGTCTTTGTTTCACGGGTTTTTAAAAGTGATTGATTTTTATAAAGGGGTTTAGCTGCTTTTCACTGCTGTGTTTATGCCGCTTTACACCCAATTGACTCACTTACAGAGAGATATCAATACATAGGTTTTAAGATTCTTAACTAGTCAGATATATTCTTGGGCGGTGAATAGGGGGTGTTGAGTCCAGTTCACTGAGCAAGGATTAGGTCGTGTCTATTACATATTGGGTTTATGGAACGGTATCTGAGCTAATTTGAAACCCTTGTTTTATGCATCACCCCACCTCACCTTTCCCGTTAAGCAGCCATAGTGTGTTTTCTAAACGTGTGACTCTGTTCTGTTTTGTAATTCAGTTCAAGGGTAGCGGTTTTTACATTCCCTCTATAAGTGATATCTTATGATAAGTGTCTTTTTCTGTGTGACTTATTTCACTTAGAATCGTCGTACCTAAATCCACTCATCATGCTGCTACTAGCCTTATGACGTTGATTTCATGGCTGAGTGATATTCCATTGTACATAAGGACCACAACTTCTTTATCCATTTTTCTCTTTCCTGGGATATTTAAGGTGTAACGAAGTGGAGGTTCTTGTCAACAGAGCAGCCCTAAACTTTGGGGTGCCTGTGTCTTGCTGATTTTTAGTTTTCCCAATTTATACGCCCATGAGTGGAAGTGCCCTATGCTCTCTAAGCTGAGTTTTTTAGATGTTTCAGGATACACCGTACACTTCTCCAGAGTGGCTGTTGGCAATTTACATCCCGCCCATCAGCGTAGCAAGGCTCCCGTTTCTCCATGGCCTGTCCTGCATTTCTGGGTTTGACACTTTATTCAGCGTGGCCTATTTGACCGATGGGAAGCGAGACTTCTTTGTAGTGCTGATTGGCCTTTCCAGGTTGCCATGTTGGCCAAAAAGGGCGTATGCGTTTTTTCCTGAATATATTCAGGAAAAAACGCATACGCCCTTTTTGGCCAAGGGCATCATTGTCGAGGTTTTGCCGCTTTTCCCGTGCTTTAAAGGCGATTCGAATTTACCTCCTGAAATTGGTTTCCTGCAATTCTGCCTTGCTTTCAAATCCTCTTCGTTGCCCACCCTCAATATATTTGTGGACGAGATTTATCATTTATAACTCTGCAGGTTTGTGAATTGCAGTGCCCCTGAGCTCCATTTTTCAACTCGCTTTCTCGGGAGCTGGCCGCAAAAGCGCAGGATTACTTCAGGCCCTATTCTGGTCCCGGGCGGAAGGCTGAGCCTGTGGTTAATTCTTCTTCCTGATGGGAAAATAGAGTGACCTGTGCCTGTCCCCACACCTAGAGCTAGTGTCTCATTGGTTCCCCCTTTTCCCGTTCATCCTCAGGACAAATTGCAACCTGTACGGAACAGGAGGTTAAAGGTGCTGATTCTCCAAGGAGGGTGATTGCTAGTAAAGCGGCTAGAATGGCGAACCCGAGCACAAGGAGATGAGAAATGAGGTGCGTTTTAGAAACCTTTCCCGATCACACGGTGTACCATCTTCTGGGTTTCTCATGCATGTTTTCGATGTAGGAAGATGCCCTTGAACCAGGAGATTTTGGACCCATGGGATGGGTACCACGCAGTATTACTCTAAAGGGTCTGCGTTTGCTCACCCAACCTCACCAAACCTCTCAGCCCCAATAGTGTCCACCCTTATGTCTCAATCAGCTGTGGGTCTAGATATGGTTAATCCAGGTGGCATCACAGCCCCTGAACGAATTTAGTAAGAATTTCTCTATCTTTCACTGTCTTTGTTTCACGGGTTTTTAAAAGTGATTGATTTTTATAAAGGGCTTTAGCTGCTTTTCACTGCTGTGTTTATGCCGCTTTACACCCACTTGACTCACTTACAGAGAGATATCAATATATAGGTTTTAAGATTCTTACTAGTCAGATATATTCTTGGGCGGTGAATAGGGGGTGTTGAGTCTAGTTCACTGAGCAAGGAGTACGTCGTGTCTATTACATATTGGGTTTATGGAACGGTATCTGAGCTAATTTGAAACCCTTGTTTTATGCATCACCCCACCTCACCTTTCCCGTTACGCAGCCACAGTGTGTTTTCTAAACGTGTGACTCTGTTCTGTTTTGTAATTCAGTTCAAGGGTAGCGGCTTTTACATTCCCTCTATAAGTGATATCTTATGATAAGTGTCTTTTTCTGTGTGACTTATTTCACTTAGAATCGTCGTACCTAAATCCACTCATCATGCTGCTACTAGCCTTATGACGTTGATTTCATGGCTGAGTGATATTCCATTGTACATAAGGACCACAACTTCTTTATCCATTTTTCTCTTTCCTGGGATATTTAAGGTGTAACGAAGTGGAGGTTCTTGTCAACAGAGCAGCCCTAAACTTTGGGGTGCCTGTGTCTTGCTGATTTTTAGTTTTCCCAATTTATACGCCCATGAGTGGAAGTGCCCTATGCTCTCTAAGCTGAGTTTTTTCGATGTTTCAGGACACACCGTACACTTCTCCAGAGTGGCTGTTGGCAATTTACATCCCGCCCATCAGCGTAGCAAGGCTCCCGTTTCTCCATGGCTTGTCCTGCATTTCTGGGTTTGACACTTTATTCAGCGTGGCCTATTTGACCGATGGGAAGCGAGACTTCTTTGTAGCGCTGATTTGCCTTTCCAGGTTGCTTGGTTGGCCAAAAAGGGCGTATGCGTTTTTTCCTGAATATATTCAGGAAAAAACGCATACGCCCTTTTTGGCCAAGGGCATCATTGTCGAGGTTTTGCCGCTTTTCCCGTGCTTTAAAGGCGATTCGAATCTACCTCCTGAAATCTGTTTCCTGCAATTCTGCCTTGCTTTCAAATCCTCTTCGTTGTCTTCCGTCAATATATTTGTGGACGAGAGTTATCATTTATAACTCTGCAGGTTTGTGAATTGCAGTGCCCCTGAGCTCCATTTTTCAACTCGCTTTCTTGGGAGCTGGCCGCAAAAGCGCAGGATTGCTTCAGGCCCTATTCTGATCCCGGGCGGCAGGCTGAGCCTGTGGTTAATTCTTCTTTCTGATGGGAAAATAGAGTGACCTGTGCCTGTCCCAACACCTAGAGCTAGTGTCTCATTGGTTCCCCCTCTTCCCGTTCATCCTCAGGACAAATTGCAACCTGTACGGAACAGGAGGTTAAAGGTGCTGATTCTCCAAGGAGGGAGATTGCTAGTAAAGCGGCTGGAATGGCGAACCCGAGCACAAGGAGATGAGAAATGAGGTGCGTTTTAGAAACCTTTCCCGATCACACGGTGTACCATCTTCTGGGTTTCTCATGCACGTTGTCGAAGTAGGAAGATGCCCTTGAACCTGGAGATTTGGGACCCATGGGATGGGAACCACGCAGTATTACTTTAAAGGGTCTGCGTTTGCTCACCCAACCTCACCAAACCTCTCAGCCCCAAGAGTGTCCACCCTTATGTCTCAATCAGCTGTGGGTCTAGATATGGTCAATCCAGGTGGCATCACAGCCCGTGAACGAATTTAGTAAGAATTTCTCTATCTTTCACTGTCTTTGTTTCACGGGTTTTTAATAGTGATTGATTTTTATAAAGGGGTTTAGCTGCTTTTCACTGCTGTGTTTATGCCGCTTTACACCCACTTGACTCACTTACAGAGAGATATCAATACATAGGTTTTAAGATTCTTACTAGTCAGATATATTCTTGGGCGGTGAATAGGGGGTGTTGAGTCCAGTTCACTGAGCAAGGAGTAGGTCGTGTCTATTACATATTGGGTTTATGGAACGGTATCTGAGCTAATTTGAAACCCTTGTTTTATGCATCACCCCACCTCACCTTTCCCGTTAAGCAGCCATAGTGTGTTTTCTAAACGTGCGACACTGTTCTGTTTTGTAATTCAGTTCAAGGGTAGCGGTTTTTACATTCCCTCTATAAGTGATATCTTATGATAAGTGTCTTTTTCTGTGTGACTTATTTCACTTAGAATCGTCGTACCTAAATCCACTCATCATGCTGCTACTAGCCTTATGACGTTGATTTCATGGCTGAGTGATATTCCATTGTACATAAGGACCACAACTTCTTTATCCATTTTTCTCTTTCCTGGGATATTTAAGGTGTAACGAAGTGGAGGTTATTGTCAACAGAGCAGCCCTAAACTTTGGGGTGCCTGTGTCTTGCTGATTTTTAGTTTTCCCAATTTATACGCCCATGACTGGAAGTGCCCTATGCTCTCTAAGCTGAGTTTTTTCGATGTTTCAGGACACACCGTACACTTCTCCAGAGTGGCTGTTGGCAATTTACATCCCGCCCATCAGCGTAGCAAGGCTCCCGTTTCTCCATGGCCTGTCCTGCATTTCTGGGTTTGACACTTTATTCAGCGTGGCCTATTTGACCGATGGGAAGTGAGACTTCTTTGTAGCGCTGATTTGCCTTTCCAGGTTGCTTGGTTGGCCAAAAAGGGCGTATGCGTTTTTTCCTGAATATATTCAGGAAAATACGCATACGCCCTTTTTGGCCAAGGGCATCATTGTCGAGGTTTTGCCACTTTTCCCGTGCTTTAAAGGCGATTCGAATCTACCTCCTGAAATCTGTTTCCTGCAATTCTGCCTTGCTTTCAAATCCTCTTCGTTGTCTTCCGTCAATATATTTGTGGACGAGAGTTATCATTTATAACTCTGCAGGTTTGTGAATTGCAGTGCCCCTGAGCTCCATTTTTCAACTCGCTTTCTCGGGAGCTGGCCGCAAAAGCGCAGGATTACTTCAGGCCCTATTCTGGTCCCGGGCGGAAGGCTGAGCCTGTGGTTAATTCTTCTTCCTGATGGGAAAATAGAGTGACCTGTGCCTGTCCCCACACCTAGAGCTAGTGTCTCATTGGTTCCCCCTCTTCCCGTTCATCCTCAGGACAAATTGCAACCTGTACGGAACAGGAGGTTAAAGGTGCTGATTCTCCAAGGAGGGTGATTGCTAGTAAAGCGGCTGGAATGGCGAACCCGAGCACAAGGAGATGAGAAATGAGGTGCGTTTTAGAAACCTTTCCCGATCACACGGTGTACCATCTTCTGGGTTTCTCGTGCATGTTTTCGATGTAGGAAGATGCCCTTGAACCTGGAGATTTGGGACCCATGGGATGGGTACCACGCAGTATTACTCTAAAGGGTCTGCGTTTGCTCACCCAACCTCACCAAACCTCTCAGCCCCAAGAGTGTCCACCCTTATGTCTCAATCAGCTGTGGGTCTAGATATGGTTAATCCAGGTGGCATCACAGCCCCTGAACGAATTTAGTAAGAATTTCTCTATCTTTCACTGTCTTTGTTTCACGGGTTTTTAAAAGTGATTGATTTTTATAAAGGGGTTTAGCTGCTTTTCACTGCTGTGTTTATGCCGCTTTACACCCACTTGACTCACTTACAGAGAGATATCAATATATAGGTTTTAAGATTCTTACTAATCAGATATATTCTTGGGCGGTGAATAGGTGGTGTTGAGTCCAGTTCACTGAGCAAGGAGTACGTCGTGTCTATTACATATTGGGTTTATGGAACGGTATCTGAGCTAATTTGAAACCCTTGTTTTATGCATCACCCCACCTCACCTTTCCCATTAAGCAGCCATAGTGTGTTTTCTAAACGTGTGACTCTGTTCTGTTTTGTAATTCAGTTCAAGGGTAGCGGTTTTTACATTCCCTCTATAAGTGATATCTTATGATAAGTGTCTTTTTCTGTGTGACTTATTTCACTTAGAATCGTCATACCTAAATTCACTCATCATGCTGCTACTAGCCTTATGACGTTGATTTCATGGCTGAGTGATATCCCATTGTACATAAGGACTACAACTTCTTTATCCATTTTTCTCTTTGTTGGGATATTTACGTTGCAACGAAGTGGAGGTTCTTGTCAACAGAGCAGCCCTAAATTTTGGGGTGCCTGTGTCTTGCTGATTTTTAGTTTTCCCAATTTATACGCCCATGAGTGGAAGTGCCCTATGCTCTCTAAGCTGAGTTTTTTCGATGTTTCAGGACACACCGTACACTTCTCCAGAGTGGCGGTTCGCAATTTACATCCCGCCCATCAGCGTAGCAAGGCTCCCGTTTCTCCATGGCCTGTCCTGCATTTCTGGTTTTGACACTTTATTCAGCATGGCCCTTTTGACCGATGGGAAGCGAGACTTCTTTGTAGCGCTGATTTGCCTTTCCAGGTTGCTTGGTTGGCCAAAAAGGGCGTATGCGTTTTTTCCTGAATATATTCAGGAAAAAACGCATACGCCCTTTTTGGCCAAGGGCATCATTGTCGAGGTTTTGCCGCTTTTCCCGTGCTTTAAAGGCGATTCGAATCTACCTCCTGAAATCTGTTTCCTGCAATTCTGCCTTGCTTTCAAATCCTCTTTGTTGTCTTCCATCAATATATTTGTGGACGAGAATTATCATTTATAACTCTGCAGGTTTGTGAATTGCAGTGCCCCTGAGCTCCATTTTTCAACTCGCTTTCTTGGGAGCTGGCCGCAAAAGCGCAGGATTGCTTTAGGCCCTATTCTAGTTCCGGCCGGAAGGCTGAGCCTGTGGTTAATTCTTCTTCCTGATGGGAAAATAGAGTGACCTGTGCCTGTCCCAACACCTAAAGCTAGTGTCTCATTGGTTCCCCCTCTTCCCGTTCATCCTCAGGACAAATTGAAACCTGTACGGAACAGAAGGTTAAAGGTGCTGATTCTCCAAGGAGGGAGATTGCTAGTAAAGCGGCTGGAATGGCGAACCCGAGCACAAGGAGATGAGAAATGAGGTGCGTTTTAGAAACCTTTCCCGATCACACGGTGTACCATCTTCTGCGTTTCTCATGCACGTTTTCGAAGTAGGAAGATGCCCTTGAACCTGGAATTTTGGGACCCATGGGATGGGAACCACGCAGTATTACTTTGAAGGGTCTGCGTTTGCTCACCCAACCTCACGAAACCTCTCAGCCCCAAGAGTGTCCACCCTTATGTCTCAATCAGCTGTGGGTCTAGATATGGTCAATCCAGGTGGCATCACAGCCCCTGAACGAATTTAGTAAGAATTTCTCTATCTTTCACTGTCTTTGTTTCACGGGTTTTTAAAAGTGATTGATTTTTATAAAGGGGTTTAGCTGCTTTTCACTGCTGTGTTTATGCCGCTTTACACCCAATTGACTCACTTACAGAGAGATATCAATACATAGGTTTTAAGATTCTTAACTAGTCAGATATATTCTTGGGCGGTGAATAGGGGGTGTTGAGTCCAGTTCACTGAGCAAGGATTAGGTCGTGTCTATTACATATTGGGTTTATGGAACGGTATCTGAGCTAATTTGAAACCCTTGTTTTATGCATCACCCCACCTCACCTTTCCCGTTAAGCAGCCATAATGTGTTTTCTAAACGTGTGACTCTGTTCTGTTTTGTAATTCAGTTCAAGGGTAGCGGTTTTTACATTCCCTCTATAAGTGATATCTTATGGTAAGTGTCTTTTTCTGTGTGACTTATTTCACTTAGAATCGTCGTACCTAAATCCACTCATCATGCTGCTACTAGCCTTATGACGTTGATTTCATGGCTGAGTGATATTCCATTGTACATAAGGACCACAACTTCTTTATCCATTTTTCTCTTTCCTGGGATATTTAAGGTGTAACGAAGTGGAGGTTCTTGTCAACAGAGCAGCCCTAAACTTTGGGGTGCCTGTGTCTTGCTGATTTTTAGTTTTCCCAATTTATACGCCCATGAGTGGAAGTGCCCTATGCTCTCTAAGCTGAGTTTTTTCGATGTCTCAGGACACACCGTACACTTCTCCAGAGTGGCTGTTGGCAATTTACATCCCGCCCATCAGCGTAGCAAGGCTCCCGTTTCTCCATGGCCTGTCCTGCATTTCTGGGTTTGACACTTTATTCAGCGTGGCCTATTTGACCGATGGGAAGCGAGACTTCTTTGTAGCGCTGATTTGCCTTTCCAGGTTGCTTGGTTGGCCAAAAAGGGCGTATGCGTTTTTTCCTGAATATATTCAGGAAAAAACGCATACGCCCTTTTTGGCCAAGGGCATCATTGTCGAGGTTTTGCCGCTTTTCCTGTGCTTTAAAGGCGATTCGAATCTACCTCCTGAAATCTGTTTCCTGCAATTCTGCCTTGCTTTCAAATCCTCTTCGTTGCCCACCCTCAATATATTTGTGGACGAGATTTATCATTTATAACTCTGCAGGTTTGTGAATTGCAGTGCCCCTGAGCTCCATTTTTCAACTCGCTTTCTTGGGAGCTGGCCGCAAAAGCGCAGGATTGCTTCAGGCCCTATTCTGGTTCCGGGCGGAAGGCTGAGCCTGTGGTTAATTCTTCTTCCTGATGGGAAAATAGAGTGACCTGTGCCTGTCCCAACACCTAAAGCTAGTGTCTCATTGGTTCCCCCTCTTCCCGTTCATCCTCAGGACAAATTGCAACCTGTACGGAACAGGAGGTTAAAGGTGCTGATTCTCCAAGGAGGGAGATTGCTAGTAAAGCGGCTGGAATGGCGAACCCGAGCACAAGGAGATGAGAAATGAGGTGCGTTTTAGAAACCTTTCCCGATCACACGGTGTACCATCTTCTGCGTTTCTCATGCACGTTTTCGAAGTAGGAAGATGCCCTTGAACCTGGAGATTTGGGACCCATGGGATGGGAACCACGCAGTTTTACTTTAAAGGGTCTGCCTTTGCTCACCCAACCTCACCAAACCTCTCAGCCCCAAGAGTGTCCACCCTTATGCCTCAATCAGCTGTGGGTCTAGATATGGTCAATCCAGGTGGCATCACAGCCCCTGAACGAATTTAGTAAGAATTTCTCTATCTTTCACTGTCTTTGTTTCACGGGTTTTTAAAAGTGATTGATTTTTATAAAGGGGTTTAGCTGCTTTTCACTGCTGTGTTTATGCCGCTTTACACCCACTTGACTCACTTACAGAGAGATATCAATACATAGGTTTTAAGATTCTTACTAGTCAGATATATTCTTGGGTGGTGAATAGGGGGTGTTGAGTCCAGTTCACTGAGCAAGGAGTAGGTCGTGTCTATTACATATTGGGTTTATGGAACGGTATCTGAGCTAATTTGAAACCCTTGTTTTATGCATCACCCCACCTCACCTTTCCCGTTAAGCAGCCATAGTGTGTTTTCTAAACGTGTGACTCTGTTCTGTTTTGTAATTCAGTTCAAGGGTAGCGGTTTTTACATTCCCTCTATAAGTGATATCTTATGGTAAGTGTCTTTTTCTGTGTGACTTATTTCACTTAGAATCGTCATACCTAAATTCACTCATCATGCTGCTACTAGCCTTATGACGTTGATTTCATGGCTGAGTAATATCCCATTGTACATAAGGACTACAACTTCTTTATCCATTTTTCTCTTTCTTGGGATATTTACGTTGCAACGAAGTGGAGGTTCTTGTCAACAGAGCAGCCCTAAATTTTGGGGTGCCTGTGTCTTGCTGATTTTTAGTTTTCCCAATTTATACGCCCATGAGTGGAAGTGCCCTATGCTCTCTAAGCTGAGTTTTTTCGATGTTTCAGGACACACCGTACACTTCTCCAGAGTGGCGGTTCGCAATTTACATCCCGCCCATCAGCGTAGCAAGGCTCCCGTTTCTCCATGGCCTGTCCTGCATTTCTGGTTTTGACACTTTATTCAGCATGGCCCTTTTGACCGATGGGAAGCGAGACTTCTTTGTAGCGCTGATTTGCCTTTCCAGGTTGCTTGGTTGGCCAAAAAGGGCGTATGCGTTTTTTCCTGAATATATTCAGGAAAAAACGCATACGCCCTTTTTGGCCAAGGGCATCATTGTCGAGGTTTTGCCGCTTTTCCCGTGCTTTAAAGGCGATTCGAATCTACCTCCTGAAATCTGTTTCCTGCAATTCTGCCTTGCTTTCAAATCCTCTTCGTTGTCTTCCATCAATATATTTGTGGAGGAGAGTTATCATTTATAACTCTGAAGGTTTGTGAATTGCAGTGCCCCTGAGCTCCATTTTTCAACTCGCTTTCTTGGGAGCTGGCCGCAAAAGCGCAGGATTGCTTCAGGCCCTATTCTGGTCCCGGGCGGCAGGCTGAGCCTGTGGTTAATTCTTCTTTCTGATGGGAAAATAGAGTGACCTGTGCCTGTCCCAACACCTAGAGCTAGTGTCTCATTGGTTCCCCCTCTTCCCGTTCATCCTCAGGACAAATTGCAACCTGTACGGAACAGGAGGTTAAAGGTGCTGATTCTCCAAGGAGGGAGATTGCTAGTAAAGCGGCTGGAATGGCGAACCCGAGCACAAGGAGATGAGAAATGAGGTGCGTTTTAGAAACCTTTCCCGATCACACGGTGTACCATCTTCTGCGTTTCTCATGCAGGTTTTCGAAGTAGGAAGATGCCCTTGAACCTGGAGATTTGGGACCCATGGGATGGGAACCACGCAGTATTACTTTAAAGGGTCTGCGTTTGCTCACCCAACCTCACCAAACCTCTCAGCCCCAAGAGTGTCCACCCTTATGTCTCAATCAGCTGTGGGTCTAGATATGGTCAATCCAGGTGGCATCACAGCCCCTGAACGAATTTAGTAAGAATTTCTCTATCTTTCACAGTCTTTGTTTCACGGGTTTTTAATAGTGATTGATTTTTATAAAGGGGTTTAGCTGCTTTTCACTGCTGTGTTTATGCCGCTTTACACCCACTTGACTCACTTACAGAGAGATATCAATACATAGGTTTTAAGATTCTTACTAGTCAGATATAATCTTGGGCGGTGAATAGGGGGTGTTGAGTCCAGTTCACTGAGCAAGGATTAGGTCGTGTCTATTACATATTGGGTTTATGGAACGGTATCTGAGCTAATTTGAAACCCTTGTTTTATGCATCACCCCACCTCACCTTTCCCGTTAAGCAGCCATAGTGTGTTTTCTAAACGTGTGACTCTGTTCTGTTTTGTAATTCAGTTCAAGGGTCACGGTTTTTACATTCCCTCTATAAGTGATATCTTATGGTAAGTGTCTTTTTCTGTGTGACTTATTTCACTTAGAATCGTCATACCTAAATTCACTCATCATGCTGCTACTAGCCTTATGAGGTTGATTTCATGGCTGAGTGATATCCCATTGTACATAAGGACTACAACTTCTTTATCTATTTTTCTCTTTGTTGGGATATTTATGTTGCAACGAAGTGGAGGTTCTTGTCAACAGAGCAGCCCTAAATTTTGGGGTGCCTGTGTCTTGCTGATTTTTAGTTTTCCCAATTTATACGCCCATGAGTGGAAGTGCCCTATGCTCTCTAAGCTGAGTTTTTTCGATGTTTCAGGACACACCGTACACTTCTCCAGAGTGGCGGTTCGCAATTTACATCCCGCCCATCAGCGTAGCAAGGCTCCCGTTTCTCCATGGCCTGTCCTGCATTTCTGGTTTTGACACTTTATTCAGCATGGCCCTTTTGACCGATGGGAAGCGAGACTTCTTTGTAGCGCTGATTTGCCTTTCCAGGTTGCTTGGTTGGCCAAAAAGGGCGTATGCGTTTTTTCCTGAATATATTCAGGAAAAAACGCATACGCCCTTTTTGGCCAAGGGCATCATTGTCGAGGTTTTGCCGCTTTTCCCATGCTTTAAAGGCGATTCGAATCTACCTCCTGAAATCTGTTTCCTGCAATTCTGCCTTGCTTTCAAATCCTCTTCGTTGTCTTCCATCAATATATTTGTGGACGAGAGTTATCATTGATAACTCTGCAGGTTTGTGAATTGCAGTGCCCCTGAGCTCCATTTTTCAACTCGCTTTCTTGGGAGCTGCCCGCAAAAGCGCAGGATTGCTTTAGGCCCTATTCTGGTTCCGGGCGGAAGGCTGAGCCTGTGGTTAATTCTTCTTCCTGATGGGAAAATAGAGTGACCTGTGCCTGTCCCAACACCTAAAGCTAGTGTCTCATTGGTTCCCCCTCTTCCCGTTCATCCTCAGGACAAATTGCAACCTGTACGGAACAGGAGGTTAAAGGTGCTGATTCTCCAAGGAGGGAGATTGCTAGTAAAGCGGCTGGAATGGCGAACCCGAGCACAAGGAGATGAGAAATGAGGTGCGTTTTAGAAACCTTTCCCGATCACACGGTGTACCATCTTCTGGGTTTCTCATGCACGTTTTCGAAGTAGGAAGATTCCCTTGAACCTGGAGATTTGGGACCGATGGGATGGGAACCACGCAGTTTTAATTTAAAGGGTCTGCGTTTGCTCACCCAACCTCACCAAACCTCTCAGCCCCAAGAGTGTCCACCCTTATGTCTCAATCAGCTGTGGGTCTACATATGGTCAATCCAGGTGGCATCACAGCCCCTGAACGAATTTAGTAAGAATTTCTCTATCTTTCACTGTCTTTGTTTCACGGGTTTTTAAAAGTGATTGATTTTTATAAAGGGGTTTAGCTGCTTTTCACTGCTGTGTTTATGCCGCTTTACAGCCAATTGACTCACTTACAGTGAGATATCAATACATAGGTTTTAAGATTCTTACTAGTCAGATATTATCTTGGGCGGTGAATAGGGGGTGTTGAGTCCAGTTCACTGAGCAAGGAGTAGGTCGTGTCTATTACATATTGGGTTTATGGAACGGTATCTGAGCTAATTTGAAACCCTTGTTTTATGCATCACCCCACCTCACCTTTCCCGTTAAGCAGCCATAGTGTGTTTTCTAAACGTGTGACTCTGTTCTGTTTTGTAATTCAGTTCAAGGGTAGCGGTTTTTACATTCCCTCTATAAGTGATATCTTATGATAAGTGTCTTTTTCTGTGTGACTTATTTCACTTAGAATCGTCATACCTAAATTCACTCATCATGCTGCTACTAGCCTTATGACGTTGATTTCATGGCTGAGTGATATCCCATTGTACATAAGGACTACAACTTCTTTATCCATTTTTCTCTTTCTTGGGATATTTACGTTGCAACGAAGTGGAGGTTCTTGTCAACAGAGCAGCCCTAAATTTTGGGGTGCCTGTGTCTTGCTGATTTTTAGTTTTCCCAATTTATACGCCCATGAGTGGAAGTGCCCTATGCTCTCTAAGCTGAGTTTTTTCGATGTTTCAGGACACACCGTACACTTCTCCAGAGTGGCGGTTCGCAATTTACATCCCGCCCATCAGCGTAGCAAGGCTCCCGTTTCTCCATGGCCTGTCCTGCATTTCTGGTTTTGACACTTTATTCAGCATGGCCCTTTTGACCGATGGGAAGCGAGACTTCTTTGTAGCGCTGATTTGCCTTTCCAGGTTGCTTGGTTGGCCAAAAAGGGCGTATGCGTTTTTTCCTGAATATATTCAGGAAAAAACGCATACGCCCTTTTTGGCCAAGGGCATCATTGTCGAGGTTTTGCCGCTTTTCCCGTGCTTTAAAGGCGATTCGAATCTACCTCCTGAAATCTGTTTCCTGCAATTCTGCCTTGCTTTCAAATCCTCTTCGTTGTCTTCCATCAATATATTTGTGGACGAGAGTTATCATTTATAACTCTGCAGGTTTGTGAATTGCAGTGCCCCTGAGCTCCATTTTTCAACTCGCTTTTTTGGCAGCTGGCCGCAAAAGCGCAGGATTGCTTTAGGCCCTATTCTGGTTCCGGGCGGAAGGCTGAGCCTGTGGTTAATTCTTCTTCCTGATGGGAAAATAGAGTGACCTGTGCCTGTCCCAACACCTAAAGCTAGTGTCTCATTGGTTCCCCCTCTTCCCGTTCATCCTCAGGACAAATTGCAACCTGTACGGAACAGGAGGTTAAAGGTGCTGATTCTCCAAGGAGGGAGATTGCTAGTAAAGCGGCTGGAATGGCGAACCCGAGCACAAGGAGATGAGAAATGAGGTGCGTTTTAGAAACCTTTCCCGATCACACGGTGTACCATCTTCTGGGTTTCTCATGCACGTTTTCGAAGTAGGAAGATGCCCTTGAACCTGGAGATTTGGGACCCATGGGATGGGAACCACGCAGTATTACTTTAAAGGGTCTGCGTTTGCTCACCCAACCTCACGAAACCTCTCAGGCCAAGAGTGTCCACCCTTATGTCTCAATCAGCTGTGGGTCTAGATATGGTCAATCCAGGTGGCATCACAGCCCCTGAACGAATTTAGTAAGAATTTCTCTATCTTTCACTGTCTTTGTTTCACGGGTTTTTAATAGTGATTGATTTTTATAAAGGGGTTTAGCTGCTTTTCACTGCTGTGTTTATGCCGCTTTACACCCAATTGACTCACTTACAGAGAGATATCAATACATAGGTTTTAAGATTCTTAACTAGTCAGATATATTCTTGGGTGGTGAATAGGGGGTGTTGAGTCCAGTTCACTGAGCAAGGATTAGGTCGTGTCTATTACATATTGGGTTTATGGAACGGTATCTGAGCTAATTTGAAACCCTTGTTTTATGCATCACCCCACCTCACCTTTCCCGTTAAGCAGCCATAGTGTGTTTTCTAAACGTGTGACTCTGTTCTGTTTTGTAATTCAGTTCAAGGGTCGCGGTTTTTACATTCCCTCTATAAGTGATATCTTATGGTAAGTGTCTTTTTCTGTGTGACTTATTTCACTTAGAATCGTCGTACCTAAATCCACTCATCATGCTGCTACTAGCCTTATGACGTTGATTTCATGGCTGAGTGATATTCCATTGTACATAAGGACCACAACTTCTTTATCCATTTTTCTCTTTCCTGGGATATTTAAGGTGTAACGAAGTGGAGGTTCTTGTCAACAGAGCAGCCCTAAACTTTGGGGTGCCTGTGTCTTGCTGATTTTTAGTTTTCCCAATTTATACGCCCATGACTGGAAGTGCCCTATGCTCTCTAAGCTGAGTTTTTTCGATGTTTCAGGACACACCGTACACTTCTCCAGAGTGGCTGTTGGCAATTTACATCCCGCCCATCAGCGTAGCAAGGCTCCCGTTTCTCCATGGCCTGTCCTGCATTTCTGGGTTTGACACTTTATTCAGCGTGGCCTATTTGACCGATGGGAAGTGAGACTTCTTTGTAGCGCTGATTTGCCTTTCCAGGTTGCTTGGTTGGCCAAAAAGGGCGTATGCGTTTTTTCCTGAATATATTCAGGAAAATACGCATACGCCCTTTTTGGCCAAGGGCATCATTGTCGAGGTTTTGCCACTTTTCCCGTGCTTTAAAGGCGATTCGAATCTACCTCCTGAAATCTGTTTCCTGCAATTCTGCCTTGCTTTCAAATCCTCTTCGTTGTCTTCCGTCAATATATTTGTGGACGAGAGTTATCATTTATAACTCTGCAGGTTTGTGAATTGCAGTGCCCCTGACCTCCATTTTTCAACTCGCTTTCTCGGGAGCTGGCCGCAAAAGCGCAGGATTACTTCAGGCCCTATTCTGGTCCCGGGCGGAAGGCTGAGCCTGTGGTTAATTCTTCTTCCTGATGGGAAAATAGAGTGACCTGTGCCTGTCCCCACACCTAGAGCTAGTGTCTCATTGGTTCCCCCTCTTCCCGTTCATCCTCAGGACAAATTGCAACCTGTACGGAACAGGAGGTTAAAGGTGCTGATTCTCCAAGGAGGGTGATTGCTAGTAAAGCGGCTGGAATGGCGAACCCGAGCACAAGGAGATGAGAAATGAGGTGCGTTTTAGAAACCTTTCCCGATCACACGGTGTACCATCTTCTGGGATTCTCATGCATGTTTTCGATGTAGGAAGATGCCCTTGAACCAGGAGATTTGGGACCCATGGGATGGGTACCACGCAGTATTACTCTAAAGGGTCTGCGTTTGCTCACCCAACCTCACCAAACCTCTCAGCCCCAAGAGTGTCCACCCTTATGTCTCAATCAGCTGTGGGTCTAGATATGGTTAATCCAGGTGGCATCACAGCCCCTGAACGAATTTAGTAAGTATTTCTCTATCTTTCACTGTCTTTGTTTCACGGGTTTTTAAAAGTGATTGATTTTTATAAAGGGGTTTAGCTGCTTTTCACTGCTGTGTTTATGCCGCTTTACACCCACTTGACTCACTTACAGAGAGATATCAATACATAGGTTTTAAGATTCTTACTAGTCAGATATATTCTTGGGCGGTGAATAGGGGGTGTTGAGTCCAGTTCACTGAGCAAGGAGTAGGTCGTGTCTACTACATATTGGGTTTATGGAACGGTATCTGAGCTAATTTGAAACCCTTGTTTTATGCATCACCCCACCTCACCTTTCCCGTTAAGCAGCCATAGTGTGTTTTCTAAACGTGCGACACTGTTCTGTTTTGTAATTCAGTTCAAGGGTAGCGGTTTTTACATTCCCTCTATAAGTGATATCTTATGATAAGTGTCTTTTTCTGTGTGACTTATTTCACTTAGAATCGTCGTACCTAAATCCACTCATCATGCTGCTACTAGCCTTATGACGTTGATTTCATGGCTGAGTGATATTCCATTGTACATAAGGACCACAACTTCTTTATCCATTTTTCTCTTTCCTGGGATATTTAAGGTGTAACGAAGTGGAGGTTCTTGTCAACAGAGCAGCCCTAAACTTTGGGGTGCCTGTGTCTTGCTGATTTTTAGTTTTCCCAATTTATACGCCCATGACTGAAAGTGCCCTATGGTCTCTAAGCTGAGTTTTTTCAATGTTTCAGGACACACCGTACACTTCTCCAGAGTGGCTGTTGGCAATTTACATCCCGCCCATCAGCGTAGCAAGGCTCCCGTTTCTCCATGGCCTGTCCTGCATTTCTGGGTTTGACACTTTATTCAGCGTGGCCTATTTGACCGATGGGAAGTGAGACTTCTTTGTAGCGCTGATTTCCCTTTCCAGGTTGCTTGGTTGGCCAAAAAGGGCGTATGCGTTTTTTCCTGAATATATTCAGGAAAAAACGCATACGCCCTTTTTGGCCAAGGGCATCATTGTCGAGGTTTTGCCGCTTTTCCCGTGCTTTAAAGGCGATTCGAATCTACCTCCTGAAATCTGTTTCCTGCAATTCTGCCTTGCTTTCAAATCCTCTTCGTTGTCTTCCGTCAATATATTTGTGGACGAGAGTTATCATTTATAACTCTGCAGGTTTGTGAATTGCAGTGCCCCTGAGCTCCATTTTTCAACTCACTTTCTCGGGAGCTGGCCGCAAAAGCGCAGGATTAATTCAGGCCCTATTCTGGTCCCGGGCGGAAGGCTGAGCCTGTGGTTAATTCTTCTTCCTGATGGGAAAATAGAGTGACCTGTGCCTGTCCCCACACCTAGAGCTAGTGTCTCATTGGTTCCCCCTCTTCCCGTTCATCCTCAGGACAAATTGCAACCTGTACGGAACAGGAGGTTAAAGGTGCTGATTCTCCAAGGAGGGTGATTGCTAGTAAAGCGGCTGTAATGGCGAACCCGAACACAAGGAGATGAGAAATGAGGTGCGTTTTAGAAACCTTTCCCGATCACACGGTGTACCATCTTCTGGGTTTCTCATGCATGTTTTCGATGTAGGAAGATGCCCTTGAACCAGAATTTGGGACCCATGGGATGGGTACCACGCAGTATTACTCTAAAGGTTCTGCGTTTGCTCACCCAACCTCACCAAACCTCTCAGCCCCAAGAGTGTCCACCCTTATGTCTCAATCAGCTGTGGGTCTAGATATGGTCAATCCAGGTGGCATCACAGCCCCTGAACGAATTTAGTAAGAATTTCTCTAACTTTCACTGTCTTTGTTTCACGGGTTTTTAAAAGTAATTGATTTTTATAAAGGGGTTTAGCTGCTTTTCACTGCTGTGTTTATGCCGCTTTACACCCACTTGACTCACTTACAGAGAGATATCAATACATAGGTTTTAAGATTCTTACTAGTCAGATATATTCTTGGGCGGTGAATAGGGGGTGTTGAGTCCAGTTCACTGAGCAAGGAGTAGGTCGTGTCTACTACATATTGGGTTTATGGAACGGTATCTGAGCTAATTTGAAACCCTTGTTTTATGCATCACCCCACCTCACCTTTCCCGTTAAGCAGCCATAGTGTGTTTTCTAAACGTGCGACTCTGTTCTGTTTTGTAATTCAGTTCAAGGGTAGCGGTTTTTACATTCCCTCTATAAGTGATATCTTATGATAAGTGTCTTTTTCTGTGTGACTTATTTCACTTAGAATCGTCGTACCTAAATCCACTCATCATGCTGCTACTAGCCTTATGACGTTGATTTCATGGCTGAGTGATATTCCATTGTACATAAGGACCACAACTTCTTTATCCATTTTTCTCTTTCCTGGGATATTTAAGGTGTAACGAAGTGGAGGTTCTTGTCAACAGAGCAGCCCTAAACTTTGGGGTGCCTGTGTCTTGCTGATTTTTAGTTTTCCCAATTTATACGCCCCTGACTGAAAGTGCCCTATGCTCTCTAAGCTGAGTTTTTTCAATGTTTCAGGACACACCGTACACTTCTCCAGAGTGGCTGTTGGCAATTTACATCCCGCCCATCAGCGTAGCAAGGCTCCCGTTTCTCCATGGCCTGTCCTGCATTTCTGGGTTTGACACTTTATTCAGCGTGGCCTATTTGACCGATGGGAAGTGAGACTTCTTTGTAGCGCTGATTTGCCTTTCCAGGTTGCTTGGTTGGCCAAAAAGGGCGTATGCGTTTTTTCCTGAATATATTCAGGAAAAAACGCATACGCCCTTTTTGGCCAAGGGCATCATTGTCGAGGTTTTGCCGCTTTTCCCGTGCTTTAAAGGCGATTCGAATCTACCTCCTGAAATCTGTTTCCTGCAATTCTGCCTTGCTTTCAAATCCTCTTCGTTGTCTTCCGTCAATATATTTGTGGACGAGAGTTATCATTTATAACTCTGCAGGTTTGTGAATTGCAGTGCCCCTGAGCTCCATTTTTCAACTCGCTTTCTCGGGAGCTGGCCGCAAAAGCGCAGGATTACTTCAGGCCCTATTCTGGTCCCGGGCGGAAGGCTGAGCCTGTGGTTAATTCTTCTTCCTGATGGGAAAATAGAGTGACCTGTGCCTGTCCCCACACCTAGAGCTAGTGTCTCATTGGTTCCCCCTCTTCCCGTTCATCCTCAGGACAAATTGCAACCTGTACGGAACAGGAGGTTAAAGGTGCTGATTCTCCAAGGAGGGTGATTGCTAGTAAAACGGCTGTAATGGCGAACCCGAACACAAGGAGATGAGAAATGAGGTGCGTTTTAGAAACCTTTCCCGATCACACAGTGTACCATCTTCTGGGTTTCTCATGCATGTTTTCGATGTAGGAAGATGCCCTTGAACCAGAATTTGGGACCCATGGGACGGGTACCACGCAGTATTACTCTAAAGGTTCTGCGTTTGCTCACCCAACCTCACCAAACCTCTCAGCCCCAAGAGTGTCCACCCTTATGTCTCAATCAGCTGTGGGTCTAGATATGATTAATCCAGGTGGCATCACAGCCCCTGAACGAATTTAGTAGGAATTTCTCTATCTTTCACTGTCTTTGTTTCACGGGTTTTTAAAAGTGATTGATTTTCATAAAGGGGTTTAGCTGCTTTTCACTGCTGTGTTTATGCCGCTTTACACCCACTTGACTCACTTACAGAGAGATATCAATACATAGGTTTTAAGATTCTTACTAGTCAGATATAATCTTGGGCGGTGAATAGGTGGTGTTGAGTCCAGTTCACTGAGCAAGGAGTACGTCGTGTCTATTACATATTGGGTTTATGGAACGGTATCTGAGCTAATTTGAAACCCTTGTTTTATGCATCACCCCACCTCACCTTTCCCTTTAAGCAGCCATAGTGTGTTTTCTAAACGTGTGACTCTGTTCTGTTTTGTAATTCAGTTCAAGGGTAGCGGTTTTTACATTCCCTCTATAAGTGATATCTTATGATAAGTGTCTTTTTCTGTGTGACTTATTTCACTTAGAATCGTCATACCTAAATTCACTCATCATGCTGCTACTAGCCTTATGACGTTGATTTCATGGCTGAGTGATATCCCATTGTACATAAGGACTACAACTTCTTTATCCATTTTTCTGTTTCTTGGGATATTTACGTTGCAACGAAGTGGAGGTTCTTGTCAACAGAGCAGCCCTAAATTTTGGGGTGCCTGTGTCTTGCTGATTTTTAGTTTTCCCAATTTATACGCCCATGAGTGGAAGTGCCCTATGCTCTCTAAGCTGAGTTTTTTCGATGTTTCAGGACACACCGTACACTTCTCCAGAGTGGCGGTTCGCAATTTACATCCCGCCCATCAGCGTAGCAAGGCTCCCGTTTCTCCATGGCCTCTTCTGCATTTCTGGTTTTGACACTTTATTCAGCATGGCCCTTTTGACCGAAGGGAAGCGAGACTTCTTTGTAGCGCTGATTTGCCTTTCCAGGTTGCTTGGTTGGCCAAAAAGGGCGTATGCGTTTTTTCCTGAATATATTCAGGAAAAAACGCATACGCCCTTTTTGGCCAAGGGCATCATTGTCGAGGTTTTGCCGCTTTTCCCGTGCTTTAAAGGCGATTCGAATCTACCTCCTGAAATCTGTTTCCTGCAATTTTGCCTTGCTTTTAAATCCTCTTCGTTGTCTTCCATCAATATATTTGTGGACGAGAGTTATCATTCATAACTCTGCAGGTTTGTGAATTGCAGTGCCCCTGAGCTCCATTTTTCAACTCGCTTTCTTGGGAGCTGGCCGCAAAAGCGCAGGATTGCTTTAGGCCCTATTCTGGTTCCGGGCGGAAGGCTGAGCCTGTGGTTAATTCTTCTTCCTGATGGGAAAATAGAGTGACCTGTGCCTGTCCCAACACCTAAAGCTAGTGTCTCATTGGTTCCCCCTCTTCCCGTTCATCCTCAGGACAAATTGCAACCTGTACGGAACAGGAGGTTAAAGGTGCTGATTCTCCAAGGAGGGAGATTGCTAGTAAAGCGGCTGGAATGGCGAACCCGAGCACAAGGAGATGAGAAATGAGGTGCATTTTAGAAACCTTTCCCGATCACACGGTGTACCATCTTCTGGGTTTCTCATGCACGTTTTCGAAGTAGGAAGATGCCCTTGAACCTGGAGATTTGGGACCCATGGGATGGGAACCACGCAGTTTTACTTTAAAGGGTCTGCGTTTGCTCACCCAACCTCACCAAACCTCTCAGCCCCAAGAGTGTCCACCCTTATGTCTCAATCAGCTGTGGGTCTAGATATGGTCAATCCAGGTGGCATCACAGCCCCTGAACGAATTTAGTAAGAATTTCTCTATCTTTCACTGTCTTTGTTTCACGGGTTTTTAATAGTGATGGATTTTTATAAAGGGGTTTAGCTGCTTTTCACTGCTGTGTTTATGCCTCTTTACACCCACTTGACTCACTTACAGTGAGATATCAATACATAGGTTTTAAGATTCTTACTAGTCAGATATAATCTTGGGCGGTGAATAGGTGGTGTTGAGTCCAGTTCACTGAGCAAGGAGTACGTCGTGTCTATTACATATTGGGTTTATGGAACGGTATCTGAGCTAATTTGAAACCCTTGTTTTATGCATCACCCCACCTCACCTTTCCCATTAAGCAGCCATAGTGTGTTTTCTAAACGTGTGACTCTGTTCTGTTTTGTAATTCAGTTCAAGGGTAGCGGTTTTTACATTCCCTCTATAAGTGATATCTTATGATAAGTGTCTTTTTCTGTGTGACTTATTTCACTTAGAATCGTCATACCTAAATTCACTCATCATGCTGCTACTAGCCTTATGACGTTGATTTCATGGCTGAGTGATATCCCATTGTACATAAGGACTACAACTTCTTTATCCATTTTTCTCTTTGTTGGGATATTTACGTTGCAACGAAGTGGAGGTTCTTGTCAACAGAGCAGCCCTAAATTTTGGGGTGCCTGTGTCTTGCTGATTTTTAGTTTTCCCAATTTATACGCCCATGAGTGGAAGTGCCCTATGCTCTCTAAGCTGAGTTTTTTCGATGTTTCAGGACACACCGTACACTTCTCCAGAGTGGCGGTTCGCAATTTACATCCCGCCCATCAGCGTAGCAAGGCTCCCGTTTCTCCATGGCCTGTCCTGCATTTCTGGTTTTGACACTTTATTCAGCATGGCCCTTTTGACCGATGGGAAGCGAGACTTCTTTGTAGCGCTGATTGGCCTTTCCAGGTTGCCATGTTGGCCAAAAAGGGCGTATGCGTTTTTTCCTGAATATATTCAGGAAAAAACGCATACGCCCTTTTTGGCCAAGGGCATCATTGTCGAGGTTTTGCCGCTTTTCCCGTGCTTTAAAGGCGATTCGAATTTACCTCCTGAAATTGGTTTCCTGCAATTCTGCCTTGCTTTCAAATCCTCTTCGTTGCCCACCCTCAATATATTTGTGGACGAGATTTATCATTTATAACTCTGCAGGTTTGTGAATTGCAGTGCCCCTGAGCTCCATTTTTCAACTCGCTTTCTCGGGAGCTGGCCGCAAAAGCGCAGGATTACTTCAGGCCCTATTCTGGTCCCGGGCGGAAGGCTGAGCCTGTGGTTAATTCTTCTTCCTGATGGGAAAATAGAGTGACCTGTGCCTGTCCCCACACCTAGAGCTAGTGTCTCATTGGTTCCCCCTTTTCCCGTTCATCCTCAGGACAAATTGCAACCTGTACGGAACAGGAGGTTAAAGGTGCTGATTCTCCAAGGAGGGTGATTGCTAGTAAAGCGGCTAGAATGGCGAACCCGAGCACAAGGAGATGAGAAATGAGGTGCGTTTTAGAAACCTTTCCCGATCACACGGTGTACCATCTTCTGGGTTTCTCATGCATGTTTTCGATGTAGGAAGATGCCCTTGAACCAGGAGATTTTGGACCCATGGGATGGGTACCACGCAGTATTACTCTAAAGGGTCTGCGTTTGCTCACCCAACCTCACCAAACCTCTCAGCCCCAATAGTGTCCACCCTTATGTCTCAATCAGCTGTGGGTCTAGATATGGTTAATCCAGGTGGCATCACAGCCCCTGAACGAATTTAGTAAGAATTTCTCTATCTTTCACTGTCTTTGTTTCACGGGTTTTTAAAAGTGATTGATTTTTATAAAGGGCTTTAGCTGCTTTTCACTGCTGTGTTTATGCCGCTTTACACCCACTTGACTCACTTACAGAGAGATATCAATATATAGGTTTTAAGATTCTTACTAGTCAGATATATTCTTGGGCGGTGAATAGGGGGTGTTGAGTCTAGTTCACTGAGCAAGGAGTACGTCGTGTCTATTACATATTGGGTTTATGGAACGGTATCTGAGCTAATTTGAAACCCTTGTTTTATGCATCACCCCACCTCACCTTTCCCGTTACGCAGCCACAGTGTGTTTTCTAAACGTGTGACTCTGTTCTGTTTTGTAATTCAGTTCAAGGGTAGCGGCTTTTACATTCCCTCTATAAGTGATATCTTATGATAAGTGTCTTTTTCTGTGTGACTTATTTCACTTAGAATCGTCGTACCTAAATCCACTCATCATGCTGCTACTAGCCTTATGACGTTGATTTCATGGCTGAGTGATATTCCATTGTACATAAGGACCACAACTTCTTTATCCATTTTTCTCTTTCCTGGGATATTTAAGGTGTAACGAAGTGGAGGTTCTTGTCAACAGAGCAGCCCTAAACTTTGGGGTGCCTGTGTCTTGCTGATTTTTAGTTTTCCCAATTTATACGCCCATGAGTGGAAGTGCCCTATGCTCTCTAAGCTGAGTTTTTTCGATGTTTCAGGACACACCGTACACTTCTCCAGAGTGGCTGTTGGCAATTTACATCCCGCCCATCAGCGTAGCAAGGCTCCCGTTTCTCCATGGCTTGTCCTGCATTTCTGGGTTTGACACTTTATTCAGCGTGGCCTATTTGACCGATGGGAAGCGAGACTTCTTTGTAGCGCTGATTTGCCTTTCCAGGTTGCTTGGTTGGCCAAAAAGGGCGTATGCGTTTTTTCCTGAATATATTCAGGAAAAAACGCATACGCCCTTTTTGGCCAAGGGCATCATTGTCGAGGTTTTGCCGCTTTTCCCGTGCTTTAAAGGCGATTCGAATCTACCTCCTGAAATCTGTTTCCTGCAATTCTGCCTTGCTTTCAAATCCTCTTCGTTGTCTTCCGTCAATATATTTGTGGACGAGAGTTATCATTTATAACTCTGCAGGTTTGTGAATTGCAGTGCCCCTGAGCTCCATTTTTCAACTCGCTTTCTTGGGAGCTGGCCGCAAAAGCGCAGGATTGCTTCAGGCCCTATTCTGATCCCGGGCGGCAGGCTGAGCCTGTGGTTAATTCTTCTTTCTGATGGGAAAATAGAGTGACCTGTGCCTGTCCCAACACCTAGAGCTAGTGTCTCATTGGTTCCCCCTCTTCCCGTTCATCCTCAGGACAAATTGCAACCTGTACGGAACAGGAGGTTAAAGGTGCTGATTCTCCAAGGAGGGAGATTGCTAGTAAAGCGGCTGGAATGGCGAACCCGAGCACAAGGAGATGAGAAATGAGGTGCGTTTTAGAAACCTTTCCCGATCACACGGTGTACCATCTTCTGGGTTTCTCATGCACGTTGTCGAAGTAGGAAGATGCCCTTGAACCTGGAGATTTGGGACCCATGGGATGGGAACCACGCAGTATTACTTTAAAGGGTCTGCGTTTGCTCACCCAACCTCACCAAACCTCTCAGCCCCAAGAGTGTCCACCCTTATGTCTCAATCAGCTGTGGGTCTAGATATGGTCAATCCAGGTGGCATCACAGCCCGTGAACGAATTTAGTAAGAATTTCTCTATCTTTCACTGTCTTTGTTTCACGGGTTTTTAATAGTGATTGATTTTTATAAAGGGGTTTAGCTGCTTTTCACTGCTGTGTTTATGCCGCTTTACACCCACTTGACTCACTTACAGAGAGATATCAATACATAGGTTTTAAGATTCTTACTAGTCAGATATATTCTTGGGCGGTGAATAGGGGGTGTTGAGTCCAGTTCACTGAGCAAGGAGTAGGTCGTGTCTATTACATATTGGGTTTATGGAACGGTATCTGAGCTAATTTGAAACCCTTGTTTTATGCATCACCCCACCTCACCTTTCCCGTTAAGCAGCCATAGTGTGTTTTCTAAACGTGCGACACTGTTCTGTTTTGTAATTCAGTTCAAGGGTAGCGGTTTTTACATTCCCTCTATAAGTGATATCTTATGATAAGTGTCTTTTTCTGTGTGACTTATTTCACTTAGAATCGTCGTACCTAAATCCACTCATCATGCTGCTACTAGCCTTATGACGTTGATTTCATGGCTGAGTGATATTCCATTGTACATAAGGACCACAACTTCTTTATCCATTTTTCTCTTTCCTGGGATATTTAAGGTGTAACGAAGTGGAGGTTATTGTCAACAGAGCAGCCCTAAACTTTGGGGTGCCTGTGTCTTGCTGATTTTTAGTTTTCCCAATTTATACGCCCATGACTGGAAGTGCCCTATGCTCTCTAAGCTGAGTTTTTTCGATGTTTCAGGACACACCGTACACTTCTCCAGAGTGGCTGTTGGCAATTTACATCCCGCCCATCAGCGTAGCAAGGCTCCCGTTTCTCCATGGCCTGTCCTGCATTTCTGGGTTTGACACTTTATTCAGCGTGGCCTATTTGACCGATGGGAAGTGAGACTTCTTTGTAGCGCTGATTTGCCTTTCCAGGTTGCTTGGTTGGCCAAAAAGGGCGTATGCGTTTTTTCCTGAATATATTCAGGAAAATACGCATACGCCCTTTTTGGCCAAGGGCATCATTGTCGAGGTTTTGCCACTTTTCCCGTGCTTTAAAGGCGATTCGAATCTACCTCCTGAAATCTGTTTCCTGCAATTCTGCCTTGCTTTCAAATCCTCTTCGTTGTCTTCCGTCAATATATTTGTGGACGAGAGTTATCATTTATAACTCTGCAGGTTTGTGAATTGCAGTGCCCCTGAGCTCCATTTTTCAACTCGCTTTCTCGGGAGCTGGCCGCAAAAGCGCAGGATTACTTCAGGCCCTATTCTGGTCCCGGGCGGAAGGCTGAGCCTGTGGTTAATTCTTCTTCCTGATGGGAAAATAGAGTGACCTGTGCCTGTCCCCACACCTAGAGCTAGTGTCTCATTGGTTCCCCCTCTTCCCGTTCATCCTCAGGACAAATTGCAACCTGTACGGAACAGGAGGTTAAAGGTGCTGATTCTCCAAGGAGGGTGATTGCTAGTAAAGCGGCTGGAATGGCGAACCCGAGCACAAGGAGATGAGAAATGAGGTGCGTTTTAGAAACCTTTCCCGATCACACGGTGTACCATCTTCTGGGTTTCTCGTGCATGTTTTCGATGTAGGAAGATGCCCTTGAACCTGGAGATTTGGGACCCATGGGATGGGTACCACGCAGTATTACTCTAAAGGGTCTGCGTTTGCTCACCCAACCTCACCAAACCTCTCAGCCCCAAGAGTGTCCACCCTTATGTCTCAATCAGCTGTGGGTCTAGATATGGTTAATCCAGGTGGCATCACAGCCCCTGAACGAATTTAGTAAGAATTTCTCTATCTTTCACTGTCTTTGTTTCACGGGTTTTTAAAAGTGATTGATTTTTATAAAGGGGTTTAGCTGCTTTTCACTGCTGTGTTTATGCCGCTTTACACCCACTTGACTCACTTACAGAGAGATATCAATATATAGGTTTTAAGATTCTTACTAATCAGATATATTCTTGGGCGGTGAATAGGTGGTGTTGAGTCCAGTTCACTGAGCAAGGAGTACGTCGTGTCTATTACATATTGGGTTTATGGAACGGTATCTGAGCTAATTTGAAACCCTTGTTTTATGCATCACCCCACCTCACCTTTCCCATTAAGCAGCCATAGTGTGTTTTCTAAACGTGTGACTCTGTTCTGTTTTGTAATTCAGTTCAAGGGTAGCGGTTTTTACATTCCCTCTATAAGTGATATCTTATGATAAGTGTCTTTTTCTGTGTGACTTATTTCACTTAGAATCGTCATACCTAAATTCACTCATCATGCTGCTACTAGCCTTATGACGTTGATTTCATGGCTGAGTGATATCCCATTGTACATAAGGACTACAACTTCTTTATCCATTTTTCTCTTTGTTGGGATATTTACGTTGCAACGAAGTGGAGGTTCTTGTCAACAGAGCAGCCCTAAATTTTGGGGTGCCTGTGTCTTGCTGATTTTTAGTTTTCCCAATTTATACGCCCATGAGTGGAAGTGCCCTATGCTCTCTAAGCTGAGTTTTTTCGATGTTTCAGGACACACCGTACACTTCTCCAGAGTGGCGGTTCGCAATTTACATCCCGCCCATCAGCGTAGCAAGGCTCCCGTTTCTCCATGGCCTGTCCTGCATTTCTGGTTTTGACACTTTATTCAGCATGGCCCTTTTGACCGATGGGAAGCGAGACTTCTTTGTAGCGCTGATTTGCCTTTCCAGGTTGCTTGGTTGGCCAAAAAGGGCGTATGCGTTTTTTCCTGAATATATTCAGGAAAAAACGCATACGCCCTTTTTGGCCAAGGGCATCATTGTCGAGGTTTTGCCGCTTTTCCCGTGCTTTAAAGGCGATTCGAATCTACCTCCTGAAATCTGTTTCCTGCAATTCTGCCTTGCTTTCAAATCCTCTTTGTTGTCTTCCATCAATATATTTGTGGACGAGAATTATCATTTATAACTCTGCAGGTTTGTGAATTGCAGTGCCCCTGAGCTCCATTTTTCAACTCGCTTTCTTGGGAGCTGGCCGCAAAAGCGCAGGATTGCTTTAGGCCCTATTCTAGTTCCGGCCGGAAGGCTGAGCCTGTGGTTAATTCTTCTTCCTGATGGGAAAATAGAGTGACCTGTGCCTGTCCCAACACCTAAAGCTAGTGTCTCATTGGTTCCCCCTCTTCCCGTTCATCCTCAGGACAAATTGAAACCTGTACGGAACAGAAGGTTAAAGGTGCTGATTCTCCAAGGAGGGAGATTGCTAGTAAAGCGGCTGGAATGGCGAACCCGAGCACAAGGAGATGAGAAATGAGGTGCGTTTTAGAAACCTTTCCCGATCACACGGTGTACCATCTTCTGCGTTTCTCATGCACGTTTTCGAAGTAGGAAGATGCCCTTGAACCTGGAATTTTGGGACCCATGGGATGGGAACCACGCAGTATTACTTTGAAGGGTCTGCGTTTGCTCACCCAACCTCACGAAACCTCTCAGCCCCAAGAGTGTCCACCCTTATGTCTCAATCAGCTGTGGGTCTAGATATGGTCAATCCAGGTGGCATCACAGCCCCTGAACGAATTTAGTAAGAATTTCTCTATCTTTCACTGTCTTTGTTTCACGGGTTTTTAAAAGTGATTGATTTTTATAAAGGGGTTTAGCTGCTTTTCACTGCTGTGTTTATGCCGCTTTACACCCAATTGACTCACTTACAGAGAGATATCAATACATAGGTTTTAAGATTCTTAACTAGTCAGATATATTCTTGGGCGGTGAATAGGGGGTGTTGAGTCCAGTTCACTGAGCAAGGATTAGGTCGTGTCTATTACATATTGGGTTTATGGAACGGTATCTGAGCTAATTTGAAACCCTTGTTTTATGCATCACCCCACCTCACCTTTCCCGTTAAGCAGCCATAATGTGTTTTCTAAACGTGTGACTCTGTTCTGTTTTGTAATTCAGTTCAAGGGTAGCGGTTTTTACATTCCCTCTATAAGTGATATCTTATGGTAAGTGTCTTTTTCTGTGTGACTTATTTCACTTAGAATCGTCGTACCTAAATCCACTCATCATGCTGCTACTAGCCTTATGACGTTGATTTCATGGCTGAGTGATATTCCATTGTACATAAGGACCACAACTTCTTTATCCATTTTTCTCTTTCCTGGGATATTTAAGGTGTAACGAAGTGGAGGTTCTTGTCAACAGAGCAGCCCTAAACTTTGGGGTGCCTGTGTCTTGCTGATTTTTAGTTTTCCCAATTTATACGCCCATGAGTGGAAGTGCCCTATGCTCTCTAAGCTGAGTTTTTTCGATGTCTCAGGACACACCGTACACTTCTCCAGAGTGGCTGTTGGCAATTTACATCCCGCCCATCAGCGTAGCAAGGCTCCCGTTTCTCCATGGCCTGTCCTGCATTTCTGGGTTTGACACTTTATTCAGCGTGGCCTATTTGACCGATGGGAAGCGAGACTTCTTTGTAGCGCTGATTTGCCTTTCCAGGTTGCTTGGTTGGCCAAAAAGGGCGTATGCGTTTTTTCCTGAATATATTCAGGAAAAAACGCATACGCCCTTTTTGGCCAAGGGCATCATTGTCGAGGTTTTGCCGCTTTTCCTGTGCTTTAAAGGCGATTCGAATCTACCTCCTGAAATCTGTTTCCTGCAATTCTGCCTTGCTTTCAAATCCTCTTCGTTGCCCACCCTCAATATATTTGTGGACGAGATTTATCATTTATAACTCTGCAGGTTTGTGAATTGCAGTGCCCCTGAGCTCCATTTTTCAACTCGCTTTCTTGGGAGCTGGCCGCAAAAGCGCAGGATTGCTTCAGGCCCTATTCTGGTTCCGGGCGGAAGGCTGAGCCTGTGGTTAATTCTTCTTCCTGATGGGAAAATAGAGTGACCTGTGCCTGTCCCAACACCTAAAGCTAGTGTCTCATTGGTTCCCCCTCTTCCCGTTCATCCTCAGGACAAATTGCAACCTGTACGGAACAGGAGGTTAAAGGTGCTGATTCTCCAAGGAGGGAGATTGCTAGTAAAGCGGCTGGAATGGCGAACCCGAGCACAAGGAGATGAGAAATGAGGTGCGTTTTAGAAACCTTTCCCGATCACACGGTGTACCATCTTCTGCGTTTCTCATGCACGTTTTCGAAGTAGGAAGATGCCCTTGAACCTGGAGATTTGGGACCCATGGGATGGGAACCACGCAGTTTTACTTTAAAGGGTCTGCCTTTGCTCACCCAACCTCACCAAACCTCTCAGCCCCAAGAGTGTCCACCCTTATGCCTCAATCAGCTGTGGGTCTAGATATGGTCAATCCAGGTGGCATCACAGCCCCTGAACGAATTTAGTAAGAATTTCTCTATCTTTCACTGTCTTTGTTTCACGGGTTTTTAAAAGTGATTGATTTTTATAAAGGGGTTTAGCTGCTTTTCACTGCTGTGTTTATGCCGCTTTACACCCACTTGACTCACTTACAGAGAGATATCAATACATAGGTTTTAAGATTCTTACTAGTCAGATATATTCTTGGGTGGTGAATAGGGGGTGTTGAGTCCAGTTCACTGAGCAAGGAGTAGGTCGTGTCTATTACATATTGGGTTTATGGAACGGTATCTGAGCTAATTTGAAACCCTTGTTTTATGCATCACCCCACCTCACCTTTCCCGTTAAGCAGCCATAGTGTGTTTTCTAAACGTGTGACTCTGTTCTGTTTTGTAATTCAGTTCAAGGGTAGCGGTTTTTACATTCCCTCTATAAGTGATATCTTATGGTAAGTGTCTTTTTCTGTGTGACTTATTTCACTTAGAATCGTCATACCTAAATTCACTCATCATGCTGCTACTAGCCTTATGACGTTGATTTCATGGCTGAGTAATATCCCATTGTACATAAGGACTACAACTTCTTTATCCATTTTTCTCTTTCTTGGGATATTTACGTTGCAACGAAGTGGAGGTTCTTGTCAACAGAGCAGCCCTAAATTTTGGGGTGCCTGTGTCTTGCTGATTTTTAGTTTTCCCAATTTATACGCCCATGAGTGGAAGTGCCCTATGCTCTCTAAGCTGAGTTTTTTCGATGTTTCAGGACACACCGTACACTTCTCCAGAGTGGCGGTTCGCAATTTACATCCCGCCCATCAGCGTAGCAAGGCTCCCGTTTCTCCATGGCCTGTCCTGCATTTCTGGTTTTGACACTTTATTCAGCATGGCCCTTTTGACCGATGGGAAGCGAGACTTCTTTGTAGCGCTGATTTGCCTTTCCAGGTTGCTTGGTTGGCCAAAAAGGGCGTATGCGTTTTTTCCTGAATATATTCAGGAAAAAACGCATACGCCCTTTTTGGCCAAGGGCATCATTGTCGAGGTTTTGCCGCTTTTCCCGTGCTTTAAAGGCGATTCGAATCTACCTCCTGAAATCTGTTTCCTGCAATTCTGCCTTGCTTTCAAATCCTCTTCGTTGTCTTCCATCAATATATTTGTGGAGGAGAGTTATCATTTATAACTCTGAAGGTTTGTGAATTGCAGTGCCCCTGAGCTCCATTTTTCAACTCGCTTTCTTGGGAGCTGGCCGCAAAAGCGCAGGATTGCTTCAGGCCCTATTCTGGTCCCGGGCGGCAGGCTGAGCCTGTGGTTAATTCTTCTTTCTGATGGGAAAATAGAGTGACCTGTGCCTGTCCCAACACCTAGAGCTAGTGTCTCATTGGTTCCCCCTCTTCCCGTTCATCCTCAGGACAAATTGCAACCTGTACGGAACAGGAGGTTAAAGGTGCTGATTCTCCAAGGAGGGAGATTGCTAGTAAAGCGGCTGGAATGG
Organism: Balaenoptera borealis; assembly: GCF_965194805.1. Lineage (NCBI taxonomy): Eukaryota > Metazoa > Chordata > Mammalia > Artiodactyla > Balaenopteridae > Balaenoptera > Balaenoptera borealis. The sequence goes on along the minus strand of NW_028123744.1, from coordinate 104,887 downwards.
CGAACCCGAGCACAAGGAGATGAGAAATGAGGTGCGTTTTAGAAACCTTTCCCGATCACACGGTGTACCATCTTCTGCGTTTCTCATGCAGGTTTTCGAAGTAGGAAGATGCCCTTGAACCTGGAGATTTGGGACCCATGGGATGGGAACCACGCAGTATTACTTTAAAGGGTCTGCGTTTGCTCACCCAACCTCACCAAACCTCTCAGCCCCAAGAGTGTCCACCCTTATGTCTCAATCAGCTGTGGGTCTAGATATGGTCAATCCAGGTGGCATCACAGCCCCTGAACGAATTTAGTAAGAATTTCTCTATCTTTCACAGTCTTTGTTTCACGGGTTTTTAATAGTGATTGATTTTTATAAAGGGGTTTAGCTGCTTTTCACTGCTGTGTTTATGCCGCTTTACACCCACTTGACTCACTTACAGAGAGATATCAATACATAGGTTTTAAGATTCTTACTAGTCAGATATAATCTTGGGCGGTGAATAGGGGGTGTTGAGTCCAGTTCACTGAGCAAGGATTAGGTCGTGTCTATTACATATTGGGTTTATGGAACGGTATCTGAGCTAATTTGAAACCCTTGTTTTATGCATCACCCCACCTCACCTTTCCCGTTAAGCAGCCATAGTGTGTTTTCTAAACGTGTGACTCTGTTCTGTTTTGTAATTCAGTTCAAGGGTCACGGTTTTTACATTCCCTCTATAAGTGATATCTTATGGTAAGTGTCTTTTTCTGTGTGACTTATTTCACTTAGAATCGTCATACCTAAATTCACTCATCATGCTGCTACTAGCCTTATGAGGTTGATTTCATGGCTGAGTGATATCCCATTGTACATAAGGACTACAACTTCTTTATCTATTTTTCTCTTTGTTGGGATATTTATGTTGCAACGAAGTGGAGGTTCTTGTCAACAGAGCAGCCCTAAATTTTGGGGTGCCTGTGTCTTGCTGATTTTTAGTTTTCCCAATTTATACGCCCATGAGTGGAAGTGCCCTATGCTCTCTAAGCTGAGTTTTTTCGATGTTTCAGGACACACCGTACACTTCTCCAGAGTGGCGGTTCGCAATTTACATCCCGCCCATCAGCGTAGCAAGGCTCCCGTTTCTCCATGGCCTGTCCTGCATTTCTGGTTTTGACACTTTATTCAGCATGGCCCTTTTGACCGATGGGAAGCGAGACTTCTTTGTAGCGCTGATTTGCCTTTCCAGGTTGCTTGGTTGGCCAAAAAGGGCGTATGCGTTTTTTCCTGAATATATTCAGGAAAAAACGCATACGCCCTTTTTGGCCAAGGGCATCATTGTCGAGGTTTTGCCGCTTTTCCCATGCTTTAAAGGCGATTCGAATCTACCTCCTGAAATCTGTTTCCTGCAATTCTGCCTTGCTTTCAAATCCTCTTCGTTGTCTTCCATCAATATATTTGTGGACGAGAGTTATCATTGATAACTCTGCAGGTTTGTGAATTGCAGTGCCCCTGAGCTCCATTTTTCAACTCGCTTTCTTGGGAGCTGCCCGCAAAAGCGCAGGATTGCTTTAGGCCCTATTCTGGTTCCGGGCGGAAGGCTGAGCCTGTGGTTAATTCTTCTTCCTGATGGGAAAATAGAGTGACCTGTGCCTGTCCCAACACCTAAAGCTAGTGTCTCATTGGTTCCCCCTCTTCCCGTTCATCCTCAGGACAAATTGCAACCTGTACGGAACAGGAGGTTAAAGGTGCTGATTCTCCAAGGAGGGAGATTGCTAGTAAAGCGGCTGGAATGGCGAACCCGAGCACAAGGAGATGAGAAATGAGGTGCGTTTTAGAAACCTTTCCCGATCACACGGTGTACCATCTTCTGGGTTTCTCATGCACGTTTTCGAAGTAGGAAGATTCCCTTGAACCTGGAGATTTGGGACCGATGGGATGGGAACCACGCAGTTTTAATTTAAAGGGTCTGCGTTTGCTCACCCAACCTCACCAAACCTCTCAGCCCCAAGAGTGTCCACCCTTATGTCTCAATCAGCTGTGGGTCTACATATGGTCAATCCAGGTGGCATCACAGCCCCTGAACGAATTTAGTAAGAATTTCTCTATCTTTCACTGTCTTTGTTTCACGGGTTTTTAAAAGTGATTGATTTTTATAAAGGGGTTTAGCTGCTTTTCACTGCTGTGTTTATGCCGCTTTACAGCCAATTGACTCACTTACAGTGAGATATCAATACATAGGTTTTAAGATTCTTACTAGTCAGATATTATCTTGGGCGGTGAATAGGGGGTGTTGAGTCCAGTTCACTGAGCAAGGAGTAGGTCGTGTCTATTACATATTGGGTTTATGGAACGGTATCTGAGCTAATTTGAAACCCTTGTTTTATGCATCACCCCACCTCACCTTTCCCGTTAAGCAGCCATAGTGTGTTTTCTAAACGTGTGACTCTGTTCTGTTTTGTAATTCAGTTCAAGGGTAGCGGTTTTTACATTCCCTCTATAAGTGATATCTTATGATAAGTGTCTTTTTCTGTGTGACTTATTTCACTTAGAATCGTCATACCTAAATTCACTCATCATGCTGCTACTAGCCTTATGACGTTGATTTCATGGCTGAGTGATATCCCATTGTACATAAGGACTACAACTTCTTTATCCATTTTTCTCTTTCTTGGGATATTTACGTTGCAACGAAGTGGAGGTTCTTGTCAACAGAGCAGCCCTAAATTTTGGGGTGCCTGTGTCTTGCTGATTTTTAGTTTTCCCAATTTATACGCCCATGAGTGGAAGTGCCCTATGCTCTCTAAGCTGAGTTTTTTCGATGTTTCAGGACACACCGTACACTTCTCCAGAGTGGCGGTTCGCAATTTACATCCCGCCCATCAGCGTAGCAAGGCTCCCGTTTCTCCATGGCCTGTCCTGCATTTCTGGTTTTGACACTTTATTCAGCATGGCCCTTTTGACCGATGGGAAGCGAGACTTCTTTGTAGCGCTGATTTGCCTTTCCAGGTTGCTTGGTTGGCCAAAAAGGGCGTATGCGTTTTTTCCTGAATATATTCAGGAAAAAACGCATACGCCCTTTTTGGCCAAGGGCATCATTGTCGAGGTTTTGCCGCTTTTCCCGTGCTTTAAAGGCGATTCGAATCTACCTCCTGAAATCTGTTTCCTGCAATTCTGCCTTGCTTTCAAATCCTCTTCGTTGTCTTCCATCAATATATTTGTGGACGAGAGTTATCATTTATAACTCTGCAGGTTTGTGAATTGCAGTGCCCCTGAGCTCCATTTTTCAACTCGCTTTTTTGGCAGCTGGCCGCAAAAGCGCAGGATTGCTTTAGGCCCTATTCTGGTTCCGGGCGGAAGGCTGAGCCTGTGGTTAATTCTTCTTCCTGATGGGAAAATAGAGTGACCTGTGCCTGTCCCAACACCTAAAGCTAGTGTCTCATTGGTTCCCCCTCTTCCCGTTCATCCTCAGGACAAATTGCAACCTGTACGGAACAGGAGGTTAAAGGTGCTGATTCTCCAAGGAGGGAGATTGCTAGTAAAGCGGCTGGAATGGCGAACCCGAGCACAAGGAGATGAGAAATGAGGTGCGTTTTAGAAACCTTTCCCGATCACACGGTGTACCATCTTCTGGGTTTCTCATGCACGTTTTCGAAGTAGGAAGATGCCCTTGAACCTGGAGATTTGGGACCCATGGGATGGGAACCACGCAGTATTACTTTAAAGGGTCTGCGTTTGCTCACCCAACCTCACGAAACCTCTCAGGCCAAGAGTGTCCACCCTTATGTCTCAATCAGCTGTGGGTCTAGATATGGTCAATCCAGGTGGCATCACAGCCCCTGAACGAATTTAGTAAGAATTTCTCTATCTTTCACTGTCTTTGTTTCACGGGTTTTTAATAGTGATTGATTTTTATAAAGGGGTTTAGCTGCTTTTCACTGCTGTGTTTATGCCGCTTTACACCCAATTGACTCACTTACAGAGAGATATCAATACATAGGTTTTAAGATTCTTAACTAGTCAGATATATTCTTGGGTGGTGAATAGGGGGTGTTGAGTCCAGTTCACTGAGCAAGGATTAGGTCGTGTCTATTACATATTGGGTTTATGGAACGGTATCTGAGCTAATTTGAAACCCTTGTTTTATGCATCACCCCACCTCACCTTTCCCGTTAAGCAGCCATAGTGTGTTTTCTAAACGTGTGACTCTGTTCTGTTTTGTAATTCAGTTCAAGGGTCGCGGTTTTTACATTCCCTCTATAAGTGATATCTTATGGTAAGTGTCTTTTTCTGTGTGACTTATTTCACTTAGAATCGTCGTACCTAAATCCACTCATCATGCTGCTACTAGCCTTATGACGTTGATTTCATGGCTGAGTGATATTCCATTGTACATAAGGACCACAACTTCTTTATCCATTTTTCTCTTTCCTGGGATATTTAAGGTGTAACGAAGTGGAGGTTCTTGTCAACAGAGCAGCCCTAAACTTTGGGGTGCCTGTGTCTTGCTGATTTTTAGTTTTCCCAATTTATACGCCCATGACTGGAAGTGCCCTATGCTCTCTAAGCTGAGTTTTTTCGATGTTTCAGGACACACCGTACACTTCTCCAGAGTGGCTGTTGGCAATTTACATCCCGCCCATCAGCGTAGCAAGGCTCCCGTTTCTCCATGGCCTGTCCTGCATTTCTGGGTTTGACACTTTATTCAGCGTGGCCTATTTGACCGATGGGAAGTGAGACTTCTTTGTAGCGCTGATTTGCCTTTCCAGGTTGCTTGGTTGGCCAAAAAGGGCGTATGCGTTTTTTCCTGAATATATTCAGGAAAATACGCATACGCCCTTTTTGGCCAAGGGCATCATTGTCGAGGTTTTGCCACTTTTCCCGTGCTTTAAAGGCGATTCGAATCTACCTCCTGAAATCTGTTTCCTGCAATTCTGCCTTGCTTTCAAATCCTCTTCGTTGTCTTCCGTCAATATATTTGTGGACGAGAGTTATCATTTATAACTCTGCAGGTTTGTGAATTGCAGTGCCCCTGACCTCCATTTTTCAACTCGCTTTCTCGGGAGCTGGCCGCAAAAGCGCAGGATTACTTCAGGCCCTATTCTGGTCCCGGGCGGAAGGCTGAGCCTGTGGTTAATTCTTCTTCCTGATGGGAAAATAGAGTGACCTGTGCCTGTCCCCACACCTAGAGCTAGTGTCTCATTGGTTCCCCCTCTTCCCGTTCATCCTCAGGACAAATTGCAACCTGTACGGAACAGGAGGTTAAAGGTGCTGATTCTCCAAGGAGGGTGATTGCTAGTAAAGCGGCTGGAATGGCGAACCCGAGCACAAGGAGATGAGAAATGAGGTGCGTTTTAGAAACCTTTCCCGATCACACGGTGTACCATCTTCTGGGATTCTCATGCATGTTTTCGATGTAGGAAGATGCCCTTGAACCAGGAGATTTGGGACCCATGGGATGGGTACCACGCAGTATTACTCTAAAGGGTCTGCGTTTGCTCACCCAACCTCACCAAACCTCTCAGCCCCAAGAGTGTCCACCCTTATGTCTCAATCAGCTGTGGGTCTAGATATGGTTAATCCAGGTGGCATCACAGCCCCTGAACGAATTTAGTAAGTATTTCTCTATCTTTCACTGTCTTTGTTTCACGGGTTTTTAAAAGTGATTGATTTTTATAAAGGGGTTTAGCTGCTTTTCACTGCTGTGTTTATGCCGCTTTACACCCACTTGACTCACTTACAGAGAGATATCAATATATAGGTTTTAAGATTCTTACTAATCAGATATATTCTTGGGCGGTGAATAGGTGGTGTTGAGTCCAGTTCACTGAGCAAGGAGTACGTCGTGTCTATTACATATTGGGTTTATGGAACGGTATCTGAGCTAATTTGAAACCCTTGTTTTATGCATCACCCCACCTCACCTTTCCCTTTAAGCAGCCATAGTGTGTTTTCTAAACGTGTGACTCTGTTCTGTTTTGTAATTCAGTTCAAGGGTAGCGGTTTTTACATTCCCTCTATAAGTGATATCTTATGATAAGTGTCTTTTTCTGTGTGACTTATTTCACTTAGAATCGTCATACCTAAATTCACTCATCATGCTGCTACTAGCCTTATGACGTTGATTTCATGGCTGAGTGATATCCCATTGTACATAAGGACTACAACTTCTTTATCCATTTTTCTCTTTGTTGGGATATTTACGTTGCAACGAAGTGGAGGTTCTTGTCAACAGAGCAGCCCTAAATTTTGGGGTGCCTGTGTCTTGCTGATTTTTAGTTTTCCCAATTTATACGCCCATGAGTGGAAGTGCCCTATGCTCTCTAAGCTGAGTTTTTTCGATGTTTCAGGACACACCGTACACTTCTCCAGAGTGGCGGTTCGCAATTTACATCCCGCCCATCAGCGTAGCAAGGCTCCCGTTTCTCCATGGCCTGTCCTGCATTTCTGGTTTTGACACTTTATTCAGCATGGCCCTTTTGACCGATGGGAAGCGAGACTTCTTTGTAGCGCTGATTTGCCTTTCCAGGTTGCTTGGTTGGCCAAAAAGGGCGTATGCGTTTTTTCCTGAATATATTCAGGAAAAAACGCATACGGCCTTTTTGGCCAAGGGCATCATTGTCGAGGTTTTGCCGCTTTTCCCGTGCTTTAAAGGCGATTCGAATCTACCTCCTGAAATCTGTTTCCTGCAATTCTGCCTTGCTTTCAAATCCTCTTTGTTGTCTTCCATCAATATATTTGTGGACGAGAGTTATCATTTATAACTCTGCAGGTTTGTGAATTGCAGTGCCCCTGAGCTACATTTTTCAACTCGCTTTCTTGGGAGCTGGCCGCAAAAGCGCAGGATTGCTTTAGGCCCTATTCTGGTTCCGGGCGGAAGGCTGAGCCTGTGGTTAATTCTTCTTCCTGATGGGAAAATAGAGTGACCTGTGCCTGTCCCAACACCTAAAGCTAGTGTCTCATTGGTTCCCCCTCTTCCCGTTCATCCTCAGGACAAATTGCAACCTGTACGGAACAGGAGGTTAAAGGTGCTGATTCTCCAAGGAGGGAGATTGCTAGTAAAGCGGCTGGAATGGCGAACCCGAGCACAAGGAGATGAGAAATGAGGTGCGTTTTAGAAACCTTTCCCGATCACACGGTGTACCATCTTCTGCGTTTCTCATGCACGTTTTCGAAGTAGGAAGATGCCCTTGAACCTGGAGATTTGGGACCCATGGGATGGGAACCACGCAGTTTTACTTTAAAGGGTCTGCCTTTGCTCACCCAACCCCACCAAACCTCTCAGCCCCAAGAGTGTCCACCCTTATGTCTCAATCAGCTGTGGGTCTAGATATGGTCAATCCAGGTGGCATCACAGCCCCTGAACGAATTTAGTAAGAATTTCTCTCTCTTTCACTGTCTTTGTTTCACGGGTTTTTAAAAGTGATTGATTTTTATAAAGGGGTTTAGCTGCTTTTCACTGCTGTGTTTATGCCGCTTTACACCCACTTGACTCACTTACAGAGAGATATCAATACATAGGTTTTAAGATTCTTACTAGTCAGATATATTCTTGGGCGGTGAATAGGGGGTGTTGAGTCCAGTTCACTGAGCAAGGAGTAGGTCGTGTCTATTACATATTGGGTTTATGGAACGGTATCTGAGCTAATTTGAAACCCTTGTTTTATGCATCACCCCACCTCACCTTTCCCGTTAAGCAGCCATAGTGTGTTTTCTAAACGTGTGACTCTGTTCTGTTTTGTAATTCAGTTCAAGGGTAGCGGTTTTTACATTCCCTCTATAAGTGATATCTTATGATAAGTGTCTTTTTCTGTGTGACTTATTTCACTTAGAATCGTCGTACCTAAATCCACTCATCCTGCTGCTACTAGCCTTATGACGTTGATTTCATGGCTGAGTGATATCCCATTGCACATAAGGACTACAACTTCTTTATCCATTTTTCTCTTTGTTGGGATATTTACGTTGCAACGAAGTGGAGGTTCTTGTCAACAGAGCAGCCCTAAATTTTGGGGTGCCTGTGTCTTGCTGATTTTTAGTTTTCCCAATTTATACGCCCATGAGTGGAAGTGCCCTATGCTCTCTAAGCTGAGTTTTTTCGATGTTTCAGGACACACCGTACACTTCTCCAGAGTGGCGGTTCGCAATTTACATCCCGCCCATCAGCGTAGCAAGGCTCCCGTTTCTCCATGGCCTGTCCTGCATTTCTGGTTTTGACACTTTATTCAGCATGGCCCTTTTGACCGATGGGAAGCGAGACTTCTTTGTAGCGCTGATTTGCCTTTCCAGGTTGCTTGGTTGGCCAAAAAGGGCGTATGCGTTTTTTCCTGAATATATTCAGGAAAAAACGCATACGCCCTTTTTGGCCAAGGGCATCATTGTCGAGGTTTTGCCGCTTTTCCCGTGCTTTAAAGGCGATTCGAATCTACCTCCTGAAATCTGTTTCCTGCAATTCTGCCTTGCTTTCAAATCCTCTTCGTTGTCTTCCATCAATATATTTGTGGACGAGAGTTATCATTTATAACTCTGCAGGTTTGTGAATTGCAGTGCCCCTGAGCTCCATTTTTCAACTCGCTTTCTCGGGAGCTGGCCGCAAAAGCGCAGGATTACTTCAGGCCCTATTCTGGTCCCGGGCGGAAGGCTGAGCCTGTGGTTAATTCTTCTTCCTGATGGGAAAATAGAGTGACCTGTGCCTGTCCCAACACCTAAAGCTAGTGTCTCATTGGTTCCCCCTCTTCCCGTTCATCCTCAGGACAAATTGCAACCTGTACGGAACAGGAGGTTAAAGGTGCTGATTCTCCAAGGAGGGAGATTGCTAGTAAAGCGGCTGGAATGGCGAACCCGAGCACAAGGAGATGAGAAATGAGGTGCGTTTTAGAAACCTTTCCCGATCACACGGTGTACCATCTTCTGCGTTTCTCATGCACGTTTTCGAAGTAGGAAGATGCCCTTGAACCTGGAGATTTGGGACCCATGGGATGGGAACCACGCAGTATTACTTTAAAGGGTCTGCGTTTGCTCACCCAACCTCACCAAACCTCTCAGCCCCAAGAGTGTCCACCCTTATGTCTCAATCAGCTGTGGGTCTAGATATGGTCAATCCAGGTGGCATCACAGCCCCTGAACGAATTTAGTAAGAATTTCTCTCTCTTTCACTGTCTTTGTTTCACGGGTTTTTAAAAGTGATTGATTTTTATAAAGGGGTTTAGCTGCTTTTCACTGCTGTGTTTATGCCGCTTTACACCCACTTGACTCACTTACAGAGAGATATCAACACATAGGTTTTAAGATTCTTACTAGTCAGATATATTCTTGGGCGGTGAATAGGGGGTGTTGAGTCCAGTTCACTGAGCAAGGAGTAGGTCGTGTCTATTACATATTGGGTTTATGGAACGGTATCTGAGCTAATTTGAAACCCTTGTTTTATGCATCACCCCACCTCACCTTTCCCGTTAAGCAGCCATAGTGTGTTTTCTAAACGTGTGACTCTGTTCTGTTTTGTAATTCAGTTCAAGGGTAGCGGTTTTTACATTCCCTCTATAAGTGATATCTTATGATAAGTGTCTTTTTCTGTGTGACTTATTTCACTTAGAATCGTCGTACCTAAATCCACTCATCATGCTGCTACTAGCCTTATGACGTTGATTTCATGTCTGAGTGATATTCCATTGTACATAAGGACCACAACTTCTTTATCCATTTTTCTCTTTCCTGGGATATTTAAGGTGTAACGAAGTGGAGGTTCTTGTCAACAGAGCAGCCCTAAACTTTGGGGTGCCTGTGTCTTGCTGATTTTTAGTTTTCCCAATTTATACGCCCATGAGTGGAAGTGCCCTATGCTCTCTAAGCTGAGTTTTTTCGATGTCTCAGGACACACCGTACACTTCTCCAGAGTGGCTGTTGGCAATTTACATCCCGCCCATCAGCGTAGCAAGGCTCCCGTTTCTCCATGGCCTGTCCTGCATTTCTGGGTTTGACACTTTATTCAGCGTGGCCTATTTGACCGATGGGAAGCGAGACTTCTTTGTAGCGCTGATTTGCCTTTCCAGGTTGCTTGGTTGGCCAAAAAGGGCGTATGCGTTTTTTCCTGAATATATTCAGGAAAAAACGCATACGCCCTTTTTGGCCAAGGGCATCATTGTCGAGGTTTTGCCGCTTTTCCCGTGCTTTAAAGGCGATTCGAATCTACCTCCTGAAATCTGTTTCCTGCAATTCTGCCTTGCTTTCAAATCCTCTTCGTTGCCCACCCTCAATATATTTGTGGACGAGATTTATCATTTATAACTCTGCAGGTTTGTGAATTGCAGTGCCCCTGAGCTCCATTTTTCAACTCGCTTTCTTGGGAGCTGGCCGCAAAAGCGCAGGATTGCTTCAGGCCCTATTCTGGTTCCGGGCGGAAGGCTGAGCCTGTGGTTAATTCTTCTTCCTGATGGGAAAATAGAGTGACCTGTGCCTGTCCCAACACCTAAAGCTAGTGTCTCATTGGTTCCCCCTCTTCCCGTTCATCCTCAGGACAAATTGCAACCTGTACGGAACAGGAGGTTAAAGGTGCTGATTCTCCAAGGAGGGAGATTGCTAGTAAAGCGGCTGGAATGGCGAACCCGAGCACAAGGAGATGAGAAATGAGGTGCGTTTTAGAAACCTTTCCCGATCACACGGTGTACCATCTTCTGCGTTTCTCATGCACGTTTTCGAAGTAGGAAGATGCCCTTGAACCTGGAGATTTGGGACCCATGGGATGGGAACCACGCAGTTTTACTTTAAAGGGTCTGCCTTTGCTCACCCAACCTCACCAAACCTCTCAGCCCCAAGAGTGTCCACCCTTATGCCTCAATCAGCTGTGGGTCTAGATATGGTCAATCCAGGTGGCATCACAGCCCCTGAACGAATTTAGTAAGAATTTCTCTATCTTTCACTGTCTTTGTTTCACGGGTTTTTAAAAGTGATTGATTTTTATAAAGGGGTTTAGCTGCTTTTCACTGCTGTGTTTATGCCGCTTTACACCCACTTGACTCACTTACAGAGAGATATCAATACATAGGTTTTAAGATTCTTACTAGTCAGATATATTCTTGGGCGGTGAATAGGGGGTGTTGAGTCCAGTTCACTGAGCAAGGAGTAGGTCGTGTCTATTACATATTGGGTTTATGGAACGGTATCTGAGCTAATTTGAAACCCTTGTTTTATGCATCACCCCACCTCACCTTTCCCGTTAAGCAGCCATAGTGTGTTTTCTAAACGTGTGACTCTGTTCTGTTTTGTAATTCAGTTCAAGGGTAGCGGTTTTTACATTCCCTCTATAAGTGATATCTTATGATAAGTGTCTTTTTCTGTGTGACTTATTTCACTTAGAATCGTCGTACCTAAATCCACTCATCATGCTGCTACTAGCCTTATGACGTTGATTTCATGTCTGAGTGATATTCCATTGTACATAAGGACCACAACTTCTTTATCCATTTTTCTCTTTCCTGGGATATTTAAGGTGTAACGAAGTGGAGGTTCTTGTCAACAGAGCAGCCCTAAACTTTGGGGTGCCTGTGTCTTGCTGATTTTTAGTTTTCCCAATTTATACGCCCATGAGTGGAAGTGCCCTATGCTCTCTAAGCTGAGTTTTTTCGATGTCTCAGGACACACCGTACACTTCTCCAGAGTGGCTGTTGGCAATTTACATCCCGCCCATCAGCGTAGCAAGGCTCCCGTTTCTCCATGGCCTGTCCTGCATTTCTGGGTTTGACACTTTATTCAGCGTGGCCTATTTGACCAATGGGAAGCGAGACTTCTTTGTAGCGCTGATTTGCCTTTCCAGGTTGCTTGGTTGGCCAAAAAGGGCGTATGCGTTTTTTCCTGAATATATTCAGGAAAAAACGCATACGCCCTTTTTGGCCAAGGGCATCATTGTCGAGGTTTTGCCGCTTTTCCCGTGCTTTAAAGGCGATTCGAATCTACCTCCTGAAATCTGTTTCCTGCAATTCTGCCTTGCTTTCAAATCCTCTTCGTTGCCCACCCTCAATATATTTGTGGACGAGATTTATCATTTATAACTCTGCAGGTTTGTGAATTGCAGTGCCCCTGAGCTCCATTTTTCAACTCGCTTTCTTGGGAGCTGGCCGCAAAAGCGCAGGATTGCTTCAGGCCCTATTCTGGTTCCGGGCGGAAGGCTGAGCCTGTGGTTAATTCTTCTTCCTGATGGGAAAATAGAGTGACCTGTGCCTGTCCCAACACCTAAAGCTAGTGTCTCATTGGTTCCCCCTCTTCCCGTTCATCCTCAGGACAAATTGCAACCTGTACGGAACAGGAGGTTAAAGGTGCTGATTCTCCAAGGAGGGAGATTGCTAGTAAAGCGGCTGGAATGGCGAACCCGAGCACAAGGAGATGAGAAATGAGGTGCGTTTTAGAAACCTTTCCCGATCACACGGTGTACCATCTTCTGCGTTTCTCATGCACGTTTTCGAAGTAGGAAGATGCCCTTGAACCTGGAGATTTGGGACCCATGGGATGGGAACCACGCAGTTTTACTTTAAAGGGTCTGCCTTTGCTCACCCAACCTCACCAAACCTCTCAGCCCCAAGAGTGTCCACCCTTATGCCTCAATCAGCTGTGGGTCTAGATATGGTCAATCCAGGTGGCATCACAGCCCCTGAACGAATTTAGTAAGAATTTCTCTATCTTTCACTGTCTTTGTTTCACGGGTTTTTAAAAGTGATTGATTTTTATAAAGGGGTTTAGCTGCTTTTCACTGCTGTGTTTATGCCGCTTTACACCCACTTGACTCACTTACAGAGAGATATCAATACATAGGTTTTAAGATTCTTACTAGTCAGATATATTCTTGGGCGGTGAATAGGGGGTGTTGAGTCCAGTTCACTGAGCAAGGAGTAGGTCGTGTCTATTACATATTGGGTTTATGGAACGGTATCTGAGCTAATTTGAAACCCTTGTTTTATGCATCACCCCACCTCACCTTTCCCGTTAAGCAGCCATAGTGTGTTTTCTAAACGTGTGACTCTGTTCTGTTTTGTAATTCAGTTCAAGGGTAGCGGTTTTTACATTCCCTCTATAAGTGATATCTTATGGTAAGTGTCTTTTTCTGTGTGACTTATTTCACTTAGAATCGTCATACCTAAATTCACTCATCATGCTGCTACTAGCCTTATGACGTTGATTTCATGGCTGAGTAATATCCCATTGTACATAAGGACTACAACTTCTTTATCCATTTTTCTCTTTCTTGGGATATTTACGTTGCAACGAAGTGGAGGTTCTTGTCAACAGAGCAGCCCTAAATTTTGGGGTGCCTGTGTCTTGCTGATTTTTAGTTTTCCCAATTTATACGCCCATGAGTGGAAGTGCCCTATGCTCTCTAAGCTGAGTTTTTTCGATGTTTCAGGACACACCGTACACTTCTCCAGAGTGGCGGTTCGCAATTTACATCCCGCCCATCAGCGTAGCAAGGCTCCCGTTTCTCCATGGCCTGTCCTGCATTTCTGGTTTTGACACTTTATTCAGCATGGCCCTTTTGACCGATGGGAAGCGAGACTTCTTTGTAGCGCTGATTTGCCTTTCCAGGTTGCTTGGTTGGCCAAAAAGGGCGTATGCGTTTTTTCCTGAATATATTCAGGAAAAAACGCATACGCCCTTTTTGGCCAAGGGCATCATTGTCGAGGTTTTGCCGCTTTTCCCGTGCTTTAAAGGCGATTCGAATCTACCTCCTGAAATCTGTTTCCTGCAATTCTGCCTTGCTTTCAAATCCTCTTCGTTGTCTTCCATCAATATATTTGTGGACGAGAGTTATCATTTATAACTCTGCAGGTTTGTGAATTGCAGTGCCCCTGAGCTCCATTTTTCAACTCGCTTTCTTGGGAGCTGGCCGCAAAAGCGCAGGATTGCTTCAGGCCCTATTCTGGTCCCGGGCGGCAGGCTGAGCCTGTGGTTAATTCTTCTTTCTGATGGGAAAATAGAGTGACCTGTGCCTGTCCCAACACCTAGAGCTAGTGTCTCATTGGTTCCCCCTCTTCCCGTTCATCCTCAGGACAAATTGCAACCTGTACGGAACAGGAGGTTAAAGGTGCTGATTCTCCAAGGAGGGAGATTGCTAGTAAAGCGGCTGGAATGGCGAACCCGAGCACAAGGAGATGAGAAATGAGGTGCGTTTTAGAAACCTTTCCCGATCACACGGTGTACCATCTTCTGCGTTTCTCATGCAGGTTTTCGAAGTAGGAAGATGCCCTTGAACCTGGAGATTTGGGACCCATGGGATGGGAACCACGCAGTATTACTTTAAAGGGTCTGCGTTTGCTCACCCAACCTCACCAAACCTCTCAGCCCCAAGAGTGTCCACCCTTATGTCTCAATCAGCTGTGGGTCTAGATATGGTCAATCCAGGTGGCATCACAGCCCCTGAACGAATTTAGTAAGAATTTCTCTATCTTTCACAGTCTTTGTTTCACGGGTTTTTAATAGTGATTGATTTTTATAAAGGGGTTTAGCTGCTTTTCACTGCTGTGTTTATGCCGCTTTACACCCACTTGACTCACTTACAGAGAGATATCAATACATAGGTTTTAAGATTCTTACTAGTCAGATATAATCTTTGGCGGTGAATAGGGGGTGTTGAGTCCAGTTCACTGAGCAAGGATTAGGTCGTGTCTATTACATATTGGGTTTATGGAACGGTATCTGAGCTAATTTGAAACCCTTGTTTTATGCATCACCCCACCTCACCTTTCCCGTTAAGCAGCCATAGTGTGTTTTCTAAACGTGTGACTCTGTTCTGTTTTGTAATTCAGTTCAAGGGTCACGGTTTTTACATTCCCTCTATAAGTGATATCTTATGGTAAGTGTCTTTTTCTGTGTGACTTATTTCACTTAGAATCGTCATACCTAAATTCACTCATCATGCTGCTACTAGCCTTATGACGTTGATTTCATGGCTGAGTGATATCCCATTGTACATAAGGACTACAACTTCTTTATCTATTTTTCTCTTTGTTGGGATATTTACGTTGCAACGAAGTGGAGGTTCTTGTCAACAGAGCAGCCCTAAATTTTGGGGTGCCTGTGTCTTGCTGATTTTTAGTTTTCCCAATTTATACGCCCATGAGTGGAAGTGCCCTATGCTCTCTAAGCTGAGTTTTTTCGATGTTTCAGGACACACCGTACACTTCTCCAGAGTGGCGGTTCGCAATTTACATCCCGCCCATCAGCGTAGCAAGGCTCCCGTTTCTCCATGGCCTGTCCTGCATTTCTGGTTTTGACACTTTATTCAGCATGGCCCTTTTGACCGATGGGAAGCGAGACTTCTTTGTAGCGCTGATTTGCCTTTCCAGGTTGCTTGGTTGGCCAAAAAGGGCGTATGCGTTTTTTCCTGAATATATTCAGGAAAAAACGCATACGCCCTTTTTGGCCAAGGGCATCATTGTCGAGGTTTTGCCGCATTTCCCATGCTTTAAAGGCGATTCGAATCTACCTCCTGAAATCTGTTTCCTGCAATTCTGCCTTGCTTTCAAATCCTCTTCGTTGTCTTCCATCAATATATTTGTGGACGAGAGTTATCATTGATAACTCTGCAGGTTTGTGAATTGCAGTGCCCCTGAGCTCCATTTTTCAACTCGCTTTCTTGGGAGCTGGCCGCAAAAGCGCAGGATTGCTTTAGGCCCTATTCTGGTTCCGGGCGGAAGGCTGAGCCTGTGGTTAATTCTTCTTCCTGATGGGAAAATAGAGTGACCTGTGCCTGTCCCAACACCTAAAGCTAGTGTCTCATTGGTTCCCCCTCTTCCCGTTCATCCTCAGGACAAATTGCAACCTGTACGGAACAGGAGGTTAAAGGTGCTGATTCTCCAAGGAGGGAGATTGCTAGTAAAGCGGCTGGAATGGCGAACCCGAGCACAAGGAGATGAGAAATGAGGTGCGTTTTAGAAACCTTTCCCGATCACACGGTGTACCATCTTCTGGGTTTCTCATGCACGTTTTCGAAGTAGGAAGATGCCCTTGAACCTGGAGATTTGGGACCGATGGGATGGGAACCACGCAGTTTTAATTTAAAGGGTCTGCGTTTGCTCACCCAACCTCACCAAACCTCTCAGCCCCAAGAGTGTCCACCCTTATGTCTCAATCAGCTGTGGGTCTACATATGGTCAATCCAGGTGGCATCACAGCCCCTGAACGAATTTAGTAAGAATTTCTCTATCTTTCACTGTCTTTGTTTCACGGGTTTTTAAAAGTGATTGATTTTTATAAAGGGGTTTAGCTGCTTTTCACTGCTGTGTTTATGCCGCTTTACAGCCAATTGACTCACTTACAGTGAGATATCAATACATAGGTTTTAAGATTCTTACTAGTCAGATATTATCTTGGGCGGTGAATAGGGGGTGTTGAGTCCAGTTCACTGAGCAAGGAGTACGTCGTGTCTATTACATATTGGGTTTATGGAACGGTATCTGAACTAATTTGAAACCCTTGTTTTATGCATCACCCCACCTCACCTTTCCCGTTAAGCAGCCATAGTGTGTTTTCTAAACGTGTGACTCTGTTCTGTTTTGTAATTCAGTTCAAGGGTAGCGGTTTTTACATTCCCTCTATAAGTGATATCTTATGATAAGTGTCTTTTTCTGTGTGACTTATTTCACTTAGAATCGTCATACCTAAATTCACTCATCATGCTGCTACTAGCCTTATGACGTTGATTTCATGGCTGAGTGATATCCCATTGTACATAAGGACTACAACTTCTTTATCCATTTTTCTCTTTCTTGGGATATTTACGTTGCAACGAAGTGGAGGTTCTTGTCAACAGAGCAGCCCTAAATTTTGGGGTGCCTGTGTCTTGCTGATTTTTAGTTTTCCCAATTTATACGCCCATGAGTGGAAGTGCCCTATGCTCTCTAAGCTGAGTTTTTTCGATGTTTCAGGACACACCGTACACTTCTCCAGAGTGGCGGTTCGCAATTTACATCCCGCCCATCAGCGTAGCAAGGCTCCCGTTTCTCCATGGCCTGTCCTGCATTTCTGGTTTTGACACTTTATTCAGCATGGCCCTTTTGACCGATGGGAAGCGAGACTTCTTTGTAGCGCTGATTTGCCTTTCCAGGTTGCTTGGTTGGCCAAAAAGGGCGTATGCGTTTTTTCCTGAATATATTCAGGAAAAAACGCATACGCCCTTTTTGGCCAAGGGCATCATTGTCGAGGTTTTGCCGCTTTTCCCGTGCTTTAAAGGCGATTCGAATCTACCTCCTGAAATCTGTTTCCTGCAATTCTGCCTTGCTTTCAAATCCTCTTCGTTGTCTTCCATCAATATATTTGTGGACGAGAGTTATCATTTATAACTCTGCAGGTTTGTGAATTGCAGTGCCCCTGAGCTCCATTTTTCAACTCGCTTTTTTGGCAGCTGGCCGCAAAAGCGCAGGATTGCTTTAGGCCCTATTCTGGTTCCGGGCGGAAGGCTGAGCCTGTGGTTAATTCTTCTTCCTGATGGGAAAATAGAGTGACCTGTGCCTGTCCCAACACCTAAAGCTAGTGTCTCATTGGTTCCCCCTCTTCCCGTTCATCCTCAGGACAAATTGCAACCTGTACGGAACAGGAGGTTAAAGGTGCTGATTCTCCAAGGAGGGAGATTGCTAGTAAAGCGGCTGGAATGGCGAACCCGAGCACAAGGAGATGAGAAATGAGGTGCGTTTTAGAAACCTTTCCCGATCACACGGTGTACCATCTTCTGGGTTTCTCATGCACGTTTTCGAAGTAGGAAGATGCCCTTGAACCTGGAGATTTGGGACCCATGGGATGGGAACCACGCAGTATTACTTTAAAGGGTCTGCGTTTGCTCACCCAACCTCACGAAACCTCTCAGCCCCAAGAGTGTCCACCCTTATGTCTCAATCAGCTGTGGGTCTAGATATGGTCAATCCAGGTGGCATCACAGCCCCTGAACGAATTTAGTAAGAATTTCTCTATCTTTCACAGTCTTTGTTTCACGGGTTTTTAATAGTGATTGATTTTTATAAAGGGGTTTAGCTGCTTTTCACTGCTGTGTTTATGCCGCTTTACACCCACTTGACTCACTTACAGAGAGATATCAATACATAGGTTTTAAGATTCTTACTAGTCAGATATAATCTTGGGCGGTGAATAGGGGGTGTTGAGTCCAGTTCACTGAGCAAGGATTAGGTCGTGTCTATTACATATTGGGTTTATGGAACGCTATCTGAGCTAATTTGAAACCCTTGTTTTATGCATCACCCCACCTCACCTTTCCCGTTAAGCAGCCATAGTGTGTTTTCTAAACGTGTGACTCTGTTCTGTTTTGTAATTCAGTTCAAGGGTCACGGTTTTTACATTCCCTCTATAAGTGATATCTTATGGTAAGTGTCTTTTTCTGTGTGACTTATTTCACTTAGAATCGTCATACCTAAATTCACTCATCATGCTGCTACTAGCCTTATGACGTTGATTTCATGGCTGAGTGATATCCCATTGTACATAAGGACTACAACTTCTTTATCTATTTTTCTCTTTGTTGGGATATTTACGTTGCAACGAAGTGGAGGTTCTTGTCAACAGAGCAGCCCTAAATTTTGGGGTGCCTGTGTCTTGCTGATTTTTAGTTTTCCCAATTTATACGCCCATGAGTGGAAGTGCCCTATGCTCTCTAAGCTGAGTTTTTTCGATGTTTCAGGACACACCGTACACTTCTCCAGAGTGGCGGTTCGCAATTTACATCCCGCCCATCAGCGTAGCAAGGCTCCCGTTTCTCCATGGCCTGTCCTGCATTTCTGGTTTTGACACTTTATTCAGCATGGCCCTTTTGACCGATGGGAAGCGAGACTTCTTTGTAGCGCTGATTTGCCTTTCCAGGTTGCTTGGTTGGCCAAAAAGGGCGTATGCGTTTTTTCCTGAATATATTCAGGAAAAAACGCATACGCCCTTTTTGGCCAAGGGCATCATTGTCGAGGTTTTGCCGCTTTTCCCATGCTTTAAAGGCGATTCGAATCTACCTCCTGAAATCTGTTTCCTGCAATTCTGCCTTGCTTTCAAATCCTCTTCGTTGTCTTCCATCAATATATTTGTGGACGAGAGTTATCATTTATAACTCTGCAGGTTTGTGAATTGCAGTGCCCCTGAGCTCCATTTTTCAACTCGCTTTCTTGGGAGCTGGCCGCAAAAGCGCAGGATTGCTTTAGGCCCTATTCTGGTTCCGGGCGGAAGGCTGAGCCTGTGGTTAATTCTTCTTCCTGATGGGAAAATAGAGTGACCTGTGCCTGTCCCAACACCTAAAGCTAGTGTCTCATTGGTTCCCCCTCTTCCCGTTCATCCTCAGGACAAATTGCAACCTGTACGGAACAGGAGGTTAAAGGTGCTGATTCTCCAAGGAGGGAGATTGCTAGTAAAGCGGCTGGAATGGCGAACCCGAGCACAAGGAGATGAGAAATGAGGTGCGTTTTAGAAACCTTTCCCGATCACACGGTGTACCATCTTCTGGGTTTCTCATGCACGTTTTCGAAGTAGGAAGATGCCCTTGAACCTGGAGATTTGGGACCGATGGGATGGGAACCACGCAGTTTTAATTTAAAGGGTCTGCGTTTGCTCACCCAACCTCACCAAACCTCTCAGCCCCAAGAGTGTCCACCCTTATGTCTCAATCAGCTGTGGGTCTACATATGGTCAATCCAGGTGGCATCACAGCCCCTGAACGAATTTAGTAAGAATTTCTCTATCTTTCACTGTCTTTGTTTCACGGGTTTTTAAAAGTGATTGATTTTTATAAAGGGGTTTAGCTGCTTTTCACTGCTGTGTTTATGCCGCTTTACAGCCAATTGACTCACTTACAGTGAGATATCAATACATAGGTTTTAAGATTCTTACTAGTCAGATATTATCTTGGGCGGTGAATAGGGGGTGTTGAGTCCAGTTCACTGAGCAAGGAGTACGTCGTGTCTATTACATATTGGGTTTATGGAACGGTATCTGAGCTAATTTGAAACCCTTGTTTTATGCATCACCCCACCTCACCTTTCCCGTTAAGCAGCCATAGTGTGTTTTCTAAACGTGTGACTCTGTTCTGTTTTGTAATTCAGTTCAAGGGTAGCGGTTTTTACATTCCCTCTATAAGTGATATCTTATGATAAGTGTCTTTTTCTGTGTGACTTATTTCACTTAGAATCGTCATACCTAAATTCACTCATCATGCTGCTACTAGCCTTATGACGTTGATTTCATGGCTGAGTGATATCCCATTGTACATAAGGACTACAACTTCTTTATCCATTTTTCTCTTTCTTGGGATATTTACGTTGCAACGAAGTGGAGGTTCTTGTCAACAGAGCAGCCCTAAATTTTGGGGTGCCTGTGTCTTGCTGATTTTTAGTTTTCCCAATTTATACGCCCATGAGTGGAAGTGCCCTATGCTCTCTAAGCTGAGTTTTTTCGATGTTTCAGGACACACCGTACACTTCTCCAGAGTGGCGGTTCGCAATTTACATCCCGCCCATCAGCGTAGCAAGGCTCCCGTTTCTCCATGGCCTGTCCTGCATTTCTGGTTTTGACACTTTATTCAGCATGGCCCTTTTGACCGATGGGAAGCGAGACTTCTTTGTAGCGCTGATTTGCCTTTCCAGGTTGCTTGGTTGGCCAAAAAGGGCGTATGCGTTTTTTCCTGAATATATTCAGGAAAAAACGCATACGCCCTTTTTGGCCAAGGGCATCATTGTCGAGGTTTTGCCGCTTTTCCCGTGCTTTAAAGGCGATTCGAATCTACCTCCTGAAATCTGTTTCCTGCAATTCTGCCTT
This sequence comes from Balaenoptera borealis, assembly GCF_965194805.1. NCBI lineage: Eukaryota > Metazoa > Chordata > Mammalia > Artiodactyla > Balaenopteridae > Balaenoptera > Balaenoptera borealis. The sequence continues at coordinate 84,142 of NW_028123744.1, read as the reverse complement.
GCTTTCAAATCCTCTTCGTTGTCTTCCGTCAATATATTTGTGGACGAGAGTTATCATTTATAACTCTGCAGGTTTGTGAATTGCAGTGCCCCTGAGCTCCATTTTTCAACTCGCTTTCTTGGGAGCTGGCCGCAAAAGCGCAGGATTACTTCAGGCCCTATTTTGGTCCCGGGCGGCAGGCTGAGCCTGTGGTTAATTCTTCTTCCTGATGGGAAAATAGAGTGACCTGTGCCTTTCCCCACACCTAGAGCTAGTGTCTCATTGGTTCCCCCTCTTCCCGTTCATCCTCAGGACAAATTGCAACCTGTACGGAACAGGAGGTTAAAGGTGCTGATTTTCCAAGGAGGGTGATTGCTAGTAAAGCGGCTGGAATGGCGAACCCGAGCACAAGGAGATGAGAAATGAGGTGCGTTTTAGAAACCTTTCCCGATCACACGGTGTACCATCTTCTGGGTTTCTCATGCACGTTTTCGAAATAGGAAGATGCCCTTGAACCTGGAATTTTGGGACCCCTGGGATGGGAACCACGCAGTATTCCTTTAAAGGGTCTGCGTTTGCTCACCCAACCTCACCAAACCTCTCAGCCCCAAGAGTGTCCACCCTTATGTCTCAATCAGCTGTGGGTCTAGATATGGTCAATCCAGGTGGCATCACAGCCCCTGAACGAATTTAGTAAGAATTTCTCTATCTTTCACTGTCTTTGTTTCACGGGTTTTTAAAAGTGATTGATTTTTATAAAGGGGTTTAGCTGCTTTTCACTGCTGTGTTTATGCCGCTTTACACCCAATTGACTCACTTACAGAGAGATATCAATACATAGGTTTTAAGATTCTTAACTAGTCAGATATATTCTTGGGCGGTGAATAGGGGGTGTTGAGTCCAGTTCACTGAGCAAGGATTAGGTCGTGTCTATTACATATTGGGTTTATGGAACGGTATCTGAGCTAATTTGAAACCCTTGTTTTATGCATCACCCCACCTCACCTTTCCCGTTAAGCAGCCATAGTGTGTTTTCTAAACGTGTGACTCTGTTCTGTTTTGTAATTCAGTTCAAGGGTAGCGGTTTTTACATTCCCTCTATAAGTGATATCTTATGATAAGTGTCTTTTTCTGTGTGACTTATTTCACTTAGAATCGTCGTACCTAAATCCACTCATCATGCTGCTACTAGCCTTATGACGTTGATTTCATGGCTGAGTGATATTCCATTGTACATAAGGACCACAACTTCTTTATCCATTTTTCTCTTTCCTGGGATATTTAAGGTGTAACGAAGTGGAGGTTCTTGTCAACAGAGCAGCCCTAAACTTTGGGGTGCCTGTGTCTTGCTGATTTTTAGTTTTCCCAATTTATACGCCCATGAGTGGAAGTGCCCTATGCTCTCTAAGCTGAGTTTTTTAGATGTTTCAGGATACACCGTACACTTCTCCAGAGTGGCTGTTGGCAATTTACATCCCGCCCATCAGCGTAGCAAGGCTCCCGTTTCTCCATGGCCTGTCCTGCATTTCTGGGTTTGACACTTTATTCAGCGTGGCCTATTTGACCGATGGGAAGCGAGACTTCTTTGTAGTGCTGATTGGCCTTTCCAGGTTGCCATGTTGGCCAAAAAGGGCGTATGCGTTTTTTCCTGAATATATTCAGGAAAAAACGCATACGCCCTTTTTGGCCAAGGGCATCATTGTCGAGGTTTTGCCGCTTTTCCCGTGCTTTAAAGGCGATTCGAATTTACCTCCTGAAATTTGTTTCCTGCAATTCTGCCTTGCTTTCAAATCCTCTTCGTTGCCCACCCTCAATATATTTGTGGACGAGATTTATCATTTATAACTCTGCAGGTTTGTGAATTGCAGTGCCCCTGAGCTCCATTTTTCAACTCGCTTTCTCGGGAGCTGGCCGCAAAAGCGCAGGATTACTTCAGGCCCTATTCTGGTCCCGGGCGGAAGGCTGAGCCTGTGGTTAATTCTTCTTCCTGATGGGAAAATAGAGTGACCTGTGCCTGTCCCCACACCTAGAGCTAGTGTCTCATTGGTTCCCCCTCTTCCCGTTCATCCTCAGGACAAATTGCAACCTGTACGGAACAGGAGGTTAAAGGTGCTGATTCTCCAAGGAGGGTGATTGCTAGTAAAGCGGCTAGAATGGCGAACCCGAGCACAAGGAGATGAGAAATGAGGTGCGTTTTAGAAACCTTTCCCGATCACACGGTGTACCATCTTCTGGGTTTCTCATGCATGTTTTCGATGTAGGAAGATGCCCTTGAACCAGGAGATTTTGGACCCATGGGATGGGTACCACGCAGTATTACTCTAAAGGGTCTGCGTTTGCTCACCCAACCTCACCAAACCTCTCAGCCCCAATAGTGTCCACCCTTATGTCTCAATCAGCTGTGGGTCTAGATATGGTTAATCCAGGTGGCATCACAGCCCCTGAACGAATTTAGTAAGAATTTCTCTATCTTTCACTGTCTTTGTTTCACGGGTTTTTAAAAGTGATTGATTTTTATAAAGGGCTTTAGCTGCTTTTCACTGCTGTGTTTATGCCGCTTTACACCCACTTGACTCACTTACAGAGAGATATCAATATATAGGTTTTAAGATTCTTACTAGTCAGATATATTCTTGGGCGGTGAATAGGGGGTGTTGAGTCTAGTTCACTGAGCAAGGAGTACGTCGTGTCTATTACATATTGGGTTTATGGAACGGTATCAGAGCTAATTTGAAACCCTTGTTTTATGCATCACCCCACCTCACCTTTCCCGTTACGCAGCCACAGTGTGTTTTCTAAACGTGTGACTCTGTTCTGTTTTGTAATTCAGTTCAAGGGTAGCGGCTTTTACATTCCCTCTATAAGTGATATCTTATGATAAGTGTCTTTTTCTGTGTGACTTATTTCACTTAGAATCGTCGTACCTAAATCCACTCATCATGCTGCTACTAGCCTTATGACGTTGATTTCATGGCTGAGTGATATTCCATTGTACATAAGGACCACAACTTCTTTATCCATTTTTCTCTTTCCTGGGATATTTAAGGTGTAACGAAGTGGAGGTTCTTGTCAACAGAGCAGCCCTAAACTTTGGGGTGCCTGTGTCTTGCTGATTTTTAGTTTTCCCAATTTATACGCCCATGAGTGGAAGTGCCCTATGCTCTCTAAGCTGAGTTTTTTCGATGTTTCAGGACACACCGTACACTTCTCCAGAGTGGCTGTTGGCAATTTACATCCCGCCCATCAGCGTAGCAAGGCTCCCGTTTCTCCATGGCTTGTCCTGCATTTCTGGGTTTGACACTTTATTCAGCGTGGCCTATTTGACCGATGGGAAGCGAGACTTCTTTGTAGCGCTGATTTGCCTTTCCAGGTTGCTTGGTTGGCCAAAAAGGGCGTATGCGTTTTTTCCTGAATATATTCAGGAAAAAACGCATACGCCCTTTTTGGCCAAGGGCATCATTGTCGAGGTTTTGCCGCTTTTCCCGTGCTTTAAAGGCGATTCGAATCTACCTCCTGAAATCTGTTTCCTGCAATTCTGCCTTGCTTTCAAATCCTCTTCGTTGTCTTCCGTCAATATATTTGTGGACGAGAGTTATCATTTATAACTCTGCAGGTTTGTGAATTGCAGTGCCCCTGAGCTCCATTTTTCAACTCGCTTTCTTGGGAGCTGGCCGCAAAAGCGCAGGATTGCTTCAGGCCCTATTCTGATCCCGGGCGGCAGGCTGAGCCTGTGGTTAATTCTTCTTTCTGATGGGAAAATAGAGTGACCTGTGCCTGTCCCAACACCTAGAGCTAGTGTCTCATTGGTTCCCCCTCTTCCCGTTCATCCTCAGGACAAATTGCAACCTGTACGGAACAGGAGGTTAAAGGTGCTGATTCTCCAAGGAGGGAGATTGCTAGTAAAGCGGCTGGAATGGCGAACCCGAGCACAAGGAGATGAGAAATGAGGTGCGTTTTAGAAACCTTTCCCGATCACACGGTGTACCATCTTCTGGGTTTCTCATGCACGTTGTCGAAGTAGGAAGATGCCCTTGAACCTGGAGATTTGGGACCCATGGGATGGGAACCACGCAGTATTACTTTAAAGGGTCTGCGTTTGCTCACCCAACCTCACCAAACCTCTCAGCCCCAAGAGTGTCCACCCTTATGTCTCAATCAGCTGTGGGTCTAGATATGGTCAATCCAGGTGGCATCACAGCCCGTGAACGAATTTAGTAAGAATTTCTCTATCTTTCACTGTCTTTGTTTCACGGGTTTTTAATAGTGATTGATTTTTATAAAGGGGTTTAGCTGCTTTTCACTGCTGTGTTTATGCCGCTTTACACCCACTTGACTCACTTACAGAGAGATATCAATACATAGGTTTTAAGATTCTTACTAGTCAGATATATTCTTGGGCGGTGAATAGGGGGTGTTGAGTCCAGTTCACTGAGCAAGGAGTAGGTCGTGTCTATTACATATTGGGTTTATGGAACGGTATCTGAGCTAATTTGAAACCCTTGTTTTATGCATCACCCCACCTCACCTTTCCCGTTAAGCAGCCATAGTGTGTTTTCTAAACGTGCGACACTGTTCTGTTTTGTAATTCAGTTCAAGGGTAGCGGTTTTTACATTCCCTCTATAAGTGATATCTTATGATAAGTGTCTTTTTCTGTGTGACTTATTTCACTTAGAATCGTCGTACCTAAATCCACTCATCATGCTGCTACTAGCCTTATGACGTTGATTTCATGGCTGAGTGATATTCCATTGTACATAAGGACCACAACTTCTTTATCCATTTTTCTCTTTCCTGGGATATTTAAGGTGTAACGAAGTGGAGGTTATTGTCAACAGAGCAGCCCTAAACTTTGGGGTGCCTGTGTCTTGCTGATTTTTAGTTTTCCCAATTTATACGCCCATGACTGGAAGTGCCCTATGCTCTCTAAGCTGAGTTTTTTCGATGTTTCAGGACACACCGTACACTTCTCCAGAGTGGCTGTTGGCAATTTACATCCCGCCCATCAGCGTAGCAAGGCTCCCGTTTCTCCATGGCCTGTCCTGCATTTCTGGGTTTGACACTTTATTCAGCGTGGCCTATTTGACCGATGGGAAGTGAGACTTCTTTGTAGCGCTGATTTGCCTTTCCAGGTTGCTTGGTTGGCCAAAAAGGGCGTATGCGTTTTTTCCTGAATATATTCAGGAAAATACGCATACGCCCTTTTTGGCCAAGGGCATCATTGTCGAGGTTTTGCCACTTTTCCCGTGCTTTAAAGGCGATTCGAATCTACCTCCTGAAATCTGTTTCCTGCAATTCTGCCTTGCTTTCAAATCCTCTTCGTTGTCTTCCGTCAATATATTTGTGGACGAGAGTTATCATTTATAACTCTGCAGGTTTGTGAATTGCAGTGCCCCTGAGCTCCATTTTTCAACTCGCTTTCTCGGGAGCTGGCCGCAAAAGCGCAGGATTACTTCAGGCCCTATTCTGGTCCCGGGCGGAAGGCTGAGCCTGTGGTTAATTCTTCTTCCTGATGGGAAAATAGAGTGACCTGTGCCTGTCCCCACACCTAGAGCTAGTGTCTCATTGGTTCCCCCTCTTCCCGTTCATCCTCAGGACAAATTGCAACCTGTACGGAACAGGAGGTTAAAGGTGCTGATTCTCCAAGGAGGGTGATTGCTAGTAAAGCGGCTGGAATGGCGAACCCGAGCACAAGGAGATGAGAAATGAGGTGCGTTTTAGAAACCTTTCCCGATCACACGGTGTACCATCTTCTGGGTTTCTCGTGCATGTTTTCGATGTAGGAAGATGCCCTTGAACCTGGAGATTTGGGACCCATGGGATGGGTACCACGCAGTATTACTCTAAAGGGTCTGCGTTTGCTCACCCAACCTCACCAAACCTCTCAGCCCCAAGAGTGTCCACCCTTATGTCTCAATCAGCTGTGGGTCTAGATATGGTTAATCCAGGTGGCATCACAGCCCCTGAACGAATTTAGTAAGAATTTCTCTATCTTTCACTGTCTTTGTTTCACGGGTTTTTAAAAGTGATTGATTTTTATAAAGGGGTTTAGCTGCTTTTCACTGCTGTGTTTATGCCGCTTTACACCCACTTGACTCACTTACAGAGAGATATCAATATATAGGTTTTAAGATTCTTACTAATCAGATATATTCTTGGGCGGTGAATAGGTGGTGTTGAGTCCAGTTCACTGAGCAAGGAGTACGTCGTGTCTATTACATATTGGGTTTATGGAACGGTATCTGAGCTAATTTGAAACCCTTGTTTTATGCATCACCCCACCTCACCTTTCCCATTAAGCAGCCATAGTGTGTTTTCTAAACGTGTGACTCTGTTCTGTTTTGTAATTCAGTTCAAGGGTAGCGGTTTTTACATTCCCTCTATAAGTGATATCTTATGATAAGTGTCTTTTTCTGTGTGACTTATTTCACTTAGAATCGTCATACCTAAATTCACTCATCATGCTGCTACTAGCCTTATGACGTTGATTTCATGGCTGAGTGATATCCCATTGTACATAAGGACTACAACTTCTTTATCCATTTTTCTCTTTGTTGGGATATTTACGTTGCAACGAAGTGGAGGTTCTTGTCAACAGAGCAGCCCTAAATTTTGGGGTGCCTGTGTCTTGCTGATTTTTAGTTTTCCCAATTTATACGCCCATGAGTGGAAGTGCCCTATGCTCTCTAAGCTGAGTTTTTTCGATGTTTCAGGACACACCGTACACTTCTCCAGAGTGGCGGTTCGCAATTTACATCCCGCCCATCAGCGTAGCAAGGCTCCCGTTTCTCCATGGCCTGTCCTGCATTTCTGGTTTTGACACTTTATTCAGCATGGCCCTTTTGACCGATGGGAAGCGAGACTTCTTTGTAGCGCTGATTTGCCTTTCCAGGTTGCTTGGTTGGCCAAAAAGGGCGTATGCGTTTTTTCCTGAATATATTCAGGAAAAAACGCATACGCCCTTTTTGGCCAAGGGCATCATTGTCGAGGTTTTGCCGCTTTTCCCGTGCTTTAAAGGCGATTCGAATCTACCTCCTGAAATCTGTTTCCTGCAATTCTGCCTTGCTTTCAAATCCTCTTTGTTGTCTTCCATCAATATATTTGTGGACGAGAATTATCATTTATAACTCTGCAGGTTTGTGAATTGCAGTGCCCCTGAGCTCCATTTTTCAACTCGCTTTCTTGGGAGCTGGCCGCAAAAGCGCAGGATTGCTTTAGGCCCTATTCTAGTTCCGGCCGGAAGGCTGAGCCTGTGGTTAATTCTTCTTCCTGATGGGAAAATAGAGTGACCTGTGCCTGTCCCAACACCTAAAGCTAGTGTCTCATTGGTTCCCCCTCTTCCCGTTCATCCTCAGGACAAATTGCAACCTGTACGGAACAGAAGGTTAAAGGTGCTGATTCTCCAAGGAGGGAGATTGCTAGTAAAGTGGCTGGAATGGCGAACCCGAGCACAAGGAGATGAGAAATGAGGTGCGTTTTAGAAACCTTTCCCGATCACACGGTGTACCATCTTCTGCGTTTCTCATGCACGTTTTCGAAGTAGGAAGATGCCCTTGAACCTGGAATTTTGGGACCCATGGGATGGGAACCACGCAGTATTACTTTGAAGGGTCTGCGTTTGCTCACCCAACCTCACGAAAACTCTCAGCCCCAAGAGTGTCCACCCTTATGTCTCAATCAGCTGTGGGTCTAGATATGGTCAATCCAGGTGGCATCACAGCCCCTGAACGAATTTAGTAAGAATTTCTCTATCTTTCACTGTCTTTGTTTCACGGGTTTTTAAAAGTGATTGATTTTTATAAAGGGGTTTAGCTGCTTTTCACTGCTGTGTTTATGCCGCTTTACACCCAATTGACTCACTTACAGAGAGATATCAATACATAGGTTTTAAGATTCTTAACTAGTCAGATATATTCTTGGGCGGTGAATAGGGGGTGTTGAGTCCAGTTCACTGAGCAAGGATTAGGTCGTGTCTATTACATATTGGGTTTATGGAACGGTATCTGAGCTAATTTGAAACCCTTGTTTTATGCATCACCCCACCTCACCTTTCCCGTTAAGCAGCCATAGTGTGTTTTCTAAACGTGTGACTCTGTTCTGTTTTGTAATTCAGTTCAAGGGTAGCGGTTTTTACATTCCCTCTATAAGTGATATCTTATGGTAAGTGTCTTTTTCTGTGTGACTTATTTCACTTAGAATCGTCGTACCTAAATCCACTCATCATGCTGCTACTAGCCTTATGACGTTGATTTCATGGCTGAGTGATATTCCATTGTACATAAGGACCACAACTTCTTTATCCATTTTTCTCTTTCCTGGGATATTTAAGGTGTAACGAAGTGGAGGTTCTTGTCAACAGAGCAGCCCTAAACTTTGGGGTGCCTGTGTCTTGCTGATTTTTAGTTTTCCCAATTTATACGCCCATGAGTGGAAGTGCCCTATGCTCTCTAAGCTGAGTTTTTTCGATGTCTCAGGACACACCGTACACTTCTCCAGAGTGGCTGTTGGCAATTTACATCCCGCCCATCAGCGTAGCAAGGCTCCCGTTTCTCCATGGCCTGTCCTGCATTTCTGGGTTTGACACTTTATTCAGCGTGGCCTATTTGACCGATGGGAAGCGAGACTTCTTTGTAGCGCTGATTTGCCTTTCCAGGTTGCTTGGTTGGCCAAAAAGGGCGTATGCGTTTTTTCCTGAATATATTCAGGAAAAAACGCATACGCCCTTTTTGGCCAAGGGCATCATTGTCGAGGTTTTGCCGCTTTTCCTGTGCTTTAAAGGCGATTCGAATCTACCTCCTGAAATCTGTTTCCTGCAATTCTGCCTTGCTTTCAAATCCTCTTCGTTGCCCACCCTCAATATATTTGTGGACGAGATTTATCATTTATAACTCTGCAGGTTTGTGAATTGCAGTGCCCCTGAGCTCCATTTTTCAACTCGCTTTCTTGGGAGCTGGCCGCAAAAGCGCAGGATTGCTTCAGGCCCTATTCTGGTTCCGGGCGGAAGGCTGAGCCTGTGGTTAATTCTTCTTCCTGATGGGAAAATAGAGTGACCTGTGCCTGTCCCAACACCTAAAGCTAGTGTCTCATTGGTTCCCCCTCTTCCCGTTCATCCTCAGGACAAATTGCAACCTGTACGGAACAGGAGGTTAAAGGTGCTGATTCTCCAAGGAGGGAGATTGCTAGTAAAGCGGCTGGAATGGCGAACCCGAGCACAAGGAGATGAGAAATGAGGTGCGTTTTAGAAACCTTTCCCGATCACACGGTGTACCATCTTCTGCGTTTCTCATGCACGTTTTCGAAGTAGGAAGATGCCCTTGAACCTGGAGATTTGGGACCCATGGGATGGGAACCACGCAGTTTTACTTTAAAGGGTCTGCCTTTGCTCACCCAACCTCACCAAACCTCTCAGCCCCAAGAGTGTCCACCCTTATGCCTCAATCAGCTGTGGGTCTAGATATGGTCAATCCAGGTGGCATCACAGCCCCTGAACGAATTTAGTAAGAATTTCTCTATCTTTCACTGTCTTTGTTTCACGGGTTTTTAAAAGTGATTGATTTTTATAAAGGGGTTTAGCTGCTTTTCACTGCTGTGTTTATGCCGCTTTACACCCACTTGACTCACTTACAGAGAGATATCAATACATAGGTTTTAAGATTCTTACTAGTCAGATATATTCTTGGGTGGTGAATAGGGGGTGTTGAGTCCAGTTCACTGAGCAAGGAGTAGGTCGTGTCTATTACATATTGGGTTTATGGAACGGTATCTGAGCTAATTTGAAACCCTTGTTTTATGCATCACCCCACCTCACCTTTCCCGTTAAGCAGCCATAGTGTGTTTTCTAAACGTGTGACTCTGTTCTGTTTTGTAATTCAGTTCAAGGGTAGCGGTTTTTACATTCCCTCTATAAGTGATATCTTATGGTAAGTGTCTTTTTCTGTGTGACTTATTTCACTTAGAATCGTCATACCTAAATTCACTCATCATGCTGCTACTAGCCTTATGACGTTGATTTCATGGCTGAGTAATATCCCATTGTACATAAGGACTACAACTTCTTTATCCATTTTTCTCTTTCTTGGGATATTTACGTTGCAACGAAGTGGAGGTTCTTGTCAACAGAGCAGCCCTAAATTTTGGGGTGCCTGTGTCTTGCTGATTTTTAGTTTTCCCAATTTATACGCCCATGAGTGGAAGTGCCCTATGCTCTCTAAGCTGAGTTTTTTCGATGTTTCAGGACACACCGTACACTTCTCCAGAGTGGCGGTTCGCAATTTACATCCCGCCCATCAGCGTAGCAAGGCTCCCGTTTCTCCATGGCCTGTCCTGCATTTCTGGTTTTGACACTTTATTCAGCATGGCCCTTTTGACCGATGGGAAGCGAGACTTCTTTGTAGCGCTGATTTGCCTTTCCAGGTTGCTTGGTTGGCCAAAAAGGGCGTATGCGTTTTTTCCTGAATATATTCAGGAAAAAACGCATACGCCCTTTTTGGCCAAGGGCATCATTGTCGAGGTTTTGCCGCTTTTCCCGTGCTTTAAAGGCGATTCGAATCTACCTCCTGAAATCTGTTTCCTGCAATTCTGCCTTGCTTTCAAATCCTCTTCGTTGTCTTCCATCAATATATTTGTGGACGAGAGTTATCATTTATAACTCTGAAGGTTTGTGAATTGCAGTGCCCCTGAGCTCCATTTTTCAACTCGCTTTCTTGGGAGCTGGCCGCAAAAGCGCAGGATTGCTTCAGGCCCTATTCTGGTCCCGGGCGGCAGGCTGAGCCTGTGGTTAATTCTTCTTTCTGATGGGAAAATAGAGTGACCTGTGCCTGTCCCAACACCTAGAGCTAGTGTCTCATTGGTTCCCCCTCTTCCCGTTCATCCTCAGGACAAATTGCAACCTGTACGGAACAGGAGGTTAAAGGTGCTGATTCTCCAAGGAGGGAGATTGCTAGTAAAGCGGCTGGAATGGCGAACCCGAGCACAAGGAGATGAGAAATGAGGTGCGTTTTAGAAACCTTTCCCGATCACACGGTGTACCATCTTCTGCGTTTCTCATGCAGGTTTTCGAAGTAGGAAGATGCCCTTGAACCTGGAGATTTGGGACCCATGGGATGGGAACCACGCAGTATTACTTTAAAGGGTCTGCGTTTGCTCACCCAACCTCACCAAACCTCTCAGCCCCAAGAGTGTCCACCCTTATGTCTCAATCAGCTGTGGGTCTAGATATGGTCAATCCAGGTGGCATCACAGCCCCTGAACGAATTTAGTAAGAATTTCTCTATCTTTCACAGTCTTTGTTTCACGGGTTTTTAATAGTGATTGATTTTTATAAAGGGGTTTAGCTGCTTTTCACTGCTGTGTTTATGCCGCTTTACACCCACTTGACTCACTTACAGAGAGATATCAATACATAGGTTTTAAGATTCTTACTAGTCAGATATAATCTTGGGCGGTGAATAGGGGGTGTTGAGTCCAGTTCACTGAGCAAGGATTAGGTCGTGTCTATTACATATTGGGTTTATGGAACGGTATCTGAGCTAATTTGAAACCCTTGTTTTATGCATCACCCCACCTCACCTTTCCCGTTAAGCAGCCATAGTGTGTTTTCTAAACGTGTGACTCTGTTCTGTTTTGTAATTCAGTTCAAGGGTCACGGTTTTTACATTCCCTCTATAAGTGATATCTTATGGTAAGTGTCTTTTTCTGTGTGACTTATTTCACTTAGAATCGTCATACCTAAATTCACTCATCATGCTGCTACTAGCCTTATGACGTTGATTTCATGGCTGAGTGATATCCCATTGTACATAAGGACTACAACTTCTTTATCTATTTTTCTCTTTGTTGGGATATTTATGTTGCAACGAAGTGGAGGTTCTTGTCAACAGAGCAGCCCTAAATTTTGGGGTGCCTGTGTCTTGCTGATTTTTAGTTTTCCCAATTTATACGCCCATGAGTGGAAGTGCCCTATGCTCTCTAAGCTGAGTTTTTTCGATGTTTCAGGACACACCGTACACTTCTCCAGAGTGGCGGTTCGCAATTTACATCCCGCCCATCAGCGTAGCAAGGCTCCCGTTTCTCCATGGCCTGTCCTGCATTTCTGGTTTTGACACTTTATTCAGCATGGCCCTTTTGACCGATGGGAAGCGAGACTTCTTTGTAGCGCTGATTTGCCTTTCCAGGTTGCTTGGTTGGCCAAAAAGGGCGTATGCGTTTTTTCCTGAATATATTCAGGAAAAAACGCATACGCCCTTTTTGGCCAAGGGCATCATTGTCGAGGTTTTGCCGCTTTTCCCATGCTTTAAAGGCGATTCGAATCTACCTCCTGAAATCTGTTTCCTGCAATTCTGCCTTGCTTTCAAATCCTCTTCGTTGTCTTCCATCAATATATTTGTGGACGAGAGTTATCATTGATAACTCTGCAGGTTTGTGAATTGCAGTGCCCCTGAGCTCCATTTTTCAACTCGCTTTCTTGGGAGCTGCCCGCAAAAGCGCAGGATTGCTTTAGGCCCTATTCTGGTTCCGGGCGGAAGGCTGAGCCTGTGGTTAATTCTTCTTCCTGATGGGAAAATAGAGTGACCTGTGCCTGTCCCAACACCTAAAGCTAGTGTCTCATTGGTTCCCCCTCTTCCCGTTCATCCTCAGGACAAATTGCAACCTGTACGGAACAGGAGGTTAAAGGTGCTGATTCTCCAAGGAGGGAGATTGCTAGTAAAGCGGCTGGAATGGCGAACCCGAGCACAAGGAGATGAGAAATGAGGTGCGTTTTAGAAACCTTTCCCGATCACACGGTGTACCATCTTCTGGGTTTCTCATGCACGTTTTCGAAGTAGGAAGATTCCCTTGAACCTGGAGATTTGGGACCGATGGGATGGGAACCACGCAGTTTTAATTTAAAGGGTCTGCGTTTGCTCACCCAACCTCACCAAACCTCTCAGCCCCAAGAGTGTCCACCCTTATGTCTCAATCAGCTGTGGGTCTACATATGGTCAATCCAGGTGGCATCACAGCCCCTGAACGAATTTAGTAAGAATTTCTCTATCTTTCACTGTCTTTGTTTCACGGGTTTTTAAAAGTGATTGATTTTTATAAAGGGGTTTAGCTGCTTTTCACTGCTGTGTTTATGCCGCTTTACAGCCAATTGACTCACTTACAGTGAGATATCAATACATAGGTTTTAAGATTCTTACTAGTCAGATATTATCTTGGGCGGTGAATAGGGGGTGTTGAGTCCAGTTCACTGAGCAAGGAGTAGGTCGTGTCTATTACATATTGGGTTTATGGAACGGTATCTGAGCTAATTTGAAACCCTTGTTTTATGCATCACCCCACCTCACCTTTCCCGTTAAGCAGCCATAGTGTGTTTTCTAAACGTGTGACTCTGTTCTGTTTTGTAATTCAGTTCAAGGGTAGCGGTTTTTACATTCCCTCTATAAGTGATATCTTATGATAAGTGTCTTTTTCTGTGTGACTTATTTCACTTAGAATCGTCATACCTAAATTCACTCATCATGCTGCTACTAGCCTTATGACGTTGATTTCATGGCTGAGTGATATCCCATTGTACATAAGGACTACAACTTCTTTATCCATTTTTCTCTTTCTTGGGATATTTACGTTGCAACGAAGTGGAGGTTCTTGTCAACAGAGCAGCCCTAAATTTTGGGGTGCCTGTGTCTTGCTGATTTTTAGTTTTCCCAATTTATACGCCCATGAGTGGAAGTGCCCTATGCTCTCTAAGCTGAGTTTTTTCGATGTTTCAGGACACACCGTACACTTCTCCAGAGTGGCGGTTCGCAATTTACATCCCGCCCATCAGCGTAGCAAGGCTCCCGTTTCTCCATGGCCTGTCCTGCATTTCTGGTTTTGACACTTTATTCAGCATGGCCCTTTTGACCGATGGGAAGCGAGACTTCTTTGTAGCGCTGATTTGCCTTTCCAGGTTGCTTGGTTGGCCAAAAAGGGCGTATGCGTTTTTTCCTGAATATATTCAGGAAAAAACGCATACGCCCTTTTTGGCCAAGGGCATCATTGTCGAGGTTTTGCCGCTTTTCCCGTGCTTTAAAGGCGATTCGAATCTACCTCCTGAAATCTGTTTCCTGCAATTCTGCCTTGCTTTCAAATCCTCTTCGTTGTCTTCCATCAATATATTTGTGGACGAGAGTTATCATTTATAACTCTGCAGGTTTGTGAATTGCAGTGCCCCTGAGCTCCATTTTTCAACTCGCTTTTTTGGCAGCTGGCCGCAAAAGCGCAGGATTGCTTTAGGCCCTATTCTGGTTCCGGGCGGAAGGCTGAGCCTGTGGTTAATTCTTCTTCCTGATGGGAAAATAGAGTGACCTGTGCCTGTCCCAACACCTAAAGCTAGTGTCTCATTGGTTCCCCCTCTTCCCGTTCATCCTCAGGACAAATTGCAACCTGTACGGAACAGGAGGTTAAAGGTGCTGATTCTCCAAGGAGGGAGATTGCTAGTAAAGCGGCTGGAATGGCGAACCCGAGCACAAGGAGATGAGAAATGAGGTGCGTTTTAGAAACCTTTCCCGATCACACGGTGTACCATCTTCTGGGTTTCTCATGCACGTTTTCGAAGTAGGAAGATGCCCTTGAACCTGGAGATTTGGGACCCATGGGATGGGAACCACGCAGTATTACTTTAAAGGGTCTGCGTTTGCTCACCCAACCTCACGAAACCTCTCAGGCCAAGAGTGTCCACCCTTATGTCTCAATCAGCTGTGGGTCTAGATATGGTCAATCCAGGTGGCATCACAGCCCCTGAACGAATTTAGTAAGAATTTCTCTATCTTTCACTGTCTTTGTTTCACGGGTTTTTAATAGTGATTGATTTTTATAAAGGGGTTTAGCTGCTTTTCACTGCTGTGTTTATGCCGCTTTACACCCAATTGACTCACTTACAGAGAGATATCAATACATAGGTTTTAAGATTCTTAACTAGTCAGATATATTCTTGGGTGGTGAATAGGGGGTGTTGAGTCCAGTTCACTGAGCAAGGATTAGGTCGTGTCTATTACATATTGGGTTTATGGAACGGTATCTGAGCTAATTTGAAACCCTTGTTTTATGCATCACCCCACCTCACCTTTCCCGTTAAGCAGCCATAGTGTGTTTTCTAAACGTGTGACTCTGTTCTGTTTTGTAATTCAGTTCAAGGGTCGCGGTTTTTACATTCCCTCTATAAGTGATATCTTATGGTAAGTGTCTTTTTCTGTGTGACTTATTTCACTTAGAATCGTCGTACCTAAATCCACTCATCATGCTGCTACTAGCCTTATGACGTTGATTTCATGGCTGAGTGATATTCCATTGTACATAAGGACCACAACTTCTTTATCCATTTTTCTCTTTCCTGGGATATTTAAGGTGTAACGAAGTGGAGGTTCTTGTCAACAGAGCAGCCCTAAACTTTGGGGTGCCTGTGTCTTGCTGATTTTTAGTTTTCCCAATTTATACGCCCATGACTGGAAGTGCCCTATGCTCTCTAAGCTGAGTTTTTTCGATGTTTCAGGACACACCGTACACTTCTCCAGAGTGGCTGTTGGCAATTTACATCCCGCCCATCAGCGTAGCAAGGCTCCCGTTTCTCCATGGCCTGTCCTGCATTTCTGGGTTTGACACTTTATTCAGCGTGGCCTATTTGACCGATGGGAAGTGAGACTTCTTTGTAGCGCTGATTTGCCTTTCCAGGTTGCTTGGTTGGCCAAAAAGGGCGTATGCGTTTTTTCCTGAATATATTCAGGAAAATACGCATACGCCCTTTTTGGCCAAGGGCATCATTGTCGAGGTTTTGCCACTTTTCCCGTGCTTTAAAGGCGATTCGAATCTACCTCCTGAAATCTGTTTCCTGCAATTCTGCCTTGCTTTCAAATCCTCTTCGTTGTCTTCCGTCAATATATTTGTGGACGAGAGTTATCATTTATAACTCTGCAGGTTTGTGAATTGCAGTGCCCCTGACCTCCATTTTTCAACTCGCTTTCTCGGGAGCTGGCCGCAAAAGCGCAGGATTACTTCAGGCCCTATTCTGGTCCCGGGCGGAAGGCTGAGCCTGTGGTTAATTCTTCTTCCTGATGGGAAAATAGAGTGACCTGTGCCTGTCCCCACACCTAGAGCTAGTGTCTCATTGGTTCCCCCTCTTCCCGTTCATCCTCAGGACAAATTGCAACCTGTACGGAACAGGAGGTTAAAGGTGCTGATTCTCCAAGGAGGGTGATTGCTAGTAAAGCGGCTGGAATGGCGAACCCGAGCACAAGGAGATGAGAAATGAGGTGCGTTTTAGAAACCTTTCCCGATCACACGGTGTACCATCTTCTGGGATTCTCATGCATGTTTTCGATGTAGGAAGATGCCCTTGAACCAGGAGATTTGGGACCCATGGGATGGGTACCACGCAGTATTACTCTAAAGGGTCTGCGTTTGCTCACCCAACCTCACCAAACCTCTCAGCCCCAAGAGTGTCCACCCTTATGTCTCAATCAGCTGTGGGTCTAGATATGGTTAATCCAGGTGGCATCACAGCCCCTGAACGAATTTAGTAAGTATTTCTCTATCTTTCACTGTCTTTGTTTCACGGGTTTTTAAAAGTGATTGATTTTTATAAAGGGGTTTAGCTGCTTTTCACTGCTGTGTTTATGCCGCTTTACACCCACTTGACTCACTTACAGAGAGATATCAATATATAGGTTTTAAGATTCTTACTAATCAGATATATTCTTGGGCGGTGAATAGGTGGTGTTGAGTCCAGTTCACTGAGCAAGGAGTACGTCGTGTCTATTACATATTGGGTTTATGGAACGGTATCTGAGCTAATTTGAAACCCTTGTTTTATGCATCACCCCACCTCACCTTTCCCTTTAAGCAGCCATAGTGTGTTTTCTAAACGTGTGACTCTGTTCTGTTTTGTAATTCAGTTCAAGGGTAGCGGTTTTTACATTCCCTCTATAAGTGATATCTTATGATAAGTGTCTTTTTCTGTGTGACTTATTTCACTTAGAATCGTCATACCTAAATTCACTCATCATGCTGCTACTAGCCTTATGACGTTGATTTCATGGCTGAGTGATATCCCATTGTACATAAGGACTACAACTTCTTTATCCATTTTTCTCTTTGTTGGGATATTTACGTTGCAACGAAGTGGAGGTTCTTGTCAACAGAGCAGCCCTAAATTTTGGGGTGCCTGTGTCTTGCTGATTTTTAGTTTTCCCAATTTATACGCCCATGAGTGGAAGTGCCCTATGCTCTCTAAGCTGAGTTTTTTCGATGTTTCAGGACACACCGTACACTTCTCCAGAGTGGCGGTTCGCAATTTACATCCCGCCCATCAGCGTAGCAAGGCTCCCGTTTCTCCATGGCCTGTCCTGCATTTCTGGTTTTGACACTTTATTCAGCATGGCCCTTTTGACCGATGGGAAGCGAGACTTCTTTGTAGCGCTGATTTGCCTTTCCAGGTTGCTTGGTTGGCCAAAAAGGGCGTATGCGTTTTTTCCTGAATATATTCAGGAAAAAACGCATACGGCCTTTTTGGCCAAGGGCATCATTGTCGAGGTTTTGCCGCTTTTCCCGTGCTTTAAAGGCGATTCGAATCTACCTCCTGAAATCTGTTTCCTGCAATTCTGCCTTGCTTTCAAATCCTCTTTGTTGTCTTCCATCAATATATTTGTGGACGAGAGTTATCATTTATAACTCTGCAGGTTTGTGAATTGCAGTGCCCCTGAGCTACATTTTTCAACTCGCTTTCTTGGGAGCTGGCCGCAAAAGCGCAGGATTGCTTTAGGCCCTATTCTGGTTCCGGGCGGAAGGCTGAGCCTGTGGTTAATTCTTCTTCCTGATGGGAAAATAGAGTGACCTGTGCCTGTCCCAACACCTAAAGCTAGTGTCTCATTGGTTCCCCCTCTTCCCGTTCATCCTCAGGACAAATTGCAACCTGTACGGAACAGGAGGTTAAAGGTGCTGATTCTCCAAGGAGGGAGATTGCTAGTAAAGCGGCTGGAATGGCGAACCCGAGCACAAGGAGATGAGAAATGAGGTGCGTTTTAGAAACCTTTCCCGATCACACGGTGTACCATCTTCTGCGTTTCTCATGCACGTTTTCGAAGTAGGAAGATGCCCTTGAACCTGGAGATTTGGGACCCATGGGATGGGAACCACGCAGTTTTACTTTAAAGGGTCTGCCTTTGCTCACCCAACCCCACCAAACCTCTCAGCCCCAAGAGTGTCCACCCTTATGTCTCAATCAGCTGTGGGTCTAGATATGGTCAATCCAGGTGGCATCACAGCCCCTGAACGAATTTAGTAAGAATTTCTCTCTCTTTCACTGTCTTTGTTTCACGGGTTTTTAAAAGTGATTGATTTTTATAAAGGGGTTTAGCTGCTTTTCACTGCTGTGTTTATGCCGCTTTACACCCACTTGACTCACTTACAGAGAGATATCAATACATAGGTTTTAAGATTCTTACTAGTCAGATATATTCTTGGGCGGTGAATAGGGGGTGTTGAGTCCAGTTCACTGAGCAAGGAGTAGGTCGTGTCTATTACATATTGGGTTTATGGAACGGTATCTGAGCTAATTTGAAACCCTTGTTTTATGCATCACCCCACCTCACCTTTCCCGTTAAGCAGCCATAGTGTGTTTTCTAAACGTGTGACTCTGTTCTGTTTTGTAATTCAGTTCAAGGGTAGCGGTTTTTACATTCCCTCTATAAGTGATATCTTATGATAAGTGTCTTTTTCTGTGTGACTTATTTCACTTAGAATCGTCGTACCTAAATCCACTCATCCTGCTGCTACTAGCCTTATGACGTTGATTTCATGGCTGAGTGATATCCCATTGCACATAAGGACTACAACTTCTTTATCCATTTTTCTCTTTGTTGGGATATTTACGTTGCAACGAAGTGGAGGTTCTTGTCAACAGAGCAGCCCTAAATTTTGGGGTGCCTGTGTCTTGCTGATTTTTAGTTTTCCCAATTTATACGCCCATGAGTGGAAGTGCCCTATGCTCTCTAAGCTGAGTTTTTTCGATGTTTCAGGACACACCGTACACTTCTCCAGAGTGGCGGTTCGCAATTTACATCCCGCCCATCAGCGTAGCAAGGCTCCCGTTTCTCCATGGCCTGTCCTGCATTTCTGGTTTTGACACTTTATTCAGCATGGCCCTTTTGACCGATGGGAAGCGAGACTTCTTTGTAGCGCTGATTTGCCTTTCCAGGTTGCTTGGTTGGCCAAAAAGGGCGTATGCGTTTTTTCCTGAATATATTCAGGAAAAAACGCATACGCCCTTTTTGGCCAAGGGCATCATTGTCGAGGTTTTGCCGCTTTTCCCGTGCTTTAAAGGCGATTCGAATCTACCTCCTGAAATCTGTTTCCTGCAATTCTGCCTTGCTTTCAAATCCTCTTCGTTGTCTTCCATCAATATATTTGTGGACGAGAGTTATCATTTATAACTCTGCAGGTTTGTGAATTGCAGTGCCCCTGAGCTCCATTTTTCAACTCGCTTTCTCGGGAGCTGGCCGCAAAAGCGCAGGATTACTTCAGGCCCTATTCTGGTCCCGGGCGGAAGGCTGAGCCTGTGGTTAATTCTTCTTCCTGATGGGAAAATAGAGTGACCTGTGCCTGTCCCAACACCTAAAGCTAGTGTCTCATTGGTTCCCCCTCTTCCCGTTCATCCTCAGGACAAATTGCAACCTGTACGGAACAGGAGGTTAAAGGTGCTGATTCTCCAAGGAGGGAGATTGCTAGTAAAGCGGCTGGAATGGCGAACCCGAGCACAAGGAGATGAGAAATGAGGTGCGTTTTAGAAACCTTTCCCGATCACACGGTGTACCATCTTCTGCGTTTCTCATGCACGTTTTCGAAGTAGGAAGATGCCCTTGAACCTGGAGATTTGGGACCCATGGGATGGGAACCACGCAGTATTACTTTAAAGGGTCTGCGTTTGCTCACCCAACCTCACCAAACCTCTCAGCCCCAAGAGTGTCCACCCTTATGTCTCAATCAGCTGTGGGTCTAGATATGGTCAATCCAGGTGGCATCACAGCCCCTGAACGAATTTAGTAAGAATTTCTCTCTCTTTCACTGTCTTTGTTTCACGGGTTTTTAAAAGTGATTGATTTTTATAAAGGGGTTTAGCTGCTTTTCACTGCTGTGTTTATGCCGCTTTACACCCACTTGACTCACTTACAGAGAGATATCAACACATAGGTTTTAAGATTCTTACTAGTCAGATATATTCTTGGGCGGTGAATAGGGGGTGTTGAGTCCAGTTCACTGAGCAAGGAGTAGGTCGTGTCTATTACATATTGGGTTTATGGAACGGTATCTGAGCTAATTTGAAACCCTTGTTTTATGCATCACCCCACCTCACCTTTCCCGTTAAGCAGCCATAGTGTGTTTTCTAAACGTGTGACTCTGTTCTGTTTTGTAATTCAGTTCAAGGGTAGCGGTTTTTACATTCCCTCTATAAGTGATATCTTATGATAAGTGTCTTTTTCTGTGTGACTTATTTCACTTAGAATCGTCGTACCTAAATCCACTCATCATGCTGCTACTAGCCTTATGACGTTGATTTCATGTCTGAGTGATATTCCATTGTACATAAGGACCACAACTTCTTTATCCATTTTTCTCTTTCCTGGGATATTTAAGGTGTAACGAAGTGGAGGTTCTTGTCAACAGAGCAGCCCTAAACTTTGGGGTGCCTGTGTCTTGCTGATTTTTAGTTTTCCCAATTTATACGCCCATGAGTGGAAGTGCCCTATGCTCTCTAAGCTGAGTTTTTTCGATGTCTCAGGACACACCGTACACTTCTCCAGAGTGGCTGTTGGCAATTTACATCCCGCCCATCAGCGTAGCAAGGCTCCCGTTTCTCCATGGCCTGTCCTGCATTTCTGGGTTTGACACTTTATTCAGCGTGGCCTATTTGACCGATGGGAAGCGAGACTTCTTTGTAGCGCTGATTTGCCTTTCCAGGTTGCTTGGTTGGCCAAAAAGGGCGTATGCGTTTTTTCCTGAATATATTCAGGAAAAAACGCATACGCCCTTTTTGGCCAAGGGCATCATTGTCGAGGTTTTGCCGCTTTTCCCGTGCTTTAAAGGCGATTCGAATCTACCTCCTGAAATCTGTTTCCTGCAATTCTGCCTTGCTTTCAAATCCTCTTCGTTGCCCACCCTCAATATATTTGTGGACGAGATTTATCATTTATAACTCTGCAGGTTTGTGAATTGCAGTGCCCCTGAGCTCCATTTTTCAACTCGCTTTCTTGGGAGCTGGCCGCAAAAGCGCAGGATTGCTTCAGGCCCTATTCTGGTTCCGGGCGGAAGGCTGAGCCTGTGGTTAATTCTTCTTCCTGATGGGAAAATAGAGTGACCTGTGCCTGTCCCAACACCTAAAGCTAGTGTCTCATTGGTTCCCCCTCTTCCCGTTCATCCTCAGGACAAATTGCAACCTGTACGGAACAGGAGGTTAAAGGTGCTGATTCTCCAAGGAGGGAGATTGCTAGTAAAGCGGCTGGAATGGCGAACCCGAGCACAAGGAGATGAGAAATGAGGTGCGTTTTAGAAACCTTTCCCGATCACACGGTGTACCATCTTCTGCGTTTCTCATGCACGTTTTCGAAGTAGGAAGATGCCCTTGAACCTGGAGATTTGGGACCCATGGGATGGGAACCACGCAGTTTTACTTTAAAGGGTCTGCCTTTGCTCACCCAACCTCACCAAACCTCTCAGCCCCAAGAGTGTCCACCCTTATGCCTCAATCAGCTGTGGGTCTAGATATGGTCAATCCAGGTGGCATCACAGCCCCTGAACGAATTTAGTAAGAATTTCTCTATCTTTCACTGTCTTTGTTTCACGGGTTTTTAAAAGTGATTGATTTTTATAAAGGGGTTTAGCTGCTTTTCACTGCTGTGTTTATGCCGCTTTACACCCACTTGACTCACTTACAGAGAGATATCAATACATAGGTTTTAAGATTCTTACTAGTCAGATATATTCTTGGGCGGTGAATAGGGGGTGTTGAGTCCAGTTCACTGAGCAAGGAGTAGGTCGTGTCTATTACATATTGGGTTTATGGAACGGTATCTGAGCTAATTTGAAACCCTTGTTTTATGCATCACCCCACCTCACCTTTCCCGTTAAGCAGCCATAGTGTGTTTTCTAAACGTGTGACTCTGTTCTGTTTTGTAATTCAGTTCAAGGGTAGCGGTTTTTACATTCCCTCTATAAGTGATATCTTATGATAAGTGTCTTTTTCTGTGTGACTTATTTCACTTAGAATCGTCGTACCTAAATCCACTCATCATGCTGCTACTAGCCTTATGACGTTGATTTCATGTCTGAGTGATATTCCATTGTACATAAGGACCACAACTTCTTTATCCATTTTTCTCTTTCCTGGGATATTTAAGGTGTAACGAAGTGGAGGTTCTTGTCAACAGAGCAGCCCTAAACTTTGGGGTGCCTGTGTCTTGCTGATTTTTAGTTTTCCCAATTTATACGCCCATGAGTGGAAGTGCCCTATGCTCTCTAAGCTGAGTTTTTTCGATGTCTCAGGACACACCGTACACTTCTCCAGAGTGGCTGTTGGCAATTTACATCCCGCCCATCAGCGTAGCAAGGCTCCCGTTTCTCCATGGCCTGTCCTGCATTTCTGGGTTTGACACTTTATTCAGCGTGGCCTATTTGACCGATGGGAAGCGAGACTTCTTTGTAGCGCTGATTTGCCTTTCCAGGTTGCTTGGTTGGCCAAAAAGGGCGTATGCGTTTTTTCCTGAATATATTCAGGAAAAAACGCATACGCCCTTTTTGGCCAAGGGCATCATTGTCGAGGTTTTGCCGCTTTTCCCGTGCTTTAAAGGCGATTCGAATCTACCTCCTGAAATCTGTTTCCTGCAATTCTGCCTTGCTTTCAAATCCTCTTCGTTGCCCACCCTCAATATATTTGTGGACGAGATTTATCATTTATAACTCTGCAGGTTTGTGAATTGCAGTGCCCCTGAGCTCCATTTTTCAACTCGCTTTCTTGGGAGCTGGCCGCAAAAGCGCAGGATTGCTTCAGGCCCTATTCTGGTTCCGGGCGGAAGGCTGAGCCTGTGGTTAATTCTTCTTCCTGATGGGAAAATAGAGTGACCTGTGCCTGTCCCAACACCTAAAGCTAGTGTCTCATTGGTTCCCCCTCTTCCCGTTCATCCTCAGGACAAATTGCAACCTGTACGGAACAGGAGGTTAAAGGTGCTGATTCTCCAAGGAGGGAGATTGCTAGTAAAGCGGCTGGAATGGCGAACCCGAGCACAAGGAGATGAGAAATGAGGTGCGTTTTAGAAACCTTTCCCGATCACACGGTGTACCATCTTCTGCGTTTCTCATGCACGTTTTCGAAGTAGGAAGATGCCCTTGAACCTGGAGATTTGGGACCCATGGGATGGGAACCACGCAGTTTTACTTTAAAGGGTCTGCCTTTGCTCACCCAACCTCACCAAACCTCTCAGCCCCAAGAGTGTCCACCCTTATGCCTCAATCAGCTGTGGGTCTAGATATGGTCAATCCAGGTGGCATCACAGCCCCTGAACGAATTTAGTAAGAATTTCTCTATCTTTCACTGTCTTTGTTTCACGGGTTTTTAAAAGTGATTGATTTTTATAAAGGGGTTTAGCTGCTTTTCACTGCTGTGTTTATGCCGCTTTACACCCACTTGACTCACTTACAGAGAGATATCAATACATAGGTTTTAAGATTCTTACTAGTCAGATATATTCTTGGGCGGTGAATAGGGGGTGTTGAGTCCAGTTCACTGAGCAAGGAGTAGGTCGTGTCTATTACATATTGGGTTTATGGAACGGTATCTGAGCTAATTTGAAACCCTTGTTTTATGCATCACCCCACCTCACCTTTCCCGTTAAGCAGCCATAGTGTGTTTTCTAAACGTGTGACTCTGTTCTGTTTTGTAATTCAGTTCAAGGGTAGCGGTTTTTACATTCCCTCTATAAGTGATATCTTATGGTAAGTGTCTTTTTCTGTGTGACTTATTTCACTTAGAATCGTCATACCTAAATTCACTCATCATGCTGCTACTAGCCTTATGACGTTGATTTCATGGCTGAGTAATATCCCATTGTACATAAGGACTACAACTTCTTTATCCATTTTTCTCTTTCTTGGGATATTTACGTTGCAACGAAGTGGAGGTTCTTGTCAACAGAGCAGCCCTAAATTTTGGGGTGCCTGTGTCTTGCTGATTTTTAGTTTTCCCAATTTATACGCCCATGAGTGGAAGTGCCCTATGCTCTCTAAGCTGAGTTTTTTCGATGTTTCAGGACACACCGTACACTTCTCCAGAGTGGCGGTTCGCAATTTACATCCCGCCCATCAGCGTAGCAAGGCTCCCGTTTCTCCATGGCCTGTCCTGCATTTCTGGTTTTGACACTTTATTCAGCATGGCCCTTTTGACCGATGGGAAGCGAGACTTCTTTGTAGCGCTGATTTGCCTTTCCAGGTTGCTTGGTTGGCCAAAAAGGGCGTATGCGTTTTTTCCTGAATATATTCAGGAAAAAACGCATACGCCCTTTTTGGCCAAGGGCATCATTGTCGAGGTTTTGCCGCTTTTCCCGTGCTTTAAAGGCGATTCGAATCTACCTCCTGAAATCTGTTTCCTGCAATTCTGCCTTGCTTTCAAATCCTCTTCGTTGTCTTCCATCAATATATTTGTGGACGAGAGTTATCATTTATAACTCTGCAGGTTTGTGAATTGCAGTGCCCCTGAGCTCCATTTTTCAACTCGCTTTCTTGGGAGCTGGCCGCAAAAGCGCAGGATTGCTTCAGGCCCTATTCTGGTCCCGGGCGGCAGGCTGAGCCTGTGGTTAATTCTTCTTTCTGATGGGAAAATAGAGTGACCTGTGCCTGTCCCAACACCTAGAGCTAGTGTCTCATTGGTTCCCCCTCTTCCCGTTCATCCTCAGGACAAATTGCAACCTGTACGGAACAGGAGGTTAAAGGTGCTGATTCTCCAAGGAGGGAGATTGCTAGTAAAGCGGCTGGAATGGCGAACCCGAGCACAAGGAGATGAGAAATGAGGTGCGTTTTAGAAACCTTTCCCGATCACACGGTGTACCATCTTCTGCGTTTCTCATGCAGGTTTTCGAAGTAGGAAGATGCCCTTGAACCTGGAGATTTGGGACCCATGGGATGGGAACCACGCAGTATTACTTTAAAGGGTCTGCGTTTGCTCACCCAACCTCACCAAACCTCTCAGCCCCAAGAGTGTCCACCCTTATGTCTCAATCAGCTGTGGGTCTAGATATGGTCAATCCAGGTGGCATCACAGCCCCTGAACGAATTTAGTAAGAATTTCTCTATCTTTCACAGTCTTTGTTTCACGGGTTTTTAATAGTGATTGATTTTTATAAAGGGGTTTAGCTGCTTTTCACTGCTGTGTTTATGCCGCTTTACACCCACTTGACTCACTTACAGAGAGATATCAATACATAGGTTTTAAGATTCTTACTAGTCAGATATAATCTTTGGCGGTGAATAGGGGGTGTTGAGTCCAGTTCACTGAGCAAGGATTAGGTCGTGTCTATTACATATTGGGTTTATGGAACGGTATCTGAGCTAATTTGAAACCCTTGTTTTATGCATCACCCCACCTCACCTTTCCCGTTAAGCAGCCATAGTGTGTTTTCTAAACGTGTGACTCTGTTCTGTTTTGTAATTCAGTTCAAGGGTCACGGTTTTTACATTCCCTCTATAAGTGATATCTTATGGTAAGTGTCTTTTTCTGTGTGACTTATTTCACTTAGAATCGTCATACCTAAATTCACTCATCATGCTGCTACTAGCCTTATGACGTTGATTTCATGGCTGAGTGATATCCCATTGTACATAAGGACTACAACTTCTTTATCTATTTTTCTCTTTGTTGGGATATTTACGTTGCAACGAAGTGGAGGTTCTTGTCAACAGAGCAGCCCTAAATTTTGGGGTGCCTGTGTCTTGCTGATTTTTAGTTTTCCCAATTTATACGCCCATGAGTGGAAGTGCCCTATGCTCTCTAAGCTGAGTTTTTTCGATGTTTCAGGACACACCGTACACTTCTCCAGAGTGGCGGTTCGCAATTTACATCCCGCCCATCAGCGTAGCAAGGCTCCCGTTTCTCCATGGCCTGTCCTGCATTTCTGGTTTTGACACTTTATTCAGCATGGCCCTTTTGACCGATGGGAAGCGAGACTTCTTTGTAGCGCTGATTTGCCTTTCCAGGTTGCTTGGTTGGCCAAAAAGGGCGTATGCGTTTTTTCCTGAATATATTCAGGAAAAAACGCATACGCCCTTTTTGGCCAAGGGCATCATTGTCGAGGTTTTGCCGCATTTCCCATGCTTTAAAGGCGATTCGAATCTACCTCCTGAAATCTGTTTCCTGCAATTCTGCCTTGCTTTCAAATCCTCTTCGTTGTCTTCCATCAATATATTTGTGGACGAGAGTTATCATTTATAACTCTGCAGGTTTGTGAATTGCAGTGCCCCTGAGCTCCATTTTTCAACTCGCTTTCTTGGGAGCTGGCCGCAAAAGCGCAGGATTGCTTTAGGCCCTATTCTGGTTCCGGGCGGAAGGCTGAGCCTGTGGTTAATTCTTCTTCCTGATGGGAAAATAGAGTGACCTGTGCCTGTCCCAACACCTAAAGCTAGTGTCTCATTGGTTCCCCCTCTTCCCGTTCATCCTCAGGACAAATTGCAACCTGTACGGAACAGGAGGTTAAAGGTGCTGATTCTCCAAGGAGGGAGATTGCTAGTAAAGCGGCTGGAATGGCGAACCCGAGCACAAGGAGATGAGAAATGAGGTGCGTTTTAGAAACCTTTCCCGATCACACGGTGTACCATCTTCTGGGTTTCTCATGCACGTTTTCGAAGTAGGAAGATGCCCTTGAACCTGGAGATTTGGGACCGATGGGATGGGAACCACGCAGTTTTAATTTAAAGGGTCTGCGTTTGCTCACCCAACCTCACCAAACCTCTCAGCCCCAAGAGTGTCCACCCTTATGTCTCAATCAGCTGTGGGTCTACATATGGTCAATCCAGGTGGCATCACAGCCCCTGAACGAATTTAGTAAGAATTTCTCTATCTTTCACTGTCTTTGTTTCACGGGTTTTTAAAAGTGATTGATTTTTATAAAGGGGTTTAGCTGCTTTTCACTGCTGTGTTTATGCCGCTTTACAGCCAATTGACTCACTTACAGTGAGATATCAATACATAGGTTTTAAGATTCTTACTAGTCAGATATTATCTTGGGCGGTGAATAGGGGGTGTTGAGTCCAGTTCACTGAGCAAGGAGTACGTCGTGTCTATTACATATTGGGTTTATGGAACGGTATCTGAACTAATTTGAAACCCTTGTTTTATGCATCACCCCACCTCACCTTTCCCGTTAAGCAGCCATAGTGTGTTTTCTAAACGTGTGACTCTGTTCTGTTTTGTAATTCAGTTCAAGGGTAGCGGTTTTTACATTCCCTCTATAAGTGATATCTTATGATAAGTGTCTTTTTCTGTGTGACTTATTTCACTTAGAATCGTCATACCTAAATTCACTCATCATGCTGCTACTAGCCTTATGACGTTGATTTCATGGCTGAGTGATATCCCATTGTACATAAGGACTACAACTTCTTTATCCATTTTTCTCTTTCTTGGGATATTTACGTTGCAACGAAGTGGAGGTTCTTGTCAACAGAGCAGCCCTAAATTTTGGGGTGCCTGTGTCTTGCTGATTTTTAGTTTTCCCAATTTATACGCCCATGAGTGGAAGTGCCCTATGCTCTCTAAGCTGAGTTTTTTCGATGTTTCAGGACACACCGTACACTTCTCCAGAGTGGCGGTTCGCAATTTACATCCCGCCCATCAGCGTAGCAAGGCTCCCGTTTCTCCATGGCCTGTCCTGCATTTCTGGTTTTGACACTTTATTCAGCATGGCCCTTTTGACCGATGGGAAGCGAGACTTCTTTGTAGCGCTGATTTGCCTTTCCAGGTTGCTTGGTTGGCCAAAAAGGGCGTATGCGTTTTTTCCTGAATATATTCAGGAAAAAACGCATACGCCCTTTTTGGCCAAGGGCATCATTGTCGAGGTTTTGCCGCTTTTCCCGTGCTTTAAAGGCGATTCGAATCTACCTCCTGAAATCTGTTTCCTGCAATTCTGCCTTGCTTTCAAATCCTCTTCGTTGTCTTCCATCAATATATTTGTGGACGAGAGTTATCATTTATAACTCTGCAGGTTTGTGAATTGCAGTGCCCCTGAGCTCCATTTTTCAACTCGCTTTTTTGGCAGCTGGCCGCAAAAGCGCAGGATTGCTTTAGGCCCTATTCTGGTTCCGGGCGGAAGGCTGAGCCTGTGGTTAATTCTTCTTCCTGATGGGAAAATAGAGTGACCTGTGCCTGTCCCAACACCTAAAGCTAGTGTCTCATTGGTTCCCCCTCTTCCCGTTCATCCTCAGGACAAATTGCAACCTGTACGGAACAGGAGGTTAAAGGTGCTGATTCTCCAAGGAGGGAGATTGCTAGTAAAGCGGCTGGAATGGCGAACCCGAGCACAAGGAGATGAGAAATGAGGTGCGTTTTAGAAACCTTTCCCGATCACACGGTGTACCATCTTCTGGGTTTCTCATGCACGTTTTCGAAGTAGGAAGATGCCCTTGAACCTGGAGATTTGGGACCCATGGGATGGGAACCACGCAGTATTACTTTAAAGGGTCTGCGTTTGCTCACCCAACCTCACGAAACCTCTCAGCCCCAAGAGTGTCCACCCTTATGTCTCAATCAGCTGTGGGTCTAGATATGGTCAATCCAGGTGGCATCACAGCCCCTGAACGAATTTAGTAAGAATTTCTCTATCTTTCACAGTCTTTGTTTCACGGGTTTTTAATAGTGATTGATTTTTATAAAGGGGTTTAGCTGCTTTTCACTGCTGTGTTTATGCCGCTTTACACCCACTTGACTCACTTACAGAGAGATATCAATACATAGGTTTTAAGATTCTTACTAGTCAGATATAATCTTGGGCGGTGAATAGGGGGTGTTGAGTCCAGTTCACTGAGCAAGGATTAGGTCGTGTCTATTACATATTGGGTTTATGGAACGCTATCTGAGCTAATTTGAAACCCTTGTTTTATGCATCACCCCACCTCACCTTTCCCGTTAAGCAGCCATAGTGTGTTTTCTAAACGTGTGACTCTGTTCTGTTTTGTAATTCAGTTCAAGGGTCACGGTTTTTACATTCCCTCTATAAGTGATATCTTATGGTAAGTGTCTTTTTCTGTGTGACTTATTTCACTTAGAATCGTCATACCTAAATTCACTCATCATGCTGCTACTAGCCTTATGACGTTGATTTCATGGCTGAGTGATATCCCATTGTACATAAGGACTACAACTTCTTTATCTATTTTTCTCTTTGTTGGGATATTTACGTTGCAACGAAGTGGAGGTTCTTGTCAACAGAGCAGCCCTAAATTTTGGGGTGCCTGTGTCTTGCTGATTTTTAGTTTTCCCAATTTATACGCCCATGAGTGGAAGTGCCCTATGCTCTCTAAGCTGAGTTTTTTCGATGTTTCAGGACACACCGTACACTTCTCCAGAGTGGCGGTTCGCAATTTACATCCCGCCCATCAGCGTAGCAAGGCTCCCGTTTCTCCATGGCCTGTCCTGCATTTCTGGTTTTGACACTTTATTCAGCATGGCCCTTTTGACCGATGGGAAGCGAGACTTCTTTGTAGCGCTGATTTGCCTTTCCAGGTTGCTTGGTTGGCCAAAAAGGGCGTATGCGTTTTTTCCTGAATATATTCAGGAAAAAACGCATACGCCCTTTTTGGCCAAGGGCATCATTGTCGAGGTTTTGCCGCTTTTCCCATGCTTTAAAGGCGATTCGAATCTACCTCCTGAAATCTGTTTCCTGCAATTCTGCCTTGCTTTCAAATCCTCTTCGTTGTCTTCCATCAATATATTTGTGGACGAGAGTTATCATTTATAACTCTGCAGGTTTGTGAATTGCAGTGCCCCTGAGCTCCATTTTTCAACTCGCTTTCTTGGGAGCTGGCCGCAAAAGCGCAGGATTGCTTTAGGCCCTATTCTGGTTCCGGGCGGAAGGCTGAGCCTGTGGTTAATTCTTCTTCCTGATGGGAAAATAGAGTGACCTGTGCCTGTCCCAACACCTAAAGCTAGTGTCTCATTGGTTCCCCCTCTTCCCGTTCATCCTCAGGACAAATTGCAACCTGTACGGAACAGGAGGTTAAAGGTGCTGATTCTCCAAGGAGGGAGATTGCTAGTAAAGCGGCTGGAATGGCGAACCCGAGCACAAGGAGATGAGAAATGAGGTGCGTTTTAGAAACCTTTCCCGATCACACGGTGTACCATCTTCTGGGTTTCTCATGCACGTTTTCGAAGTAGGAAGATGCCCTTGAACCTGGAGATTTGGGACCGATGGGATGGGAACCACGCAGTTTTAATTTAAAGGGTCTGCGTTTGCTCACCCAACCTCACCAAACCTCTCAGCCCCAAGAGTGTCCACCCTTATGTCTCAATCAGCTGTGGGTCTACATATGGTCAATCCAGGTGGCATCACAGCCCCTGAACGAATTTAGTAAGAATTTCTCTATCTTTCACTGTCTTTGTTTCACGGGTTTTTAAAAGTGATTGATTTTTATAAAGGGGTTTAGCTGCTTTTCACTGCTGTGTTTATGCCGCTTTACAGCCAATTGACTCACTTACAGTGAGATATCAATACATAGGTTTTAAGATTCTTACTAGTCAGATATTATCTTGGGCGGTGAATAGGGGGTGTTGAGTCCAGTTCACTGAGCAAGGAGTACGTCGTGTCTATTACATATTGGGTTTATGGAACGGTATCTGAGCTAATTTGAAACCCTTGTTTTATGCATCACCCCACCTCACCTTTCCCGTTAAGCAGCCATAGTGTGTTTTCTAAACGTGTGACTCTGTTCTGTTTTGTAATTCAGTTCAAGGGTAGCGGTTTTTACATTCCCTCTATAAGTGATATCTTATGATAAGTGTCTTTTTCTGTGTGACTTATTTCACTTAGAATCGTCATACCTAAATTCACTCATCATGCTGCTACTAGCCTTATGACGTTGATTTCATGGCTGAGTGATATCCCATTGTACATAAGGACTACAACTTCTTTATCCATTTTTCTCTTTCTTGGGATATTTACGTTGCAACGAAGTGGAGGTTCTTGTCAACAGAGCAGCCCTAAATTTTGGGGTGCCTGTGTCTTGCTGATTTTTAGTTTTCCCAATTTATACGCCCATGAGTGGAAGTGCCCTATGCTCTCTAAGCTGAGTTTTTTCGATGTTTCAGGACACACCGTACACTTCTCCAGAGTGGCGGTTCGCAATTTACATCCCGCCCATCAGCGTA
This sequence comes from Balaenoptera borealis, assembly GCF_965194805.1. Classification (NCBI taxonomy): domain Eukaryota; kingdom Metazoa; phylum Chordata; class Mammalia; order Artiodactyla; family Balaenopteridae; genus Balaenoptera; species Balaenoptera borealis. Next base: position 52,751 of record NW_028123744.1, on the reverse strand, counting down.
GCAAGGCTCCCGTTTCTCCATGGCCTGTCCTGCATTTCTGGTTTTGACACTTTATTCAGCATGGCCCTTTTGACCGATGGGAAGCGAGACTTCTTTGTAGCGCTGATTTGCCTTTCCAGGTTGCTTGGTTGGCCAAAAAGGGCGTATGCGTTTTTTCCTGAATATATTCAGGAAAAAACGCATACGCCCTTTTTGGCCAAGGGCATCATTGTCGAGGTTTTGCCGCTTTTCCCGTGCTTTAAAGGCGATTCGAATCTACCTCCTGAAATCTGTTTCCTGCAATTCTGCCTTGCTTTCAAATCCTCTTCGTTGTCTTCCGTCAATATATTTGTGGACGAGAGTTATCATTTATAACTCTGCAGGTTTGTGAATTGCAGTGCCCCTGAGCTCCATTTTTCAACTCGCTTTCTTGGGAGCTGGCCGCAAAAGCGCAGGATTACTTCAGGCCCTATTTTGGTCCCGGGCGGCAGGCTGAGCCTGTGGTTAATTCTTCTTCCTGATGGGAAAATAGAGTGACCTGTGCCTTTCCCCACACCTAGAGCTAGTGTCTCATTGGTTCCCCCTCTTCCCGTTCATCCTCAGGACAAATTGCAACCTGTACGGAACAGGAGGTTAAAGGTGCTGATTTTCCAAGGAGGGTGATTGCTAGTAAAGCGGCTGGAATGGCGAACCCGAGCACAAGGAGATGAGAAATGAGGTGCGTTTTAGAAACCTTTCCCGATCACACGGTGTACCATCTTCTGGGTTTCTCATGCACGTTTTCGAAATAGGAAGATGCCCTTGAACCTGGAATTTTGGGACCCCTGGGATGGGAACCACGCAGTATTCCTTTAAAGGGTCTGCGTTTGCTCACCCAACCTCACCAAACCTCTCAGCCCCAAGAGTGTCCACCCTTATGTCTCAATCAGCTGTGGGTCTAGATATGGTCAATCCAGGTGGCATCACAGCCCCTGAACGAATTTAGTAAGAATTTCTCTATCTTTCACTGTCTTTGTTTCACGGGTTTTTAAAAGTGATTGATTTTTATAAAGGGGTTTAGCTGCTTTTCACTGCTGTGTTTATGCCGCTTTACACCCAATTGACTCACTTACAGAGAGATATCAATACATAGGTTTTAAGATTCTTAACTAGTCAGATATATTCTTGGGCGGTGAATAGGGGGTGTTGAGTCCAGTTCACTGAGCAAGGATTAGGTCGTGTCTATTACATATTGGGTTTATGGAACGGTATCTGAGCTAATTTGAAACCCTTGTTTTATGCATCACCCCACCTCACCTTTCCCGTTAAGCAGCCATAGTGTGTTTTCTAAACGTGTGACTCTGTTCTGTTTTGTAATTCAGTTCAAGGGTAGCGGTTTTTACATTCCCTCTATAAGTGATATCTTATGATAAGTGTCTTTTTCTGTGTGACTTATTTCACTTAGAATCGTCGTACCTAAATCCACTCATCATGCTGCTACTAGCCTTATGACGTTGATTTCATGGCTGAGTGATATTCCATTGTACATAAGGACCACAACTTCTTTATCCATTTTTCTCTTTCCTGGGATATTTAAGGTGTAACGAAGTGGAGGTTCTTGTCAACAGAGCAGCCCTAAACTTTGGGGTGCCTGTGTCTTGCTGATTTTTAGTTTTCCCAATTTATACGCCCATGAGTGGAAGTGCCCTATGCTCTCTAAGCTGAGTTTTTTAGATGTTTCAGGATACACCGTACACTTCTCCAGAGTGGCTGTTGGCAATTTACATCCCGCCCATCAGCGTAGCAAGGCTCCCGTTTCTCCATGGCCTGTCCTGCATTTCTGGGTTTGACACTTTATTCAGCGTGGCCTATTTGACCGATGGGAAGCGAGACTTCTTTGTAGTGCTGATTGGCCTTTCCAGGTTGCCATGTTGGCCAAAAAGGGCGTATGCGTTTTTTCCTGAATATATTCAGGAAAAAACGCATACGCCCTTTTTGGCCAAGGGCATCATTGTCGAGGTTTTGCCGCTTTTCCCGTGCTTTAAAGGCGATTCGAATTTACCTCCTGAAATTTGTTTCCTGCAATTCTGCCTTGCTTTCAAATCCTCTTCGTTGCCCACCCTCAATATATTTGTGGACGAGATTTATCATTTATAACTCTGCAGGTTTGTGAATTGCAGTGCCCCTGAGCTCCATTTTTCAACTCGCTTTCTCGGGAGCTGGCCGCAAAAGCGCAGGATTACTTCAGGCCCTATTCTGGTCCCGGGCGGAAGGCTGAGCCTGTGGTTAATTCTTCTTCCTGATGGGAAAATAGAGTGACCTGTGCCTGTCCCCACACCTAGAGCTAGTGTCTCATTGGTTCCCCCTCTTCCCGTTCATCCTCAGGACAAATTGCAACCTGTACGGAACAGGAGGTTAAAGGTGCTGATTCTCCAAGGAGGGTGATTGCTAGTAAAGCGGCTAGAATGGCGAACCCGAGCACAAGGAGATGAGAAATGAGGTGCGTTTTAGAAACCTTTCCCGATCACACGGTGTACCATCTTCTGGGTTTCTCATGCATGTTTTCGATGTAGGAAGATGCCCTTGAACCAGGAGATTTTGGACCCATGGGATGGGTACCACGCAGTATTACTCTAAAGGGTCTGCGTTTGCTCACCCAACCTCACCAAACCTCTCAGCCCCAATAGTGTCCACCCTTATGTCTCAATCAGCTGTGGGTCTAGATATGGTTAATCCAGGTGGCATCACAGCCCCTGAACGAATTTAGTAAGAATTTCTCTATCTTTCACTGTCTTTGTTTCACGGGTTTTTAAAAGTGATTGATTTTTATAAAGGGCTTTAGCTGCTTTTCACTGCTGTGTTTATGCCGCTTTACACCCACTTGACTCACTTACAGAGAGATATCAATATATAGGTTTTAAGATTCTTACTAGTCAGATATATTCTTGGGCGGTGAATAGGGGGTGTTGAGTCTAGTTCACTGAGCAAGGAGTACGTCGTGTCTATTACATATTGGGTTTATGGAACGGTATCTGAGCTAATTTGAAACCCTTGTTTTATGCATCACCCCACCTCACCTTTCCCGTTACGCAGCCACAGTGTGTTTTCTAAACGTGTGACTCTGTTCTGTTTTGTAATTCAGTTCAAGGGTAGCGGCTTTTACATTCCCTCTATAAGTGATATCTTATGATAAGTGTCTTTTTCTGTGTGACTTATTTCACTTAGAATCGTCGTACCTAAATCCACTCATCATGCACCTACTAGCCTTATGACGTTGATTTCATGGCTGAGTGATATTCCATTGTACATAAGGACCACAACTTCTTTATCCATTTTTCTCTTTCCTGGGATATTTAAGGTGTAACGAAGTGGAGGTTCTTGTCAACAGAGCAGCCCTAAACTTTGGGGTGCCTGTGTCTTGCTGATTTTTAGTTTTCCCAATTTATACGCCCATGAGTGGAAGTGCCCTATGCTCTCTAAGCTGAGTTTTTTCGATGTTTCAGGACACACCGTACACTTCTCCAGAGTGGCTGTTGGCAATTTACATCCCGCCCATCAGCGTAGCAAGGCTCCCGTTTCTCCATGGCTTGTCCTGCATTTCTGGGTTTGACACTTTATTCAGCGTGGCCTATTTGACCGATGGGAAGCGAGACTTCTTTGTAGCGCTGATTTGCCTTTCCAGGTTGCTTGGTTGGCCAAAAAGGGCGTATGCGTTTTTTCCTGAATATATTCAGGAAAAAACGCATACGCCCTTTTTGGCCAAGGGCATCATTGTCGAGGTTTTGCCGCTTTTCCCGTGCTTTAAAGGCGATTCGAATCTACCTCCTGAAATCTGTTTCCTGCAATTCTGCCTTGCTTTCAAATCCTCTTCGTTGTCTTCCGTCAATATATTTGTGGACGAGAGTTATCATTTATAACTCTGCAGGTTTGTGAATTGCAGTGCCCCTGAGCTCCATTTTTCAACTCGCTTTCTTGGGAGCTGGCCGCAAAAGCGCAGGATTGCTTCAGGCCCTATTCTGATCCCGGGCGGCAGGCTGAGCCTGTGGTTAATTCTTCTTTCTGATGGGAAAATAGAGTGACCTGTGCCTGTCCCAACACCTAGAGCTAGTGTCTCATTGGTTCCCCCTCTTCCCGTTCATCCTCAGGACAAATTGCAACCTGTACGGAACAGGAGGTTAAAGGTGCTGATTCTCCAAGGAGGGAGATTGCTAGTAAAGCGGCTGGAATGGCGAACCCGAGCACAAGGAGATGAGAAATGAGGTGCGTTTTAGAAACCTTTCCCGATCACACGGTGTACCATCTTCTGGGTTTCTCATGCACGTTGTCGAAGTAGGAAGATGCCCTTGAACCTGGAGATTTGGGACCCATGGGATGGGAACCACGCAGTATTACTTTAAAGGGTCTGCGTTTGCTCACCCAACCTCACCAAACCTCTCAGCCCCAAGAGTGTCCACCCTTATGTCTCAATCAGCTGTGGGTCTAGATATGGTCAATCCAGGTGGCATCACAGCCCGTGAACGAATTTAGTAAGAATTTCTCTATCTTTCACTGTCTTTGTTTCACGGGTTTTTAATAGTGATTGATTTTTATAAAGGGGTTTAGCTGCTTTTCACTGCTGTGTTTATGCCGCTTTACACCCACTTGACTCACTTACAGAGAGATATCAATACATAGGTTTTAAGATTCTTACTAGTCAGATATATTCTTGGGCGGTGAATAGGGGGTGTTGAGTCCAGTTCACTGAGCAAGGAGTAGGTCGTGTCTATTACATATTGGGTTTATGGAACGGTATCTGAGCTAATTTGAAACCCTTGTTTTATGCATCACCCCACCTCACCTTTCCCGTTAAGCAGCCATAGTGTGTTTTCTAAACGTGCGACACTGTTCTGTTTTGTAATTCAGTTCAAGGGTAGCGGTTTTTACATTCCCTCTATAAGTGATATCTTATGATAAGTGTCTTTTTCTGTGTGACTTATTTCACTTAGAATCGTCGTACCTAAATCCACTCATCATGCTGCTACTAGCCTTATGACGTTGATTTCATGGCTGAGTGATATCCCATTGTACATAAGGACTACAACTTCTTTATCCATTTTTCTCTTTGTTGGGATATTTACGTTGCAACGAAGTGGAGGTTCTTGTCAACAGAGCAGCCCTAAATTTTGGGGTGCCTGTGTCTTGCTGATTTTTAGTTTTCCCAATTTATACGCCCATGAGTGGAAGTGCCCTATGCTCTCTAAGCTGAGTTTTTTCGATGTTTCAGGACACACCGTACACTTCTCCAGAGTGGCGGTTCGCAATTTACATCCCGCCCATCAGCGTAGCAAGGCTCCCGTTTCTCCATGGCCTGTCCTGCATTTCTGGTTTTGACACTTTATTCAGCATGGCCCTTTTGACCGATGGGAAGCGAGACTTCTTTGTAGCGCTGATTTGCCTTTCCAGGTTGCTTGGTTGGCCAAAAAGGGCGTATGCGTTTTTTCCTGAATATATTCAGGAAAAAACGCATACGCCCTTTTTGGCCAAGGGCATCATTGTCGAGGTTTTGCCGCTTTTCCCGTGCTTTAAAGGCGATTCGAATCTACCTCCTGAAATCTGTTTCCTGCAATTCTGCCTTGCTTTCAAATCCTCTTTGTTGTCTTCCATCAATATATTTGTGGACGAGAATTATCATTTATAACTCTGCAGGTTTGTGAATTGCAGTGCCCCTGAGCTCCATTTTTCAACTCGCTTTCTTGGGAGCTGGCCGCAAAAGCGCAGGATTGCTTTAGGCCCTATTCTAGTTCCGGCCGGAAGGCTGAGCCTGTGGTTAATTCTTCTTCCTGATGGGAAAATAGAGTGACCTGTGCCTGTCCCAACACCTAAAGCTAGTGTCTCATTGGTTCCCCCTCTTCCCGTTCATCCTCAGGACAAATTGCAACCTGTACGGAACAGAAGGTTAAAGGTGCTGATTCTCCAAGGAGGGAGATTGCTAGTAAAGTGGCTGGAATGGCGAACCCGAGCACAAGGAGATGAGAAATGAGGTGCGTTTTAGAAACCTTTCCCGATCACACGGTGTACCATCTTCTGCGTTTCTCATGCACGTTTTCGAAGTAGGAAGATGCCCTTGAACCTGGAATTTTGGGACCCATGGGATGGGAACCACGCAGTATTACTTTGAAGGGTCTGCGTTTGCTCACCCAACCTCACGAAACCTCTCAGCCCCAAGAGTGTCCACCCTTATGTCTCAATCAGCTGTGGGTCTAGATATGGTCAATCCAGGTGGCATCACAGCCCCTGAACGAATTTAGTAAGAATTTCTCTATCTTTCACTGTCTTTGTTTCACGGGTTTTTAAAAGTGATTGATTTTTATAAAGGGGTTTAGCTGCTTTTCACTGCTGTGTTTATGCCGCTTTACACCCAATTGACTCACTTACAGAGAGATATCAATACATAGGTTTTAAGATTCTTAACTAGTCAGATATATTCTTGGGCGGTGAATAGGGGGTGTTGAGTCCAGTTCACTGAGCAAGGATTAGGTCGTGTCTATTACATATTGGGTTTATGGAACGGTATCTGAGCTAATTTGAAACCCTTGTTTTATGCATCACCCCACCTCACCTTTCCCGTTAAGCAGCCATAGTGTGTTTTCTAAACGTGTGACTCTGTTCTGTTTTGTAATTCAGTTCAAGGGTAGCGGTTTTTACATTCCCTCTATAAGTGATATCTTATGGTAAGTGTCTTTTTCTGTGTGACTTATTTCACTTAGAATCGTCGTACCTAAATCCACTCATCATGCTGCTACTAGCCTTATGACGTTGATTTCATGGCTGAGTGATATTCCATTGTACATAAGGACCACAACTTCTTTATCCATTTTTCTCTTTCCTGGGATATTTAAGGTGTAACGAAGTGGAGGTTCTTGTCAACAGAGCAGCCCTAAACTTTGGGGTGCCTGTGTCTTGCTGATTTTTAGTTTTCCCAATTTATACGCCCATGAGTGGAAGTGCCCTATGCTCTCTAAGCTGAGTTTTTTCGATGTCTCAGGACACACCGTACACTTCTCCAGAGTGGCTGTTGGCAATTTACATCCCGCCCATCAGCGTAGCAAGGCTCCCGTTTCTCCATGGCCTGTCCTGCATTTCTGGGTTTGACACTTTATTCAGCGTGGCCTATTTGACCGATGGGAAGCGAGACTTCTTTGTAGCGCTGATTTGCCTTTCCAGGTTGCTTGGTTGGCCAAAAAGGGCGTATGCGTTTTTTCCTGAATATATTCAGGAAAAAACGCATACGCCCTTTTTGGCCAAGGGCATCATTGTCGAGGTTTTGCCGCTTTTCCTGTGCTTTAAAGGCGATTCGAATCTACCTCCTGAAATCTGTTTCCTGCAATTCTGCCTTGCTTTCAAATCCTCTTCGTTGCCCACCCTCAATATATTTGTGGACGAGATTTATCATTTATAACTCTGCAGGTTTGTGAATTGCAGTGCCCCTGAGCTCCATTTTTCAACTCGCTTTCTTGGGAGCTGGCCGCAAAAGCGCAGGATTGCTTCAGGCCCTATTCTGGTTCCGGGCGGAAGGCTGAGCCTGTGGTTAATTCTTCTTCCTGATGGGAAAATAGAGTGACCTGTGCCTGTCCCAACACCTAAAGCTAGTGTCTCATTGGTTCCCCCTCTTCCCGTTCATCCTCAGGACAAATTGCAACCTGTACGGAACAGGAGGTTAAAGGTGCTGATTCTCCAAGGAGGGAGATTGCTAGTAAAGCGGCTGGAATGGCGAACCCGAGCACAAGGAGATGAGAAATGAGGTGCGTTTTAGAAACCTTTCCCGATCACACGGTGTACCATCTTCTGCGTTTCTCATGCACGTTTTCGAAGTAGGAAGATGCCCTTGAACCTGGAGATTTGGGACCCATGGGATGGGAACCACGCAGTTTTACTTTAAAGGGTCTGCCTTTGCTCACCCAACCTCACCAAACCTCTCAGCCCCAAGAGTGTCCACCCTTATGCCTCAATCAGCTGTGGGTCTAGATATGGTCAATCCAGGTGGCATCACAGCCCCTGAACGAATTTAGTAAGAATTTCTCTATCTTTCACTGTCTTTGTTTCACGGGTTTTTAAAAGTGATTGATTTTTATAAAGGGGTTTAGCTGCTTTTCACTGCTGTGTTTATGCCGCTTTACACCCACTTGACTCACTTACAGAGAGATATCAATACATAGGTTTTAAGATTCTTACTAGTCAGATATATTCTTGGGTGGTGAATAGGGGGTGTTGAGTCCAGTTCACTGAGCAAGGAGTAGGTCGTGTCTATTACATATTGGGTTTATGGAACGGTATCTGAGCTAATTTGAAACCCTTGTTTTATGCATCACCCCACCTCACCTTTCCCGTTAAGCAGCCATAGTGTGTTTTCTAAACGTGTGACTCTGTTCTGTTTTGTAATTCAGTTCAAGGGTAGCGGTTTTTACATTCCCTCTATAAGTGATATCTTATGGTAAGTGTCTTTTTCTGTGTGACTTATTTCACTTAGAATCGTCATACCTAAATTCACTCATCATGCTGCTACTAGCCTTATGACGTTGATTTCATGGCTGAGTAATATCCCATTGTACATAAGGACTACAACTTCTTTATCCATTTTTCTCTTTCTTGGGATATTTACGTTGCAACGAAGTGGAGGTTCTTGTCAACAGAGCAGCCCTAAATTTTGGGGTGCCTGTGTCTTGCTGATTTTTAGTTTTCCCAATTTATACGCCCATGAGTGGAAGTGCCCTATGCTCTCTAAGCTGAGTTTTTTCGATGTTTCAGGACACACCGTACACTTCTCCAGAGTGGCGGTTCGCAATTTACATCCCGCCCATCAGCGTAGCAAGGCTCCCGTTTCTCCATGGCCTGTCCTGCATTTCTGGTTTTGACACTTTATTCAGCATGGCCCTTTTGACCGATGGGAAGCGAGACTTCTTTGTAGCGCTGATTTGCCTTTCCAGGTTGCTTGGTTGGCCAAAAAGGGCGTATGCGTTTTTTCCTGAATATATTCAGGAAAAAACGCATACGCCCTTTTTGGCCAAGGGCATCATTGTCGAGGTTTTGCCGCTTTTCCCGTGCTTTAAAGGCGATTCGAATCTACCTCCTGAAATCTGTTTCCTGCAATTCTGCCTTGCTTTCAAATCCTCTTCGTTGTCTTCCATCAATATATTTGTGGACGAGAGTTATCATTTATAACTCTGAAGGTTTGTGAATTGCAGTGCCCCTGAGCTCCATTTTTCAACTCGCTTTCTTGGGAGCTGGCCGCAAAAGCGCAGGATTGCTTCAGGCCCTATTCTGGTCCCGGGCGGCAGGCTGAGCCTGTGGTTAATTCTTCTTTCTGATGGGAAAATAGAGTGACCTGTGCCTGTCCCAACACCTAGAGCTAGTGTCTCATTGGTTCCCCCTCTTCCCGTTCATCCTCAGGACAAATTGCAACCTGTACGGAACAGGAGGTTAAAGGTGCTGATTCTCCAAGGAGGGAGATTGCTAGTAAAGCGGCTGGAATGGCGAACCCGAGCACAAGGAGATGAGAAATGAGGTGCGTTTTAGAAACCTTTCCCGATCACACGGTGTACCATCTTCTGCGTTTCTCATGCAGGTTTTCGAAGTAGGAAGATGCCCTTGAACCTGGAGATTTGGGACCCATGGGATGGGAACCACGCAGTATTACTTTAAAGGGTCTGCGTTTGCTCACCCAACCTCACCAAACCTCTCAGCCCCAAGAGTGTCCACCCTTATGTCTCAATCAGCTGTGGGTCTAGATATGGTCAATCCAGGTGGCATCACAGCCCCTGAACGAATTTAGTAAGAATTTCTCTATCTTTCACAGTCTTTGTTTCACGGGTTTTTAATAGTGATTGATTTTTATAAAGGGGTTTAGCTGCTTTTCACTGCTGTGTTTATGCCGCTTTACACCCACTTGACTCACTTACAGAGAGATATCAATACATAGGTTTTAAGATTCTTACTAGTCAGATATAATCTTGGGCGGTGAATAGGGGGTGTTGAGTCCAGTTCACTGAGCAAGGATTAGGTCGTGTCTATTACATATTGGGTTTATGGAACGGTATCTGAGCTAATTTGAAACCCTTGTTTTATGCATCACCCCACCTCACCTTTCCCGTTAAGCAGCCATAGTGTGTTTTCTAAACGTGTGACTCTGTTCTGTTTTGTAATTCAGTTCAAGGGTCACGGTTTTTACATTCCCTCTATAAGTGATATCTTATGGTAAGTGTCTTTTTCTGTGTGACTTATTTCACTTAGAATCGTCATACCTAAATTCACTCATCATGCTGCTACTAGCCTTATGACGTTGATTTCATGGCTGAGTGATATCCCATTGTACATAAGGACTACAACTTCTTTATCTATTTTTCTCTTTGTTGGGATATTTATGTTGCAACGAAGTGGAGGTTCTTGTCAACAGAGCAGCCCTAAATTTTGGGGTGCCTGTGTCTTGCTGATTTTTAGTTTTCCCAATTTATACGCCCATGAGTGGAAGTGCCCTATGCTCTCTAAGCTGAGTTTTTTCGATGTTTCAGGACACACCGTACACTTCTCCAGAGTGGCGGTTCGCAATTTACATCCCGCCCATCAGCGTAGCAAGGCTCCCGTTTCTCCATGGCCTGTCCTGCATTTCTGGTTTTGACACTTTATTCAGCATGGCCCTTTTGACCGATGGGAAGCGAGACTTCTTTGTAGCGCTGATTTGCCTTTCCAGGTTGCTTGGTTGGCCAAAAAGGGCGTATGCGTTTTTTCCTGAATATATTCAGGAAAAAACGCATACGCCCTTTTTGGCCAAGGGCATCATTGTCGAGGTTTTGCCGCTTTTCCCATGCTTTAAAGGCGATTCGAATCTACCTCCTGAAATCTGTTTCCTGCAATTCTGCCTTGCTTTCAAATCCTCTTCGTTGTCTTCCATCAATATATTTGTGGACGAGAGTTATCATTGATAACTCTGCAGGTTTGTGAATTGCAGTGCCCCTGAGCTCCATTTTTCAACTCGCTTTCTTGGGAGCTGCCCGCAAAAGCGCAGGATTGCTTTAGGCCCTATTCTGGTTCCGGGCGGAAGGCTGAGCCTGTGGTTAATTCTTCTTCCTGATGGGAAAATAGAGTGACCTGTGCCTGTCCCAACACCTAAAGCTAGTGTCTCATTGGTTCCCCCTCTTCCCGTTCATCCTCAGGACAAATTGCAACCTGTACGGAACAGGAGGTTAAAGGTGCTGATTCTCCAAGGAGGGAGATTGCTAGTAAAGCGGCTGGAATGGCGAACCCGAGCACAAGGAGATGAGAAATGAGGTGCGTTTTAGAAACCTTTCCCGATCACACGGTGTACCATCTTCTGGGTTTCTCATGCACGTTTTCGAAGTAGGAAGATTCCCTTGAACCTGGAGATTTGGGACCGATGGGATGGGAACCACGCAGTTTTAATTTAAAGGGTCTGCGTTTGCTCACCCAACCTCACCAAACCTCTCAGCCCCAAGAGTGTCCACCCTTATGTCTCAATCAGCTGTGGGTCTACATATGGTCAATCCAGGTGGCATCACAGCCCCTGAACGAATTTAGTAAGAATTTCTCTATCTTTCACTGTCTTTGTTTCACGGGTTTTTAAAAGTGATTGATTTTTATAAAGGGGTTTAGCTGCTTTTCACTGCTGTGTTTATGCCGCTTTACAGCCAATTGACTCACTTACAGTGAGATATCAATACATAGGTTTTAAGATTCTTACTAGTCAGATATTATCTTGGGCGGTGAATAGGGGGTGTTGAGTCCAGTTCACTGAGCAAGGAGTAGGTCGTGTCTATTACATATTGGGTTTATGGAACGGTATCTGAGCTAATTTGAAACCCTTGTTTTATGCATCACCCCACCTCACCTTTCCCGTTAAGCAGCCATAGTGTGTTTTCTAAACGTGTGACTCTGTTCTGTTTTGTAATTCAGTTCAAGGGTAGCGGTTTTTACATTCCCTCTATAAGTGATATCTTATGATAAGTGTCTTTTTCTGTGTGACTTATTTCACTTAGAATCGTCATACCTAAATTCACTCATCATGCTGCTACTAGCCTTATGACGTTGATTTCATGGCTGAGTGATATCCCATTGTACATAAGGACTACAACTTCTTTATCCATTTTTCTCTTTCTTGGGATATTTACGTTGCAACGAAGTGGAGGTTCTTGTCAACAGAGCAGCCCTAAATTTTGGGGTGCCTGTGTCTTGCTGATTTTTAGTTTTCCCAATTTATACGCCCATGAGTGGAAGTGCCCTATGCTCTCTAAGCTGAGTTTTTTCGATGTTTCAGGACACACCGTACACTTCTCCAGAGTGGCGGTTCGCAATTTACATCCCGCCCATCAGCGTAGCAAGGCTCCCGTTTCTCCATGGCCTGTCCTGCATTTCTGGTTTTGACACTTTATTCAGCATGGCCCTTTTGACCGATGGGAAGCGAGACTTCTTTGTAGCGCTGATTTGCCTTTCCAGGTTGCTTGGTTGGCCAAAAAGGGCGTATGCGTTTTTTCCTGAATATATTCAGGAAAAAACGCATACGCCCTTTTTGGCCAAGGGCATCATTGTCGAGGTTTTGCCGCTTTTCCCGTGCTTTAAAGGCGATTCGAATCTACCTCCTGAAATCTGTTTCCTGCAATTCTGCCTTGCTTTCAAATCCTCTTCGTTGTCTTCCATCAATATATTTGTGGACGAGAGTTATCATTTATAACTCTGCAGGTTTGTGAATTGCAGTGCCCCTGAGCTCCATTTTTCAACTCGCTTTTTTGGCAGCTGGCCGCAAAAGCGCAGGATTGCTTTAGGCCCTATTCTGGTTCCGGGCGGAAGGCTGAGCCTGTGGTTAATTCTTCTTCCTGATGGGAAAATAGAGTGACCTGTGCCTGTCCCAACACCTAAAGCTAGTGTCTCATTGGTTCCCCCTCTTCCCGTTCATCCTCAGGACAAATTGCAACCTGTACGGAACAGGAGGTTAAAGGTGCTGATTCTCCAAGGAGGGAGATTGCTAGTAAAGCGGCTGGAATGGCGAACCCGAGCACAAGGAGATGAGAAATGAGGTGCGTTTTAGAAACCTTTCCCGATCACACGGTGTACCATCTTCTGGGTTTCTCATGCACGTTTTCGAAGTAGGAAGATGCCCTTGAACCTGGAGATTTGGGACCCATGGGATGGGAACCACGCAGTATTACTTTAAAGGGTCTGCGTTTGCTCACCCAACCTCACGAAACCTCTCAGGCCAAGAGTGTCCACCCTTATGTCTCAATCAGCTGTGGGTCTAGATATGGTCAATCCAGGTGGCATCACAGCCCCTGAACGAATTTAGTAAGAATTTCTCTATCTTTCACTGTCTTTGTTTCACGGGTTTTTAATAGTGATTGATTTTTATAAAGGGGTTTAGCTGCTTTTCACTGCTGTGTTTATGCCGCTTTACACCCAATTGACTCACTTACAGAGAGATATCAATACATAGGTTTTAAGATTCTTAACTAGTCAGATATATTCTTGGGTGGTGAATAGGGGGTGTTGAGTCCAGTTCACTGAGCAAGGATTAGGTCGTGTCTATTACATATTGGGTTTATGGAACGGTATCTGAGCTAATTTGAAACCCTTGTTTTATGCATCACCCCACCTCACCTTTCCCGTTAAGCAGCCATAGTGTGTTTTCTAAACGTGTGACTCTGTTCTGTTTTGTAATTCAGTTCAAGGGTCGCGGTTTTTACATTCCCTCTATAAGTGATATCTTATGGTAAGTGTCTTTTTCTGTGTGACTTATTTCACTTAGAATCGTCGTACCTAAATCCACTCATCATGCTGCTACTAGCCTTATGACGTTGATTTCATGGCTGAGTGATATTCCATTGTACATAAGGACCACAACTTCTTTATCCATTTTTCTCTTTCCTGGGATATTTAAGGTGTAACGAAGTGGAGGTTCTTGTCAACAGAGCAGCCCTAAACTTTGGGGTGCCTGTGTCTTGCTGATTTTTAGTTTTCCCAATTTATACGCCCATGACTGGAAGTGCCCTATGCTCTCTAAGCTGAGTTTTTTCGATGTTTCAGGACACACCGTACACTTCTCCAGAGTGGCTGTTGGCAATTTACATCCCGCCCATCAGCGTAGCAAGGCTCCCGTTTCTCCATGGCCTGTCCTGCATTTCTGGGTTTGACACTTTATTCAGCGTGGCCTATTTGACCGATGGGAAGTGAGACTTCTTTGTAGCGCTGATTTGCCTTTCCAGGTTGCTTGGTTGGCCAAAAAGGGCGTATGCGTTTTTTCCTGAATATATTCAGGAAAATACGCATACGCCCTTTTTGGCCAAGGGCATCATTGTCGAGGTTTTGCCACTTTTCCCGTGCTTTAAAGGCGATTCGAATCTACCTCCTGAAATCTGTTTCCTGCAATTCTGCCTTGCTTTCAAATCCTCTTCGTTGTCTTCCGTCAATATATTTGTGGACGAGAGTTATCATTTATAACTCTGCAGGTTTGTGAATTGCAGTGCCCCTGACCTCCATTTTTCAACTCGCTTTCTCGGGAGCTGGCCGCAAAAGCGCAGGATTACTTCAGGCCCTATTCTGGTCCCGGGCGGAAGGCTGAGCCTGTGGTTAATTCTTCTTCCTGATGGGAAAATAGAGTGACCTGTGCCTGTCCCCACACCTAGAGCTAGTGTCTCATTGGTTCCCCCTCTTCCCGTTCATCCTCAGGACAAATTGCAACCTGTACGGAACAGGAGGTTAAAGGTGCTGATTCTCCAAGGAGGGTGATTGCTAGTAAAGCGGCTGGAATGGCGAACCCGAGCACAAGGAGATGAGAAATGAGGTGCGTTTTAGAAACCTTTCCCGATCACACGGTGTACCATCTTCTGGGATTCTCATGCATGTTTTCGATGTAGGAAGATGCCCTTGAACCAGGAGATTTGGGACCCATGGGATGGGTACCACGCAGTATTACTCTAAAGGGTCTGCGTTTGCTCACCCAACCTCACCAAACCTCTCAGCCCCAAGAGTGTCCACCCTTATGTCTCAATCAGCTGTGGGTCTAGATATGGTTAATCCAGGTGGCATCACAGCCCCTGAACGAATTTAGTAAGTATTTCTCTATCTTTCACTGTCTTTGTTTCACGGGTTTTTAAAAGTGATTGATTTTTATAAAGGGGTTTAGCTGCTTTTCACTGCTGTGTTTATGCCGCTTTACACCCACTTGACTCACTTACAGAGAGATATCAATATATAGGTTTTAAGATTCTTACTAATCAGATATATTCTTGGGCGGTGAATAGGTGGTGTTGAGTCCAGTTCACTGAGCAAGGAGTACGTCGTGTCTATTACATATTGGGTTTATGGAACGGTATCTGAGCTAATTTGAAACCCTTGTTTTATGCATCACCCCACCTCACCTTTCCCTTTAAGCAGCCATAGTGTGTTTTCTAAACGTGTGACTCTGTTCTGTTTTGTAATTCAGTTCAAGGGTAGCGGTTTTTACATTCCCTCTATAAGTGATATCTTATGATAAGTGTCTTTTTCTGTGTGACTTATTTCACTTAGAATCGTCATACCTAAATTCACTCATCATGCTGCTACTAGCCTTATGACGTTGATTTCATGGCTGAGTGATATCCCATTGTACATAAGGACTACAACTTCTTTATCCATTTTTCTCTTTCTTGGGATATTTACGTTGCAACGAAGTGGAGGTTCTTGTCAACAGAGCAGCCCTAAATTTTGGGGTGCCTGTGTCTTGCTGATTTTTAGTTTTCCCAATTTATACGCCCATGAGTGGAAGTGCCCTATGCTCTCTAAGCTGAGTTTTTTCGATGTTTCAGGACACACCGTACACTTCTCCAGAGTGGCGGTTCGCAATTTACATCCCGCCCATCAGCGTAGCAAGGCTCCCGTTTCTCCATGGCCTGTCCTGCATTTCTGGTTTTGACACTTTATTCAGCATGGCCCTTTTGACCGATGGGAAGCGAGACTTCTTTGTAGCGCTGATTTGCCTTTCCAGGTTGCTTGGTTGGCCAAAAAGGGCGTATGCGTTTTTTCCTGAATATATTCAGGAAAAAACGCATACGGCCTTTTTGGCCAAGGGCATCATTGTCGAGGTTTTGCCGCTTTTCCCGTGCTTTAAAGGCGATTCGAATCTACCTCCTGAAATCTGTTTCCTGCAATTCTGCCTTGCTTTCAAATCCTCTTTGTTGTCTTCCATCAATATATTTGTGGACGAGAGTTATCATTTATAACTCTGCAGGTTTGTGAATTGCAGTGCCCCTGAGCTACATTTTTCAACTCGCTTTCTTGGGAGCTGGCCGCAAAAGCGCAGGATTGCTTTAGGCCCTATTCTGGTTCCGGGCGGAAGGCTGAGCCTGTGGTTAATTCTTCTTCCTGATGGGAAAATAGAGTGACCTGTGCCTGTCCCAACACCTAAAGCTAGTGTCTCATTGGTTCCCCCTCTTCCCGTTCATCCTCAGGACAAATTGCAACCTGTACGGAACAGGAGGTTAAAGGTGCTGATTCCCCAAGGAGGGAGATTGCTAGTAAAGCGGCTGGAATGGCGAACCCGAGCACAAGGAGATGAGAAATGAGGTGCGTTTTAGAAACCTTTCCCGATCACACGGTGTACCATCTTCTGCGTTTCTCATGCACGTTTTCGAAGTAGGAAGATGCCCTTGAACCTGGAGATTTGGGACCCATGGGATGGGAACCACGCAGTTTTACTTTAAAGGGTCTGCCTTTGCTCACCCAACCCCACCAAACCTCTCAGCCCCAAGAGTGTCCACCCTTATGTCTCAATCAGCTGTGGGTCTAGATATGGTCAATCCAGGTGGCATCACAGCCCCTGAACGAATTTAGTAAGAATTTCTCTCTCTTTCACTGTCTTTGTTTCACGGGTTTTTAAAAGTGATTGATTTTTATAAAGGGGTTTAGCTGCTTTTCACTGCTGTGTTTATGCCGCTTTACACCCACTTGACTCACTTACAGAGAGATATCAATACATAGGTTTTAAGATTCTTACTAGTCAGATATATTCTTGGGCGGTGAATAGGGGGTGTTGAGTCCAGTTCACTGAGCAAGGAGTAGGTCGTGTCTATTACATATTGGGTTTATGGAACGGTATCTGAGCTAATTTGAAACCCTTGTTTTATGCATCACCCCACCTCACCTTTCCCGTTAAGCAGCCATAGTGTGTTTTCTAAACGTGTGACTCTGTTCTGTTTTGTAATTCAGTTCAAGGGTAGCGGTTTTTACATTCCCTCTATAAGTGATATCTTATGATAAGTGTCTTTTTCTGTGTGACTTATTTCACTTAGAATCGTCGTACCTAAATCCACTCATCCTGCTGCTACTAGCCTTATGACGTTGATTTCATGGCTGAGTGATATCCCATTGCACATAAGGACTACAACTTCTTTATCCATTTTTCTCTTTGTTGGGATATTTACGTTGCAACGAAGTGGAGGTTCTTGTCAACAGAGCAGCCCTAAATTTTGGGGTGCCTGTGTCTTGCTGATTTTTAGTTTTCCCAATTTATACGCCCATGAGTGGAAGTGCCCTATGCTCTCTAAGCTGAGTTTTTTCGATGTTTCAGGACACACCGTACACTTCTCCAGAGTGGCGGTTCGCAATTTACATCCCGCCCATCAGCGTAGCAAGGCTCCCGTTTCTCCATGGCCTGTCCTGCATTTCTGGTTTTGACACTTTATTCAGCATGGCCCTTTTGACCGATGGGAAGCGAGACTTCTTTGTAGCGCTGATTTGCCTTTCCAGGTTGCTTGGTTGGCCAAAAAGGGCGTATGCGTTTTTTCCTGAATATATTCAGGAAAAAACGCATACGCCCTTTTTGGCCAAGGGCATCATTGTCGAGGTTTTGCCGCTTTTCCCGTGCTTTAAAGGCGATTCGAATCTACCTCCTGAAATCTGTTTCCTGCAATTCTGCCTTGCTTTCAAATCCTCTTCGTTGTCTTCCATCAATATATTTGTGGACGAGAGTTATCATTTATAACTCTGCAGGTTTGTGAATTGCAGTGCCCCTGAGCTCCATTTTTCAACTCGCTTTCTCGGGAGCTGGCCGCAAAAGCGCAGGATTACTTCAGGCCCTATTCTGGTCCCGGGCGGAAGGCTGAGCCTGTGGTTAATTCTTCTTCCTGATGGGAAAATAGAGTGACCTGTGCCTGTCCCAACACCTAAAGCTAGTGTCTCATTGGTTCCCCCTCTTCCCGTTCATCCTCAGGACAAATTGCAACCTGTACGGAACAGGAGGTTAAAGGTGCTGATTCTCCAAGGAGGGAGATTGCTAGTAAAGCGGCTGGAATGGCGAACCCGAGCACAAGGAGATGAGAAATGAGGTGCGTTTTAGAAACCTTTCCCGATCACACGGTGTACCATCTTCTGCGTTTCTCATGCACGTTTTCGAAGTAGGAAGATGCCCTTGAACCTGGAGATTTGGGACCCATGGGATGGGAACCACGCAGTATTACTTTAAAGGGTCTGCGTTTGCTCACCCAACCTCACCAAACCTCTCAGCCCCAAGAGTGTCCACCCTTATGTCTCAATCAGCTGTGGGTCTAGATATGGTCAATCCAGGTGGCATCACAGCCCCTGAACGAATTTAGTAAGAATTTCTCTCTCTTTCACTGTCTTTGTTTCACGGGTTTTTAAAAGTGATTGATTTTTATAAAGGGGTTTAGCTGCTTTTCACTGCTGTGTTTATGCCGCTTTACACCCACTTGACTCACTTACAGAGAGATATCAATACATAGGTTTTAAGATTCTTACTAGTCAGATATATTCTTGGGCGGTGAATAGGGGGTGTTGAGTCCAGTTCACTGAGCAAGGAGTAGGTCGTGTCTATTACATATTGGGTTTATGGAACGGTATCTGAGCTAATTTGAAACCCTTGTTTTATGCATCACCCCACCTCACCTTTCCCGTTAAGCAGCCATAGTGTGTTTTCTAAACGTGTGACTCTGTTCTGTTTTGTAATTCAGTTCAAGGGTAGCGGTTTTTACATTCCCTCTATAAGTGATATCTTATGATAAGTGTCTTTTTCTGTGTGACTTATTTCACTTAGAATCGTCGTACCTAAATCCACTCATCATGCTGCTACTAGCCTTATGACGTTGATTTCATGTCTGAGTGATATTCCATTGTACATAAGGACCACAACTTCTTTATCCATTTTTCTCTTTCCTGGGATATTTAAGGTGTAACGAAGTGGAGGTTCTTGTCAACAGAGCAGCCCTAAACTTTGGGGTGCCTGTGTCTTGCTGATTTTTAGTTTTCCCAATTTATACGCCCATGAGTGGAAGTGCCCTATGCTCTCTAAGCTGAGTTTTTTCGATGTCTCAGGACACACCGTACACTTCTCCAGAGTGGCTGTTGGCAATTTACATCCCGCCCATCAGCGTAGCAAGGCTCCCGTTTCTCCATGGCCTGTCCTGCATTTCTGGGTTTGACACTTTATTCAGCGTGGCCTATTTGACCGATGGGAAGCGAGACTTCTTTGTAGCGCTGATTTGCCTTTCCAGGTTGCTTGGTTGGCCAAAAAGGGCGTATGCGTTTTTTCCTGAATATATTCAGGAAAAAACGCATACGCCCTTTTTGGCCAAGGGCATCATTGTCGAGGTTTTGCCGCTTTTCCCGTGCTTTAAAGGCGATTCGAATCTACCTCCTGAAATCTGTTTCCTGCAATTCTGCCTTGCTTTCAAATCCTCTTCGTTGCCCACCCTCAATATATTTGTGGACGAGATTTATCATTTATAACTCTGCAGGTTTGTGAATTGCAGTGCCCCTGAGCTCCATTTTTCAACTCGCTTTCTTGGGAGCTGGCCGCAAAAGCGCAGGATTGCTTCAGGCCCTATTCTGGTTCCGGGCGGAAGGCTGAGCCTGTGGTTAATTCTTCTTCCTGATGGGAAAATAGAGTGACCTGTGCCTGTCCCAACACCTAAAGCTAGTGTCTCATTGGTTCCCCCTCTTCCCGTTCATCCTCAGGACAAATTGCAACCTGTACGGAACAGGAGGTTAAAGGTGCTGATTCTCCAAGGAGGGAGATTGCTAGTAAAGCGGCTGGAATGGCGAACCCGAGCACAAGGAGATGAGAAATGAGGTGCGTTTTAGAAACCTTTCCCGATCACACGGTGTACCATCTTCTGCGTTTCTCATGCACGTTTTCGAAGTAGGAAGATGCCCTTGAACCTGGAGATTTGGGACCCATGGGATGGGAACCACGCAGTTTTACTTTAAAGGGTCTGCCTTTGCTCACCCAACCTCACCAAACCTCTCAGCCCCAAGAGTGTCCACCCTTATGCCTCAATCAGCTGTGGGTCTAGATATGGTCAATCCAGGTGGCATCACAGCCCCTGAACGAATTTAGTAAGAATTTCTCTCTCTTTCACTGTCTTTGTTTCACGGGTTTTTAAAAGTGATTGATTTTTATAAAGGGGTTTAGCTGCTTTTCACTGCTGTGTTTATGCCGCTTTACACCCACTTGACTCACTTACAGAGAGATATCAATACATAGGTTTTAAGATTCTTACTAGTCAGATATATTCTTGGGCGGTGAATAGGGGGTGTTGAGTCCAGTTCACTGAGCAAGGAGTAGGTCGTGTCTATTACATATTGGGTTTATGGAACGGTATCTGAGCTAATTTGAAACCCTTGTTTTATGCATCACCCCACCTCACCTTTCCCGTTAAGCAGCCATAGTGTGTTTTCTAAACATGTGACTCTGTTCTGTTTTGTAATTCAGTTCAAGGGTAGCGGTTTTTACATTCCCTCTATAAGTGATATCTTATGATAAGTGTCTTTTTCTGTGTGACTTATTTCACTTAGAATCGTCGTACCTAAATCCACTCATCATGCTGCTACTAGCCTTATGACGTTGATTTCATGTCTGAGTGATATTCCATTGTACATAAGGACCACAACTTCTTTATCCATTTTTCTCTTTCCTGGGATATTTAAGGTGTAACGAAGTGGAGGTTCTTGTCAACAGAGCAGCCCTAAACTTTGGGGTGCCTGTGTCTTGCTGATTTTTAGTTTTCCCAATTTATACGCCCATGAGTGGAAGTGCCCTATGCTCTCTAAGCTGAGTTTTTTCGATGTCTCAGGACACACCGTACACTTCTCCAGAGTGGCTGTTGGCAATTTACATCCCGCCCATCAGCGTAGCAAGGCTCCCGTTTCTCCATGGCCTGTCCTGCATTTCTGGGTTTGACACTTTATTCAGCGTGGCCTATTTGACCGATGGGAAGCGAGACTTCTTTGTAGCGCTGATTTGCCTTTCCAGGTTGCTTGGTTGGCCAAAAAGGGCGTATGCGTTTTTTCCTGAATATATTCAGGAAAAAACGCATACGCCCTTTTTGGCCAAGGGCATCATTGTCGAGGTTTTGCCGCTTTTCCCGTGCTTTAAAGGCGATTCGAATCTACCTCCTGAAATCTGTTTCCTGCAATTCTGCCTTGCTTTCAAATCCTCTTCGTTGCCCACCCTCAATATATTTGTGGACGAGATTTATCATTTATAACTCTGCAGGTTTGTGAATTGCAGTGCCCCTGAGCTCCATTTTTCAACTCGCTTTCTTGGGAGCTGGCCGCAAAAGCGCAGGATTGCTTCAGGCCCTATTCTGGTTCCGGGCGGAAGGCTGAGCCTGTGGTTAATTCTTCTTCCTGATGGGAAAATAGAGTGACCTGTGCCTGTCCCAACACCTAAAGCTAGTGTCTCATTGGTTCCCCCTCTTCCCGTTCATCCTCAGGACAAATTGCAACCTGTACGGAACAGGAGGTTAAAGGTGCTGATTCTCCAAGGAGGGAGATTGCTAGTAAAGCGGCTGGAATGGCGAACCCGAGCACAAGGAGATGAGAAATGAGGTGCGTTTTAGAAACCTTTCCCGATCACACGGTGTACCATCTTCTGCGTTTCTCATGCACGTTTTCGAAGTAGGAAGATGCCCTTGAACCTGGAGATTTGGGACCCATGGGATGGGAACCACGCAGTTTTACTTTAAAGGGTCTGCCTTTGCTCACCCAACCTCACCAAACCTCTCAGCCCCAAGAGTGTCCACCCTTATGCCTCAATCAGCTGTGGGTCTAGATATGGTCAATCCAGGTGGCATCACAGCCCCTGAACGAATTTAGTAAGAATTTCTCTATCTTTCACTGTCTTTGTTTCACGGGTTTTTAAAAGTGATTGATTTTTATAAAGGGGTTTAGCTGCTTTTCACTGCTGTGTTTATGCCGCTTTACACCCACTTGACTCACTTACAGAGAGATATCAATACATAGGTTTTAAGATTCTTACTAGTCAGATATATTCTTGGGCGGTGAATAGGGGGTGTTGAGTCCAGTTCACTGAGCAAGGAGTAGGTCGTGTCTATTACATATTGGGTTTATGGAACGGTATCTGAGCTAATTTGAAACCCTTGTTTTATGCATCACCCCACCTCACCTTTCCCGTTAAGCAGCCATAGTGTGTTTTCTAAACGTGTGACTCTGTTCTGTTTTGTAATTCAGTTCAAGGGTAGCGGTTTTTACATTCCCTCTATAAGTGATATCTTATGGTAAGTGTCTTTTTCTGTGTGACTTATTTCACTTAGAATCGTCATACCTAAATTCACTCATCATGCTGCTACTAGCCTTATGACGTTGATTTCATGGCTGAGTAATATCCCATTGTACATAAGGACTACAACTTCTTTATCCATTTTTCTCTTTCTTGGGATATTTACGTTGCAACGAAGTGGAGGTTCTTGTCAACAGAGCAGCCCTAAATTTTGGGGTGCCTGTGTCTTGCTGATTTTTAGTTTTCCCAATTTATACGCCCATGAGTGGAAGTGCCCTATGCTCTCTAAGCTGAGTTTTTTCGATGTTTCAGGACACACCGTACACTTCTCCAGAGTGGCGGTTCGCAATTTACATCCCGCCCATCAGCGTAGCAAGGCTCCCGTTTCTCCATGGCCTGTCCTGCATTTCTGGTTTTGACACTTTATTCAGCATGGCCCTTTTGACCGATGGGAAGCGAGACTTCTTTGTAGCGCTGATTTGCCTTTCCAGGTTGCTTGGTTGGCCAAAAAGGGCGTATGCGTTTTTTCCTGAATATATTCAGGAAAAAACGCATACGCCCTTTTTGGCCAAGGGCATCATTGTCGAGGTTTTGCCGCTTTTCCCGTGCTTTAGAGGCGATTCGAATCTACCTCCTGAAATCTGTTTCCTGCAATTCTGCCTTGCTTTCAAATCCTCTTCGTTGTCTTCCATCAATATATTTGTGGACGAGAGTTATCATTTATAACTCTGCAGGTTTGTGAATTGCAGTGCCCCTGAGCTCCATTTTTCAACTCGCTTTCTTGGGAGCTGGCCGCAAAAGCGCAGGATTGCTTCAGGCCCTATTCTGGTCCCGGGCGGCAGGCTGAGCCTGTGGTTAATTCTTCTTTCTGATGGGAAAATAGAGTGACCTGTGCCTGTCCCAACACCTAGAGCTAGTGTCTCATTGGTTCGCCCTCTTCCCGTTCATCCTCAGGACAAATTGCAACCTGTACGGAACAGGAGGTTAAAGGTGCTGATTCTCCAAGGAGGGAGATTGCTAGTAAAGCGGCTGGAATGGCGAACCCGAGCACAAGGAGATGAGAAATGAGGTGCGTTTTAGAAACCTTTCCCGATCACACGGTGTACCATCTTCTGCGTTTCTCATGCAGGTTTTCGAAGTAGGAAGATGCCCTTGAACCTGGAGATTTGGGACCCATGGGATGGGAACCACGCAGTATTACTTTAAAGGGTCTGCGTTTGCTCACCCAACCTCACCAAACCTCTCAGCCCCAAGAGTGTCCACCCTTATGTCTCAATCAGCTGTGGGTCTAGATATGGTCAATCCAGGTGGCATCACAGCCCCTGAACGAATTTAGTAAGAATTTCTCTATCTTTCACAGTCTTTGTTTCACGGGTTTTTAATAGTGATTGATTTTTATAAAGGGGTTTAGCTGCTTTTCACTGCTGTGTTTATGCCGCTTTACACCCACTTGACTCACTTACAGAGAGATATCAATACATAGGTTTTAAGATTCTTACTAGTCAGATATAATCTTTGGCGGTGAATAGGGGGTGTTGAGTCCAGTTCACTGAGCAAGGATTAGGTCGTGTCTATTACATATTGGGTTTATGGAACGGTATCTGAGCTAATTTGAAACCCTTGTTTTATGCATCACCCCACCTCACCTTTCCCGTTAAGCAGCCATAGTGTGTTTTCTAAACGTGTGACTCTGTTCTGTTTTGTAATTCAGTTCAAGGGTCACGGTTTTTACATTCCCTCTATAAGTGATATCTTATGGTAAGTGTCTTTTTCTGTGTGACTTATTTCACTTAGAATCGTCATACCTAAATTCACTCATCATGCTGCTACTAGCCTTATGACGTTGATTTCATGGCTGAGTGATATCCCATTGTACATAAGGACTACAACTTCTTTATCTATTTTTCTCTTTGTTGGGATATTTACGTTGCAACGAAGTGGAGGTTCTTGTCAACAGAGCAGCCCTAAATTTTGGGGTGCCTGTGTCTTGCTGATTTTTAGTTTTCCCAATTTATACGCCCATGAGTGGAAGTGCCCTATGCTCTCTAAGCTGAGTTTTTTCGATGTTTCAGGACACACCGTACACTTCTCCAGAGTGGCGGTTCGCAATTTACATCCCGCCCATCAGCGTAGCAAGGCTCCCGTTTCTCCATGGCCTGTCCTGCATTTCTGGTTTTGACACTTTATTCAGCATGGCCCTTTTGACCGATGGGAAGCGAGACTTCTTTGTAGCGCTGATTTGCCTTTCCAGGTTGCTTGGTTGGCCAAAAAGGGCGTATGCGTTTTTTCCTGAATATATTCAGGAAAAAACGCATACGCCCTTTTTGGCCAAGGGCATCATTGTCGAGGTTTTGCCGCATTTCCCATGCTTTAAAGGCGATTCGAATCTACCTCCTGAAATCTGTTTCCTGCAATTCTGCCTTGCTTTCAAATCCTCTTCGTTGTCTTCCATCAATATATTTGTGGACGAGAGTTATCATTTATAACTCTGCAGGTTTGTGAATTGCAGTGCCCCTGAGCTCCATTTTTCAACTCGCTTTCTTGGGAGCTGGCCGCAAAAGCGCAGGATTGCTTTAGGCCCTATTCTGGTTCCGGGCGGAAGGCTGAGCCTGTGGTTAATTCTTCTTCCTGATGGGAAAATAGAGTGACCTGTGCCTGTCCCAACACCTAAAGCTAGTGTCTCATTGGTTCCCCCTCTTCCCGTTCATCCTCAGGACAAATTGCAACCTGTACGGAACAGGAGGTTAAAGGTGCTGATTCTCCAAGGAGGGAGATTGCTAGTAAAGCGGCTGGAATGGCGAACCCGAGCACAAGGAGATGAGAAATGAGGTGCGTTTTAGAAACCTTTCCCGATCACACGGTGTACCATCTTCTGGGTTTCTCATGCACGTTTTCGAAGTAGGAAGATGCCCTTGAACCTGGAGATTTGGGACCGATGGGATGGGAACCACGCAGTTTTAATTTAAAGGGTCTGCGTTTGCTCACCCAACCTCACCAAACCTCTCAGCCCCAAGAGTGTCCACCCTTATGTCTCAATCAGCTGTGGGTCTACATATGGTCAATCCAGGTGGCATCACAGCCCCTGAACGAATTTAGTAAGAATTTCTCTATCTTTCACTGTCTTTGTTTCACGGGTTTTTAAAAGTGATTGATTTTTATAAAGGGGTTTAGCTGCTTTTCACTGCTGTGTTTATGCCGCTTTACAGCCAATTGACTCACTTACAGTGAGATATCAATACATAGGTTTTAAGATTCTTACTAGTCAGATATTATCTTGGGCGGTGAATAGGGGGTGTTGAGTCCAGTTCACTGAGCAAGGAGTACGTCGTGTCTATTACATATTGGGTTTATGGAACGGTATCTGAACTAATTTGAAACCCTTGTTTTATGCATCACCCCACCTCACCTTTCCCGTTAAGCAGCCATAGTGTGTTTTCTAAACGTGTGACTCTGTTCTGTTTTGTAATTCAGTTCAAGGGTAGCGGTTTTTACATTCCCTCTATAAGTGATATCTTATGATAAGTGTCTTTTTCTGTGTGACTTATTTCACTTAGAATCGTCATACCTAAATTCACTCATCATGCTGCTACTAGCCTTATGACGTTGATTTCATGGCTGAGTGATATCCCATTGTACATAAGGACTACAACTTCTTTATCCATTTTTCTCTTTCTTGGGATATTTACGTTGCAACGAAGTGGAGGTTCTTGTCAACAGAGCAGCCCTAAATTTTGGGGTGCCTGTGTCTTGCTGATTTTTAGTTTTCCCAATTTATACGCCCATGAGTGGAAGTGCCCTATGCTCTCTAAGCTGAGTTTTTTCGATGTTTCAGGACACACCGTACACTTCTCCAGAGTGGCGGTTCGCAATTTACATCCCGCCCATCAGCGTAGCAAGGCTCCCGTTTCTCCATGGCCTGTCCTGCATTTCTGGTTTTGACACTTTATTCAGCATGGCCCTTTTGACCGATGGGAAGCGAGACTTCTTTGTAGCGCTGATTTGCCTTTCCAGGTTGCTTGGTTGGCCAAAAAGGGCGTATGCGTTTTTTCCTGAATATATTCAGGAAAAAACGCATACGCCCTTTTTGGCCAAGGGCATCATTGTCGAGGTTTTGCCGCTTTTCCCGTGCTTTAAAGGCGATTCGAATCTACCTCCTGAAATCTGTTTCCTGCAATTCTGCCTTGCTTTCAAATCCTCTTCGTTGTCTTCCATCAATATATTTGTGGACGAGAGTTATCATTTATAACTCTGCAGGTTTGTGAATTGCAGTGCCCCTGAGCTCCATTTTTCAACTCGCTTTTTTGGCAGCTGGCCGCAAAAGCGCAGGATTGCTTTAGGCCCTATTCTGGTTCCGGGCGGAAGGCTGAGCCTGTGGTTAATTCTTCTTCCTGATGGGAAAATAGAGTGACCTGTGCCTGTCCCAACACCTAAAGCTAGTGTCTCATTGGTTCCCCCTCTTCCCGTTCATCCTCAGGACAAATTGCAACCTGTACGGAACAGGAGGTTAAAGGTGCTGATTCTCCAAGGAGGGAGATTGCTAGTAAAGCGGCTGGAATGGCGAACCCGAGCACAAGGAGATGAGAAATGAGGTGCGTTTTAGAAACCTTTCCCGATCACACGGTGTACCATCTTCTGGGTTTCTCATGCACGTTTTCGAAGTAGGAAGATGCCCTTGAACCTGGAGATTTGGGACCCATGGGATGGGAACCACGCAGTATTACTTTAAAGGGTCTGCGTTTGCTCACCCAACCTCACGAAACCTCTCAGCCCCAAGAGTGTCCACCCTTATGTCTCAATCAGCTGTGGGTCTACATATGGTCAATCCAGGTGGCATCACAGCCCCTGAACGAATTTAGTAAGAATTTCTCTATCTTTCACAGTCTTTGTTTCACGGGTTTTTAATAGTGATTGATTTTTATAAAGGGGTTTAGCTGCTTTTCACTGCTGTGTTTATGCCGCTTTACACCCACTTGACTCACTTACAGAGAGATATCAATACATAGGTTTTAAGATTCTTACTAGTCAGATATAATCTTGGGCGGTGAATAGGGGGTGTTGAGTCCAGTTCACTGAGCAAGGATTAGGTCGTGTCTATTACATATTGGGTTTATGGAACGGTATCTGAGCTAATTTGAAACCCTTGTTTTATGCATCACCCCACCTCACCTTTCCCGTTAAGCAGCCATAGTGTGTTTTCTAAACGTGTGACTCTGTTCTGTTTTGTAATTCAGTTCAAGGGTCACGGTTTTTACATTCCCTCTATAAGTGATATCTTATGGTAAGTGTCTTTTTCTGTGTGACTTATTTCACTTAGAATCGTCATACCTAAATTCACTCATCATGCTGCTACTAGCCTTATGACGTTGATTTCATGGCTGAGTGATATCCCATTGTACATAAGGACTACAACTTCTTTATCTATTTTTCTCTTTGTTGGGATATTTACGTTGCAACGAAGTGGAGGTTCTTGTCAACAGAGCAGCCCTAAATTTTGGGGTGCCTGTGTCTTGCTGATTTTTAGTTTTCCCAATTTATACGCCCATGAGTGGAAGTGCCCTATGCTCTCTAAGCTGAGTTTTTTCGATGTTTCAGGACACACCGTACACTTCTCCAGAGTGGCGGTTCGCAATTTACATCCCGCCCATCAGCGTAGCAAGGCTCCCGTTTCTCCATGGCCTGTCCTGCATTTCTGGTTTTGACACTTTATTCAGCATGGCCCTTTTGACCGATGGGAAGCGAGACTTCTTTGTAGCGCTGATTTGCCTTTCCAGGTTGCTTGGTTGGCCAAAAAGGGCGTATGCGTTTTTTCCTGAATATATTCAGGAAAAAACG
The DNA here is from genome assembly GCF_965194805.1 of Balaenoptera borealis. Taxonomy (NCBI): domain Eukaryota; kingdom Metazoa; phylum Chordata; class Mammalia; order Artiodactyla; family Balaenopteridae; genus Balaenoptera; species Balaenoptera borealis. The sequence goes on along the minus strand of NW_028123744.1, from coordinate 24,409 downwards.
CATACGCCCTTTTTGGCCAAGGGCATCATTGTCGAGGTTTTGCCGCTTTTCCCATGCTTTAAAGGCGATTCGAATCTACCTCCTGAAATCTGTTTCCTGCAATTCTGCCTTGCTTTCAAATCCTCTTCGTTGTCTTCCATCAATATATTTGTGGACGAGAGTTATCATTTATAACTCTGCAGGTTTGTGAATTGCAGTGCCCCTGAGCTCCATTTTTCAACTCGCTTTCTTGGGAGCTGGCCGCAAAAGCGCAGGATTGCTTTAGGCCCTATTCTGGTTCCGGGCGGAAGGCTGAGCCTGTGGTTAATTCTTCTTCCTGATGGGAAAATAGAGTGACCTGTGCCTGTCCCAACACCTAAAGCTAGTGTCTCATTGGTTCCCCCTCTTCCCGTTCATCCTCAGGACAAATTGCAACCTGTACGGAACAGGAGGTTAAAGGTGCTGATTCTCCAAGGAGGGAGATTGCTAGTAAAGCGGCTGGAATGGCGAACCCGAGCACAAGGAGATGAGAAATGAGGTGCGTTTTAGAAACCTTTCCCGATCACACGGTGTACCATCTTCTGGGTTTCTCATGCACGTTTTCGAAGTAGGAAGATGCCCTTGAACCTGGAGATTTGGGACCGATGGGATGGGAACCACGCAGTTTTAATTTAAAGGGTCTGCGTTTGCTCACCCAACCTCACCAAACCTCTCAGCCCCAAGAGTGTCCACCCTTATGTCTCAATCAGCTGTGGGTCTACATATGGTCAATCCAGGTGGCATCACAGCCCCTGAACGAATTTAGTAAGAATTTCTCTATCTTTCACTGTCTTTGTTTCACGGGTTTTTAAAAGTGATTGATTTTTATAAAGGGGTTTAGCTGCTTTTCACTGCTGTGTTTATGCCGCTTTACAGCCAATTGACTCACTTACAGTGAGATATCAATACATAGGTTTTAAGATTCTTACTAGTCAGATATTATCTTGGGCGGTGAATAGGGGGTGTTGAGTCCAGTTCACTGAGCAAGGAGTACGTCGTGTCTATTACATATTGGGTTTATGGAACGGTATCTGAGCTAATTTGAAACCCTTGTTTTATGCATCACCCCACCTCACCTTTCCCGTTAAGCAGCCATAGTGTGTTTTCTAAACGTGTGACTCTGTTCTGTTTTGTAATTCAGTTCAAGGGTAGCGGTTTTTACATTCCCTCTATAAGTGATATCTTATGATAAGTGTCTTTTTCTGTGTGACTTATTTCACTTAGAATCGTCATACCTAAATTCACTCATCATGCTGCTACTAGCCTTATGACGTTGATTTCATGGCTGAGTGATATCCCATTGTACATAAGGACTACAACTTCTTTATCCATTTTTCTCTTTCTTGGGATATTTACGTTGCAACGAAGTGGAGGTTCTTGTCAACAGAGCAGCCCTAAATTTTGGGGTGCCTGTGTCTTGCTGATTTTTAGTTTTCCCAATTTATACGCCCATGAGTGGAAGTGCCCTATGCTCTCTAAGCTGAGTTTTTTCGATGTTTCAGGACACACCGTACACTTCTCCAGAGTGGCGGTTCGCAATTTACATCCCGCCCATCAGCGTAGCAAGGCTCCCGTTTCTCCATGGCCTGTCCTGCATTTCTGGTTTTGACACTTTATTCAGCATGGCCCTTTTGACCGATGGGAAGCGAGACTTCTTTGTAGCGCTGATTTGCCTTTCCAGGTTGCTTGGTTGGCCAAAAAGGGCGTATGCGTTTTTTCCTGAATATATTCAGGAAAAAACGCATACGCCCTTTTTGGCCAAGGGCATCATTGTCGAGGTTTTGCCGCTTTTCCCGTGCTTTAAAGGCGATTCGAATCTACCTCCTGAAATCTGTTTCCTGCAATTCTGCCTTGCTTTCAAATCCTCTTCGTTGTCTTCCATCAATATATTTGTGGACGAGAGTTATCATTTATAACTCTGCAGGTTTGTGAATTGCAGTGCCCCTGAGCTCCATTTTTCAACTCGCTTTTTTGGCAGCTGGCCGCAAAAGCGCAGGATTGCTTTAGGCCCTATTCTGGTTCCGGGCGGAAGGCTGAGCCTGTGGTTAATTCTTCTTCCTGATGGGAAAATAGAGTGACCTGTGCCTGTCCCAACACCTAGAGCTAGTGTCTCATTGGTTCCCCCTCTTCCCGTTCATCCTCAGGACAAATTGCAACCTGTACGGAACAGGAGGTTAAAGGTGCTGATTCTCCAAGGAGGGAGATTGCTAGTAAAGCGGCTGGAATGGCGAACCCGAGCACAAGGAGATGAGAAATGAGGTGCGTTTTAGAAACCTTTCCCGATCACACGGTGTACCATCTTCTGGGTTTCTCATGCACGTTTTCGAAGTAGGAAGATGCCCTTGAACCTGGAGATTTGGGACCCATGGGATGGGAACCACGCAGTATTACTTTAAAGGGTCTGCGTTTGCTCACCCAACCTCACGAAACCTCTCAGCCCCAAGAGTGTCCACCCTTATGTCTCAATCAGCTGTGGGTCTAGATATGGTCAATCCAGGTGGCATCACAGCCCCTGAACGAATTTAGTAAGAATTTCTCTATCTTTCACTGTCTTTGTTTCACGGGTTTTTAATAGTGATTGATTTTTATAAAGGGGTTTAGCTGCTTTTCACTGCTGTGTTTATGCCGCTTTACACCCACTTGACTCACTTACAGAGAGATATCAATACATAGGTTTTAAGATTCTTACTAGTCAGATATATTCTTGGGCGGTGAATAGGGGGTGTTGAGTCCAGTTCACTGAGCAAGGATTAGGTCGTGTCTATTACATATTGGGTTTATGGAACGGTATCTGAGCTAATTTGAAACCCTTGTTTTATGCATCACCCCACCTCACCTTTCCCGTTAAGCAGCCATAGTGTGTTTTCTAAACGTGTGACTCTGTTCTGTTTTGTAATTCAGTTCAAGGGTCACGGTTTTTACATTCCCTCTATAAGTGATATCTTATGGTAAGTGTCTTTTTCTGTGTGACTTATTTCACTTAGAATCGTCATACCTAAATTCACTCATCATGCTGCTACTAGCCTTATGACGTTGATTTCATGGCTGAGTGATATCCCATTGTACATAAGGACTACAACTTCTTTATCCATTTTTCTCTTTGTTGGGATATTTACGTTGCAGCGAAGTGGAGGTTCTTGTCAACAGAGCAGCCCTAAATTTTGGGGTGCCTGTGTCTTGCTGATTTTTAGTTTTCCCAATTTATACGCCCATGAGTGGAAGTGCCCTATGCTCTCTAAGCTGAGTTTTTTCGATGTTTCAGGACTCACCGTACACTTCTCAAGAGTGGCGGTTCGCAATTTACATCCCGCCCATCAGCGTAGCAAGGCTCCCGTTTCTCCATGGCCTGTCCTGCATTTCTGGTTTTGACACTTTATTCAGCATGGCCCTTTTGACCGATGGGAAGCGAGACTTCTTTGTAGCGCTGATTTGCCTTTCCAGGTTGCTTGGTTGGCCAAAAAGGGCGTATGCGTTTTTTCCTGAATATACTCAGGAAAAAACGCATACGCCCTTTTTGGCCAAGGGCATCATTGTCGAGGTTTTGCCGCTTTTCCCGTGCTTTAAAGGCGATTCGAATCTTCCTCCTGAAATCTGTTTCCTGCAATTCTGCCTTGCTTTCAAATCCTCTTTGTTGTCTTCCATCAATATATTTGTGGACGAGAGTTATCATTTATAACTCTGCAGGTTTGTGAATTGCAGTGCCCCTGAGCTCCATTTTTCAACTCGCTTTCTTGGGAGCTGGCCGCAAAAGCGCAGGATTGCTTTAGGCCCTATTCTGGTTCCGGGCGGAAGGCTGAGCCTGTGGTTAATTCTTCTTCCTGATGGGAAAATAGAGTGACCTGTGCCTGTCCCAACACCTAAAGCTAGTGTCTCATTGGTTCCCCCTCTTCCCGTTCATCCTCAGGACAAATTGCAACCTGTACGGAACAGGAGGTTAAAGGTGCTGATTCTCCAAGGAGGGAGATTGCTAGTAAAGCGGCTGGAATGGCGAACCCGAGCACAAGGAGATGAGAAATGAGGTGCGTTTTAGAAACCTTTCCCGATCACACGGTGTACCATCTTCTGCGTTTCTCATGCACGTTTTCGAAGTAGGAAGATGCCCTTGAACCTGGAGATTTGGGACCCATGGGATGGGAACCACGCAGTTTTACTTTAAAGGGTCTGCCTTTGCTCACCCAACCTCACGAAACCTCTCAGCCCCAAGAGTGTCCACCCTTATGTCTCAATCAGCTGTGGGTCTAGATATGGTCAATCCAGGTGGCATCACAGCCCCTGAACGAATTTAGTAAGAATTTCTCTATCTTTCACAGTCTTTGTTTCACGGGTTTTTAATAGTGATTGATTTTTATAAAGGGGTTTAGCTGCTTTTCACTGCTGTGTTTATGCCGCTTTACACCCACTTGACTCACTTACAGAGAGATATCAATACATAGGTTTTAAGATTCTTACTAGTCAGATATAATCTTGGGCGGTGAATAGGGGGTGTTGAGTCCAGTTCACTGAGCAAGGATTAGGTCGTGTCTATTACATATTGGGTTTATGGAACGGTATCTGAGCTAATTTGAAACCCTTGTTTTATGCATCACCCCACCTCACCTTTCCCGTTAAGCAGCCATAGTGTGTTTTCTAAACGTGTGACTCTGTTCTGTTTTGTAATTCAGTTCAAGGGTCACGGTTTTTACATTCCCTCTATAAGTGATATCTTATGGTAAGTGTCTTTTTCTGTGTGACTTATTTCACTTAGAATCGTCATACCTAAATTCACTCATCATGCTGCTACTAGCCTTATGACGTTGATTTCATGGCTGAGTGATATCCCATTGTACATAAGGACTACAACTTCTTTATCTATTTTTCTCTTTGTTGGGATATTTACGTTGCAACGAAGTGGAGGTTCTTGTCAACAGAGCAGCCCTAAATTTTGGGGTGCCTGTGTCTTGCTGATTTTTAGTTTTCCCAATTTATACGCCCATGAGTGGAAGTGCCCTATGCTCTCTAAGCTGAGTTTTTTCGATGTTTCAGGACACACCGTACACTTCTCCAGAGTGGCGGTTCGCAATTTACATCCCGCCCATCAGCGTAGCAAGGCTCCCGTTTCTCCATGGCCTGTCCTGCATTTCTGGTTTTGACACTTTATTCAGCATGGCCCTTTTGACCGATGGGAAGCGAGACTTCTTTGTAGCGCTGATTTGCCTTTCCAGGTTGCTTGGTTGGCCAAAAAGGGCGTATGCGTTTTTTCCTGAATATATTCAGGAAAAAACGCATACGCCCTTTTTGGCCAAGGGCATCATTGTCGAGGTTTTGCCGCTTTTCCCATGCTTTAAAGGCGATTCGAATCTACCTCCTGAAATCTGTTTCCTGCAATTCTGCCTTGCTTTCAAATCCTCTTCGTTGTCTTCCATCAATATATTTGTGGACGAGAGTTATCATTTATAACTCTGCAGGTTTGTGAATTGCAGTGCCCCTGAGCTCCATTTTTCAACTCGCTTTCTTGGGAGCTGGCCGCAAAAGCGCAGGATTGCTTTAGGCCCTATTCTGGTTCCGGGCGGAAGGCTGAGCCTGTGGTTAATTCTTCTTCCTGATGGGAAAATAGAGTGACCTATGCCTGTCCCAACACCTAAAGCTAGTGTCTCATTGGTTCCCCCTCTTCCCGTTCATCCTCAGGACAAATTGCAACCTGTACGGAACAGGAGGTTAAAGGTGCTGATTCTCCAAGGAGAGAGATTGCTAGTAAAGCGGCTGGAATGGCGAACCCGAGCACAAGGAGATGAGAAATGAGGTGCGTTTTAGAAACCTTTCCCGATCACACGGTGTACCATCTTCTGGGTTTCTCATGCACGTTTTCGAAGTAGGAAGATGCCCTTGAACCTGGAGATTTGGGACCGATGGGATGGGAACCACGCAGTTTTAATTTAAAGGGTCTGCGTTTGCTCACCCAACCTCACCAAACCTCTCAGCCCCAAGAGTGTCCACCCTTATGTCTCAATCAGCTGTGGGTCTACATATGGTCAATCCAGGTGGCATCACAGCCCCTGAACGAATTTAGTAAGAATTTCTCTATCTTTCACTGTCTTTGTTTCACGGGTTTTTAAAAGTGATTGATTTTTATAAAGGGGTTTAGCTGCTTTTCACTGCTGTGTTTATGCCGCTTTACAGCCAATTGACTCACTTACAGTGAGATATCAATACATAGGTTTTAAGATTCTTACTAGTCAGATATTATCTTGGGCGGTGAATAGGGGGTGTTGAGTCCAGTTCACTGAGCAAGGAGTACGTCGTGTCTATTACATATTGGGTTTATGGAACGGTATCTGAGCTAATTTGAAACCCTTGTTTTATGCATCACCCCACCTCACCTTTCCCGTTAAGCAGCCATAGTGTGTTTTCTAAACGTGTGACTCTGTTCTGTTTTGTAATTCAGTTCAAGGGTAGCGGTTTTTACATTCCCTCTATAAGTGATATCTTATGATAAGTGTCTTTTTCTGTGTGACTTATTTCACTTAGAATCGTCATACCTAAATTCACTCATCATGCTGCTACTAGCCTTATGACGTTGATTTCATGGCTGAGTGATATCCCATTGTACATAAGGACTACAACTTCTTTATCCATTTTTCTCTTTCTTGGGATATTTACGTTGCAACGAAGTGGAGGTTCTTGTCAACAGAGCAGCCCTAAATTTTGGGGTGCCTGTGTCTTGCTGATTTTTAGTTTTCCCAATTTATACGCCCATGAGTGGAAGTGCCCTATGCTCTCTAAGCTGAGTTTTTTCGATGTTTCAGGACACACCGTACACTTCTCCAGAGTGGCGGTTCGCAATTTACATCCCGCCCATCAGCGTAGCAAGGCTCCCGTTTCTCCATGGCCTGTCCTGCATTTCTGGTTTTGACACTTTATTCAGCATGGCCCTTTTGACCGATGGGAAGCGAGACTTCTTTGTAGCGCTGATTTGCCTTTCCAGGTTGCTTGGTTGGCCAAAAAGGGCGTATGCGTTTTTTCCTGAATATATTCAGGAAAAAACGCATACGCCCTTTTTGGCCAAGGGCATCATTGTCGAGGTTTTGCCGCTTTTCCCGTGCTTTAAAGGCGATTCGAATCTACCTCCTGAAATCTGTTTCCTGCAATTCTGCCTTGCTTTCAAATCCTCTTCGTTGTCTTCCATCAATATATTTGTGGACGAGAGTTATCATTTATAACTCTGCAGGTTTGTGAATTGCAGTGCCCCTGAGCTCCATTTTTCAACTCGCTTTTTTGGCAGCTGGCCGCAAAAGCGCAGGATTGCTTTAGGCCCTATTCTGGTTCCGGGCGGAAGGCTGAGCCTGTGGTTAATTCTTCTTCCTGATGGGAAAATAGAGTGACCTGTGCCTGTCCCAACACCTAAAGCTAGTGTCTCATTGGTTCCCCCTCTTCCCGTTCATCCTCAGGACAAATTGCAACCTGTACGGAACAGGAGGTTAAAGGTGCTGATTCTCCAAGGAGGGAGATTGCTAGTAAAGCGGCTGGAATGGCGAACCCGAGCACAAGGAGATGAGAAATGAGGTGCGTTTTAGAAACCTTTCCCGATCACACGGTGTACCATCTTCTGGGTTTCTCATGCACGTTTTCGAAGTAGGAAGATGCCCTTGAACCTGGAGATTTGGGACCCATGGGATGGGAACCACGCAGTATTACTTTAAAGGGTCTGCGTTTGCTCACCCAACCTCACGAAACCTCTCAGCCCCAAGAGTGTCCACCCTTATGTCTCAATCAGCTGTGGGTCTAGATATGGTCAATCCAGGTGGCATCACAGCCCCTGAACGAATTTAGTAAGAATTTCTCTATCTTTCACAGTCTTTGTTTCACGGGTTTTTAATAGTGATTGATTTTTATAAAGGGGTTTAGCTGCTTTTCACTGCTGTGTTTATGCCGCTTTACACCCACTTGACTCACTTACAGAGAGATATCAATACATAGGTTTTAAGATTCTTACTAGTCAGATATAATCTTGGGCGGTGAATAGGGGGTGTTGAGTCCAGTTCACTGAGCAAGGATTAGGTCGTGTCTATTACATATTGGGTTTATGGAACGGTATCTGAGCTAATTTGAAACCCTTGTTTTATGCATCACCCCACCTCACCTTTCCCGTTAAGCAGCCATAGTGTGTTTTCTAAACGTGTGACTCTGTTCTGTTTTGTAATTCAGTTCAAGGGTCACGGTTTTTACATTCCCTCTATAAGTGATATCTTATGGTAAGTGTCTTTTTCTGTGTGACTTATTTCACTTAGAATCGTCATACCTAAATTCACTCATCATGCTGCTACTAGCCTTATGACGTTGATTTCATGGCTGAGTGATATCCCATTGTACATAAGGACTACAACTTCTTTATCTATTTTTCTCTTTGTTGGGATATTTACGTTGCAGCGAAGTGGAGGTTCTTGTCAACAGAGCAGCCCTAAATTTTGGGGTGCCTGTGTCTTGCTGATTTTTAGTTTTCCCAATTTATACGCCCATGAGTGGAAGTGCCCTATGCTCTCTAAGCTGAGTTTTTTCGATGTTTCAGGACACACCGTACACTTCTCCAGAGTGGCGGTTCGCAATTTACATCCCGCCCATCAGCGTAGCAAGGCTCCCGTTTCTCCATGGCCTGTCCTGCATTTCTGGTTTTGACACTTTATTCAGCATGGCCCTTTTGACCGATGGGAAGCGAGACTTCTTTGTAGCGCTGATTTGCCTTTCCAGGTTGCTTGGTTGGCCAAAAAGGGCGTATGCGTTTTTTCCTGAATATATTCAGGAAAAAACGCATACGCCCTTTTTGGCCAAGGGCATCATTGTCGAGGTTTTGCCGCATTTCCCATGCTTTAAAGGCGATTCGAATCTACCTCCTGAAATCTGTTTCCTGCAATTCTGCCTTGCTTTCAAATCCTCTTCGTTGTCTTCCATCAATATATTTGTGGACGAGAGTTATCATTTATAACTCTGCAGGTTTGTGAATTGCAGTGCCCCTGAGCTCCATTTTTCAACTCGCTTTCTTGGGAGCTGGCCGCAAAAGCGCAGGATTGCTTTAGGCCCTATTCTGGTTCCGGGCGGAAGGCTGAGCCTGTGGTTAATTCTTCTTCCTGATGGGAAAATAGAGTGACCTGTGCCTGTCCCAACACCTAAAGCTAGTGTCTCATTGGTTCCCCCTCTTCCCGTTCATCCTCAGGACAAATTGCAACCTGTACGGAACAGGAGGTTAAAGGTGCTGATTCTCCAAGGAGGGAGATTGCTAGTAAAGCGGCTGGAATGGCGAACCCGAGCACAAGGAGATGAGAAATGAGGTGCGTTTTAGAAACCTTTCCCGATCACACGGTGTACCATCTTCTGGGTTTCTCATGCACGTTTTCGAAGTAGGAAGATGCCCTTGAACCTGGAGATTTGGGACCGATGGGATGGGAACCACGCAGTTTTAATTTAAAGGGTCTGCGTTTGCTCACCCAACCTCACCAAACCTCTCAGCCCCAAGAGTGTCCACCCTTATGTCTCAATCAGCTGTGGGTCTACATATGGTCAATCCAGGTGGCATCACAGCCCCTGAACGAATTTAGTAAGAATTTCTCTATCTTTCACTGTCTTTGTTTCACGGGTTTTTAAAAGTGATTGATTTTTATAAAGGGGTTTAGCTGCTTTTCACTGCTGTGTTTATGCCGCTTTACAGCCAATTGACTCACTTACAGTGAGATATCAATACATAGGTTTTAAGATTCTTACTAGTCAGATATTATCTTGGGCGGTGAATAGGGGGTGTTGAGTCCAGTTCACTGAGCAAGGAGTACGTCGTGTCTATTACATATTGGGTTTATGGAACGGTATCTGAGCTAATTTGAAACCCTTGTTTTATGCATCACCCCACCTCACCTTTCCCGTTAAGCAGCCATAGTGTGTTTTCTAAACGTGTGACTCTGTTCTGTTTTGTAATTCAGTTCAAGGGTAGCGGTTTTTACATTCCCTCTATAAGTGATATCTTATGATAAGTGTCTTTTTCTGTGTGACTTATTTCACTTAGAATCGTCATACCTAAATTCACTCATCATGCTGCTACTAGCCTTATGACGTTGATTTCATGGCTGAGTGATATCCCATTGTACATAAGGACTACAACTTCTTTATCCATTTTTCTCTTTCTTGGGATATTTACGTTGCAACGAAGTGGAGGTTCTTGTCAACAGAGCAGCCCTAAATTTTGGGGTGCCTGTGTCTTGCTGATTTTTAGTTTTCCCAATTTATACGCCCATGAGTGGAAGTGCCCTATGCTCTCTAAGCTGAGTTTTTTCGATGTTTCAGGACACACCGTACACTTCTCCAGAGTGGCGGTTCGCAATTTACATCCCGCCCATCAGCGTAGCAAGGCTCCCGTTTCTCCATGGCCTGTCCTGCATTTCTGGTTTTGACACTTTATTCAGCATGGCCCTTTTGACCGATGGGAAGCGAGACTTCTTTGTAGCGCTGATTTGCCTTTCCAGGTTGCTTGGTTGGCCAAAAAGGGCGTATGCGTTTTTTCCTGAATATATTCAGGAAAAAACGCATACGCCCTTTTTGGCCAAGGGCATCATTGTCGAGGTTTTGCCGCTTTTCCCGTGCTTTAAAGGCGATTCGAATCTACCTCCTGAAATCTGTTTCCTGCAATTCTGCCTTGCTTTCAAATCCTCTTCGTTGTCTTCCATCAATATATTTGTGGACGAGAGTTATCATTTATAACTCTGCAGGTTTGTGAATTGCAGTGCCCCTGAGCTCCATTTTTCAACTCGCTTTTTTGGCAGCTGGCCGCAAAAGCGCAGGATTGCTTTAGGCCCTATTCTGGTTCCGGGCGGAAGGCTGAGCCTGTGGTTAATTCTTCTTCCTGATGGGAAAATAGAGTGACCTGTGCCTGTCCCAACACCTAAAGCTAGTGTCTCATTGGTTCCCCCTCTTCCCGTTCATCCTCAGGACAAATTGCAACCTGTACGGAACAGGAGGTTAAAGGTGCTGATTCTCCAAGGAGGGAGATTGCTAGTAAAGCGGCTGGAATGGCGAACCCGAGCACAAGGAGATGAGAAATGAGGTGCGTTTTAGAAACCTTTCCCGATCACACGGTGTACCATCTTCTGGGTTTCTCATGCACGTTTTCGAAGTAGGAAGATGCCCTTGAACCTGGAGATTTGGGACCCATGGGATGGGAACCACGCAGTATTACTTTAAAGGGTCTGCGTTTGCTCACCCAACCTCACGAAACCTCTCAGCCCCAAGAGTGTCCACCCTTATGTCTCAATCAGCTGTGGGTCTAGATATGGTCAATCCAGGTGGCATCACAGCCCCTGAACGAATTTAGTAAGAATTTCTCTATCTTTCACTGTCTTTGTTTCACGGGTTTTTAATAGTGATTGATTTTTATAAAGGGGTTTAGCTGCTTTTCACTGCTGTGTTTATGCCGCTTTACACCCACTTGACTCACTTACAGAGAGATATCAATACATAGGTTTTAAGATTCTTACTAGTCAGATATATTCTTGGGCGGTGAATAGGGGGTGTTGAGTCCAGTTCACTGAGCAAGGATTAGGTCGTGTCTATTACATATTGGGTTTATGGAACGGTATCTGAGCTAATTTGAAACCCTTGTTTTATGCATCACCCCACCTCACCTTTCCCGTTAAGCAGCCATAGTGTGTTTTCTAAACGTGTGACTCTGTTCTGTTTTGTAATTCAGTTCAAGGGTCACGGTTTTTACATTCCCTCTATAAGTGATATCTTATGGTAAGTGTCTTTTTCTGTGTGACTTATTTCACTTAGAATCGTCATACCTAAATTCACTCATCATGCTGCTACTAGCCTTATGACGTTGATTTCATGGCTGAGTGATATCCCATTGTACATAAGGACTACAACTTCTTTATCCATTTTTCTCTTTGTTGGGATATTTACGTTGCAGCGAAGTGGAGGTTCTTGTCAACAGAGCAGCCCTAAATTTTGGGGTGCCTGTGTCTTGCTGATTTTTAGTTTTCCCAATTTATACGCCCATGAGTGGAAGTGCCCTATGCTCTCTAAGCTGAGTTTTTTCGATGTTTCAGGACTCACCGTACACTTCTCAAGAGTGGCGGTTCGCAATTTACATCCCGCCCATCAGCGTAGCAAGGCTCCCGTTTCTCCATGGCCTGTCCTGCATTTCTGGTTTTGACACTTTATTCAGCATGGCCCTTTTGACCGATGGGAAGCGAGACTTCTTTGTAGCGCTGATTTGCCTTTCCAGGTTGCTTGGTTGGCCAAAAAGGGCGTATGCGTTTTTTCCTGAATATACTCAGGAAAAAACGCATACGCCCTTTTTGGCCAAGGGCATCATTGTCGAGGTTTTGCCGCTTTTCCCGTGCTTTAAAGGCGATTCGAATCTTCCTCCTGAAATCTGTTTCCTGCAATTCTGCCTTGCTTTCAAATCCTCTTTGTTGTCTTCCATCAATATATTTGTGGACGAGAGTTATCATTTATAACTCTGCAGGTTTGTGAATTGCAGTGCCCCTGAGCTCCATTTTTCAACTCGCTTTCTTGGGAGCTGGCCGCAAAAGCGCAGGATTGCTTTAGGCCCTATTCTGGTTCCGGGCGGAAGGCTGAGCCTGTGGTTAATTCTTCTTCCTGATGGGAAAATAGAGTGACCTGTGCCTGTCCCAACACCTAAAGCTAGTGTCTCATTGGTTCCCCCTCTTCCCGTTCATCCTCAGGACAAATTGCAACCTGTACGGAACAGGAGGTTAAAGGTGCTGATTCTCCAAGGAGGGAGATTGCTAGTAAAGCGGCTGGAATGGCGAACCCGAGCACAAGGAGATGAGAAATGAGGTGCGTTTTAGAAACCTTTCCCGATCACACGGTGTACCATCTTCTGCGTTTCTCATGCACGTTTTCGAAGTAGGAAGATGCCCTTGAACCTGGAGATTTGGGACCCATGGGATGGGAACCACGCAGTTTTACTTTAAAGGGTCTGCCTTTGCTCACCCAACCTCACGAAACCTCTCAGCCCCAAGAGTGTCCACCCTTATGTCTCAATCAGCTGTGGGTCTAGATATGGTCAATCCAGGTGGCATCACAGCCCCTGAACGAATTTAGTAAGAATTTCTCTATCTTTCACAGTCTTTGTTTCACGGGTTTTTAATAGTGATTGATTTTTATAAAGGGGTTTAGCTGCTTTTCACTGCTGTGTTTATGCCGCTTTACACCCACTTGACTCACTTACAGAGAGATATCAATACATAGGTTTTAAGATTCTTACTAGTCAGATATAATCTTGGGCGGTGAATAGGGGGTGTTGAGTCCAGTTCACTGAGCAAGGATTAGGTCGTGTCTATTACATATTGGGTTTATGGAACGGTATCTGAGCTAATTTGAAACCCTTGTTTTATGCATCACCCCACCTCACCTTTCCCGTTAAGCAGCCATAGTGTGTTTTCTAAACGTGTGACTCTGTTCTGTTTTGTAATTCAGTTCAAGGGTCACGGTTTTTACATTCCCTCTATAAGTGATATCTTATGGTAAGTGTCTTTTTCTGTGTGACTTATTTCACTTAGAATCGTCATACCTAAATTCACTCATCATGCTGCTACTAGCCTTATGACGTTGATTTCATGGCTGAGTGATATCCCATTGTACATAAGGACTACAACTTCTTTATCTATTTTTCTCTTTGTTGGGATATTTACGTTGCAACGAAGTGGAGGTTCTTGTCAACAGAGCAGCCCTAAATTTTGGGGTGCCTGTGTCTTGCTGATTTTTAGTTTTCCCAATTTATACGCCCATGAGTGGAAGTGCCCTATGCTCTCTAAGCTGAGTTTTTTCGATGTTTCAGGACACACCGTACACTTCTCCAGAGTGGCGGTTCGCAATTTACATCCCGCCCATCAGCGTAGCAAGGCTCCCGTTTCTCCATGGCCTGTCCTGCATTTCTGGTTTTGACACTTTATTCAGCATGGCCCTTTTGACCGATGGGAAGCGAGACTTCTTTGTAGCGCTGATTTGCCTTTCCAGGTTGCTTGGTTGGCCAAAAAGGGCGTATGCGTTTTTTCCTGAATATATTCAGGAAAAAACGCATACGCCCTTTTTGGCCAAGGGCATCATTGTCGAGGTTTTGCCGCTTTTCCCATGCTTTAAAGGCGATTCGAATCTACCTCCTGAAATCTGTTTCCTGCAATTCTGCCTTGCTTTCAAATCCTCTTCGTTGTCTTCCATCAATATATTTGTGGACGAGAGTTATCATTTATAACTCTGCAGGTTTGTGAATTGCAGTGCCCCTGAGCTCCATTTTTCAACTCGCTTTCTTGGGAGCTGGCCGCAAAAGCGCAGGATTGCTTTAGGCCCTATTCTGGTTCCGGGCGGAAGGCTGAGCCTGTGGTTAATTCTTCTTCCTGATGGGAAAATAGAGTGACCTGTGCCTGTCCCAACACCTAAAGCTAGTGTCTCATTGGTTCCCCCTCTTCCCGTTCATCCTCAGGACAAATTGCAACCTGTACGGAACAGGAGGTTAAAGGTGCTGATTCTCCAAGGAGGGAGATTGCTAGTAAAGCGGCTGGAATGGCGAACCCGAGCACAAGGAGATGAGAAATGAGGTGCGTTTTAGAAACCTTTCCCGATCACACGGTGTACCATCTTCTGGGTTTCTCATGCACGTTTTCGAAGTAGGAAGATGCCCTTGAACCTGGAGATTTGGGACCGATGGGATGGGAACCACGCAGTTTTAATTTAAAGGGTCTGCGTTTGCTCACCCAACCTCACCAAACCTCTCAGCCCCAAGAGTGTCCACCCTTATGTCTCAATCAGCTGTGGGTCTACATATGGTCAATCCAGGTGGCATCACAGCCCCTGAACGAATTTAGTAAGAATTTCTCTATCTTTCACTGTCTTTGTTTCACGGGTTTTTAAAAGTGATTGATTTTTATAAAGGGGTTTAGCTGCTTTTCACTGCTGTGTTTATGCCGCTTTACAGCCAATTGACTCACTTACAGTGAGATATCAATACATAGGTTTTAAGATTCTTACTAGTCAGATATTATCTTGGGCGGTGAATAGGGGGTGTTGAGTCCAGTTCACTGAGCAAGGAGTACGTCGTGTCTATTACATATTGGGTTTATGGAACGGTATCTGAGCTAATTTGAAACCCTTGTTTTATGCATCACCCCACCTCACCTTTCCCGTTAAGCAGCCATAGTGTGTTTTCTAAACGTGTGACTCTGTTCTGTTTTGTAATTCAGTTCAAGGGTAGCGGTTTTTACATTCCCTCTATAAGTGATATCTTATGATAAGTGTCTTTTTCTGTGTGACTTATTTCACTTAGAATCGTCATACCTAAATTCACTCATCATGCTGCTACTAGCCTTATGACGTTGATTTCATGGCTGAGTGATATCCCATTGTACATAAGGACTACAACTTCTTTATCCATTTTTCTCTTTCTTGGGATATTTACGTTGCAACGAAGTGGAGGTTCTTGTCAACAGAGCAGCCCTAAATTTTGGGGTGCCTGTGTCTTGCTGATTTTTAGTTTTCCCAATTTATACGCCCATGAGTGGAAGTGCCCTATGCTCTCTAAGCTGAGTTTTTTCGATGTTTCAGGACACACCGTACACTTCTCCAGAGTGGCGGTTCGCAATTTACATCCCGCCCATCAGCGTAGCAAGGCTCCCGTTTCTCCATGGCCTGTCCTGCATTTCTGGTTTTGACACTTTATTCAGCATGGCCCTTTTGACCGATGGGAAGCGAGACTTCTTTGTAGCGCTGATTTGCCTTTCCAGGTTGCTTGGTTGGCCAAAAAGGGCGTATGCGTTTTTTCCTGAATATATTCAGGAAAAAACGCATACGCCCTTTTTGGCCAAGGGCATCATTGTCGAGGTTTTGCCGCTTTTCCCGTGCTTTAAAGGCGATTCGAATCTACCTCCTGAAATCTGTTTCCTGCAATTCTGCCTTGCTTTCAAATCCTCTTCGTTGTCTTCCATCAATATATTTGTGGACGAGAGTTATCATTTATAACTCTGCAGGTTTGTGAATTGCAGTGCCCCTGAGCTCCATTTTTCAACTCGCTTTTTTGGCAGCTGGCCGCAAAAGCGCAGGATTGCTTTAGGCCCTATTCTGGTTCCGGGCGGAAGGCTGAGCCTGTGGTTAATTCTTCTTCCTGATGGGAAAATAGAGTGACCTGTGCCTGTCCCAACACCTAAAGCTAGTGTCTCATTGGTTCCCCCTCTTCCCGTTCATCCTCAGGACAAATTGCAACCTGTACGGAACAGGAGGTTAAAGGTGCTGATTCTCCAAGGAGGGAGATTGCTAGTAAAGCGGCTGGAATGGCGAACCCGAGCACAAGGAGATGAGAAATGAGGTGCGTTTTAGAAACCTTTCCCGATCACACGGTGTACCATCTTCTGGGTTTCTCATGCACGTTTTCGAAGTAGGAAGATGCCCTTGAACCTGGAGATTTGGGACCCATGGGATGGGAACCACGCAGTATTACTTTAAAGGGTCTGCGTTTGCTCACCCAACCTCACGAAACCTCTCAGCCCCAAGAGTGTCCACCCTTATGTCTCAATCAGCTGTGGGTCTAGATATGGTCAATCCAGGTGGCATCACAGCCCCTGAACGAATTTAGTAAGAATTTCTCTATCTTTCACAGTCTTTGTTTCACGGGTTTTTAATAGTGATTGATTTTTATAAAGGGGTTTAGCTGCTTTTCACTGCTGTGTTTATGCCGCTTTACACCCACTTGACTCACTTACAGAGAGATATCAATACATAGGTTTTAAGATTCTTACTAGTCAGATATAATCTTGGGCGGTGAATAGGGGGTGTTGAGTCCAGTTCACTGAGCAAGGATTAGGTCGTGTCTATTACATATTGGGTTTATGGAACGGTATCTGAGCTAATTTGAAACCCTTGTTTTATGCATCACCCCACCTCACCTTTCCCGTTAAGCAGCCATAGTGTGTTTTCTAAACGTGTGACTCTGTTCTGTTTTGTAATTCAGTTCAAGGGTCACGGTTTTTACATTCCCTCTATAAGTGATATCTTATGGTAAGTGTCTTTTTCTGTGTGACTTATTTCACTTAGAATCGTCATACCTAAATTCACTCATCATGCTGCTACTAGCCTTATGACGTTGATTTCATGGCTGAGTGATATCCCATTGTACATAAGGACTACAACTTCTTTATCTATTTTTCTCTTTGTTGGGATATTTACGTTGCAACGAAGTGGAGGTTCTTGTCAACAGAGCAGCCCTAAATTTTGGGGTGCCTGTGTCTTGCTGATTTTTAGTTTTCCCAATTTATACGCCCATGAGTGGAAGTGCCCTATGCTCTCTAAGCTGAGTTTTTTCGATGTTTCAGGACACACCGTACACTTCTCCAGAGTGGCGGTTCGCAATTTACATCCCGCCCATCAGCGTAGCAAGGCTCCCGTTTCTCCATGGCCTGTCCTGCATTTCTGGTTTTGACACTTTATTCAGCATGGCCCTTTTGACCGATGGGAAGCGAGACTTCTTTGTAGCGCTGATTTGCCTTTCCAGGTTGCTTGGTTGGCCAAAAAGGGCGTATGCGTTTTTTCCTGAATATATTCAGGAAAAAACGCATACGCCCTTTTTGGCCAAGGGCATCATTGTCGAGGTTTTGCCGCTTTTCCCATGCTTTAAAGGCGATTCGAATCTACCTCCTGAAATCTGTTTCCTGCAATTCTGCCTTGCTTTCAAATCCTCTTCGTTGTCTTCCATCAATATATTTGTGGACGAGAGTTATCATTTATAACTCTGCAGGTTTGTGAATTGCAGTGCCCCTGAGCTCCATTTTTCAACTCGCTTTCTTGGGAGCTGGCCGCAAAAGCGCAGGATTGCTTTAGGCCCTATTCTGGTTCCGGGCGGAAGGCTGAGCCTGTGGTTAATTCTTCTTCCTGATGGGAAAATAGAGTGACCTGTGCCTGTCCCAACACCTAAAGCTAGTGTCTCATTGGTTCCCCCTCTTCCCGTTCATCCTCAGGACAAATTGCAACCTGTACGGAACAGGAGGTTAAAGGTGCTGATTCTCCAAGGAGGGAGATTGCTAGTAAAGCGGCTGGAATGGCGAACCCGAGCACAAGGAGATGAGAAATGAGGTGCGTTTTAGAAACCTTTCCCGATCACACGGTGTACCATCTTCTGGGTTTCTCATGCACGTTTTCGAAGTAGGAAGATGCCCTTGAACCTGGAGATTTGGGACCGATGGGATGGGAACCACGCAGTTTTAATTTAAAGGGTCTGCGTTTGCTCACCCAACCTCACCAAACCTCTCAGCCCCAAGAGTGTCCACCCTTATGTCTCAATCAGCTGTGGGTCTACATATGGTCAATCCAGGTGGCATCACAGCCCCTGAACGAATTTAGTAAGAATTTCTCTATCTTTCACTGTCTTTGTTTCACGGGTTTTTAAAAGTGATTGATTTTTATAAAGGGGTTTAGCTGCTTTTCACTGCTGTGTTTATGCCGCTTTACAGCCAATTGACTCACTTACAGTGAGATATCAATACATAGGTTTTAAGATTCTTACTAGTCAGATATTATCTTGGGCGGTGAATAGGGGGTGTTGAGTCCAGTTCACTGAGCAAGGAGTACGTCGTGTCTATTACATATTGGGTTTATGGAACGGTATCTGAGCTAATTTGAAACCCTTGTTTTATGCATCACCCCACCTCACCTTTCCCGTTAAGCAGCCATAGTGTGTTTTCTAAACGTGTGACTCTGTTCTGTTTTGTAATTCAGTTCAAGGGTAGCGGTTTTTACATTCCCTCTATAAGTGATATCTTATGATAAGTGTCTTTTTCTGTGTGACTTATTTCACTTAGAATCGTCATACCTAAATTCACTCATCATGCTGCTACTAGCCTTATGACGTTGATTTCATGGCTGAGTGATATCCCATTGTACATAAGGACTACAACTTCTTTATCCATTTTTCTCTTTCTTGGGATATTTACGTTGCAACGAAGTGGAGGTTCTTGTCAACAGAGCAGCCCTAAATTTTGGGGTGCCTGTGTCTTGCTGATTTTTAGTTTTCCCAATTTATACGCCCATGAGTGGAAGTGCCCTATGCTCTCTAAGCTGAGTTTTTTCGATGTTTCAGGACACACCGTACACTTCTCCAGAGTGGCGGTTCGCAATTTACATCCCGCCCATCAGCGTAGCAAGGCTCCCGTTTCTCCATGGCCTGTCCTGCATTTCTGGTTTTGACACTTTATTCAGCATGGCCCTTTTGACCGATGGGAAGCGAGACTTCTTTGTAGCGCTGATTTGCCTTTCCAGGTTGCTTGGTTGGCCAAAAAGGGCGTATGCGTTTTTTCCTGAATATATTCAGGAAAAAACGCATACGCCCTTTTTGGCCAAGGGCATCATTGTCGAGGTTTTGCCGCTTTTCCCGTGCTTTAAAGGCGATTCGAATCTACCTCCTGAAATCTGTTTCCTGCAATTCTGCCTTGCTTTCAAATCCTCTTCGTTGTCTTCCATCAATATATTTGTGGACGAGAGTTATCATTTATAACTCTGCAGGTTTGTGAATTGCAGTGCCCCTGAGCTCCATTTTTCAACTCGCTTTTTTGGCAGCTGGCCGCAAAAGCGCAGGATTGCTTTAGGCCCTATTCTGGTTCCGGGCGGAAGGCTGAGCCTGTGGTTAATTCTTCTTCCTGATGGGAAAATAGAGTGACCTGTGCCTGTCCCAACACCTAAAGCTAGTGTCTCATTGGTTCCCCCTCTTCCCGTTCATCCTCAGGACAAATTGCAACCTGTACGGAACAGGAGGTTAAAGGTGCTGATTCTCCAAGGAGGGAGATTGCTAGTAAAGCGGCTGGAATGGCGAACCCGAGCACAAGGAGATGAGAAATGAGGTGCGTTTTAGAAACCTTTCCCGATCACACGGTGTACCATCTTCTGGGTTTCTCATGCACGTTTTCGAAGTAGGAAGATGCCCTTGAACCTGGAGATTTGGGACCCATGGGATGGGAACCACGCAGTATTACTTTAAAGGGTCTGCGTTTGCTCACCCAACCTCACGAAACCTCTCAGCCCCAAGAGTGTCCACCCTTATGTCTCAATCAGCTGTGGGTCTAGATATGGTCAATCCAGGTGGCATCACAGCCCCTGAACGAATTTAGTAAGAATTTCTCTATCTTTCACTGTCTTTGTTTCACGGGTTTTTAATAGTGATTGATTTTTATAAAGGGGTTTAGCTGCTTTTCACTGCTGTGTTTATGCCGCTTTACACCCACTTGACTCACTTACAGAGAGATATCAATACATAGGTTTTAAGATTCTTACTAGTCAGATATATTCTTGGGCGGTGAATAGGGGGTGTTGAGTCCAGTTCACTGAGCAAGGATTAGGTCGTGTCTATTACATATTGGGTTTATGGAACGGTATCTGAGCTAATTTGAAACCCTTGTTTTATGCATCACCCCACCTCACCTTTCCCGTTAAGCAGCCATAGTGTGTTTTCTAAACGTGTGACTCTGTTCTGTTTTGTAATTCAGTTCAAGGGTCACGGTTTTTACATTCCCTCTATAAGTGATATCTTATGGTAAGTGTCTTTTTCTGTGTGACTTATTTCACTTAGAATCGTCATACCTAAATTCACTCATCATGCTGCTACTAGCCTTATGACGTTGATTTCATGGCTGAGTGATATCCCATTGTACATAAGGACTACAACTTCTTTATCCATTTTTCTCTTTGTTGGGATATTTACGTTGCAGCGAAGTGGAGGTTCTTGTCAACAGAGCAGCCCTAAATTTTGGGGTGCCTGTGTCTTGCTGATTTTTAGTTTTCCCAATTTATACGCCCATGAGTGGAAGTGCCCTATGCTCTCTAAGCTGAGTTTTTTCGATGTTTCAGGACTCACCGTACACTTCTCAAGAGTGGCGGTTCGCAATTTACATCCCGCCCATCAGCGTAGCAAGGCTCCCGTTTCTCCATGGCCTGTCCTGCATTTCTGGTTTTGACACTTTATTCAGCATGGCCCTTTTGACCGATGGGAAGCGAGACTTCTTTGTAGCGCTGATTTGCCTTTCCAGGTTGCTTGGTTGGCCAAAAAGGGCGTATGCGTTTTTTCCTGAATATACTCAGGAAAAAACGCATACGCCCTTTTTGGCCAAGGGCATCATTGTCGAGGTTTTGCCGCTTTTCCCGTGCTTTAAAGGCGATTCGAATCTTCCTCCTGAAATCTGTTTCCTGCAATTCTGCCTTGCTTTCAAATCCTCTTTGTTGTCTTCCATCAATATATTTGTGGACGAGAGTTATCATTTATAACTCTGCAGGTTTGTGAATTGCAGTGCCCCTGAGCTCCATTTTTCAACTCGCTTTCTTGGGAGCTGGCCGCAAAAGCGCAGGATTGCTTTAGGCCCTATTCTGGTTCCGGGCGGAAGGCTGAGCCTGTGGTTAATTCTTCTTCCTGATGGGAAAATAGAGTGACCTGTGCCTGTCCCAACACCTAAAGCTAGTGTCTCATTGGTTCCCCCTCTTCCCGTTCATCCTCAGGACAAATTGCAACCTGTACGGAACAGGAGGTTAAAGGTGCTGATTCTCCAAGGAGGGAGATTGCTAGTAAAGCGGCTGGAATGGCGAACCCGAGCACAAGGAGATGAGAAATGAGGTGCGTTTTAGAAACCTTTCCCGATCACACGGTGTACCATCTTCTGGGTTTCTCATGCACGTTTTCGAAGTAGGAAGATGCCCTTGAACCTGGAGATTTGGGACCCATGGGATGGGAACCACGCAGTATTACTTTAAAGGGTCTGCGTTTGCTCACCCAACCTCACGAAACCTCTCAGCCCCAAGAGTGTCCACCCTTATGTCTCAATCAGCTGTGGGTCTAGATATGGTCAATCCAGGTGGCATCACAGCCCCTGAACGAATTTAGTAAGAATTTCTCTATCTTTCACAGTCTTTGTTTCACGGGTTTTTAATAGTGATTGATTTTTATAAAGGGGTTTAGCTGCTTTTCACTGCTGTGTTTATGCCGCTTTACACCCACTTGACTCACTTACAGAGAGATATCAATACATAGGTTTTAAGATTCTTACTAGTCAGATATAATCTTGGGCGGTGAATAGGGGGTGTTGAGTCCAGTTCACTGAGCAAGGATTAGGTCGTGTCTATTACATATTGGGTTTATGGAACGGTATCTGAGCTAATTTGAAACCCTTGTTTTATGCATCACCCCACCTCACCTTTCCCGTTAAGCAGCCATAGTGTGTTTTCTAAACGTGTGACTCTGTTCTGTTTTGTAATTCAGTTCAAGGGTCACGGTTTTTACATTCCCTCTATAAGTGATATCTTATGGTAAGTGTCTTTTTCTGTGTGACTTATTTCACTTAGAATCGTCATACCTAAATTCACTCATCATGCTGCTACTAGCCTTATGACGTTGATTTCATGGCTGAGTGATATCCCATTGTACATAAGGACTACAACTTCTTTATCTATTTTTCTCTTTGTTGGGATATTTACGTTGCAACGAAGTGGAGGTTCTTGTCAACAGAGCAGCCCTAAATTTTGGGGTGCCTGTGTCTTGCTGATTTTTAGTTTTCCCAATTTATACGCCCATGAGTGGAAGTGCCCTATGCTCTCTAAGCTGAGTTTTTTCGATGTTTCAGGACACACCGTACACTTCTCCAGAGTGGCGGTTCGCAATTTACATCCCGCCCATCAGCGTAGCAAGGCTCCCGTTTCTCCATGGCCTGTCCTGCATTTCTGGTTTTGACACTTTATTCAGCATGGCCCTTTTGACCGATGGGAAGCGAGACTTCTTTGTAGCGCTGATTTGCCTTTCCAGGTTGCTTGGTTGGCCAAAAAGGGCGTATGCGTTTTTTCCTGAATATATTCAGGAAAAAACGCATACGCCCTTTTTGGCCAAGGGCATCATTGTCGAGGTTTTGCCGCTTTTCCCATGCTTTAAAGGCGATTCGAATCTACCTCCTGAAATCTGTTTCCTGCAATTCTGCCTTGCTTTCAAATCCTCTTCGTTGTCTTCCATCAATATATTTGTGGACGAGAGTTATCATTTATAACTCTGCAGGTTTGTGAATTGCAGTGCCCCTGAGCTCCATTTTTCAACTCGCTTTCTTGGGAGCTGGCCGCAAAAGCGCAGGATTGCTTTAGGCCCTATTCTGGTTCCGGGCGGAAGGCTGAGCCTGTGGTTAATTCTTCTTCCTGATGGGAAAATAGAGTGACCTGTGCCTGTCCCAACACCTAAAGCTAGTGTCTCATTGGTTCCCCCTCTTCCCGTTCATCCTCAGGACAAATTGCAACCTGTACGGAACAGGAGGTTAAAGGTGCTGATTCTCCAAGGAGGGAGATTGCTAGTAAAGCGGCTGGAATGGCGAACCCGAGCACAAGGAGATGAGAAATGAGGTGCGTTTTAGAAACCTTTCCCGATCACACGGTGTACCATCTTCTGGGTTTCTCATGCACGTTTTCGAAGTAGGAAGATGCCCTTGAACCTGGAGATTTGGGACCGATGGGATGGGAACCACGCAGTTTTAATTTAAAGGGTCTGCGTTTGCTCACCCAACCTCACCAAACCTCTCAGCCCCAAGAGTGTCCACCCTTATGTCTCAATCAGCTGTGGGTCTACATATGGTCAATCCAGGTGGCATCACAGCCCCTGAACGAATTTAGTAAGAATTTCTCTATCTTTCACTGTCTTTGTTTCACGGGTTTTTAAAAGTGATTGATTTTTATAAAGGGGTTTAGCTGCTTTTCACTGCTGTGTTTATGCCGCTTTACAGCCAATTGACTCACTTACAGTGAGATATCAATACATAGGTTTTAAGATTCTTACTAGTCAGATATTATCTTGGGCGGTGAATAGGGGGTGTTGAGTCCAGTTCACTGAGCAAGGAGTACGTCGTGTCTATTACATATTGGGTTTATGGAACGGTATCTGAGCTAATTTGAAACCCTTGTTTTATGCATCACCCCACCTCACCTTTCCCGTTAAGCAGCCATAGTGTGTTTTCTAAACGTGTGACTCTGTTCTGTTTTGTAATTCAGTTCAAGGGTAGCGGTTTTTACATTCCCTCTATAAGTGATATCTTATGATAAGTGTCTTTTTCTGTGTGACTTATTTCACTTAGAATCGTCATACCTAAATTCACTCATCATGCTGCTACTAGCCTTATGACGTTGATTTCATGGCTGAGTGATATCCCATTGTACATAAGGACTACAACTTCTTTATCCATTTTTCTCTTTCTTGGGATATTTACGTTGCAACGAAGTGGAGGTTCTTGTCAACAGAGCAGCCCTAAATTTTGGGGTGCCTGTGTCTTGCTGATTTTTAGTTTTCCCAATTTATACGCCCATGAGTGGAAGTGCCCTATGCTCTCTAAGCTGAGTTTTTTCGATGTTTCAGGACACACCG